>NW_025064858.1:0-600000 GCF_014595645.1 Diaporthe citri
ACCCTAACCCTAACCTAACCCTAACCCTAACCCTAACCCTAACCCTAACCCTAACCCTAACCCTAACCCTAACCTAACCCTAACCCTAACCCTAACCCTAACCCTAACCCTAACCCTAACCCTAACCCTTTAAATATGATATAAATAATTATTATATATATATATATTAATAAATAAATTATATAATAATAAGTTAATTTTTTTAATTCTTTACTTTAAATAATTTTTTAATATATTTAATTAAATAATAAAGCTTTTTATAATATATTATTAAATAAAATAATATTATAAAGTATATAAAAAATAAGGATTAAAAGCTTAATTTAATAATTATAAAGTTAAGGTTTATTATTAATATTAATATTATAATAATTATAAAACTTATTAATTAATTATTAAAGTTAAGATTAATATAATAATAAAAAAGTTTATAATAAAGTATGTTTTATATATATATTTTATAAAATAAATTATAAGGTTATAAGTTAATTTTTTTATTTATTTATATAAATAAATATTTTAATTTATATTAAAGTTAAAACTTATTATTTTTTAAAATATATATAAATATATTATTTAATAATTATAAAATATAATATAATAAATTACTTTAATTAATATTTAATATTATAATGCTTTGCTTTTAAATAAAATATATTAATAAAAAAAATAAATATAATAATTATATATTTATTTAATTATATTTATTTATTTTTTTATTTAAATATTATTTTAATAATATATAATATTAATAATTAAAATTATAATATTAAAATTATTTTTTTTTATAAAAAGTTATAAAGCTTACTTTATATTTTAATTATAAAAAACTTATAATTATTTTTAATTATAAATAATTATAATTTAATTATTATTAATTATATAATTATATATTAAAGGTTATATTTAATGCTTAAAAATAATATTTTTTATAATTTTTATTAAAATTTACTTTAAAAATTTAAATAATACTTTAACTTAATTATATTATAATAAGAATTATAAAGAATTATTAAGGTATAAAATTTAAATATATATATGTTTTTTCTTTTTTTTTATAAAGGGTTATTTAGCTTATTATATATCTTTATTATAAAAAAGCTTTTAATTTAATTATTATTAATTTTATTTATTATTATTAACTTTAAATAATAATATATATATTACTTATAAATATTAAAAATTATATATATAAAATTAAAATTAAGTTATAAAGGCTTATTTATTTAATAAATAATACTTTTATTATTATTAATTCTTTCTTTTATATTATAAAATATTAAGCTTAATATAAGAATTAATATAAAGTTAAAAAGTTATTTTATTATATAATAATAATATTTAAATAATTATTATTTATAAATAAATAATTTAAAAATAATTAATTATTAATTAATAAATATAATATAATAATATTTTTATTTTTTATAACTTTTATTTTAAAACTATAATATTTATAATAATAATAATAAAGAAATTAACTTTATATAATAAAATAATTAAGGGCATTTATATATAATAAGGCTTTATTTTAATAATAATATAATAATTAATATTAAGCTATTTATTAAATATTAAAGCAGCTTTATATTTAAAAAAAGCTTATTATTTTATTTATTTATTATATTTTTTATAAAATTATTATATAAATTAATATAATTATTTAAAAGCATAAATAAATATATAAATATTAAATTAAGCTTAAACTTATTATAATATAATTATTTAAAATACTTAATATTAAGATTATTATTAATAAATATATTTTATTAACTTTAAAATTAATTAATTTATTTAAGAAAGTTTTAAAGTTATAAGTTATTATAACTTTTTTTTAATTAAAATAAGGAAAATATTTATATATATAAAAAAATAATATTTATATTTTTATTAAATAAGCATAAAAACTTATAAATATATTTTATAAAGAAAAAAGTTATATATAATTAATATTATAAGTTAATAATTACATTAAAGTTAGTTTTTAAAGTAATATTTAAATTAAGTAAAGCGCTTAAAATATATATATAAAAAGAGTTATTTTTAACCTTAAATTATAAAGCTTTAATAATAACTTTAAATATATATTTATTTATAAAAATATAATTAATAAAGTTTATATATAAATTATAAGCAATATTATTTTAAATATTAAATAAAGAGTTAATTTATTTATTAATAAGATATTATAATTATTATAATATATTATAAGGTATAAATATAATAATATAAAATTATATATATATTATAAGTTAATAAATATAATAAGTTATAAGGCAGCTTAAATAGCTATTTTTAATAATAAATATATATTATTTTATATAAAAAACTTTAAGTTAATTTAACTTTAATTTAATAATAATAAAGCTTTATATATTTATAAATTTAAACTTAATAAAGTTAAGCATTATATATATATAATAATTAATATATATATTTATAAATAATTATTATTACTTATTTATATTAAGAAAATTAAAGAAATATTTAATAATAAATTATTATTATTATTAATTTATATTTTAAAATTAATATATAAAGTTAATATTTTATTAATTAAATATAATATTTATATAAAACTTATATAAATTATTAAATATAATAATAATAAATATAAATTAAAAAATAATAATTTTTTTATAAGTTTTATTAATAAAAAGTAAAAATAAATTAAGATTAATTATAATTATATTTATATTTATAAATATTTCCTTAAACTTAAATTAAAAAATATATATATATATATTTAAATATAAATAATATTTATATTATTAAAAAATAAAATATATAATAATATATAATATATAACTTTAAGCTTAAATAACTTAAAAATATACTTTTTAATAAACTTTTATATTAATTAAAATAACTTAATAATTTACTTAATTAATATTTATAATATATAATAATTATATAATATAATAATAAACTTAAGCTTTATAATAAAAATTTAAAAGATTATTTTTAAAAGGTAATATTATTAATATAATTTATAATAAATTATAATACCTTATTATATAAGTTATAAATATAATTAAAAATATAAATATTAAAAGTTATAATTTTATACTTAAAATTTACTTAATTATATATATTAAAATATATTATATAAGTTTAAAATTAATAAAAAAAGTAATTTATCTTTATAATAAAGCATAAATAAAAGTAATTTACTTACTTATTTATAAAGTAAATTATATTATATTAAAAAAGGATATTTTTAAGCTTAAGGTTAATATATTAAAGCTTTTTATTAATAATATTAAGCTTATAAGCTTATTATTAACTTTTAAATAAAAAGGTATTTTAAAATAATATAAAAAATAAATAATTATATAATAATAAGCTTATAAATATAAAGTTAAACTTAATTATTAAAAATTATTTTATTATAAAAATTAAATTATTTAAAAATTATTAACTTTAACTTAATGCTTTAATTTTAATAATAAGTTAATTAATAATAATAATATATTAATTATAATTAACCTTAATTAAGTTATTAAGATTAATTATATATATAATATAAAAAGGAATATATATATTTTTAAGCAGCTTTATTATATTTATTTTATTAAAGAATTTAAGAAATATATAATAATTAAATAATAAATATAAGCTATTTTTAAAGTTATATTTATTAAAGATATATAAAAATATAAATAAATTAATAATAATTTCTTATTACTTATTATAATTAATTATAATAAAAGTTATAACTTATTTATATATAATCTTTTATTACTTTTTTTATATATTAAGTATTAAATTAATATTTACGTTATATTTATTATGCTTATTTATAAATACTTATATAAGCTTTATTTATACTTTATTATTAAGCATTAAGTATTTAAAGGCTTTTTATTAAAAGGGTTAATAACTTTTATTAAATATAAAAAACATTATTTTATAAAAGTTATAAGGCTTAAGCTATTAAATATAATTATTATTACCTTGCTATATTACTTATAACTTATTTTAAATTAACTTTAATAATAAAATATTATAAAAAAAGTATTATATATATTTTTAATTATTAAAGCTTATTTATAAATTATTTACCTTAATATTAAATATATACTTAAAATAATATAATTTATATAAAGTAATATAGCTTTTTATATAAATATTAAAAGATTTCTTTATTATATTATATATATTAAAGTTAATTTAATAATAATTTAAATATATAATTATAAAGTTAAAATATATAAATATTTATTACTTTATTTATTTAAATATTTTTATTAAAATAACCTTAAAAGTTATATTTTTAAAATTATATTTTTAAATAAATAATTATATATTATTAAATTTCTTTATATTTTTAAGTAATACCTTAAGGATAAATTATAAAAGCTTAAAATATTAATTTTATATATAAAATATTAATATAATTTTTTATTAATTAAAGTTAATATTATTTTTTCTTTATATCTTAACTTATAATATTAATATAAAAATTATTATTATATTAAATAATTATAAATATTATTTAAAGATAATAATTAATATTATTTAATAAAAATATAAAAGTAAATATTTATTTATAAAAGATTATTATAATTTATTAAATAAAATATTAATTTACTTAAATTTAAAGTTTATTAATATTTAAAGAAATATAATTTTTATTATTATAAGCTTAGCTTAAAATAATTATATATTTTTATATTTATATAGCTTAATATTATTATAAAGCTTTTTATAAAAGTTTTATATAATAATAAATATAAATAAAAATATAAAGTATAGCTTTATATTAATATATTAAATAATAATATATTAACTTAATATTTTTTTAATTTTAATGCTTATTTAAATATATTTTAATACTATTAATAATACTTTAAATATGTAATTAATAATTAAAAGGCTTATTATATTTAAGCCTTAATTTTACTTAAAATTATTATTATTAAAATATAATTATATTAAAAGGTAATATAATAATAAGTTGCTTATAAAATCTTAATTTTAAATATAATTAAGTAACTTACTAAGCTTTTTAAAAATAAGCTTTATTACTTTATTAATAATAATATATTCTTTAAATAGCCTTATTATATTACTTAACTTACTTTAATTAATTAATAAGTTTTTATTTTTTTTAATATATATTATAAAGTAACTTATTATATTTATAATATAACTTAAGCATATTTTTTATTTATATTATATATTATATTTTATTTTTCTTTATAATTTTTAAGCTTTAATTAATATTTATAATAACTTTAATAAAGTTATTATATTTATAAATTAAGTTATAATTAAAAATAAAGTTTAAAAAATAATTTAAATTAAAGCTTTAATAATTATTATTATTATTATTATTAAAAATTAATTAAGGGTTGTTAATTAAGGTATTTTAAGTAATTATAATGCTTATAATAAGGTTATTTTTACTTATAAGGCTATATATAAAGTAAGTATATATTTCTTAATTATGTTAATTATTATTATTATTATTATTATTTACTTTTAATAAGTTATTATTAAATTTATTTACTTTTAATAAGTTATTATTAAATTTATTTGCTTTTAATAAGTTATTATTAAGCTTACTTATAATTAATAAATAAAATAATAATATTAATAATAATAATATTAATAAGAAGTTATTATTAATTTAAATAAAGTTTTATAAATTATTTAATAAAATAAGTAATTATTAATATTATAAGGCTTATTAATATTAATAAGTTTAAGCTTTAATAAAATTAGCTTTTTTTAAATAATTTATATAATATAAATATTTTAAGGAATTAAGGTTAAAATTAAGATTTTTAATAAAGCTATTTTTTAATACAGCTTTTAATGCAATTTTTAAGGCTTTTAAAGCTTTTAAAATAACTTTTATAATTTTTTTTGCAATTTTAATTATATTATTTATTATAATACTTATTAAGCTAATAAGTTAACTTAATAGCTTTAATAATAATAAATATATTAATAAGTTATTATTATTAATTATAAGAATATAAGTAATAAATAATTTAAATATTATTAATAATAATTATAATGCAAGCTTTTTTTTAAGCTTAAGATAAAGTATTAATATAGGATTATTATAAGAATATTTTAATAAGAATTTTATTATTATAAGGGGGTTTTTAATAAAGTTATTAAGTATTAATGCTTTTATATTATTACTTTTAATAAGTATTTATATAAAAATATTTAATATACTTAATGTAAAAGTTTATTTTAATATAAATAATATATTTAATAAGTTAAAAATAAGTTTAATAAGGGTAATTAATTGCTATAAATTAAGGAATATAATTTTAATAAGGGTAATAATAATAATAAGGTTAAGCTTTAATAATTATATAAATAGCTAAGTAATTAATATTATAAAAGAAAAAGGTTTATTATTTAAAGTAAGTTAATATATATAAAGCTAAGTTTATTAAATATTTATTAATAAATAAAGTAATTTTAATTATTATATAAGTTATAATATAGTTATAAGTTATAATATAATTAAGGTAAATATTATAAGTATTATTATAAGTATAAAAGTAATTATATTAATAGCTATAATGTTTAATTATTATAAGTTAACCTTAAGCGTTTATTAAAAGGTATTTAAAAGGAGTTATAAATTGCAATATTTAAGAAGTAAATTAAGTTTTAAAAAAGCTTAACCCTAAATCTATCTTTTAAATATATGCCTTATTATATAAAAGGGTTAGGTATAATATAAGCTTAACATAAGTATGTATTATAGCTTAGGCAATAGCTTAAGCTTATTACATAGCCCCTTTCCTACTTTTATATTGCGCATAGCAAGGATTAAACTTAAGGCTTTTGCAATTTTATGCCGGTTATATATCTGCTATATATGCAGTCCTTTATTAATACATTGCAATTATGCATAGGCTATATATATTAACTATATTAAGGCTTATTTATACTTAATTAAAGAGGTGCGGGCTGCATATTTTAACCTTGCCTTATTAATGTTTATATACCCTATAGTATTATATCACGCTAAGTTAGCATTATATTATAATATACGCTAAGTGCAACGTATATTAGCTATATGCTTAGCTTATTGCTATTTACCTATTATAATAATTACAAGCCATTAATTCTTTAATTCTGGTTTGCGCTATAATGTAATTATCTTATGCTTAAGTTCCTTTTATGCTATAATTATAAAACATTGCAACCTTTCTTTAATAACTTTATTATATAGCCATAACGTTAATTACTTATTATTGCTATATACTTATATTACTCTGCCTTGCCTTAATTATTATTATTAATTAAATATATTATTCTTATTATTACCTTATTTTTCTTTTAGCTTATGCTTAATATATAACCTTAATAACCTTAGTAAAAATATTCCCGCTAATTAACAATACCCTTATAATTCCTTGCTGCTTATATTATAAACCCAACCCTTTAATTAATAACGCCCCCCTTATATTATTAATAACAATATTTATATAATTCCTTATTATGCTAACTTACTTGCTTTGCAATGCGCCTAACCTATGTTTAATAACATTCCTATTACGTTTAATTTATGCCTAATCCGCGCCTATAATATAAATATATTAACCTTGCTATAATCTTAATATTGGTAAGATAATGTTTATTAGTAAATTTAATGGAAACTATAATAGCTAGGGTGTTGTTATCGCTAATATTAAAAGAAACTTACCTTATCCTCTTAATAATAATAATTAAAGCTTAAAGGGTTATTGCATTATTAATAATTACCTTATCTTAAGCAATAATAATAATAATAATTAATAGCTTTTTATTATTAAAGAGTTTTTATATAAGGGCTGCATTTAGGTTTTAATTAATATTAATATCTTTCCTAAGTATATTTGCAACGCTTATAAAGATTTATATATTAATTACTGCTATTATTATAACTCCTGCCATTAATATAAGCAAAAGTTTACTAAATTAGCTGCATTATGCAATGCTTTTTATACCCTTTTAAATGGGCATTATATTAATTATAAATATATTTTATATATGCCTTAATGCAAAGGTAAACCTAATATAGTTAAGGGCAATATCATTAAGTTTACAGCTCCCTTTAACGCCGCCATGCATGTATTTAACTGTTTGCTCGCTTTAACTTAGTAAAAGCCCTTGTTAATTATACCTGCCTTTATATTAGCTACTTATGCATATAAATTGGCCTTTATTATTAACCTTATTAATAATAATTATGCTGCCTTAACTCCCCATACTCCTTAAAATATGCTTAATATAATAAAGCTCTTAACCCTTGTTTATAATAATGCTATTATATGCTATAATTTTAATATACTTATAATAAATAATTAGCTTTAATAAGTTATTTAAAGCATAGCTAATGCTTTTAATATACTTTAAGGCAATATATAAAAAATTAAATACATTATAATAAATTTTAAAATAAGGTTTACCCCTTATATAAATTTAGCTTATATTAATAATAAAAATAAGAGCGCCTTAATTATTTTAAGGATCATTACTATTAGGAGTTTACTATAATGCTTAAGGTTATTTAAGCCATTATCCGCTTAATCTTTCATTCCTTACGCCTTGCATTTAACCCAGGCTGCCTTAGCCTTTTTGCATGCTTTCGCTAAAACGCCTAGCTAAGTTTAAGTAGATTTTATTATTGTAATTATACCTTAAGTCCTAACTTAAATAAGCGCAAGCTATCCCCTTTTAAGGAGCATAAGCATTACTATTATTGCCATTGCTAAACAAGCCTTAATTATATATATAATAAGTTTAAGTAATAAGGAGCGTTATACCCTGCCGGTAATAATATAAATTTAATTCTTATTATTATGCATGCAACTTGCCCCTGTTTTAGCGCTATTTTAAAAGCGCCTTAATAAAATGATATACATTATACTTACTTAAATAAAGTAATAAATAGAAAAATTTTAAGAGGATTATGGGTTTCTTATTTCTTAAATAACTTAATTAAAGTATTGCATTAAGTTTTATATAAGTTATTAATATATAAAGATATATATTATTATAATTTAAGTTATGCTAAGAAAGGGAGTTAGCTAAACTTAAAATAGGTATATAATAAGTCTTAGTTAATTAAGAGCGCCTATTTATAAGCAAGGTTATAAGTTTAAATTTTATTATTACTTTGCTTTATTTAATTTATTTAAAGCTTATATAAATAAAGCTGCCTTTTTAGCTAAATAGCATAATGAAAATAAATTACTTATTTTCATCTTATCTTTGCCTATAACCTTTATTACTTTGCACCTTATCTTTAAATAAGCTTATTAAGCTTAGCATAAGCTTGCCTTATAATTATCTTAAATAAGTAATTCCTTATAAATAGCAGCATCCCCTTATTACACCTTAAATAAGTTAAGGGTTGTTAATCTTTATAAGTTCCCAAGGAGTTTTTATATTAATATATCCTAGCCTTTTTATTTAATATAAACTTGCTTCTTAAGGAGATCGTTTTATAAGTACTTTAATGCATTCTTAATTGCTAAGATTTTCTTTATAAAATACTCCTTATTTTAGCCTTTATTTACTTTATTTAAAATTAATATAGCACTTAATTAAGTATTTATAAATATTTAAATAGGTAATAAATCCTTTGCAATATGCTTAACTTAATTAATATTAAAGGTAAGATAAACTTAGCTTAATATATTTAAAATAATTATTTAAGGCATAAAAATATTTACTATAATATATTTTTAATATAACTAATTAAGCTTTTTTATTAATTAAGTAGTTTAAAAGTATTTTAAGGATAGCTATATTTAATTATTAATGCAAAACCTTTTTGCCATTTAACAGCATTTATTAGCTGCCCGCTCTTATTATTGCTAAGTAAAAATAATAGCGGCCTAGGTAATATCCATTTCAATCTAAAGATAATCCAAGAATACAGCCGCCTAGCCCTTAAAACTAGCCATAAATGCCATTATATTTAAGGGGCCTGGGATTACCTATATATTAAACCTATTTACCAGCTAATTTAAGCTTTAGCTAGTTATTATTAAATCCCTATTATTTAACGCTATTTAGCAAGCTAAGAAGTAATTAGCCTAGTTATTTTATAAAAAGATAATAATATTATATAAATACTTTTATACTTTTTAATTTATTTACTTTATATTATTATTTATCTTAAGGTGGTATGCTATAAATAAAAGGCATTTTATACTTACTTAAGTACATAGAAAAGCTTAAAACGCCTTCATTTAATTAAAGCCTTAATTGCTAATAATAAATATAAGGAACCTATAATAACGTTATTATAAAGTAATAAAGTATTATATGCAATCCTTTGTAATTATAAAGTGCATTACTTTTAAGAAAACCTATTTTAAAAAGCAATTTATAATAACCATTAAGTAATGCAAGCCGCTCTTATAAGCTAATAAGTTTATTATAAAGTTAATAAATATTTAAAATTAATAATAATTTAAAGGAAAAATAAAGCAAAGTAAGCTTTATTATAGCTATTAATTAAGCCGGGTTTAACAATATACATTATAGTTTTAAATAAAATATTAAACTGCTTATAATATATTATTTTAATAAAAGTTATATAAAAGGACTTAAAAAGTCCCTTTTTATTTTAAATGCCCTATTATAAGAAAGTTATAAGCTTATTATAATATTAATATAATAAGCAATTCTTAACTTAAAAGCCATAGCTAACCTTAAAATTAAAACACGCTATATATGCTAAAGATATAATTAGCAATTTAAATCACTATCTTAACTTCCTTAGGAAATTACCATTAATTAAATATAACTACCTTATAATAAATTTTATATTATAAGTTTTATTAAACTCCCTTATCTTAAAGTATAATTAATATTAATTTATTAAATAGCTATAGCTTTATAAATATAATGATATAAGCATTAAAAATTACTATTAAAATTAATTAAAGCATCTTAACTATATAATCCTCCTTTAAAGTTATTCTATCTTATTTTTATTATAATAATGCATTAAGATATTATGCTTATATCCTTAAGTAATATTAAAGATTATAATAAAAAAGAGATAAAGTTTTAGCTTATTAAGCTTACCTTTTTAAAAAAAGCTAAGAGCTAATAAAGTACTTAAGGCCTTTATAATTTATAAATATTATAAATAAGTAAAATATGCTTTAAAGCATAAGTAACCATGCCTTTAAGGCCTTAATTACTATTAATAGCTCCTTATTATAAATAATATAATTTTATTATATTAAAAAAAGCTTTATAAAGTAATAAGTAATTAAATAAAAGGCTCCCCCTTTTTAAATTAATAAATATATATTAAGAGCCATCTTTAAGCAATCCGCCTTTATTACTGCATTTAAGTTTAAATTTTATTTAGCTAAGATTAATGCCTTTATAAACGCTGCTTTAAAATAGCAAAAGGCTATATCCTTTTCACTTCTTTATTAAAAAGAAGTCCCTTTAATAATAAAATAAAGAAGGAGGTTAATAATTTTAAAAAAGTTTTTAATAAAATTATAATAAAAGTTTGCAAACTTTATAAAGCTTTAAATATTATAAACTATTTATAATGCCTTTTATTCTTAAATTGCCTTAACTTTTTTTAAATCTACTTAAACGCTTATTTTAACTATAGCAATAAAACCTAAGTACTTTACCTTCTTTATTGCAAACTTATATTTATTTTAATTTAAGTTTAGCTTAGCATTTTATAAACAACGCAAAACCTTTTATACCTTCCTTATATAATCCCTCTTTAAGCTTAAAAAAAATATTAATATATTATTTAAATATATTATTATATAATTTTTTAAGATATTAACTAAAATTAAGTTAATATACCGCTGGAATATAATAAGTACATTAAATAAATTAAAGGGGTAAATTAGCTATTTAAATAACTTAAACTAAGTTTAAAATGCCATTAAGTACTCTTACCCCTTTACTATTTATATTTAATAAAAGGTTATATAAATATTTAGCTTTATAAACTATTAAATATTAAAAAGGGAGCGTAATATTTTCTTAATAAGGGAGAGAAGGTAATGATTTTGCTAAGTTATCTTATTAAAAGCATAGTAATTTATATAAAACCACTACCCCTTATTTACCTTATGCACTAGGAGGACTAAGGCTGCTATAAACAAGAAGTTAGCCCTTATTTAGCCCTTATTATAAAGTTTTATAACTTGCTTTTATAGCTTAAATAGCTAATTTCAAGGCATATTATATAACAAGCCTTATAATAATACTAATGCAAACCTATTCTTTATTAATAATAAATAAATATAGTAATTAAATTAATCTTAATATAATAAAAGGGCGAAAGCTTAATCCTTATTAAAGAGGTTAGCAAAGTTTTATACCTTCTTTAATAAGGGCTTAGCTTTGCACCGCTTTACATTATTATTATTTCTTTCTTAAGAAGCTATAACTTAAAGAATTTATATAACCTTATTTAAGCTTATTCCCATTAAAATAATATTCACTATTTTATCATGGAATAAGTAATTTATTTACACCTTTATAACTACCTTAAAGATTAATTACGTTAAATTACTTATATTTCGCCAACCCTCCTCCTTTATAACCATCCCTTAAGCTATGCTAACTACTATATAGCTATAAGCTAGGTTTAGCAAAATATTATAATGGCATAATTAAAGCAAACCTAGTAAAAAAAGATAAGCCATGCTTAAAACTATATAAGTTAAAATAAAGGCTTGTTATGCATTAATATTTAAAGAAAGCTATATTATATATATAATATATTAGCTTTATAATAAGCTAATAATTATTTCTAAGTTTCTTAAGGTAAGCAAAGCTATTAGCTTTAATTTTACCTTTTATACTCATTACTTATTTATAGCGGCATAATAGCTATACTTATTATTTATTTAAGTAATAATAATATGCTTATAATTTATAATAATAAGAATTAAGAAAAAAGGCTTATTTAATTTATTTTATACTTATTAATATTATTTTTATATAAATTAAGCTTATAAAGAAAGCTTATGCTTTTAAATAAGACTTTGCTTAAAAGCTAATCTTTTCTCTTAAGGTTAATAAGATCTTTTTTATAAGGTATAGCTAGCTTTATAACTTAAATCTAAGTTAGCATAGCCATAAAAAGGAGTTTGCAGTTTATTATAAAGTATCTTTATTAATTATAATATAGACACGCCCCGCGCCCTTGCCGGGCCTCCCTTTTAAATCTAGAAATCCAAAGCACCCTAGCTTAACTATTAGCTAGCTAAGAGAAAGAAATGCCTTAATACCCTTACAGCCCCTTATTCTTAGCACCTTAGCCCCTTATTATATCCATCATAACTATATTCATCATTACTATATTCCAATTCATTACTTATTACCCTTAGGTTAAAGGCTTTAAGGGGCGCAAAGTTAAGCCCGCATATTATTAGCGCTTAAGGTTCCATGCTTTTAGCTTATAAGCAATTTAATAATATATATTTACCGCCTTATTATAATCCATATATAAGATTAATGCCTTAATAACCTTATTGCAAAGCTATAAAGAAAGCTAATTATAAAAGTAGTTTAACTTTATTTCACCTAATTACTTAAGGCCCCCAGCTTATGCTATTAATTATTTAAACTAAATATAAAATTAAGCAAAGCCATTATAATCTTATATTTAAAATATCTTAAGCTTAGCTAAAATAACTATTTATTAATATAAATTTCCATAATAACACTTTAGGTATTTAAAGAACTTATTTATATTAAAGCTATTTTAAGGCCTGCCTTGCTTATAAAATGCTATAATGCATAATTATACCTTAATAAATAGCTAGCTTTATAAAAAGATTTAATACTTTTAAAGACTCTTAATAAAGTTTATATTAATTCATAGCTTATGCTATATTATAATCTTTTAAGTTAAAAAGCTATCTTAGCTATTATTAAATAAAGGGCTAACTAAGAACGGCTTGCATTAAATTAAGGGTAAATTAAAAGGGTTTGCGCATACTTTAAACTTTGCAAGTTAATAAAGTATTGCTATAAGGAGAAATATAGTAATATTGCTATTAGCATTAATAAGCATTATTATAAATAGCTAAAAGAGCTAAAGCGCTTCTTAAGTATTTTTATAGCTTAATATTAAAGTAAGTTAAGAAATTCTTAGCTATGCATTTTATAAAAAGGTTAATATCCTAAGTATAAGATTATTTATCTTTATAATATAAATATCCTCCTTAATATAATTTAAAGATTGCAATTTAATATTATAAGTTGGCCTTAAGCATTTATTAAAAGGTACTTAAAAGAAGTTATAAATTATAATATTTAAGAAGTAAGTTAGGCCTTAAAAGGGCCTAACCTTAAATTTATCTTTTAAGTATATGCCTTATTATATAAAAGGGTTGGGTGCAGTATGGGCTCGGTATGGGCATGCATTACGGCTTGGGCAATAGCCCAAGCCCATCATATTAATATTATAATAATATAAGCTTAATTATTAATAATAAGTTAATTTATTAATTTTATATTATTTAAAGAGTTTTATATAATTTATTAAAACATTTCTTTTTTATATAAGCATTATTACTTATACTTTATATATTTCTTTAATATTTTTTTAATAAGGGTATAATTAAATATAATAAAGCTATTATTAAGCATTAAATAATTTATAATTTAAATATATTTAAATATATATATAATATTAAAAGGAAAAAAAAGCTATAAGAAAAAGGAATTATAAGTTATAATAATAATAAGAAAGTATTATTAAAAGGCTATATATATATTATAGCTAAGCTATAATGTTATTATAAACCTTAAATAGTTAAAATTAATTTATTTATATTTTATTATATAATATTTAAGATAAGTTATATAATAATAAGTTAATTTTTTTAAAAATGCATTTTAAAGAATTTTTTAATATAATTAAAATTATATTAAAGCTTATTATAATATATTAATAAATAAAATAATATTAAAAAGTATATAAGAATATTAATTAGCTTAATATAATATAAAGTTATTATATTTATATATATTATTTATATATATTTTAAGGATTATATTTTTTATAAAATTAATGCTTATATTAAGTAATAATATATAATTTAAAGGGATAAGGCCTTTATAATAATACTTATTATAGCTAATAATAATAAGTAATTTAAGGAAATAAGGCCCTTATAATAATACTTATTATAATTAATAATAGTAAATAATTTAAGAAAATAAAGCCCTTATAATAATATTTATTATAATTAATAATAATAAGTAATTTACGAAATAAAATACTTATAATAATATTTATTATAATTAATAATAATAAATAGCTTAAAAAATATAATTATTATTATAATATTTTATTATAATAATAATAATTTTTATAATAAATATTTATAAAAAAGTTTAAAATAACTTTATATATATATTATATTTAAGAAATATAAAAATTTAAAGTAAATTAAATAAAAGTTTAAAATAACTTTATATATATATTATATTTAAGTAATATAAAAGTTTAAAGTAACTTTATATATATTATATTTAAGTAATATAAAAATTTAAAGTAAATTAAAAAAAAGTTTAAAGTAACTTTTTTATAAAAAGTATTTATATAAATACTTTACTTAATAAAAAGAATAAGAATATATTTCCTTTTTAATGCTAAGAAAAAGAAATATTATTATTTTTACTTTTTAAATTTAATAATATATATTAAGCCTTTTATATAAATAAATTATAAGATTTAAAATAAAATAAATATAAAAATATAAAGATTTTTTAAATTTTTTAAAATTCTTTTTATTTTTTAAAAAAGGAAGCTTTATTAATTATATATTATAAATTTTAAATTTCTTTTTTCTTTAAATCTCATTTCTTTACTTAACTCTTAATATTAAATCATTATAAATAAAACTTAAAAAAAATATAAATTTTATTATATATACTTTATTATATATTTTAAAATATATATTATATTTTAAGTTAAAATTAAATTATTTATAAAAATAATTATATTTAAAATTTAATAATAAATAACTTAAATTTATTAATATTTCTTAATAACTTTTTAAGTATTTATTCTTTATATTTTTTATAAAAAGCTATAAAAATCCGTTAATTAATAATATTTATTACTTAATAATAAACTATATTATATATAATATTAAAAATTAAAATTAAAGTTATTTAAAAGATATATTAAAAGTATTATTAAAAGTTTTAATTATTAAATATTAAGATTTTAAAAAAGTTTAATTTTATAAGTTATTTTAAATATATTAAAATATTTATATATAAATAATATCTTTTAATTAAAGAATTAAGTTTTTTAATTAATTTAAATAATTTATATATTTTAAATTAAATTAAGAAAAAGCTTAAATTTATTTAAAATTAATAATAATTATATTAAAAGTAATTAAAAAAGCGTATATATTTATATATTTTAAGCTAAAAATTATATTTAAAGTTATAATTATATATTTATATTAAATTTTAATTATTATATTATATTAAAAGAAATATATTTTTAAAAGTTTTAAAATATATATTTTATAAATTTTAATATATTTTTAACTTAAAAAAACTTTTTATAAAGCTTTTAAATTAAATAAATATATTTATAATTTAAACTTTATTTTAATAAATTTATATTATAATAAATGCTTTTAAGAAATTATAATTTTTAAATATATAAAAATTAAGCCTTATTATTTAAACTTAAAAGTTTTACTTTATTATAACTTTTTTAAACTTTTAATATAACTTTTAATTATTAAATTTTAATTAATAAATTATATTAAAAAAAATATATTTTTAAAAGCTTTAAAATATATAATTAATATATTTTAATAATTAATAAATTATATATTAAATATTTTAATATATAATATATATTAATTATTAAAATATTTTATATATTTAATATAAAGAAATAAAAGAAATAAAAGAAATAAAAAAAATAAAAGAAATAAAAGAAATAAAAGAAATAAAAAGTTAATATTAATTAATATTAACGTTTTATTAATTTATTTATTTTAATATAATATTAAAATAAATTAAAATATTAATTAAAAATAAATGTAATTTTCTTATTATTTTTAATTATTATATTAAATAATTTTTTTATTTAATTATTTAATATTAAATTGTGATGGGCTTGGGCTATTGCCCAAGCCTTATATAGTGTGGCTAGATAATCCAAGGGAGCTTGGATTATTACGTACCTTTTGGCGCAAATGGTTGCTGCTTTGCAGCTTATGGAAGAAGGCGCTAGCCAGCCTGCAGCCCCTTTGGGGCCAGCCCATAACATAAATATTAAATAAATTATATTTTATATATAATAATTATATTATAATTATATATAAGCTTTATATTTAATAATAATATTTCTTAAAAATAAAATTAAAGAAGTTTATAATTTCTTTAATAAAACTTATATAATTAAAGAAATTATAAAAGCTTAATTTTATTAATATAAAATTATATAATTAATAAATAAACTTTAAAATTAAGAAAGTTATAATATATTTAATCTTTTATAATAAAATAAAATATATTATAAAATATATTATAAAATATATTATAAAATATATTATAAAATATATTATAAAATATATTATAAAATATATAAAAAGAAAGATTTTAAAATTTTTAAAATTCTTAAATTCTTTAACTTTAAACCCCTTTTTAAAAATATTATATTTAAAATAAAGTTTTAATTTAATTTTTCATTAAAAATATAAGTTAAATGATATATAAAATATTAAGATTAAGCTTTTAAGTTTTATTTAAGTTTAATAAAAAGGGGTTGTAAAGTGGGTGTTTATGTGGAAAAGGCGGCCGGGAAGGGGGGGCGGCCGGAATCGGGGCCGGGGACGTTATGTTTCTTGCTTAAGCAAATGATTTGATCTTCCTTAAGCTTTCCAACGCTGAAACAGGGTCGTTATTAATACCGTCGGGCTCCTCCTCATCCAGCAAATCCAATCCATAACTCGCGTCCCTAAGCAAACAATATGTCGTGCTGGTGCCATCATCATCGCCGTACACGACCAACGAAATGTGGCCTGGGACATGGCCAGGGGTGTGCACCGCAACGATAGTCCCATCGGCCGTGATTTTTCCCGAGTGCTCCCAGGGGCCAATGGAGCTGCCCGAAAAGTCGATCAGAGTGGGCTGGAATCCTTCCGGCCAGTGTTGTGGGACACAGCCGGATAATGTCGCGTGGATGGGGCTGTTGCCAAAAGCAGCCCAATGCTCGGCGCTCACGTAGACGGGGACGTCTGGCGCGAGGTGACTCAGGACGATTGCCTGGAGATGGCGGGGCTCTACGCCGTGCGCTTTCAGCTGGTTGACAATTCCGTCCTCCGGCCTAATGTCAACGCTGCTGAACATCTTGGTTGGACTGGAATATGGCAGGTAGCCGGGGTCGTTGAAACAAGGCGATTCTCCCGTGTTGAATAGAATCCGATCGTCAGGGTGAGATATGAGGAAAACGCCGATGGGCAGGGGGTCAGTCCATTGTCGATTGGCGATGCAGCGGAGTCGGCGGAGTGTGACAAATTGGTCCTAATAGGTCTTCACGGGCTGATTTTTCATGGGCAGTTTGATCTGGACTGATCCAGTAGAAACGAAGGTCAGGCCAACGCGTGTTTGAGTATCTGCATCCATCATGAAGGCTGTACACAAACAAAAGACCCAGCAGAAGACCAGAAGGTAACAGAGAAAGCTCCCCATTGACTGGAAGTCAAAGGATGTGAGTCGTTAGCCGGTGATGCTAACTACTAATTGTCCTAACCTTCCATGTGCCGAGATCCATGTGTAGCGAATGCCGAGCGGTCGGACAGCCGGCTCATAATTATGGTAAACTTTTCCCAACTCCATAACTGCCCTATGAGGCTATGTGTGATACTAACTGGCTTTTCTCCGCAATCTTGGCTGCAAACTCCTTGATTGGCACGGCCGACACAATTTCCAGCAAGGCTATATTCGCCTTGAGCTCCCGCGAGATCCAGTTACGCACCTCGATGGCTGTCAGTGAATCGACACCGTAACGGTACAGCGGCTGTGCCGGGTCCACCTCGGACGGGGGCATCTGCAGGATCTCGGCCGTCCGCTTGACCAGCGCCTCGGTCACGACCTGGGCGGCCTGCTCCATGCTGGGAACGCCCGCAAGCTGCGAAGCAAGCGACACCGTGGCGGTTGTCCCGGCCTGGTGTTGCCCGTCACCACCTGCGCCCGTGGCCACCGCCAAGGCGCTAAAGCGCTCGTCCGCAAAGTAGTACGGCAGAGGGAGATGATTGGCGGCCCAGACGTCCGCCGAGCCCAGGCCCGTGACCACCTGTGCAGGGACGTCTTCGCCCTCCTGCTGGCTGTGGATAATGCTCTTGACAAGAGCGTGAAAGACAGGCTCTGGAATACCGACTGCGTCCTCCCACTGGCCGAGCACGCCACTCTCCGCCCTCTTCTCCGCCAGCACACCGACATCACGCATGATACCCAAGTCGATAGCCACAGCCCTCAGCCCGTGCGCACGCCGGTACGCCGCCAGTGCATCTTGGTACGCATTGCCGGCTGCGTACGCGGCCTGCGACGGGTTGCCGATGACGCCTGAGACAGATGAGCACAAGATGAAGAAGTCGAGCTCCCCGTCCCACGAGCTATCAAAGTACTCATGCAAGTTACGCGATCCCTGTACCTTGGCCGCAACGGGTCTGTCCACTGCTCGTATGTCATCTTCTCGAACACCACATCGCGCAGCACCATGGCCAGCTGCACCACGCCCCGCACGGGCGGGAGCTCCTGCTCGCACTGCGACAGAGCGGAGCGGAGCGAGGCGGCGTTGGTGATGTCGGCCCGGTACGGCCGGACAGTGACGCCACGCGCCGCAAGCTCCGCCATCAGCGCCTGGGCCTCGTCCGTCCTGTCACCCGAGCGCGAGAGGAAGGCGATGTTGCGGGCTCCGGCGGCGGCGAAGCTTCGCGCGAGACTGCGCCCCAGGCCGCCCATGCCGCCGACCAGGAGGTACGTGGCAGCGGGCTCGAGGCGGAATAGGTCACCCGCCCGCTGGAAAACGGGTGCTCGCGCGTTGTTGTTGTTGTTGTCGTCGTCGTCGTCGTCGTCGTCGTCAGCGCCGGCGAAGGACAGGACGGCCTTGCCGGTGTGCTTGCCCTGCTGCATGATGCGGAACACGTCCTCGACCTGGCCGGCCTGGTACGCTTTCAGGGGGAAGGCGGGCGATAGGTGGCCCTGTTCGACAAGCTGGTAGACCTCGGCGAGGACCGATCCGAGGTCCTCGAGCGGGTAGTTCAGGATGTCGCAGAAGGCAAACGTGGCGTTCTTGACAAAGGGCCTCATGTCTAGCTGCGAGTTGGCCGTGATATCGCGGAGGCCGATCTCGACAAAGGTCCCGAACGGCGCCAGGCAGCTCGAGTCCCACGAGGCCCGGAGCAGCTCGTCGGCAAGCGAGTTCAAGATGCAGTCGACACCGCGGCCATCAGTGATGCGCTCAATGCCCCTGACGAAGCTGAGGTCGCGCGAGTAGAAGATGTGCTCCGGCGGGATCTGGAACCGTTCCGTCATGAGCCTTCGTTTGCTCTCGGACCCGACCGTCACGTAGATGACCAGGCCTAGATACGTGGCAAGCTGGATGGCTGCTTGTCCCACCCCACCGGCAGCTGCGTGGATCAAGACGGACTGGCCTCTTCGTAGCCTGGCCAGCCGAACAAGCGCATAGTAGGCCGTGACGTGGACCAGGTTGATGGCGGCGCCCTCCTCAAATGTGATCGAGTCGGGCAGTCTGTGCACGACCTCCTGGGGGGTTCGAACGACGGTGGCATGGCTTCCGTACGCGTGTGCGGCAACTCGGTCACCGGGCTGGAAACGAGTTACTGCCTGGCCCGTCCGGACAACGACGCCGCTGGCTTCGAGGCCTAGCATCGGCACCGGGACCAGGCCCATGGCTCCCATGATGTCTTTGAAGTTAATGCTCGAAGCGTGCACCTGGATCTCCACATGCGTGTCGCCGAGTGGTTGGAGCGCCCGTTCGTCCCTGACAAAGTGCAGCGTGTCCAGCAGCCCGGGCCTGCCAATAGCCAGTCGAAGGGGGCCCCTTGCCTTCTCCTGCGCCAGGGACACGACACGCGTGGCGTCTTTGAGGTGGCGAGCGATGCGCCTCTCGCCCGCGTGGCTCTTGTACACCCGGGCCGTCTGGAGCATGCCCTGCACCACGCGAAACTCGTTGTCCGGACAGGTACTACGATCGCTCATGAGGACCCGACCCGCGAGCAACGGTACATTGGCTAGCCCGTCGGCATCGGGGCTGTCGACATGGAGGGTCTGGAATCGCAGACTGGCCGTCTCGCTGGACATGGTTCGTGCGAAGCCGTCGACGACGTGAAAGGACGGGTCGTCGCCGCCTGTGACCCACAGGATCCGCTCGCTCTGCAACACCAGTCTTCTAAGGGCGTTGAAATCACGCTCCGACATGTCGTGTAGTACGGG
Source organism: Diaporthe citri (assembly GCF_014595645.1). Classification (NCBI taxonomy): domain Eukaryota; kingdom Fungi; phylum Ascomycota; class Sordariomycetes; order Diaporthales; family Diaporthaceae; genus Diaporthe; species Diaporthe citri. The sequence continues at coordinate 21,475 of NW_025064858.1, forward strand.
CTGCTCGAGCTCCAGCAAAGATATGATGGCAGAACCGGCCGAGGCCGACTCGGTGAGCTCATCGTGCCAACTTGCTACCGAGATGGTTTTCCCATGCCCAACCAATTCATCCTTTAGCATTCTGGAGAAATCTTGGACAATAAGTGAAGGTGTGGATGCTTCAACAATGATGAAGTTGTCGGCGGATTGTGTCTCGTTGCTTTGTTCTCGTTGCGCCTTTTCAAATCGAAACACGGCCACAACAGCCCCATCGTCTTCTGCGCCGGGAACTACCGACTGGGCTCGCCAACCCCTGGACCCAAGCAGGGACGCTGCTGCTGCGTAGTTCTCACGGTTCTTGGGAGCGAGGACGAGTGCTGCACCCGGCTTGGCAAGGTGGACGAAAGTATCCAGGAGGTTCTTGTCCCCGTCCTTGTCCTTGTCTGCCAAGTCATGGAGGAGTTGTGGCGGAACGACCAGGAGGTCCGCAGACAAAGCGTCCTTGACGGCCTGTTGGAGTAGCAGTGGCTCACCGAGGATGTCCACGGCAGAAGCCCCATCCTCCTCGTCACCATCGGCAATACCTGAACCGTCTGTGTTGTCTACCAGAGCGTACCGGATATTGGAAGTTGGAACCGCCCCCTCTGGCAGCAAACCGTGCTTACCAAGGGCCCTGTCCACGGCCGAGCGGCGAAGACCCTTGCGATTCAAAACCAGCTCGACGACTGCCGCCGCAGGCTTCTCATGAAGTAGCATGCCGAGAAGCTGAGCCAGCGCGCCCTCAGGCTGAGGCGGTCCTCCTTCGACTGTGCGGACAACCTTGGCCAGATGTGCTTCTTCCAAAAGACTCAAAGCATAGTCCCACCGAGTCTCGTACGTGACCGACGCTCCGGGCCCGTCGAGAACACGACCGATGTCATTATCAAGATCCTGCCCATCCTGCCCAGCACCACCGCCCCCTGCAACATCGAGCTCGGAAATGCGGAAGTCGGTGACGGAGATGTGCATTCTGGAGAGCTCCTTATCAAAGAGGAACATGTCATTTGTCTGCTCGTGGAACCCGTGGCGTTTGTTGGTGCTGAACCCGGCCATGAGGTCATCGGGGTTGCCCGGGACGTCCATGGCGATCTCCATGGCGCCCAGATAAGTCGGGGCAAACGGCTTCAGGCCCAGGACGCCGTCACGAAAGGTGGCGCCGACCCAGCACTGGAAGATGGCGTCGAGCGTGGCCGCGTGAATCAGAAACGGCCTCTTGCCCGGCTGCTGTGACTGGCCCTGGCCGAACGTCTTGCCAATGTCGGTGATGCGGAGATCAAAGTACGTCTTGCCCGAGTCCACATGCAGATTCTCGACACCCTGGAAGACGTCGCCGTACTTGAAGCCGGTGTCCTTTGCGATTCGCGAGTAAAAGTCTGCTTTCAACATGGTCGTCCCCCCGGAGTTTGAGCTCCTGCACGATGTCCCGGTACTGTGTTATCCTCTGGTCGCGGATGTGCCCGTCCTCGCGGACCATGTGCTCACTCCTGCCGGGCGCATAGTCGATCGTGATGAGGCCGCGGCAGTTGTCTCGCAGCTGGCTGGTGCTGGTGTTGGCCGACGACACGGTAAAGTCCCACCACGGACCTGCCTGGCCTCCAGACCTGGACATGGTGACCACCACCTCGGTGGCCACGCCCTCGAGGATGGACAAGGCTGCCATGACCGACACGTCGCGCAGTCGCAGGGCATGGATGGCCTTGCCCGGCTCAGCCAGTTGCTGGGCTGCCTCGAGCACGGTGCTGATCATCCCGGCCGCGGGGAAAACGACCGTGTCGCCGACCGTGTGGCCGCGCAACCAGGGCTCGTCGTCGAGCCGGATAAAGCCACGCCATACGCGTTGCCTTTCCTGCATGGTGGGCGTCGGTGCCCCCAGTAGACTCTTCATCGGTGCGTCGCGGTGCCAACGTTCCTTCTGCACACGCGGATAGGCGTTGTACTTGTGCTCATGCATCCAGGGATACGGAGGCAGATCCGTCAGGAGTCCAGGTCCCGACTGCAGATTCAGATCGCCGTTGACCTTGGCCATGTCCAAGGAGAAGCCTTGGTGGAAGAGCTCTTGGACCAGCTGCAGGCTCGTCTCGATCGCGTCGGCACCACGTCGGAGAACAGATTGATACGCCACATTCTGCACGCCGTGGTGTGACAGGATCTGCTCGATGGGTCCGCCCAAGGTGCTATGCGGCCCTATCTCGACGAGCAGGTCAATCTCTGGCTCGGTTGTGTCCGCTGGCTGTACCAGTTCCTTCAAGGCATCCGAGAACAGCACTGGCGACACGAAGTTCTGCAACCAGTAGAAAGGGCCCATTTGTTCACACGAAACCTCCTCCCCCAGCACGCTCGACATCATGCGCGTTCCGTCCTCAGCCACGGGCTTGACAGGCTCGATGCTCTCCATGGATTGGTAGTATTCACCGGAAACAGTCGCCACATGGGACGAGTGATAGGCAACTTGCACCTTGAGCCTCCGGCACCAGGTTTCCCGTTGCTGGAGCGCAGAAGCCATGGCATCGATGGCCGTCGAGTCCCCGGAGAGGGTGATGCTGGCGGGGGCGTTCACGCAGGCGACCGTCAGCTTGTCGACCAGTCCGAGATCCGCTATGAGGCCCTCGGCCGTCTCGCGCGAACATGACGCAGCCATCATAGCACCGTCCAAGTGCGGAGCGACGGCCGGCAGCATGGCCGAAGCCGTGCCTCGGGAGTAGGCCACCACGATGGCATCCTGGTGCGTCAAGGCCCCCATGCAATAAGCAGCGGCAATTTCTCCGCTCGAGTGGCCGACGACCTTGGCCGGCGTGCTAAGGCGGGAGCTGCCCCATGAGCGAATCTCATCCACGAGGGCGATCTGCAGCACCGTGCAGATCGGTTGGCTGATCTCGGGCGCGGAAAGTCGCGACTCATCGCCCGTCTTGGAAAGCTCGTCGACAGGATCCCATGGGCATCCGAGGCTGCCGAGGATGGCGGCCGACTTGGCTACAGAGTCCCGGAACACCGGTCGTTCAAGAAGCTGGATGCCCATCCCGGCCCACTGGGCGCCCTGACCCGTAAAGACAAAGGCGACTCGTGGTTCTCGGCTCGCACGCGAAACCTTCACCGCCGCGCTGGCCTCTTCGGGTCGGGCGGCGAGCTCCAGCTGTTGCTGCAGCTGGGATAGGCTGCTCGCCACGCAGCTTCCCTTCCAGCCCAGGCTGGATCGTGCGGTGTCAAGGGTGTGCGCGAGCCTACCGAGGTACTCCGGCTCGCCCTGGTCCGCCGTCCACGTCGGGTTTTCGAGCCGGACGTTTTGGATGTGCCTTACGAGCGAGTCACAAACTCGTTTGATACCAGCCTGGTCGTTACTGCTGAAGACGAATAGCCTTTTCCTGTTGACCTTTATGGTAGAGGTATTCTGTACAGGTGTGGGGGCAGACGAAGGTGGTTGTCGGTATTCCTCGAGGACGAGATGCGCATTCGTCCCTCCCATGCCGAAGCTGCTCACGCTCATGCGTTTGGTCTCACTCTCGGCCGCGGGCCAGGGAGTTAGCGATGTCGGGACGACCATGTTCCATTTGTCAAAGGGAATAGCATGGTTGGCCTTGTGGAAGTGCACGTTGGGCGGAAGCATGCCGTGCTCCAGCGACAGAACGCCCTTGATGATGCCCGCTACACCCGCGGCAGGCTCGAGATGGCCTATGTTCGCCTTGACGCTGCCCACATACAGTTTACGAGACTCGTTCGTGCCTCGACCAATGGTGTTATGAATCGCCTCCAGCTCGATAGGATCTCCGACTTTGGTACCCGTCCCGTGCGCTTCCACGTACTGTGTCGCGTCATAATCCAGCCCGTTGGACTCGTAGACAACACGGATCAGCTCGGCCTGGGCGGAGCCGGACGGTGTCGAAATTGTTTTGGTCCACCCGTCCGAGTTGACACCGCTACCGCGGATGACGGCACGGATATGGTTCCCATCGCGAATAGCCTGGTCCAGCGGCTTGAGCACGATAATACCGCAGCCCTCGGCCCTTCCATACCCATTCGCCTGCTCGTCAAACGAGAGCGATCGCCCATCCGGATTGAGCACCCCTAAGCTACTAAGTTCCATGGTTGCCTCGGGTGAGAGTGTCATATTGATCCCGCCTGCGACAGCCATCTCCGCCTGGCCGGACCGCAGGCTCTCGCACGCCTGGTGAATAGCCACGAGGCTCGACGAGCACGCCGTCTCGACCGTCATGCTCGGGCCGCGCAGGTCGAAGAAGTGCGACAGGCGGTTGCTGACCATCTCGTCGCTGACGCCCATCAGGTAGAGCCGGGGCCAGTGCTCAAAGTCGCGCACGATGGCGTCGCGGTAGTCGCTCCAGGCCGTACCGATGATGCACGCCGTCCGCGTGCCCGCCACCCGGGGCGGTGGAAGCCCGGCGTTCTCGAGGGCCTCGTACGTCACCTCGAGCAAGATGCGCTGCTTGGGGTCGAGCACGGATGCTTCTGCGGCTGACAGCTTGAAGAAGGACGAGTCGAACGCATAGGGATCCTCCTTGATGAAGTGCCCGCCCTTGGTTGGCAACACATTTTGTCGATCCTTGCTGTTGGCGTGGTAAAAGGCTGAGGTGTTGTAACGATCCGTATCGGGAGAGTACGCATCTGGACATGTTAGTAAGTACTTGGTTACAAAGTGGTGTATCAGTCCGTCAAGATGCTTTTTGCTTCTGTCTCCCATGCGTATCGCAGGTTTGACATTCCGTTTCTGTCCGTACTTCATATTGGCACTCACCTTTCCCATCTTTCATAAGGTTCCAGAATTCAGTCGGGCAGGTCGCATCACCAGGAAAACGGCAGCCCAACCCAACCACAGCAACAGGGAAATTGTCCCGGCGAGCATGAGAAGACCCCATGATAAGCCTGTTTAATACTGAACTTAAACAGCAGCTAGAAACGATCGACGCTGTCCTGGTTTGGCCGAGAAAGCAGATGGTTATCCAGGTGGTTTCCTGCTTTCCAAACCAAGTCCAGTCGACAACCGAGGGTATCATAGGTTTATCACGCCAATGCTCCCAACGATCGACAGCACTGCACAGAATCCAGCTATTCGTACTGAAGTACCGCATGAGATCCATGTCATATACATTCCCACGCCCATGGTCGCGATAGAGCCCATGGCCTGGGAACCGTGACTCAGCAGTCCACACCGCGACTCAGGGTGTTGAGGGAGTAATTACCGATTGCAAGTCAGTGTGTTATTGTAGTCAACCAGGGACGCTATAATTAAGCTAGAATTCTTTTTTGAACACAGGGCCCTTTCTATCTTTAAACGCACCCACAGCTTGTCATGTCGAGGTAGAAGGGTGAGTCGGGGGTGGTCAGCAGTGCGGTGATCATACTGTGTGCGGCGCCTTTAAACCCACCATAATTTCCCACCAACCTAACCTCTTCTAGTGACATTATACCCTTTTTTTTTTAAACAGTAATGATTATATAGTTTTTTTTAAAAAAAAAATTTATTATTTTTAAAATAATTTACTTTAATATAAATAAAATTTACCTTTAAAAGTTATAAATAATAACAAAAGTTTTAATTATCAAGCTTTATATAACTTTTTAAGGAAAGACATAACTTTCCCCAAGCTTTTAATAGCATTTAATATTACTAGTTTTTTTACTACTATCTTCATCCTTTTAACCTTAACCCTTAGTTGCTTGTTAAGCTGGTAACCCTCCTAGCTTCTCGCGGCCTTTACTCTAGGTGGATTTTCATGTAAGGCGCCTCGTGAATCGTGTCACTGCTACGCAGGGGCGGAGATCCCAAAGATCTACACCAGATTCCGGTAAAGAGTCAAGCTCTTGCACCCCTATAACCTGGCCCCTGATTATTTTGCTCCAGAAGTCTGGAGACGTTTGCCTAAACAAGATGGAGGTGGTATCCTCACTTCATTGTTTCACCATGAGTCGTGAACTTGGTTCCACGCCCGTCCTGTGAACATACGACAGTAGTACTCTATCTCATAGAACAACCGAGTGGGTATGCAGAGGGCACAGAGATCATAACAAGTAATAATAACGACTGAGTGTTAGTCACATCTAGACACAACTCAAACAACAGGTCGCCTTGCTAAGATCCATGATATCACAGTGAGCGTAGCAATTACAGGAGGCTCAAATGACTGTGGCAACGATGGTTGAGACTCCCACAATCCTCCTATTTGGGGGCTACACGGAGCCGTGGCTAGAGTCCATTGATCGCATTCACGAGCAGGCCGGCTTGTATGCTTGGCTGCGACGCTTCATGGACGACGTCGCGTCGGTAGTCAGGGCGGAGACAAAATGCATGCACCCCAGCATACGGAACAGCTTGGGACCCAACGGCATCTTCATGAGCGTCCAAGAGGTCGCCGACCAGTACCGGCATCACGATGACCATGTCGGCTTTGTGCAGTGTATCATGTCCTACATCGTCCAGGCTGTCATCCTTTTGAGGTAAGATAAACACTATCCAAGACGAACCGACGGTTCAGTTTTTGATGTCACACGTCAATGAATCTTGGGTAACCTCCAGGCCGCTGACCTTTTCCTTGCTGTGTGGTTTCCAACTTTTAGATGGATCCACGACTCGCCAGATGCCTTGAAAGTCAGCCCCAGGCCCGAAGGAATGGGAATCTCGGGGGGACTTATCAATGCCGCGGTGTTGGCCATATCCGATGACTTTGAGTCGCTCTACGAGGCCAGCGTCGTAACAGCCGGGCTCGTATGCCGACTGTGCGAGGTCGCCGGGGTGGTCTCGAGAGCGGTGGAGCTTGAAGAAGAAGGAGGAGGCAGTGACGGAAGCAGAAGCTCATGGGGGTGTGCAGTCATAGGAAGCTCTCCGGATCAACTGGATGGGGTCCTGCACCAGATCCAGGAGACTAAGAACGTTCCCGGTCTGAAAAGAGCCAGGGTGGGCATCAGAGGTGATAGCTGGGGCACCGTTGTTGGGCCGCCGTCCGTCCTCGACATGTGCCTGCAACATGGCGCCATGGCGGATCTCGTCAAGCAGAGGCTCCCCATCTACTCGATGCAGCACAACTACCATCTCTCACAGTCGCATCGCAGGTTTATTGCCGGAAGTTCAAGCCTTCATCTCCGGCCCGTCCACCCGGGATTTCGGCTTTGGGGCCTACAGGAAAGTGACACAAGCAGAGACGATGCCGATGCTCTGGGCAATGCCCCTGTCGATTGGGGCCGGCTGCTTCTGGGAGTGGTAGATGCCGCCTTTTCGAACACGGTGGATTTGGTCGAGATGGTGAAGGGGCTCAACACTCGTCTCGGATCGGATCTGTCACAAGTCCAACTTAGAATCGTGGGTCCCACCTGGTTTGCTGGTTCTCTCGAGAGGAAGCTGAAAGTGACGGGAAGAAGGGTTGGGGTCGTCCAGCACACAGTGCTTGGGGCAGAGGGGTGGCAACAGGCTGGGCATGCTCCAACCAAAGACACTGGCACATCGTCTGGCGTGCCCAACCACGAGGGACGTATTGCCGTCGTGGGCATGGCCGGGCGGGCTCCAGAGTGCGAGGACCTGGAGCAATACTGGCAGGTCATCGAATCGGGTCGTGATCTTGCGCGAGAAATACCTCCGGGTCGATTCGACGCCGACAGCCTCTTCCTCGATGCGAGTGCCAAGCAGCAGCACCACCAACAGCACCACCAGCAAGAGCCAAGTCCGCCGCCCAAGTGCACATCGACATGCAAGCTGGGCTGTTTCCTCTCAAGACCGGGCCACTATGACGCGCGCTTCTTCCGCGTGTCGCCGCGCGAGGCGCTCCTGATGGACCCGGGCAGCCGGCTGTTCCAGATGGCGGCCCACGAAGCGCTCGAATCGTGCGGATACTCATGCGGGACGACGCGCGCGCTGGACCCGAGCCGCATCGGCGTTCTCTTCGGCCAGAGCAACGTCGACGGTTACGAGACCGCCCACCACGAGAAAGGCTGCGACGCCTTCACTCTACAGGCGCTCGCCCGTCCCTTCCCGCCTGCCCGAGTCGCCTTCCACTACGGCTGGGAGGGGCCCACGTACTCCATCGACCAGGCGTGCTCGACCTCGCTGTCTCTGATCCACCTGGCATGCGCTGGTCTGCGCGCGGGCGACTACGATATGGTCGTCGCCGGCGCCGCAAACGTGCTGGCCAGCCCACATGGCTGGTGTCTGCTGAGCAAGGCGGGCGTTTTGTCCGACACGGGGAACTGCAAAACCTTCTGCGACGATGCCCAAGGCTACTGCCGCGGAGAGTTTGTCGGTGTCGTGGTGCTCAAGCGACTCGAGGACGCCGTGGCCCAGAATGATCGGGTCCTAGCTGTCATTCCCGGCTCGGCAAGGAACCAGGCGGGCAACTCGACCTTTCTCACGGCGTCCGACGCGGGCACCGAGGAGCGGGTGCTGAGGCAGGCCCTGCGGCGGGCGCGGCTTCGTCCGGAAGACATTGCGTACGCCGAGATGCACGGGACCGCGACGCCGGTGGGAGACCCGTGCGAGATGACGGCCGTCGCCAACGTGCTGGGCCGCAGGCCAAAGGCAAACGCTGTCAGGGATGAGGTGGAGGACCAGGAGGAGACCTTGACGGTTGGGTCTGTAAAGGCAAGCATTGGTCACAGCGAGGCGGTAAGCATGGTTCAAGTTTCAAATTCCCTTGGTCTTTGTTCGTCATCTGCAGGTATACTGCTTTATAGTGTTGCTGACATTTTCGGAACTCGATGGCAGTCGTCTGGAATTGCCTCTGTAATCAAGGCGATCCTCATGTTCCAGAAGAATATTCTGCCGCCTCAGGCCGGAATGCCTCACGCTCTCAACAAGCAGTTCCCGCCACTGCACGACAAAAAGATCAGAATTCTGAGCAAGGCCGCCCCGTTCCATCGTATGAGGGGAAAGCCGAGACGAGTTCTGATCAACAACTTTGATGCCGCTGTAAGTGGCCTCCTTCATCGTCACGCGTCATACTCTAATCTAATTCCTCTGATGCTCAGGGCGGGAACACTGCTTTAGTGCTGGAAGATTTCGAGAGGCATGGAGACAGGGACATACACAAGGACAAAGATCCGCGGAAACCACGAGTTGTGGTGCTATCGGCCCACACGGCAGCATCGCATCGGGCAAACAAGTCCAGACTGGCAAAGTGGCTCCGCGCAAATCCAACCGTTCGTCTCGAGGACATTGCCTACACGACCACAGCCCGCAGGGCTCACCAACCCTCCTTCCGGTTCGCATGCGCCGCCTCCTCGACCAAAGAGCTAACCCATGCCCTCGAGTCCGAGGTGGACTCCAACTTGGACAGGCCGCAGCCAGTCACCTCCAAATCGCCCGTCATCTTCGTCTTCACCGGCCAGGGCTCGCACTACGCCGGTATGGGCGCCGAGTTGTACCATACCAGCCCCGTGTTCCGGGACACGGTGGACTTGTGCAGACAGATCTGCGATGGCTTTGGATTCCCGCCCTTCTGGGATGTGATCACCGGGACCGGGACCGACACGACGTGGAATACGGCGCAGACGCAGCTTGCCTTGGTAACGCTCCAAATCGGCCTCGCCACCTTCTGGAGGCGGCTGGGCGTGGAGCCGGCCTTGGTGATGGGCCACTCACTGGGCGAGTACGCAGCCCTGCATGTGGCGGGCGTACTCTCCCTCGCCGATGCCCTCTACCTCGTCGGTTCCCGTGCCGCCCTGGCCATGAAGAAGTGCGATCCCCGTGCCTACGCGATGCTCGCCGTCTCGGCCCCTGCGACAGCGGTACGCGAAATGATGAAGGAGCTAAGCTTGGACGAGGAGTCTTGCTCAATAGCGTGCGTCAACAGCCCTGGTGCATCCGTCGTGAGTGGAACCGTCACCGCCGTGGCAAGGCTTCAGGTGGCGCTCAAGCAACGCAACATCCGCAACAAGACGCTCCCGTTGCCGTTTGGCTTCCATTCTTCCCAGGTTGACGTGATCTTGGAAGAATTCAAGCCGATCGCCTCCGGACCAGGCATCACGTACTCACCACCCAGTGTGCCCGTGGCCTCGACACTGCTGGCCTCCATCGTCGACGCGGAGACGCCGGCTCAACAGGGCTTCGGTCCAGACTATCTGGCAAAGCAAGCTCGAAACCCCGTTGACTTTGTTGGTGCGATCCATGCCGCTCGGGGCTGGGCTGCGGCGCGGTTCAACGACAAAGGCAACTCCTCGCTAAGCAGTCCGGCCGCGGCCCCGATCTGGCTCGAGATCGGACCGGGCCAGGTATGCGGATGCTTTGTACACGACACGGTCTCGCCGCCGGCTGGACACGTCGTGTCGACGCTGTCGGCTTCCCCTGCCCATAGCCCTTGGGCCTCCATCTCCGAATGTCTTGCCAGTCTGTACGTGCACGGCTGCGATCCGGACTGGCTCTTTCTGCATGCACCCTTCGAACACGCCCTGCAGCTTCTGACACTGCCCTCGTATGCCTGGGACGCGAAGGACTTTTGGATTGCTTACCGGGAGAGAAATTATGCAGAAGTCGGAGCTACTGCCACCAGTACTTGTATGACTCCTACTCGGCCCATTTCCACATGCGCGCAGTATGTCGTGGACAAGTCCACCAAGGATGGAAAGCCCCATCTCACCCTGGCCGCGTCCCTCTCACTGCCGGCGCTCGTTGCGTTGATACAAGGCCATCGCATGCAGGGTGCAGGTCTCTGCCCTGGCTCCGTCTTTTGCGAGGCTGCATTCGTGGCGGCCAAGTGCGCGTTGGAGCACAGCGGCCGGAAGAATGTCAAGGTGGATGAACTCAGTCTTCAAAAGGCACATCTGCGACGCCCGCTCACGGCCAGCCTCGTTGGTCCTGAAGGCAGCCTTCTTACCACAGCTGTCGTTGAATCAGAGAGCCTTGTGCTCGTCTCGTTCAAGGCTGTGGCTGGGCCCGGGTCGCCGGCTCGCTCATTCGACCTTGGCAACTGTGCCGTCGTGGTCCGCAAGGCAGCGGCACCGGACTCTGACTCCGACTCTGACTCGTTCTATATTCGGGCTAGGATGCGCGAAGTGACCAGAACCAGCAATAGCAGACTACCGGCCAGCATCTTCTACGCCCTGTTCTCACACGCGGTGCAGTACGGCAGTAAAAATTATCAGTGTGTGCGGGAGGTCTTTGTCTCTGACGACTTTTCCGAAGCCGTCGCCGAGGTGGTGCCGGCCGTTGACCCGCCCGATCTGCGATTCGTGGCATCGTCTCCCTACTGGGGCGAGGCCCTGGCGCATCTTGCCGGCTTCCTGGTCAATTGTGGCACGGGCCGGTTTGCAGCTGGCGCGCAGGCGACCACGAGCTTCATCATGGATAGCCTCGAAAGGTTCGAGCAGAGGCCCGGAATGATCGAGCCGGGGAGGTCATATTTCACATATGCGCGTGTCCTTGAGAAGAGGGCGGACTCGGCTGTATGCGAGGTCGTCGTCTTCGACGACAAGGACAGACCAGCCATGCGCACCTGGCGGATGAGGTTCCATGAGGTGCCGAATGCAGTCTTGCAGAGCTTGCTTCCCAGAACGCCCAGACAGGAGCAGTTGTCGGATACCGTGTTGCTACCCGCTCCAGAGTCCAACTCAAGCCTCCTCCCGGGTGCGCCTGAGCCTGGTTTGCTTGACGAGCTCAGAGTGCCTAATGGCACGACCCCTGACGTCCAGGTGAGGGAGACAGAGTCAAGAGCCGAACGCTCGGTATTCCTGGAGGACGAACTCGAACATGGGGATTCAGATGCTACCAAGGCCCCGGCCGGCTTGCTTCCAGTCATCCTCGAGAGCATCGCCGAAGAGACAGGGCTCTCGGACACGAGTGAGCTGACAGAAGATATCTCTTTGACGGATCTCGGTGTGGACTCTATCATGGCGGTAGAGATTTGTGCGCGTGTCAAGGCAAAATCGAGCTGTCAGCTATCCCCGTCCTTCATCTTGGAGCATCCGACCATGGGCCACCTTGTTCGCGTGTTTGGTAGAGATGCACCCCAGCAGCAACAGGTCGGCCGACAAGGGCAAGAGCAAGAGCTCGCTCTCGGGCGCCACAAAGAAGATGATGTTACAACAGCTAACAGTCACGAGCCGAAGGAGGAAGTCGAGAAGACCGCGTCTGCATCCCCATTCTCAGCATCCCCATCCTCCTGCTCGAATTCTCCAACACCCACTCGTACCCCAGCGACTCCGCCACTGGAGTCATCATCGCATGTATCAATTGAGACTGCTGAGCCTATACCAAAGGCCAGGATCATGCTGCTACAACCAGGACGTCCACAAGCCGGGGCCTCGACCAGCAAAGCGCGATTGTACCTCGTATGCGACGGCACCGGCAGTATTTCCAACTACATCCATCTGCTCAAGCACCAGTTCCCCCTGCCTGTCTACGGGATCGACTCCCCCTTCCTGCGCTGCCCGTCCCGCCTGACGCCCCGAATCGGCATCCCGGGCATTGCCAGAGGCATGGTGGAGGCTCTCGTCAGCCTACAACCCAACGCCGGCCTCTCAGATGCGAACGGAGGATCCCCCATCGTCCTCGGCGGCTTCTCTGGCGGGGCCCTGTTCTGCTACGAAATGTCTCGACAGCTGGCCGATCAGGGGCGGCGCGTGGACGGCCTCATTCTGCTCGACATGCGATGTCCTCTCCCGCCACCGCCGCCAAACTCGGCACTCCCTCCTTCGGACAAGGAGGTCTGGGAGATCCTGTTCACCACGGCGGAAGAGAGCATGGCCGGGCAGATCCAAGGCTCCAAGGCGGAATCCAACACGAGGAAACACCTGCGCACCATGTTCGAGTCCGTGCTGGGCTACCACCCGCCACAGCGTGTGGCAGTAGGACCTGTCTTCCACCTCCCTGCCGTCATCATCTGGTGTGCCAGAGGCATGGTCGGCCGGCTCGAGGCGCGGCGTCCCGACCTTGTCGCCAAGCTCGTCGAGCTCGGATATCCCGTTGAGTCGTACCCCGGGTATATGGAGGACCCTAAGCTGGGCGCCATGGCCTGGAGTATTCCCCACAAGAAGACCGAGTCCGAATTGGGCCCGGGAGGCTGGGAGAACTTTGTTGGAGCCGGGGAGGACGGTGGCACCGGCAAGAACTTGCTGTGTTTGGCTGTCGACGTGGATCATCATGGTGTTTTGTATCCGCTGACGGCTCCGAAGACTGCCGAGCTTATTGACCAGGGTGTGGCATTCTGCTTGGAGAGGAAAACTTTGATTCAGTGATGGATACATATAGTTACTACCAGTTATCCAAGAAGCGTGGCACGCATAATAGGTACGACGCGTAGCTAGCAGTAAAAAATAGGTGTATGTATCTCCAACGGCGGCCCTATATTTCACGCGCTAGTCTTGAGCTGCGAGTACATAGCCCTCTCAAACTTATGGACAAGAGCCTCTTCAATGGGGTCGCTGTACGGCTGTGTTTGAAATGCCACGAGCGTGCAGAGTCCCGCCGCAGGGTCGATTTGCTTCACACAGGAAGAGACGAGGTCAGCATCCAAGCTCTTCCATCGTCGAAACTTTCTGTGCCAAGAAGAGCATATCACTTACCACTCCGGTGTTCCAACCGTTATTGATTGACAGCGATCCTTTGCGCCGCCAGTTGTCGCCGTCCAAATCCTCCATGATCACGACCGCTCCGAGCCCAAAGTTGCGCCGCAGAGTGGGCCACTGCGGTAGAGGATAACCATAGTTGATGAGCTTGATCACCTTGTTGAAGTGCTCATTCATCTCTCGCTCCATCTGTGCGTCCAGAGCAGGCTGGAAAATGCGATCAACCGTCTCCGGTTTCAACAGGACGCCGTCCCTCTTCAGCAGCGAGTGGATCACCTTCATGTACGAAGCCGGGCTGGCGAACAGGCCACAGCCCCCGTAGCACTCATCCGGGTCCTTCCGGAAGAAGACCGTGTCGTCGTAGTGCAGCGTTCCGTCCTCCCTGCCGTGTTTTGTCAGGTCGGCCCGGCGGGCGATCAGGTCCGGACGCTGTTGGAGCTTGAATGTCATGTCCGTGATGCCCAGCGGCTCGCAGACGTTCCGCTGCATGTAGGTCTCCAGGTCCATGCCCGTCGCCCGCTCGACGAGCTTGCCCGCCCAGTCGATGTTGGTCCCGTGGATCCACTGCACCCCAGGGTCGCCCACGGGCGGTGCGAGCAAGGGGTTGGGAATGTCGGACTCGCCTCCAATGGGTAAGGGATACTCGGAGTAGCCCCTGGCTACAAGCTCCCGCAGCAGGGGGTTGATAGGGACGTGCGACAACCCCGATGTATCCGTGAGCATGTGTCTATGTTTCCAAGAAGATAGGTGGGTTAGGGAACCGACTATCAGTATTGTCACTTGAGATGTCGTTGGGTACCAACCTGAGAGTGATGATTCCATTGCGCTTCCTCATGATCGGTTTTCCCTCGGAATCAAAGCCAACTAGGACCTCCATGCTCGTCAGGTCCGGAAGCAAACGCTCCACGCTTTCATCCAAGCTGACCAGGCCTCGATCTACACATTGCAGGGCCACGACGACCCCAACGAGCGCGGTCGCCTGGCCCATTCTCATGATGGTGTCCACTTCCATAGGGGGCAGTTTCCCATGCTCCTCCGGCCTGACGGATCGGGCTCCGAAACAGCGCACATAGTCAATTTTCCCTTTTCAGAAAAGTCGGTTGTCAGCTAATGGTAGCAACCACTGGCAACATTCTGCCAGGTGTTTGATTAGGTCGGTGTGGAGAGCGTACCGGTTAAGTCTTTTGCCATAACAACAGCACCGGGAATTTGACCTGACTCTACACCCGACTGGAAGGCCGACTCCATTTCTGAAATCATGCTTCTTGCGGCGCCTGACTGGTCCATTGGAAGAGTAGTGGAAGCCATTCTAGAGCTCTATGACTGGGTCACGGGACTTGACCAGCCGGTTTTTCAACTTTCAATAGAGTTGAGTGTGCGACGATTAAGAGGTTGAGAGGGATTGAAGTTGAGGTAGTATTACTCTGCCTTAGTCTGATACTCTTTATACATAGCCTCTGTTATTCACACCCCTTGGGCCATTCCATATATTTTCAGTTCTAAAGCCTACCATGTATCTCAGGTCACTGAGCGGTGGCTAATCCGTGAAGGTACTTCTATAGTATATACCTACTCTAGTTGCTCGAGCGAACCGATTGCGAGTTTGACTCAGTCGTTCTCCTCCTTCATTGTGCCCCTGACATCCTGAATCGTGAATTGATAGCATGGCAACAACCGGGATGGGGTGCGGTCTAAATGACTCTTACAGTGGGGAGTCGAGAATGACGATCTTTGGCCTTGACATATGGGAAAATACTAAATTCGCACCATCGTGTCTTGGCCACCTCTCCCTTACAATTCAGAAATTTTGAAATCTAACCTTTTCTAATTAAAGTTTGGTACTGCATATTCTTGAAATTCCAAACGTTGTTTTTTTTTTTAAAAAAAAAAAAAAAAGAAAGAGATAATAGTTTACGCTAGTAAATGCAGTAAAGCTATTTTTAAACAATGAAATAATACATGATTAAGTCGTATTTTCAGAAATTAAATTTAAAGAGTATGTAAAAATTTATATAACGACTCATAGAAAAGCAAAAGAAAATAGACGATTTACCACACAGGTTAGCTGGCCGAAGTATTACCATTTAAGTAGCTCGAATTTTACACGGGGAAGTGACCAATAACGCTCCAAGTCTCAAGGTGGATCTCATTTGAACTTGGGTGGCGTGGATCCCACGCTTAAGTTCCCTTCATGAGTCCATGACTTCCCAGGTTGGTTTGACTCAGGAGGGACGCTGATCAATTTGTCGGAAAGCTATTTCTGTTTTATGCTCGATATGAGAGTACGGTTACCGTGATGTGTCTGGCTCTCGAGAAAGCAGAGAATTTCAGAGAATCACAGACGAGCCAGCATTGATTAACGTTGTGTGACTGGGGTCTCAGTTCAACCCTTGGAACTAAGAAACTATTCAAACCTACAAATTTGCCTCTTGATGAGTGCCACCAGTGGCGACGAAACCTAGAACTCAGGCACGAGAAAATGGGTCAAGGACACTCGACCCCACGACCGGGCACGGAGTTCCGCGTCATTGGTGCCGGCATGTAGGTCAACCACCCCATACATCACCAGGCCCAGGTCCATGGCCGCTGTGATGCTAACCAGCGTGGTGATACCTACCGCAGGTCCCGGACCGGCACTAAGACCTTCGCCCAAGCCCTGACAACGCTTATAGGGCCTGTCCATGATGGCGGCGCCCAAGGGCTTGTTGGGACCGCGGAGCAGCGGGAACAGTGGCTCCAGGTTATGAGGCTGGTGACCAAGGAGGATAAATCGCTGGCCGAGAAGAAACGGCTAGAGTGGCTATTGGCCGAGCTCATGGATGGTTATTCGGCGGTGAGTAAACATATTGCGCGGCTCTTATGTTCCTGGTTTCAACCGAATTTATCGCTCACCTTTCTCTGAGGCCGTTGACGCCCCATGTATCTGGCTTGTCCCGGAGCTGCTTAAGCTGTATCCGGATGCTATTGGTAAGTAGAATATCTGATACGTCGACCACGAAAATCTTAAGCCGACTTCAGGAGCTGAAATTTGTCTTTCAATAGTGATCGCAACGACCCGAGATACTGAGTCTTGGTGGAAGAGCGCGCAGACGATTTCTGGTAAGCCGTCCCTTCCGTTTGTTATCCGTCATGCCTGGGCCCTGAATCTCCTTTGGAACCTTCCAAAAACTAAGTCCGCTTTACGTTTAGCCCTCGTCGACCGGCCACACTTGCCATTCTTTGCCCGGCCATTGCCCGTGCTAAACTCATTCGTCAAGTACGTGAATCGTGATTACGCCTATAGACCGCCTCACTTAGTCTACCATCGGACAACCCCCCCTAGTCCATATATGTTTTCCATGCGTGCTAACAATTTCTTACCAGGTGGGGACCACTTATCGAGAAGACATGCGTGTCACGTCTGGGCGTCAAAGGCTTCCAAGGCCCCGAAGTGCTCGAGACGCATGAGGCGTTCCTCCGCAGGGTCGTGCCGTCGGAGCGCCTCTTTTTCTACAGGGTCCGTGACGGCTGGGGACCTTTGTGTGAGATGCTAAAGGTGCCGGTCCCAACGCATCCATTCCCCTATAACAATAAACCCGAGGACGTTAGGGCGGTCAAGCGGTTCGTCATCGTGGCTGGCTCCGTGGCGTGGGGCATAATCTTCAGCGGTGCTTTTAGCTGTACCTGGTATGCATGGAGATTGTGGTCAAACTTGCAGAGGCAATGGTAAGATGTGATTTGCTGTCATTTACCGCTTGGCTAGCTTCAGTATTATAAGGACATAGATCGGTTCTTCAATGGTGAATATCCTGACTCGAATAGGTTAGAC
This sequence comes from Diaporthe citri, assembly GCF_014595645.1. Taxonomy (NCBI): domain Eukaryota; kingdom Fungi; phylum Ascomycota; class Sordariomycetes; order Diaporthales; family Diaporthaceae; genus Diaporthe; species Diaporthe citri. The sequence goes on from NW_025064858.1 coordinate 38,795, forward strand.
ACATTGAACAGAGCTGCTGTAAGGCGATTCACGAATTTCATCCCCACCACTTTACTTTGTCCCTATGGCGAAGGCAGCACAGGACATGACTGGTTTTACTAAATATAGAATCCATCACTGAGACCTGGGTATTGCGTTCTTATGTGTCATTCTGGTTGATGCAGATAGCGCCCAGCCACAGCGCTGCATGTGGGCAGTGCTTTTGTCGGGCATGAAAGTCATCTTTGATGGGACTGTTGCTACGTCGCCACGGCCCAGAGGCTCGTTTTGGCTGTAAAGTATCGATTCACCTTAATTCTTGCGTAAACAAAAGACAGGCAAAGGGCAGCGTAGCTACGAGTGACTTGGGAGCCATTTAAAGGTGCATGATTCCACTGTACATTTCGAAGCGTGAACGCTACCACAAGCCCCCCCCCCCCCGGGGGAACCAACAGCGCAGTGCTACACAGACTTTCTAAATTTGTTTGTATGCATTTTTACAGCGACGCAATTAATCCACCTTAGGGAATTTTTGAGTCATCAAGGCTTTTTCTAGCCGATGATGCCTTATGAACACAATCATTCGACCCCAACTCCAGTCGCCCTGCGGTGGTCTGTCTGGACTAAATCAAAGGACGCCCAATAGTGCTGGCTCCACTAATAGACCATGGAAGTGGAGCCGCCTTAGGGTGAGTTTTACACGGGGACTGATGTGTTACCTTTGGGCGTCATCCAGAACATGATGCTACTGGTTCTGGTATCAGACAGGCACATCTGCGAGGCCGATTTGCTATGATGGGCTCACAACGCCCTGCAGGTTGTCATGTGGATATTCTGAAAGCCTCAACTTGCCTGAAACTCGCAAGGGTAGATGAATACAACACGTCCCTCCACTAGCTTGCCGGCAGGCCGGCCGCTATCTCATGCAGCTGAATCCACACAGATACATTTGCATACAGCTGATCCTGCCTCGCAAGCCACCTGGCAAGGTGCCTTGGATAGGGTGGGATTAACACGGCCAATGAGAGTTGCAGGAGAAGACGCCACGGCCGGGGCCATGCATCAGCTCATCGAGTCCCATTCTGCCTAAGGGAGGATTGGCGCATGCAGGTTTGTGGTAACCTTGAGTGCCTCCATTATTTGAGTGGATGACCGCGAGCGGGACGGCACAGGAATCAACGTGAGAGCAAAATGGTGTTCTTCGTCTGCCAAGTAAGTCACAGAAGCCTTACACTCATCAAGACGAGATGATCCTTCCTCAGATTGCAGACATTAGCGTCTCAAACATTGCCAGCATCCTTGCAACCACCTCCAGCGCTTCCAACATGGGCGGCGAGACGGACTCCAACCTGCTCAGCCAGTGGTCTAATCCCACCGATATATCGACTATCCTCATGGTGATCGGCGGCGACGTTGTCCAGAAAGCACTTGCGCAGGGAACGGGCGTGTGGTATTTCACGCCAGTGTGCTTCTCATTCGGCTGCGTCTCCTACGCCTTCACTGCTCTCGTCAATATCATAGGAAATGGGCGCCTCCTCCCGGAACCGGACTATCCCGTCAAGGTGTTCAATCTTGAGTCAGGCTATGTCCGCGAGAACAAGAACTGGGTTGCTGGTCGAATCCTGCGGGACCTTGAGACCAGTCTATCAGAGGAGGAGCCCTTGGCTGACGACGCCGTCCGCATATCTGTCTATGAGGCCGCAGTCAACCGTAACGGCCTGACTCAGTTCTCCCTCAGCCATATGCACCTCTGGGGCCTTGCATGTATCCTGGTGCAGCTCGATCTGGCCACTATTCCCATCGCCCTGGCGCGGGAGTGGGACATAATGCTCATCACGGCGGCGGGCACGCTCCTTGTACAGATGGTGGGCGCACTGCCCCAGTGGCGCGCCGAGAAGCTGCCCAACCGCCAGAGGCGGTCCGCAGCCTACGCCCTGACGCAGGGCAACGGGTCGCGCGAGATCGCCGTCATCTTCGGCAAGTCCAACTGCCTGGATCTCGAGGAGCTGTCTTCGTCGAGCAGTCCCCGGGGTGGCAGGCCCTGGGAGAAATTCACGTGGGGCGACATCTTCTCGAAGCCGCGCAGAGGCAAGGATGGCCATCCGGAGATACCGCGCCGAGACACCCGGCTGCGCAAGGCGCGAGTCGGCCACGGGCTCCCGTTCGGTTTCTGGCTCACGCGCGTGTCGGTCGTGTCGCAGTCCGTCCTCTGGCTGCTGCTGCTCGTCAACGTCGCCAGCTCGCGCAGCTACAACTGGGTGCTCCTGGCGATTGGAGCCCTGGGTATGTTCCAGAATGGCTACCTGGCGGGGATGGTACGGCCGCCGCACCTGCGCAACCTGCCGCTGACACATGTCGAGGTCATCCGGGCCAAGAAGGTAATGGATGGGCTCGTGGACCTGGAGGTGCAGTATCGCTGCGCTGAACCGCTCCGAGACGAGTTCTTCCCCGGAAAACTGCGTGAAGCAGAGAATGAATGGTGGAGGGGGAACAGGGCCCCTTGTGACAACGACAGGGCGAACGCAGAGTGGCGCGGCACGCCGCGGAGTTATCAGAAGAGAATCTCAACACTGTCTGGCCCATCGATCAAGTACACCGGGCAGGCCCAGGTGCCGGTGCGTATGGAGGAACGTGAGAGATATAGCTATCACTCTTACACACCGTCTGTGACCAGCGGTCGCAGCGTTCCGCCAGCTCCAGTTCCGTGGGCCCAGGAAAAGAAGACGGAGCGCGAACCGCCCAGGGCAGACTATCAATACCCGGGGCTGTCTACAAAGCCAATACGCGCTGCAAGGCCAGTGTCATCAGCAGACAGGAGACTGGATGATTGGAAGGAGGCAAAAGAGCCAGGAAACATCCCAGAAGTGGACGGAAAGAGCACGTGGAACGATCACGAAAGGGACTTAGACATGAAGTGGAGAGATAGCATCCCGAGGTTGCCTTCCAATAACATGTAAAATAGCTAGCGTAGGAGCAGTTCGTTATGAGAATTCCCGAGTCGCGGGTCCTTATCATTTCCAGGCAGTTATACCGGTTTCATTTCTTTCAGGGCTATCCACGTACCTAGTTAGATGCCTGCTGTACCTACTTAGTTACCGGGATATGGCGTATCTATTCTGTAATCCTATGACCTGCCAAACTTCAAACGACTTTGATTCTGCGCCTCTTTTGCGATGAGTGATATTTTTGTATGTTGTTCTTGGCTCATTCGTCGTCGGCTTGGAAATTTGTATAATGCATGCCCACCTTTGAAGGATAAACAGCCCGTCGTGACCAACGTGGTGCCGTCTTTGAGTTCTTCAGTGCCTACCAACATCTCCACCCCTAGACTGAGCATAGTTCCGACGAAGATCGGAATCCGGTTCCACAATGGAGTGATACCATCGGTCGCAAGATTGATGGAGTGTGTAACGTACTCCACGAGCGTCGGCGTCAATGTGATATTGTCCCACTACCAGCGTGGAGGTATATACGTTGAGCAAGGTCGCGGAAGATCAACAGGCGCAACGTGCCGGTGCACCACCCCAAAGTCCTTCCCGTTGACTTGAGAGGTCCTCGATGCAAGGAGACACGGCGGACTAATTTTCTATTATTTAGAGGTCTGGTGATCAGAAGTTAAAATTATACGCTAGAGAGAAGAATGGAATGACTCGAGTGGTGACACTCTCACACAGAGGGCTGCGAAGGGTTAAATAAGTCTCCCAGTATGACCACTCTAGGAGGGCCACCGACACAAAAGTAGTACAGAACCGACCTGAATGCATAGTGCAGCGCTGAGTAAATAAGCTGGGGAGATATATGTGAGCCCCACAACAGCCTGACCTGGAAACAGACATTTTCTTTGACACTTCACACTCTACTTGTCTGAGCCCTTTTCGGCGGGCCTTGCGGTGAAGAGCCATCCTCATTTCCCTGCGACTCAGCATCGTCCACCAATTTGGGTTGGACTTCCACCCTGGGCCTTAACCTTGGCAAAGCGAACCTGCTCATTCCAGCAAAGTACTTACAGCTCGAATTGTTCTGCTGCTTCGCCTCCGGGCCAGAATTCCGATGACGGGAGGCTTTTCCGTAGTGGGTTCCTATCCCAAACGACCACACAGTCAGCAATCTAGCGTTGCCATGCAGTCATATACATGTGTGAAGACCAACCGCGGAGGCGTATTGCTGCAATAAGGAGATACTCTTGACATACAACAACTTTCAGCCCTAGCCGTTGCAGAACGACTACGGCGGCATCGGCGTATCTGTCAATAGCACGCGCACTGTGCTCTTCAAAATCGACTATGCCTTGTCTTGGATATCCGATCAGAGGCGCCTCATTCAACTCAACGGCGCGTCGTTTGATCAGCTCATCAATTGTTCGGATTGGCTTCTTACTCTCGACTGCTGCATTGTGTGAGAGAAGGCCACGGACCTCAGAGGCGAGAGTGTACGTCGTGGTTGTAGACATGATGTGCTGTGTACCGAGTCAAGTAGGGTTCGCAGAGGTATTAAAGAAATCGCGCAAGCTCTGTCCACTGCTTTGTGGTCAGTTGAGCGGATCCCATCCGTGCGATTTCGTTTATAAGTATTCAGACGCAGCCCCGAAAGGCGTGCAGTTGAAATGTCGGATAACGAAGGTGGTTGGTCTCTTAGGCTGGAGTCACATGGTGTATCGATTCTCCGCTTACACGCACTAGCACTCTTCTCCAGAAGGTATTCTATCAGATCCTTCTTCTCACCTGCGTGATTGCACCTTGCGCAGATACACACCACACAAGGTGGCATGCCTAGACGCTCGCAAGAGGTATCTGGAACAGCATCGCTTTGGTGAGATGTCTGATGTCGAAAGTGCCCAGTCTACAAGATCAGTCTAGCACCGTCTCAGTATGCAGGGACATTCATACTCGACTAATGCCAGGCCTTAAGACAAGACAGCGCACAACGTTCCAGTCTTGAACTTATATACCGCCGACTTGTGGCCCTGATATCCATTGTTTCTCCTCGGGTCATCATTCAGATGTTGTTGGGTGGGGTCGTGTATCGCGTGTCGGCACATAGTTCCCTTGTTTCTAAGTGGTCTCGTTTTTAATCTGTTTACATATGCTTCTTAGGCAGTATGTATCCAGTCCCTTCATACAGTGGTAAATTGAGGAAGTAATTATGCATCAAAATAATAATTTTGGAGGGATACTTTGAACCGGATGCAAGCCGCACATGCTCCAAGCTAATATATTCAATTTGTCCTACATTTTACTTTCTGTATTATGGCTCTTAAGATTCAAGTGGCAACTTGAAGATTCTAATGGCGTTTCTCCTTGCCACTGCCTCTTTGTCAGTGGGCGGAAGGTCCACTCCTTTCCACCAGTCCTGGGCTTCCTTGACCGAGTCGTAAGGGTAATCTGTGGAACCTGTCAGTCGGTGTCCCATGGCGACAGAGTTCCAGAGAGCAATTTAATGACTTGAGGACTCACCAATGGAGAACATGCACCTTTCTATGCCAATTTGCTCAATACAGAACTTCAGGCCGGAGGTCGAGAAGTCGCCCGAGGTTGTGATCGAGACGTTGTGCTGGAAGTAGTAGCTGTAGTCTTCTCTTGAGGGCCTTGTGGCTTTTTTCACTGGTTTGTTGTACCAGTGGTCTGCCCGCCAGAGGTTGAAAGGTATACTGGCGTCACGTCAGATCCGGTACACGCGGTTCCACAGCCTCAACCGTATCTGACTCAGACCTACCCTTCCCCGAGGTGCCCGGCTACGACCTGAACCCCGGGAAACTTGTCAAAAATGCCGCTCGAGCAAAGCGCATAAAGGTGGAAGCTCAGGTCGAGGTGGAAAGACACAGCGGCTCCAAGGAGGTGCTTCCTCGGGGCCCATTTTGCAAGCGGTCCCTCGAGCTCCTGAGAGATGGGATACCGAGGGTGTAAGTAGATTGGAACGCCTAGGTTCTCGACTTCCTGCCAGAACAATTCGTATTCCGGGGCATCGTAGTATTTCTTGCCCGCACCGTCGTCACCATAGGTCTGAAAGTCATTCACCATGGCCCCAAACATCCCTAGGTCTTTCACTGCCCGTTTAAGCTCCGCCGCCGCCTCGGCTGGGTTGTGCATCGAGAGAGAAGCGAGTGCTCCAAATCTGCTAGGGTTCCTGTTCACCTCATTGGCCAGCCAGTCATTGGCATTTCGGGCAATATTGGCAGCCCTCACAGGGTCCTTCTCGCCTTGCGCACCTGGAGATGTCAGGGACAACAGCATGTATTCGACACCCTCGGCATCCATCTCACTGAGACGCTGGCCGTGTATGTCCATGAGCTTTTGGGTCAGGGAATGGTGTTTGAGCTGAGAAGCATTTTGGCCAGGTGCAAACAGGGACGCCGTTTCTGCCATCCACGAGACACCCTCAGGATTGAGAACAGCTTCCTCAATGGCTATGGTTCCCTTTTGAGGCATCTTTCCACAGTACGTATTTAGCCCAGGGTATTTGATGAATGTTGGGTGTCCTTGTGTTTTTTTTTTTCCTCTGGGGGGCAAAGGGGGGGGGGAGCGGGGTGTGTCCAATGAGGAAGGCTTTGCGTAGCTTGAGACCGTCGTTAATGCGAGTAAGATTATTGTCAGACGGGTTGTCCAAAAACCGGATTCACCACTTACTGCTCGAGTGACCGCGGCGTCGTCCGGATTAATAAGTCTTCGGGAACCGTGGGGACTCTTGGGAATTTCAATACCTACTAGGCTCTACATTTCTCGGTGATGTGGCCTTCGGCAACGCGTTGTGAGACCAAGCAGTGTAAGCCCCGCGTATTGTCAAATGTCACTTGCGTGCTACCAATATTGCAATGGTCCATGAATGTAGCCCCTCAGGAAGAATTATGCCCCGCTTTGTCGGACGATGGACCCGAGGCCTTGGCGTCCTAGGCGTCCAAGGATGATCTGCCGACCAACTGTTCGTCCGCCGGGGTCCTGATATACCCGGGAGTAGCTCTCTTGTAAGAGACAACCATGCCGGCAAGCGGGCCAGGCGCGCTGGCGGGATGGTCTGGGACATCAACCCCGCTGTGGAGGTGCATGAGTTACCGACTTAGTGGATACTTCACAGGCCGTGGAGGGTGGTGTTTCAGGGGAATGGGACTTGTGTATCATTCATTGATGACATCGGCGGCCGCCTAGCAGGAAGCCCTGACAAAATTGTGCTTCTCCTCCTCCGAGTCCTTTGTTTCCCCGCGTCTCACCACCAAAACAATAGTTATCAACAATTTTCCTGGCCGTTTTCCGTGCCCGACCTTGACTGACAATTCCTCGAGTTTGCGAGCTTCCAATACTAAATTGCCACGAATCTCACCACACAGTATTGATCATGGCTGCAGACGGGCACAAGACCAACGGGACAATCCCTTTTCACCCTCGCATGCTTATCAATGGCGAGGTGGGTCTCGAAACCTGCCAGATATGTCTCGGGGATTGGTAGCTAACAGAAGGTCGGGACCAGTTGGTAGAGGCTTCAGGCAACAAGACCTTCACGCTGCACAACCCCGCAACTACTGCGAAGCTGGCAGACGGTAGGAACTCTATTCACACACAAGAACACGCCAGGACAAAACTAAATCATGCATATAGTCCCCGAGGCAACTGAGGATGACGCCAATGCCGCTGTCGCCGCAGCAAAGGCGGCTTTCCCGTCGTGGTCGGAGACGGCCCCTGCCAAACGCGGCAGCTACTTGCACAAGCTCGCGTCGCTGATCAGGAGCCATAACGAGGAGCTGGCGGTCCTCGAAGCCCAGTCCATGGGGAAGCCCGTGGCGGGCTACTACGATGCCTACGCGGCAGCTGGCAAGTTCGACCACTACGCGGCGTCCTGGGAGCAGATCAAGGGCGAGAGCAGTCTCAACACCCCAGGTCATGTCAGCTTGACCTTCCGCCAGCCTTATGGCGTCTTGGCTGCAATCATCCCCTGGAACGTGCCGCTGCTCTTCTTCGCCTCAAAGGCGGCACCGGCGTTGATAACGGGCAACACCGTGGTTGTCAAGACGAGCGAGAAGGCCCCCCTCGCCGCTGCGAAGGTGGCCGAACTCATCAAGGAGGCCGGCTTCCCACCCGGCGTCTTCAATGTCATTTCTGGACATGGTAACCCTTCTGGAGCCGTGCTTTCCTCTCACATGGACGTCCGTGCCCTCACCTTCACTGGTTCGGCTCGCACGGGGAGGCTCATTCAGGAGGCGGCCGCGAAATCGAACCTGAAGAAGGTCATCCTGGAACTGGGCGGCAAGTCCCCTGCATTGATCTTCGAAGATGCCAATCTGGACAAGGCAGTCGCGGACACAAGCCATTCCATTCAGTCCAACAGCGGCCAGATCTGCATGGCCAACAGCCGCGTGTACGTGCAGAAGAGTATTGCCCCCAAGTTTGTCGAGGCGTTCCAGAAGAAGTTTTCACAGATCACCGCTGGCGATCCCACCAAGAAGGAAACCAACCATGGTCCGCAGGCCGATGGCTTCCAGTATAACAACGTCTTGAAGTATATTGAGGAGGGCAAGAGTGCCGGTGGGTCACTTGCGTTGGGAGGTAAAGGCAAGCTAGACAGCATGGGAGGGTACTTCATCGAGCCGACCGTGTTCCTGGACACTCCAGAAAACTCAAAGTTCATGAAAGACGAGATATTCGGGCCGGTGGTCAACATCAGCACATTCGAAACCGAGGAAGAGGCCATCAAGATCGCAAACGACACCGAGTTTGGCCTCTACGCGTCCGTGTTTACCAAGGATATAGACCGCGCCTTGAGAGTTGCCAAGGCCCTGGAAAGCGGGTACGTGGGAATCAACTGCACGAGTCCCAAGATCGCCGCCGACATGCCCTTTGGCGGCTACAAGTCCAGTGGCCAAGGGCGCGAGGGGGGCACGAACAGCTTGGACAACTTCCTGGAGGTGAAGACCGTTCTGATTGATCTTGGGTCACGGCTTTGATAGATGCGCAAGTAGCACAGTACTCATACCCAGACCTCAGCTTGGGAGGCTGTCGGCCACTGAATTCTGAATTTCCAGTTTCCATGTGCCAAGAATAATGACTAGATCCAGATGGTGCTATTGCAGGCTCGATGTGAGAACAAGGGATTTGACCCACGATGTAGAACCCTATCTATTCGTCTGTTTAGGGTGATGAAGACAAGAAGCATCTAAACCAACAGTCACGTATAACTCTAGGTCGTGACGACAGGCGGGATAGTCTCAACGTGTTCAACAAACGCAGCGTTGTTCTCTCCTCTCTCTCCTGATGGTCCAGAGTGTCTCTTGAAGATCTCATCAAAGACAGTCTCTGCGTGGGTTTCTGCGTCATGGAAATGTATCCAGTCGTCTCGAGGCATTGCAATGCTCTCGGGGTCTTCTCGGACCTTGTTCCAATCAGTCTTATGCCACATGTCTCTAGTAGTCTCCCCCGTCTTCTGCACCGCCTTGACACGGTCGTATCTGCATACACCATCAGCAAAGGTTTGCGGTTCTATATCTGAGATGGAGAGGACATACCTGATCTCCTCGTGGGTCTTGAGGGCTGCCTGAACATTCTCCTTTCCAGCCCTGCGGAGACATATAGCAAGCGTAGTGCCATCTTCCATGGCCTGTGTAGCCCCTTGGGCGCTGGTCGGGAGGAAAGGGTGCGCCGAATCTCCCAGGAGCAGGATCCTGCGCTTGTTGCTCACCCAAGTAGGCAGGGGGTCACGGTAGACGAGCTTCCAGTCAACCAGGCTGGGGGTCTTCTCAACGATGGCTTTGCAAATGGGGTCCCAGCCTTCGAGGACCTCGTACACTTCCTCCAGCTTGCCTGGGAACGACCACGACTCGTCGATGTCGTGCTCGTCTTTGTGCGTGAGCACCCAGCAGCAGTCGGAGCCGTTCTTGATGGTTGAGAAGAGGAAATGCACGTCGGGTCCAATCCAGCCATTGAAGGTGTCCCCATTCTCGCAGAATTCCTTGGTGCGGGGATCCTTGATCATGTCTGTGTTGGGAAACCTAACTTGAACGTAAGCACATGTGCATCTTCATGTGAAGGGCATGCTCCGTGACTGCTGTACGTACCATGCTCTCCAGACTGCATAGCCGCTGCTCTTGGGCTTGTCCTCGTATCCGAGCACGAGCTCCCTGGCTTTGGACCGAACACCGTCTGCCCCGACCACCACATCTGCAACAATCCGCTCACCACCCTTCAGGATGATTCCGGCCTTGTCGTCGGTCTCGAAATATTCAGCAACGTTTTCACCTAGGTGGATGGGGATCCCCAGCTCGTCCCTCGCATAGTCGAAGACCACCTGGTGGAGCTCGCCCCGGTGGCCGTTGAACACGGGTGCCTCTTTATTTGGGCTGGGGGTCTTTTGGTGAAACATGACCTCTCCCGTGTCGTACTTGTGGATGCGGAAGCCATACTCACTCAGGTCAATGCTGAGCTTCCGTAGGCGGTCCGATATCTCGCCGGGGTGATTCCCCCAGCGGTAGAAAATGCGGCCGCCGTTGGAGCCAAACGAGATGATATCGCCGAGGACCTTGAGTTCCGGAAAGGACTCGTAGACCTCGACATCATGACCGTGGCGGTGGCATTCTATGGCTGCAGTGAGGCCGCCGAAGCCTGCTCCCACAACGACGACCTTGATGCCGGTCTTCGGCTTCGTGGTGGTGGCCATGGCTGCTTGATGCGGGAATGCGACCTGTAGGTGCGTCGCCTTGTATGTAGTGTGATTCAGTGATGGTCACCAGCGCTGCTTCCTGAGGTCGAGCCGTGTGCAAGCCAAGAGGTGATGTTTGCTTCTGTTTAGGGCGGACCCCGCGGGGGAGAAATGTAAATTGCTACAGATACTTAACAGACCAACGTGAGCACTCCTGAAACGAGGGTACTCGCGACTTATCTCTACAGTACCCGCCGGCCGATCGGCAAAAGCTCAAGTCAGGAAGCGTCTGAGAGGAGGTGGACTTGTGCATACGCAGCTTCAGTGTTGCTATCAGACGGCCCCTCAGTTCCGGCTGCCCTGATTCTCGACACCGTGGTGGGTCAGCTGGCCATTGCAGGGTGGTAGATATCCCGCGGGTCATCTAATGGATCAATTGCAACGACCTCTCCCTGTGCGACTTTGATGGTTGTGACGCCTGCCCAAGCATGCAGGCAGGGGCTTTCACCCGTGGCCCCGGTCGCCCCGTCTCTCTTCTCCCCGCACAACTAGATCGTCCCTGTCACTTGGCCGTCAAACTTGTTCCCGTTGGCGGATGGACACTACATCTGATGTGATCGGCCTGCAGAAGTGCCGGCCGTCAAGACATCAGTCAGCTCTGTCAAATCCAGCGCTATTCAGGATATGTTGGCTTCCATTAGGAACACGAGACCAGACTGTAACAGTCTACGCCGAATCCCAACCACTAATACACATCTAGATTCCTAACCCGTGTGCACTACCAGTACGGCCCCAGCGCGTTGGGATTTCGGGCGGCGAACAGGTCAGGGACAGGGGCATGCATCCCTTGTTTTCCCCGCGAAGCTACCCCGGATTTCCAAATGGGCCTAAGGCAGAGGACTGATCAAGGAGAGGAGTTACCCCAGACTGTTGCGCGGCGCAGTGGAGACTGGAGAGCCACAGAAGCTCTGCAGGCCGGCAGTTATCCCATTTGGCCAGGTGGTTTGTCGGAACCAGATCAAGCATGGTCTGCAGTGTGACATCCCACCCAGCACGGCTTCAGGACGCCATTCGTTGCCCACCAGCTGGGGTGAGGCGGCAAAATGCACCATGCTGTCGAATCTCCCATATTGGATCAGTGATGGCAGATCTATCTAGCATTCAGGACCGAGGGTGGTTGCGTCGTATTACCATGTGTACCCGCGGCAGGCTCGAGCACTCCCAGGCTCTAGATATGAAAGCCTGCCTCCTCTCTCTTCAGGATTTCTCCAAGAGTGACGGCGCGTATTCGTTGACTTCTGTCTCTTTTCGGTCGTGTCTTTTCGATACTCGAGAGCCCTTTCCCAATCTCCGCAGATCATCGGCGCTTCCACGCCTCCATCATCTTCATCATGAAGACCGATCAGACTGTGGAGTCTAAAGCAACAAACTCCAGCGATGGATCCCAGAGCCCTACTACAGCTCCTGCCAGGAGGGCCTATTCAATCAAGGATCACTGGAAGTGCCTTGCAGCCTGTACCCTTGTCTCTATGTGCCCTTTCCAATATGGTAGGTCTTTACAACAAGAACCAGACTCTTCTCCAGCCGAATGGGGCACGCTGACCTGGACAATAAGGACTGGATTTCGGCCTCATAGGAGGCCTACAGGCCATGATTGGCTTCCTCAAGGCAAGTACAGCGGCGAAAACCCTCTTCCCCGGCCCGCTCCTTGAAACCCCTTCGCCAACATGCTATTCAATTTCCTGACCTTGAGTAGATTTTCGGACACGAAGCACCAGAGACCCCGCTGGGCTGGAACCTCTCGACGGAGCGCCAACAGCTTATTTCGTCTCTCATGACCCTCGGCGCGTTCCTGAGTTCATCAACCGCAGGCCCAATTGCCGCCTTCATGGGCCGCAAGCCGAGTATCTGGTCCGCCAGCCTGCTGTGCTGTATCTCGAATGTCATCATGATGGTAACAACCAATATCAACGCTATATACATCGGTCGTCTGCTGCTTGGGTTGGCGAATGGCCTCTTCATGACATTCTCGCAGCTGTACATCCAGGCAAGTCTCGCAGCCTATGCAGCACGTCAATGGAAGTCGCCACTGACGGCGTCTTTGAATAGGAATCTGTTCCGGCACGATACCGAGGTCTAATGATTTCGTCCTTCCAAGTATGGACGTCAGTCGGATCTTTGATCGGCACTATAGTCGACAACTTTACAGCAAAGATCATGAGTCGGGAATCGTATCTGATTCCGCTGGGGCTAATATACATCGTCCCCGTCATCATGGCTATCGGCCTCCTGGTGATTCCCGAGTCGCCGAGGTGGCTTCTCGAGCACGGCCATAGGGACAGGGCCCTGAAGTCGCTGCTGTGGCACCGACCATACGGCCAGGCGGAGGCAGAGGAAGAGCTCAAAGACATGCAAGAGGCGCTGGAGGGAGAGATGCGGACAAAGCAGAACGCTGCCATCAAAGACATGTGGACACATCCTGTGGACCGCAGGAGAACTGTCTTGGCAGTCTGCGCTATCACGCTTCAGGGCGCCTCTGGTGCAATGTACATGATAGGTAATTCCGCACGCCCCATTCCCGCGCCATTTCTTCCCTCAGGCCCCGGATAATACGTTTAGGCTCGTGTCTGACACTTCTCAGCTTATGGCACCTACTTCTTCGAGATGGCCAACATCGGCAACAGCTTCGAGAACTCATGTATTCTGACGGCCGTTGGTGTCTTCGCTATCATACTCAACAGTGCCGTCGTCACCCACATCGGCCGCCGGCGCGTCTTCCTTACCGTTGGCTTGTTTATCTGCGGGTTGTCCCAGCTCCTGACAGCTATCATCTACACCATCCGGCCGGGGACCCAGTCGACAGGCAAAGGAATAGTTGCACTCGCAATCATATACATATTCGGCTACAATGTAAGTACTGTTGGATTCAATGGCTGCACCTCGGCTGACGAACCGTAGGGAATGGTGGCCACGTACGCCTGGATTTCGGGAGGAGAGTTGCCATCGCAGCGGCTGCGGTCCTACACCTTTGGCCTCGCGACAGCCGTCGGTTTCTTCGCCGCCTGGCTTGCGACATTTACTGCGCCCTACTTCATCAACCCGGAGTCTCTGAACTGGGGACCAAAGTATGGCTACATCTGGACGCCTTCTTGCTGGCTCGCAGCGTGAGTGTTCCCGTGTCTAGGCCAAAGTGCTTCGCTAGTATGCTGACGCCGAAAAGTGCATGGGTATTCTTTTTCCTTCCAGAGGTCAAAGATCGGTCACTTGAGGAAATCGATGAGATGGTAAGGAGTCTCACAACTTGCGTCCCCATTGCCAGGTAATAGTAACTTGCGATGGCTAATCCGTCATTACTTACAGTTCGAAGCGCGTCTTCCCGCCAGAAAGTTCCGCCAGTATGTCTCCGTCGGTCGGGCTGGCCGCGAGGCGGAGAAGAAGGAAGCAGAGGTCGTACACGCGGAGGAAGTCGTTTGGGCCGATGGAAAGGCCGCTTCCGAAGCTGCCACGGCCATCGCTTGAGAAAGTGCAAAGGTCAACGTATCATTGTGTGTGCCTCAGTTGGAGCGGTTGCGGGTGCCAGTGTACATGGATTCAAGAAGCCTCCATCTAGGCAAAGTGGATATGGAATATGTTGATACTGTTCGCACTGCGCTTTTTGTCACCAAATTTCAGCGTGTTGAAATGACCTTGTTCTTCTCGTCCATCTTTAACTTCCGTGGCTCCCACGAAGCCTCCAATACTACATTCGGATACTGATCAAATCGGGGGTAAGCTGGAACCGGGGTTCTTACAACGAACTGTCTTTAGTCAGCGTGTATTTGTGAGAAGAGAAAAGACCCGCTCAGGTGTTGAGAAAGCCTAAGATCGTCATCTGCCTATGCTCACCCTACTCAAATGCGCGCCCTAGCTACGATCCTCTGGATCTCGGCCATTACCTGACGATGACTTGAGACAAATGCTGTTGGCTTGCCTTTTTTTTAACGTACTCTAGCTTATTTGCGAGGATCTCAAAAGTAGAAGAAGTGAAATTTATTAAAGAATGAGTGCTGCATCTCGATCGTTGGGATTCGATAATATAATAAGAATGTGGGTGCCTAGGTTGTGAAAGCCTTTCAACCAAAGTTTTCCTGCTTATAGGGGTTCCTGGACTGCTCCAAATAAGCTGGTATTTGACAGGTGCATCAAGCAATACCTTTGGATGCTGGAGTTTGTGGTCTGCATATCGTTCAGGCCTGTGTATCTGTCTTTGCCAGGCTAGGAGAAGTTTCTGCACGGCTAACCTTGTCCGAGGCAGTGGAACATTGAGATACTTCCACAGAAGACCAAACTTAAGCAAACGAGCCGTGCTAGTGGAGTATAATAGGACCTATTACTGTAGACAAGTGTGCCACGCTTGAAGCGATATTAATTACATGTGGGTGTCGATTGTCACTTCGTCTACAAGAAAACTATAAGTGTAACATTTGAAGACAGAACATAGGATATTCGGCACCAAATCCTATTGATAGCCATGTTCCGGTCATAGGTTTCAATCCAATAATGTGTACAACCATTCCAATGACTGGGCCCGCTCCTGCGATATCAAGAAGGGCGTTTTGGCGCTCACTCCTGTGATGTGCTGTCTCTTCTACTCCATTTCCGTGTCAGTTCTGTTCATGCCACCAGGCTGAGGGTCTTGAATCGAGTCTTTCATAAAAGCGTGGACTCTTCGGACAGAAATGAGGTAGTTTATGTCAGTGACGGTCTTCATTCCATATACTTTAAATTTTCAAGCACGATTTCAAGGACCACCACACTACGCAAGTGATCATGATATTAATGAAGCAATTAAGCAAACGATAGTTGATTATTGTGTGTTGAGGAGAGAAATCTCTCGCTATTAAATGCTTAAAAGGAGCCTATTTATAGGCTAGCGCTAGCATATAGGCATACAATCCTCGCACCTTTTAACACACCCCTTATCGCGAATATCATTATTTAATGATAATAAGGGATGTAATATATGATAGCTAAAATATAGTTTAAATATTCCGCTGTAATTTATATTAAGATTACTATATAAATATCGTTTAACGTTTATATATTCCGCTTGCATTATTTTTAGCTAATTATTTAAATGCTTATTTAGCAATATAAACCTTATACTTATCTTAGTTTTAATCTTATATAAGCCTTTTTAAAGATAAGGCAAGGCAATGCTTTTATGTAAATATTAATAAAATTATCTTTAAATATAATATAATAAACATTATATATCTCTTTACTTCCTTTATAAATAAAGTAATAATTAATAGCAATATATTTTAATTAAGCGTTAACTTTATAATTTTAAATAAAGTTTAATGCTAATTAATTATTAATATATAAAATAAATAAATATTTAATATATTTAATATTTAAATTCCTTAATGCTTAAATTATTTAACGAAAATATAATAATGCTAATAAATATGCTATATATTTCGCCTTATAAATAAATTTTATAATAATAAATTAACGCTTTAATAATTAAGCAATTAAGCTGCTGTTAAAGAGCTGCATATATTTACTAAATGCCCTTAAATTATTTAAATTAATATTATAAGAAGCATTAACATATATATTAAGTATAGTAAATTAAAATAATAATAATGTAGTTTACTATTAAGTGGCGGATATTACTAAGTAGCGGATTTTTATAGCTTTTTGCGGGGAATGCGGGGAAAAGGTACTTAAAGAGCTATTAAGAAATGCTAATAAATTTAAGCTATTTACTATTAAATTTTAAGTATAATTATCTTTATAAAACATTTAATTTTAACTTAAAATATAATATATATTTTAAAATATATAATAAGGTATATATAATAAAATTTATATACTTTTTAAGTTATTATTAAGTAAAGTACATAGGTTAATTTCGCTTATTTTTTTTGCTTTATTATAGCTATACCTTAAATCCCAGTTTTTAATTTAATTTAAAATAGCTACAACCTTATAACCCTAACCCTAAAACTATATAAAAATCTTATTTAAAAGAGGTGCTATTTAATGATATAATTCTTATTTTAATATTTAAATTTAATTAAAGTATAATTAATATTTAAACTTAGCTAAGTTATAAAAAATCCGCCACTTGGTAATATCCGCTACTTGGTGGTAAACTACGTTATTTATTTTAAAAATTATAAAGCATAATTTAATATATGCTAAATATATTAAAGCACCCCCTTTATAACATTTAAATAATAAATTACAAGCTTTACATTAAATATTAATAGCATTATATATAAAAATATAAGATTAAGTTTTATTTTAATAATAAGAAGATTAATAAATTTAATAAATAATTAATATATTATTGCATTTATTATAATATTATTAAGTTTTTCTTATTTTAAAAATAAATTTAAATTTATAAAAGTTTATCTTTAATTATAATTAAATATATTAAAGCATTTTAAAATTTATTAAGCATATTCCTTTTAAAAATATAAATCTTATTATTAATTAATATAATTTCCAATTTAAGTAAGTATTTATAAAGATTAAGATCCTTGCACTTAAAATATTATATAAGCTTAATATAAAACTTATTAACTTAAAAGAAACTCTTAATAATAAGAATATTATTAATATAAATAGCAATAATAATTTAATTTTTAATAAAAACGTAAGGGTTAAATATTATTTCCATTAAATATTTAATTAATTCCTCTTTAAAAGTATTAAATTATTTATAACTTAATTATTTAAGTTTATATAAGGCATTAAAAAGTTTTGAAATAATTTATTAATTTTTAAATAATATTTAATACCCTTATAATAATTATATATAAATATTATATTTTAAATAGCTAGATAAGTATATTATTTTAATGTTAAATTGCTAAGGCCATTAGCTTATTATAGCGATGATAGCGATAATTAATCTTAAATTATTATAATGCATTATTAAGCTATAAATATCATTATAATTCACGCTATAAATTTATATATATTTATAAGTAATAAAGTTAAGCTTTATAATAAATAAGCTTATTAAAAGCGTTAAACTTTTTTATATATACTTAATAAGGATTAATAATATATTAATTTGCAATAGCAAGTATTTTAACTTATATACTAAAAACAAGCTATTTAAATAATAGGAAATAAGTTTTGCTAAACCTTTTTAAGGATAACTTAAGGAGGAGCTTTAACGTAATAAAGAGGAAAGATAGGAATAAAAGGAAACCAAAGAAAGGGAAAAGATAAATATTTTAAAAATTCTTAAAAATAAAAAAAGCTTGATTAAAGAATTAAATATATAAAAAAAGAAAAGAGTTAATTTTTTAAAAGAAAATTTAAAATAAGTATAAAAGTTAACTTTTTATAATTAATTAAAATTTAATGCAATATTATTTCTTATATAATTCCTTATATCCGCTAATATACCCCTTTTTAAATACTTTATAATAAGTATTATAAAGATTATTAAAATAAAACTTTACTATTTTTAATTAAGCCTTTAAATTTTAAAATTTACTTTATTATAATTTTAATTATTATTATTATTTTTAATCCCTTACTTACTTATTTTATTATAGCTTTTACTTTTTTATAAAAGCTTTAAATATTCTTAAAACTTACTTAATAATATATTTATTAATTATATTTTCCTAGCTATTAAAGTTTGCTTTAATAATTAGCATTAATATAATTATTAAAGATTTAAATATCTTTATAAAATAAAAAGTAAATTTATTTTTTCTTTTAATTATTATATTAAGCATAATATATTAGCTTTGCTAACTTTTACTTTTATTTTTTATAAAGCTTTTGTTTTTACTTTTGCTTTTTATAATACTTTTATTTTTAATATTTATACTTTATATTTAATTACTAAGCTAGCTTATTTATAAGCCTTTTAAATTATCTTTAAATAAACTTTATTATTATTTTAATTATTTTAAGTTAATTAATATACTTTAAGTTTTATTTATATTTATTATTAAAATAAGCAAATAAGAAAGATCCTTATATATATTAAAGTAAGCATTTTTTATTAACTTTAAAATATTTTATAATATAATACTTAAGTTAAAGGCTTATTTAATTAAAGTTTTATTAAGCTAATTTTAAGCTATTTAAAAGTTTATGCTTTATTATATATTAAATATTTAAAATTAAGTTATTAAATTAATTTATATTAAAAGTATTATTTCCTTTATGCTTTTTTTATAATTAATAATAATCTTAATATATTGCAATTTAAATAGTTATTGCTAAATAATATTTCTTTATAATAAAAGCTTACTTTTTATTTTAATTATTTTTATATTATTAATTTTAATAAGAGGAATTAATATAAGTATTTAAATGGCTTTATTAATTTTATTAAGCTTTAATTAAATAATAAATATTTAGGTAGTAATGCTAGTAATAGCTTTAAGTATTTTAAAGTATATAATTTTAATTAAAAAAGCCTTAGCTTAATTTTATACTTTTTAATTATTCTTTTTTTAATTCTTTTTAAAATAATTTTTAATAAACTTAGTAGTATATTATTTATAAAATATTTTATTAATTTATTTTAATTTTAATATAAACTTTTTATTAAATTCTTGCATTTTATTTTTTAAGATAGTTATTAAATATTTATAAATAAATACTTTAATATTTTTATTTATCTTATTTTTTTTATTTCTTAATATAAAATTATTTTATAATAAGTAATGGTTCTTTATTTTATTAAAAATTACTATTATTTAATAATTAAGTATATAAATAAGCATAATAATAAATTTATAATTCTTTATTAATTTATATTATTAATATTTTTTAAGTAAAGTATAATTATAATATAAAGGTTTTTTAAATAAGAATATAATATTTTAAAAGTTAAAAAGCTATTAAATTATAAGGGTTATAATATATTAAATTTTTAATTCTTTATATTTATAAAGTATCCCTTTTATATTAAAAAAATTAAAGGTAAGGAAGGCTTAATATTATTTTATTAAATTTATTAACTTAGCTAATTTTCTTAGCTTAAGGTAAAAATTAATGCTTAGAAAATATTTTTATATTATTTTTATAAGCTTATTATTAAATGTTATTTATTTTATATTAAAAAATAATAGTTAATTAAAGGTTTAGGATTATTAAATATTATTTAAGTAAATTTTATTTATAATAATTCTTATTTTAAAGGGATTTTTAAAAAAGTTAATATTTACTTTTTAAGTAAAGTTTTATTAGTTTTAAATATTTATAATATTTAAAAATTATAATGCTTTATTAAGTAAGTTTTTAAAGTTATTAAAATAAGGAAGTTTTAAAATTATTAACATTAAATTATTCTTTTTTAAATTAATAGGCTTAATTATTAAAATTAGGGTATTAAGATTTTAAAGTATTTTATAATATAAAAGTAATTAAAAGCGCTTTTTTATTTTATTTTTTTTAGTTAAAAGATATCTTAACTTTTAATTATAAAGAAAGGAGGTAAAGGAAATAAATAGTAAAGTAAAGAGTAAATAATAAAAGTTAAGTAATAAAGAAGGGAGGTATAATAATAAAAAGAGTTTTACATTTTTAAGAATTATTATATAAGTAATTAAGGTAAAGAGGGTTAAAAATAAAGAAGAGATATAATTAATATTTAGCTATAGCTTAAGATAGCTTTTATAAATAATTATTACTTATCTTTAAATAAGAATTAAATAAGAGAAAAGATTAATATATTAAAAGTATATTATTATTAAAATAGCTAAGTAATAATTAATTTTTAATTTTTAATTAATAATAATATAAAGGTTAAAAAAAAAAGAAGAAAAAAGAAAAAGGAAAAGAGCTTAGCTATAAATAAATAGATATGGCAGTATATATAAGCTAAAGTAATAAAAGTTAATAATTTATTACCTTTAAGTTAAATAATTACATTAATTAAAAAGAAGGAGCGATAAAAAGGCTTATAAGTTATTATTAAAAGCCATTAATTTATTATTTTATTAATAATTAAAATAAAAAAATATATAGTTTTCTATTTTTTTTAAATAATAGTTAATTATAAAGTATTTTTTTTTTAATTTATAAGTTTATTAAGTATAAATTAAAATAAATTATTTAATTAAAATTCCTTTATAGCGGAAAAATAAATAACTTCTTTATAAGCAAGGAATTAAAAGTAAGTAATTTCTTTTTAATAATAAACCAACCTTAATTAAAAATAAAGTAGTAAATTATTCCTTTTAATAATAGGGTAGCTTATTATTAACATTATTTATTTTTTCTTATTATAGCAACTTTATATATATAAATTTCCTTTTTTTCCTTAAGTTTCTTTTTCTTCTTTTTTTTTCTTAATATCCTTTTAATTTTAATTAGCTTTTAAGTTAAATTAAAATTAAAACAAAATATTATAATCTTTTTATTTTTAAATATTTTTTTATAATAGCATCTTTATTATTAAACCCTTTTTAATTAAGGTTAAAAAGTTTAATATAAAAAGATTTTTTTTTTTTAAGTTATTTATTATAATTTATAAGTTAAGTAAGTTTTAATTAAGGGTATTTATACTTTTTTTAATTTAAAAGGCATTCTTAATAAAAATTAATTTATTAAAACTATTCTTTATAATGTTTTTATAAAAGGTATTTACATATATAAGATTACTAATATTAAATAAAATTAATACCTTGCTTAGTAACTTATTAATTTTATTTTTAAAAAAATAATTAAGGAATTATTTAATAAGTTTTTTAATAAGCTATAAAAAGAATAATTTTTAAATAATATTAAAAATTTAATTAAAAGCTATATAAATATTATTATTATTAAAGAAAGCAATAAGGCTTTTTATAAAAAGTATATAATAATAATATATAATTACTTTAATTATTATTATTAAGTAGCTTTATTTATAGCCTTTTATAATTATTAAAATGCTTTCTCTTATAAATATTGCTTAAAATATATAGGTTGCAACTTTTTCTTAATTATAAATAAAAATATCCTTATTATAATCCCTTTTTTTAATTACTGCTTTTTATATAATTTTTATAATAATACTTATATTAATTATATTTATTATATTAAGGGATTTAATTATACTTTTAATAAATATAATAATATAAAAAAGGTATAAAAGGTTATAATAATTAAATAAATAAAGTTTAAGGATATGCTTAGCTTTATAATTATTATTAATAAGATGGCATAGCTTAAAGTAATAATTAGCTTTAATATTATTTAAAATAAAAAAAGCTAGCATTATTTAAGGCTAATAATTATAACTTTATAATGCAAAATTCCCATTATATTAATTATAAAAGTAAGCTTTTAGCAAGGTATAAATAATAATTAAGGTAAAAGGAAAAAAGGAAAAGTAAATTAAGTTATTAAAAAAAAAAGAAAGTTTTTAATTTTAATAAAAAAATAATAAATAAATATATAATAAATTTTATAATGCATTTTTTAAAAATATAATATTTTATATTTAAACTTAAAGCTAAATTTAATTAGGTAAATAAATGTATGTAAAAAAAAAAAAAAAAAAAGAAATTTCATATTATAATGAATGTATATATATATATATGTAAGAAAAGACAACCCCCTTTTTTAAATAAATACCTAAACTAAGATTTAAAAGTATTATTAAGTTAATTATATTAAGAACGTTAAGGGTTATTTAATTAAAGCAAAAGAATGTTAATAAACTATAAAGGCTTATTTCTTAAGTTTCTTTATTTTATATATAAGCATATTATAAGTTTAGTATCTTAAATATTAAAATTTAAAGAATTTAATAAGTTTAAGGTTATAAATAATTAATATATTTAGGTAATAAATAAAAATATATTTAATTAATCTTAATAATAATTAAAGTTAAGGTTATTTAAGATAAGGTTAAATAAATTAAAATTTATTAAAATATTTAAAAAGAAGTTATTATTTATAATATTTATAAAGTTAATTTTTTAAAATAAATAAGATTTAAGTTTTTATATTTTAAAATAATTAATAAATCTTTTTAATTATTTTAATAAAAATATGCTTAAAAGGTAAATATTATTAAGTATTTAAAGTTTATAAATATTATTATAATAGATTTTATAAATAATAAAAGAATTAAATTAATAATAAGTTAGTTTTTAAAATAAGGAATAATTAACTTTTCTTTGCTTATTAATAAGCAAAACTAGGTTATTTTTTTTTAAAGAAATAAGTTAAGGAAAACCATAATATATGTTTTATTACGCAGCTTTCTTTTTATAATTTAAAATTAATTTAATTATCGCCTTTATATCTTATAAGAAATTAAAAAGTAATTAAAGCTAAGAATTAAAAGCATTTTAAGTAAATATATTTAAAGTTTAAATTTAAATATGCTATATAAGAATAATAGTTTTAATTAAAATAATTAATTTAAAGCTATAAAGAAGATAAAAGGAATTCTTTTTATAAGATTTCCTAAGTAAAGTTTAATTAATAAAAAAGGCATAAGGTAAGATTTATATTTAATCTTTAATTCCTTTATTAAGCATTTTTTTAATAATAATAATAATAATAAAGTATTTATATTTAATAATATTATTAGCATAAGGGTTATATATTAAGATTATAATCTTTTTAACTTTAATTATTAAGAGATATTAAGTAAATTAACTTATATTTTCTTATTTCTTATTTATTATTACTTTTATTAAAAGCCTTTATTTAAAAAGAAATTTTTAAATAAAGAATTTCTTAATGCTTTTTAAGTTAGCTACCTTAAAAGGTATAGCTTTAACCTATTTTATTAAGTTATATTATTCTTTAATTAATTTATTATATTCTTAATTAAAAGATAAATATTAAATATTAATATAAATTTTAATAAATAATTAATTTAATATAATTAAAATAATTTTATTATTATAAATTTAAGTATTTTATTTATTATAATAAGAATAATTAGTAATAGCCTTTTTAATATTAGCATATATTCCTTTTTAATAATATATAGCTTAGATTTAAAAATAAGTAATATTCTTTTTATAATGTTTAAAAAGAGTATAATAGTTTTTAATAATTTCTTATCTTTAATTAAGGTTATTAATAACTTATTATTATAATAAATTCTTTTTAAGTTATTTTTAAAGAGTTTTTTTATAAATAAAAAAATAATAAGCCTTTTTATAAAAAAATAATTATTACTATAATATTAAGTTTTTAAGATAAGTTTTATAATAAAGATATTAAGTAATTTTAAGTAATTCTTTTAATTAAAAATAATTATTAAATAATAATAATTCTTAATTAAATAATTAAAGTTAAGATAATTAATTAAGGAAAATATTATATTAATTCTTAATATTTCCTTTAAATTTATAATTTACCTTATTTAATAACCTTAATAGCTTTTTAAAAAGTATATTTATAATAATATTCTTAAAACCTTTAATATAATAAATAATAAAATTATATATTTTAATTATAATTAACTATCTTATAATATAAGCATTTAATATATTTAAGGTAAATCCCTTTAATTATTAAATTAAAATATTTAAATTTATCTTTAAAATAAAGTAAATATTATAAATATAAAAATATAAGTACTTAATTATATATAAAATAGCTTTATATTTTTATTTTATTGCATTATATAGCTTTTTAACTTTTATTTAAATATTACTTTTATATTAAATTAAGTATTATAGTTTATTTTTAATTTATATAAGGCATATACCTTATTTCTTAAAACTTATATTTATTATAAAAATAATCTTATTATTAAAATAATTAATATTAATTAAGTATAGCTTTAAAGTAATTATAACTTTAAAAGTATTTATAGCTTTTTAATAATTTAAAATTTATTAATAAGGCATACTCTTTTTTAAAAAGTTAAATAATAACTTAATAATAATCTTATAAAAAGGCATTTATGCTTTATAAAAGTTTAATAAGCTTAAAAAGGATTTAAGCTTAATTATATTTTTATAAATATTTTACTTATTAATTTTAATAATTTTTTTATTTAATAAAAATTAATTAAATATTTTATAAATATAGTTAATAATATTAACTTATTATTTATATTATTTTAATTTAATAGCATTAATTACCCCTTTAGCTAACTTAAAATTATAAAGAATATTATTAAAATTCTTAATATATTTAATTATATATTTTTAAATTCTTAATAAAATAAGTATTTCTTTATTTTTATAATTTATTTTTAAATTTTTAATTATAATATTATTAAAAAAGGATTTATATATTATAAAAATTAAGTTATAAAAGATTTAAATTATATATTATATAAATTAAGTAATAAAATTTATAGCTTTTATAAATAAGCTATATTATTAAAATAATTTAATTAAAGTAAAAAAGGTTATAATATTTTAGCTTTTTTTATTTAACTTAATTTAATTATATTTTAAGAAAAAATTAAAAAGAAATAATATTTTATATATTATAAACTTTTTAATAAACTTATTTATTAATAATAAAATAAAAGCATTTTTAATTATAACTTTATTAACTTTTAAGATATTATTAATAAGTTAATAATTAAAGTTTTTCTTTTTTATAAAAAACCATTAACTTTTATAAGTAATATAAAATTCCTTAATAACTTTATTAATTTATTAATTCTTAAGCATTTTAATAATTATCTTTCTTAAAGCTTTTAAAAGCTAAATTATCTTTACTTAATATGCTTTATAAAGAATTATTTAAATAAATTATAATAGCGCTATATTAATATTAATTTAAGTAATATAAAATTAATTTTATGCTAAAAATTTCTTTTAATTAAAAAGTAAATAAATAAATATTTCTTTTTCTTACTTTAAAAAGAAGTTATAATTTTTTTATAAAAAAGCATTTAAATAATTAAGCATTAATCTTAATTCCTTATTAATTAAAAAGAATTTAAGCTAAATTTAAATATTATATTTATTTTTATAATTCTTATTTATAATTAATTTTACTTTTTCTTTATAAATAAGTTTTTAATTAATTATACCTTTAAGAATAATATTATTAAAAAAATAATTATTTATAAAATAAACTTTAATATTTACTTGCTTATAAAAAGTTTTAATTAAAAATTAAATAATTTTATTAATTAATTTAATAATAATTAAAGTAAAAGAAATTTTATTAACTTATTTTTTAATATATATTACTTTTTTTTATAAATAAATATTATAAATATAAGTTAATATTTATTAACCTTTTCCTTTAATTTAATAAATTTTTTAAATTTTAGCTTAAAAGTTTTTTATAAATATAAAAATTAAACTTTTTATATTTTTATTTAAAAAAATACTTAAAACCTTTTTATTCTTTTTTATTTTAATATTAAAATAAATTAATATAATTAATATATTAATTAATATTAAGCTTTAATTAAGGCTTAAAGAAAATAAAAAAATATTTTTAAAAGCTAATAAGTATTTTTAAGAAATCTAAACTTTTTTAAATAAAGCTATTTTAAAGGGCTTTTAATTTTTTTATTTTAAATTATATATTACCTTAATATTGCTAAAAATAAAATAAATATAAAGGTATTCTTTTAATTATTTAAATATTAAATTTATATTTAAGAAAAAGAATATTTTTAAAAAAATATAATATAAAGTATTAAGGGCCTTATTATTAATAATAAAAAATATAGCTTTAATTTTATATAAATTAATATAAATTTATTTTTTTATAACTTTAATTAAAAATAAGAAATCCTTATTATATATTATTAAGTTTATATTATTAAGCAAAATATATAAAAGTTTATTATATTTATAATATAATAAAAGTAAAAGATTTATTTTAGCTTTAATATTTAAAAAAGTAAGTTATAAAAATTAATTATTTACTTTTATATAAATTATTAAATAAGTTAAATTAAAATATTTTTAATTAATTATATTTATAATAAATATAATAATAAAATTAACTTAATATTAAATAATTTATAATAAATTAATTAAAGTATTAACTTTAATATTATTTTTTAAAAAAGTAATTATATTAATTTTAAGAAATAAATCTTTAGCATAATTCTTAAAATATATTAATTTAAAAAGTATTTTTAATAAAATATATATTTTAAATTATATTATTAATAAGTACTTAATTAAAATTAAATTAATATTGCTAAGCATTAAAATATTTATAGTATTTATTTTAATAATTATAATTAAAATTACTTAAGCTACTTTTTCTTTAAATAATAAAAATTATTAAATATGCTTTTTTAATTTTAAGTTTATTATATTTATTAAGCTTATTTTTATTATAAAAAACTTAATATTTTCTTTTTAAGTTTAATTTTAATTAATAAATAGGTTTTTCCTTTTTTTTATTTTCTTTTTATTCCTTAATTATAACTTATTATTAATAATTTAAAATTAATTATTTTTTATTTTTTTAAAGTTTTTAAATTAAGCATAATTAATCTTTATAATTTTTATAACTTTATTTTAATTTTTAATATCCTTAGCTATATATTTTTTTTTAATTATAATAATATTTATTTAAAAAAGTTTATTATTATTTATAATTATAAGCTTTTCTTTAATATAAATTATATAATTTATAGGATTTATAAATATTAAAATTAAGCTAACTTTCTTTTAATTATTAAGCTTTTAAATTACTTTTAAGGCTTTTAATAAGGCCTTTTTTTTAAATAAAGAATTTACCTTAATAAGCTTATAATATTTAATTATATAAAGTAAATTAAGCTTTTTTTTTAAATAAAAACTTTAATTAATTATAAATATATTTTTTTAAATTATAATTACTTTAATTATAATATAATTAAATATAAGTAAGATTTAAATACTTTAAAAGGTTAGCTTAAATATTTTTAAATAAGTTAAGAAATATTAATAATTTCTTTAGCTTAAAAGTTATTAATAAGTTATTTAAAAAAAGTTAATTAAGCTTATTATATTAATATATATTATAATTTTAAGAAATATAGCTATAATAAACTTTAAGTAATTTATATTTTTTAAAGAAAAGCGTTAAAATTATAGCTTATATTTTATTATTATTAAGGTTACTTTAATTAAGTTTTATTAAAGGTTATTAAATAAAATTTATAGCTCTTAGCTTAATTATTTTAAAATTATTTTATTATTTATTATAAAAAAGAGCTTTAATATTTTATTAAAATAATTTAAATTTATTTTTAAACTTAATTAAATTAAGTTTTAACTTTATAAACCTTTTAATAAGTTTATTTATATTTTATAAATCCTAACTATATTTTTTAATAATATTAATATAATTAAATAATGCAGTCGCGAAATCTTCCGCTGCGCCAAAAGGGAGAGGGACCTACTGGTTGCCCAGGGGGCTCTTTTACAGGCTTATTAGGGGCATAATAAGCCTACCACGCTAGGCTTTAGGGGCATACTGCATCATTAGATTTAAATAAAGATTATTAAGCTTATAAGTTTTTATTTTAAAGGTAATTTAAAGAATTAAAATTATTTTAACTTTCTTAAAAGAAATTTAGCCTTTTTAAATTAAGTAAATTTTAATTAAAATTATTTTATATAAATAAATACTTATCTTGCTTAAAATATTTAAGTTTTTAATTAATAACTTTTAATAAGGTATATTTAAAATTTAGTTAAAGAATATTCTTTATTAACTTATAAGTAATTTCTTTTTTTATTAACTATTTTTTTAAATATAATAAAAGTATTTTATAAAAGGGTTAAGTTATAATAAGAAAAATATTATTTATATTATTAAGTTTTTAATTATATTTTATAATCTTTTCTTTTTATGCTTTTAAGTTATTATAAGGGTTATTATAAATAATATCTTTAATAATTATAATTAAGTTTATATAATAAGTTTAATTATTAAATTTATAAAAGGTAAAAAGCTTTTTTTTTAATTTTTTTAAATAAATTATTTAGCAATAATGCTTTTAATTACTTTTATTAAATTTAAAGTAATGTAATATTATTTAAGTAATTTTAAGATTTAATTATTTAAATAAGAAAATTAATAAGTAATAATTTTAAGGTTATTTAAAATCTTAATAATATTAATTTTATTAAATTTTAAGGTATTTAAATTATAAATTATAAATAAAGCTATTTATAATAAAATTATTATATTAATAAAAAGTAAAACTTTTAAAATATTAATTTAAATTCTTAACTTATTATTAATAGTAAATTATAAAGTTTAATTAAAGCAAAGTTAATGCTTTAATTAATAATAAGTAAGATTAAATTTTTTTTTTCCTTTAATAAGTTTCTTAAGATTCTTTTTTTAACTTTAAATAAAAAAGAATAAATAATTTTTAAGATTTAAAAATACTTTTAAAATAAAAGTAAGTTTAGGAAAGCTTTAAGCTTAAAAATATAATATATATATTATAATAATTTTTATTAAAATAATAATAAAATAAAAAAACTTAAAAATAATAATATTTTTAATTAAAGTAATTACTTTTAAGGAATTTATTTTTAATATTATTATAAAATACTTAAATTAAAGTTTAAAAAATAAAGATATTAATAAATATAATAAATAAAATAAATTTAATAAAAGGATATTTTATTAAGAAATAAAAATTATAAAGCTATAATAAAAAAAGCTTTTTAAATTTATATTTAATGCCTTACTTATTAATATTATATTAAACTTTTAATAAATTAAATTTAAGTTTAATTAAAGCTTAAGTAAGGTTATATTTTAAGTTTAAGTTTTTTATATAATTTAATTAATATAAAAATATATAATATAATGTTACTTATTAAACTTATAAGTAAGCAAAGTAAGTATCTTAATTTTATATTATAGCCCTTTTTATTTTAAACTTAAAATTATAATAATAATAATAAATATTAATTAAGAGTTTAAAGCATTTTTAATTAATATTAAGTAATATTTATAAAATTTAAATTTATTATTTTAATTTTAAGTTTATATTATTATTATATTTTAAGTATAATCTTTAATAAGAAATTTAAAATAAGTTTAAAGCTTAATAATATATTAATATAAGATTAAGATAATATTTTATTTAAATATTAAAAGTATAAAAGGTACCTTAAAATTAAAAAATAATTTTAAGGTATTTATAATATTATTATAAATTTAATTATACTTAATTCTTTTTTATAATAAATTAAAGATAAATATAAGCTTTAATTAAAGCTTTAAGTTAATATATAAAATAATTTAATAATATTTAATATAAAAATAAAAAAAGATAAAATTAATAAATAATTAATTTATAGCTAACTTTTTATTTTTCTTATTATTAATTAAAAATATATAAAATTAAAATTATATTTAAGTTAAATTATTAATAAAAATAAGCTACTTAAATAATAAGGGATAGATTTTATTAAACCCTTTTAAAAATAACTTAAGGAGGAGCTTTAATATAATAAAGAGGAAAAATAAAAATAAAAGGGAATTAAAGAAAGGGAAAAGATAAATATTTTAAAAATTCTTAAAAATAAGAAAAGCTTAATTAAAGTATTAAATATATAAGAAAAGAAAAAAGTTGATTTCTTAAAAGAATATTTAGAATAAGCGTAAAAGCTAGCTTTTTATAGCTAGCCGGAATTTAGCGCGGTACTATTTCTTACGTAATTCCCTGCACCCGCCAACAATATCCTTATTTTTAAGTAATTAAGAAAGTTTTCTTTAAATATTTATCTTTTTATTAAATTACCTTATTAATAATATTTTAAAAAAAGAGAAAATTTTTATTTATATTTTAAATATAAAAAAGGAAGGAAGTAAGCTTATTTATAATATAAAATATTAATAACCTTGCTAAAGTATTAACTTATATTATATTAAGTAACTTAATAAGTAAGCTTAGGTTAAATTATACTTATGCTTTATTAGCTTATATAATATTTAAATATACGGAAGATACTTAATATTATAAAGCTTGGAATTGCTTAAATTTAATTATTAAAAATATTGCTATACTTATATTTAGCATAATATTTTAATATTACTAACAAAAATATTAATTTTAAATAATAAATATCTTTATCATTAAGCAGTTTTTAAAGTTAATATAAATATTAAAGCCGCTTATATTATTAAAGAAGTTATAAAGAAAGGCTTAATTTATTAAAAAGGTATAATAAGTACGCCCTTTTTTATCATTATTAATAACTAAAGTTATTATAATGCCAATAACTTTAAAGTTAAGACCTTTAAAGTTAATAAGAAATATATTAAACTTATTATTATTAACTTATTATTTAATATCTTTATATATATAAATATATATAGCTTTAGCATATTATTAATCTTTAAGTAAATAATTTATTAATTAATATTTATTTTTATAATATATAAAATACTTTGTCTTTTTTTATATTATATATTACTATTATTATTTTTATTAAGTTAATATTTATTATTATAACTACTTTTATAAGGTTCTTTATTATAATTATTACCTTTAAATTAATAAGGCTAGCTTAAGTAAAAGTTTAATTAAAAGCCATTACCTTTAAAAGAAGATTAAAAATACCTTAAGCGTTAATTATTATTATTATATTGCTTATTAAAATAATATTGCTTTTTAATATTTATAATAGCTAAATTATTATTATTTTAATTATTATAATTATTAGCATAGCCTTATTTATAAGCTTATTAATTATTTTTTATAATTATATATTATAATATAAGGTTTTAAGCTTTTAATGCGTTAATATATTATTATAAAATAAAGTAAAGCTGCTTAATATTTATTAATACTATTAAAATAGCATAATAAAATTTAAAAATGCCTTATATTACTTATAAAATTATATCTTATAAAGAGCCATTTCTATAAGTAATATATTTAAGTACTTTATAGCAAAGCTATATTTTATTAATAAGCATTTAAAGAATATTTATATAACTCTTATTTAAGTTTTTTTATTAAAAAGTAAAGAAAATTAAAATATTTTAATTTATAAAATAATTATAATAATTATTATTTATATTAAATTAATTTTTAAGTTTCTTATATGCTTAAGTAAATAAATTTTCTTAATTAATAACTTAAATATAATATATTTTTATTAATCCCTTAAGTATATATAAAAAAACTACCTTAAATTATTAAGGCTAAATTTATAAATTGTTATAAGCCTTATAAAAAAAAAGATTTTATTATTAAGAATATTATATAATTTTTTAATAAATATTTTATTTTTATAATAATATTTATTTAAGTTAGCTATTATATTTAAGTTAAGTAAAAAGTTTTTTATTTTTATTAAAGGTAAAAGAGTATAATAATTATATGCTATATAAAAGTTATTAGCTAAAGGAAGATTATTATCTTTTCTTAATAAATTAAGAAGTTTTAAAGGGCTATTATTGCCTTTATTATTATTGCTAAATAAGCTAGGCGGTTTAAGTAGTTTAAGATTAAGAAAATTATTATTATTAAGTAGTTTCTTAGCTTTTATTAAAGCATAATTAAAGTTAAAAATAATATAAGTATTTAAATTATAATTTTAAATTTAATTAATTTTAAATATAATGCAGTATTTTTACTTTTAATTTGCTAGCTATTTAAAATAGTTTAATGCTTTAAGGATATATATTAATCCCTTTAAGGTATTTACTCCTTAAATATAAATGCTTTTAACTTAAAGAGTTTTCTTAATAATATATAGTAAATCTTTATTAATTTATATAAATATTAACTTAATTTAGCTATAAAAATCCTTAATAAACGCTTTATATATTTTATTATTTAATATATATATTATAGCTTAAATTCAGCCTTAAATATAAGTATTTAAGTATTATTTATTATTAAGAAATTTTAAGGAATTTATTTATATTAAAAAATTAAATATCTTAATAATGTTTTTAAATATAAAAATATAATTCATTATAATTAATATTAATAAATTATTTTAATTAGCAATATTGCTTATTATATTTATTATATTATTATTATTTCTTATTATTTTAATAAAGTAATAATAAGGGTGTATTTAATTTAGAAAAGGGAGTAATAAAAAGGGGAAATAAATGGTATTAAGGGAAAAATAAAGAAGTTAAGGGTTACTTTTATAACTTAGCTATTAAAAGGTAAATTAATTCCTTTCTTTATATTTATTTATATAATAAAATATAAATAAATATATTATTAATAAAAATAAATATTAATTTAATTCTTTTCATTATAGCTATTAAATTTAAAAGTTATTATTAAGATTGTTTAAGACGTAATAAATGCATATATATTAAGGGTAAGAAAGTTCGCTATAGTTTCTTATTATAATAATTACTTCTTTATATATTAAGTATTATTATTATTATAAATTACGCTATATAGATTTACAATATTAATAATGTTAATTAGCATAATTAAAAGGTTATTTATTTAAGCCTTGCTAATTTATAGTTGCCCTTATAATTATTAATTAATATTAGCTGGGTTATATATTGCAATATAACGTTTAATTAATATAATAATTAATTATTATTAACTATGGAAGAGAAGAAGGTAAAAGGCTTAATTATGCTAGCTATTTTATATGCAGCGCTAAGGCTTCTGCCTGCTAGGTATCTTAACGGGCCAAAGCTGCCTAGTCTTAAACAGTCCTCCATATAAACAACATCCATTATTCCCATAAAAGGGGTAATTTCTTATAAATAATTCCGTATCTTTAAAACATTATAATAATTATTTTATTTATATATTTACCTTTATTATTTAAATTAAATGTTTTAACTTTTACGCTAAATTAAGTTTTAATTATATTTAAAAAATCTCTTAATAACGTTTAAAATATTGTTTTTTTAAGTAATAAAGTAAATTTAATAAAATTAAACATAATTATTAATAAATAAAATAAAGTATTAAGAACTTTTTAATAATGTTATTAAGAATTTACTTAATAAATTAAATTAAATATACTTAAATGGCTATATAAATTATTATTTTAGCAATAAATATAAGCGTTTTTTAATAAACTTTATAAATTAATATAGTTTATAATAAAAATCCATTAATTTATTTAACATAACGTTTTTATCTTTATATAAGCATTAAGCAGTTAATTTTAATAAATTGCTATAAGTAAAAGCTTTATAAAATTCGCTATATATTATAAACATTACAAAGTTATTTTTTATTATTTAAATTTTAAAATTTCTATATTGAAATTTTACTTATAATATGTTATAAGATTTATTATATTTTAATAATAAGAAGATATTATTTCCTTATGCGTTTAATTAAAACCTCTTTTAAATTATAATTTAATTAAATAAATAAGTATTTCTTAATACATAACTATATAAAACGTTAATAAAGATACTTTTAGTAATTAATTTATTTAGCAATTATAGGAAGATTTCCATAAAATTAATGCCTTTTATAGCAAGTTAATTACTACCTATAATAATAATTATACTTAAACGTAATTATAAAGAGCTAAAGTCTTTTATGCATTTTATTATATGCTTTAAAGCATTAAAATTAAAAATCCATAATATTAAAATACTTATAATTATTAGCAGCTTTACTATATATATTAAAATATTAGCATATAATGCCATTATATTTTCCTTATTATTATTAAAAATTTTAATAATTTTCTTATTTATAGCTTAATTTATAATAGCTTATTTTTTACCTTTTTTTTATTTTTAATTAGCTTTATATTTAATAAGCTTTATATAATTAATATATAAATAGTTAATAAATATAAAGTTTTATATATAGCATTAAGTATATTTTTTATTACTTAATATAAAATTAATACTTATTAATATAAACTTTGCAGCTTTTTTTATACTCTTTAATATTAACTTTTTTTAAATAAAGATAAAGTAAGTTTTAAATTATTTAACTTTTATATAGGAAATAATATCCATTATTTTAAATTTAATTTTAAAAAATGTTATAAGGTTTTAATTATTTAAGTTATTAATAATATTATTTATAATATTTAATAGCATTATAAGCTAGGTTATAAAGTTAAGTTTTTTAAATAATTAAGTTATTAAACTTACTTTAAATAAATAAATAAATAATAAGATTAATTTAAAATGAATTTAGTATTTTAATAAGTATATTAAGCAGTAAATAAAGGGTATATATTAAATATTAATATTAAATAATTATAAGAGCTATATATTAGCTAAGTTTAATTAATATTATAAGAATAATAATATTATTTTTATTAATATATTATTATATTCTTTTTATTTACTTTAATTATTAAATATTGCATTATACTTGCCTTTAAAGCATATATATAATAATTAAATTAATTTCTTTATTTAAGCATTTATTAACTATATTATTAAGTTTAAGTTCTTTTTTATATTTATAATAGCTTATAATAAGATTTTTAAGAAGGATAATATTAAGGCAATATTTAAAGAAGTTAAAATTTCACCTTAAGATTTAAATTTTATTATTTTTAAGCTTAATATATGCTTATAAATTCTTAGGCAAACCCTTTCTATTTCTCTTTAATATTAAAAGTTTTAAATATTATTTAATACTTAGCAAATTATTAAGTAATTAAGCTTTATTAAAGGCAGGATTTTTACTTATTAAAAAAGCTTCCTTATATTAATTATAAAGATTGTTAATTAAATAGCAAAAAGTATATAAATAATAATATATAAACTTATTATTTTAAAGGATTAAGTTTATACTCTTAAGGATGCTAATATAATATTTATTAAATATTAAAGGGCTAAAAAAACTTAAATATAACTTAAAGAAATATTTATTATTAAGGAATCTTAAGTTTTTATTTAAGAAAAATAAAAGGGAAAGCAATTAGCTAATAAAATAAATAATAATATTAAGGAAGTAATTTATAATAAATTAATTAAATAATAATATAATAATTATAATAAAACTAAGCATAATATAAAAACTTATAAGAAAGATAAAGAAAAGTTAAGTTAATTAAATTTTAATTATATTATAATAAATCCAGCTTAATTAACATTAAATAATGCAAATATATTTATTTTAATAATTTATAGTAAATTATATTTTTAATAATATAATTAATATTATTTAATATAAAATGTAGATTTCTTATTAAAAGTTGCTTATTTTAAACTTACATTATACTTATATTAATTATTTTAAATTAATTAAATTAATTAAAAATAAGGAATTAACAGTAATTAATATTAATATTAGCTAAAGTTAAGTAAAGTTGCGAAAATCCGTTACTTATTAATAT
This sequence comes from Diaporthe citri, assembly GCF_014595645.1. Taxonomy (NCBI): domain Eukaryota; kingdom Fungi; phylum Ascomycota; class Sordariomycetes; order Diaporthales; family Diaporthaceae; genus Diaporthe; species Diaporthe citri. The sequence goes on from NW_025064858.1 coordinate 74,590, forward strand.
TTGCTACTTATTAATAAATTACGTTAAGTATATTTAATATTTTTTAAATAATATTTATATATCTTTAAGTATATTTTAAATAATATTAATTTATTTATTTATTTATAATAATTAACATTAATTAATATAAATAAATAAATAAAAAGAAGCAAGCAATTAAAATATTAAATAAAGTAAATATATTAAATTATTATAAGTTATTATTAATTATAATAGTTATTATAAGGTATAATAATAATATATAAGTAAAGGCTAATGATATTAAAATCTTAATAATTTAAGTATAAAAATAATTATAAAAATAAAGGTATTAATATTTCTTAATATTTTAAGATATTTTAAGCAATGCTAAGCTTATAACCTAATAAAGCAATTAAGCAAATAATAATTGATTGTTATGTGTTAAGGAGAGAAATCTCCCGCTATTAAACGCTTAGAAGGAGCCTATTTATAGGCTAGCGCTAGCGTATGGGCATACGATCCTCGCACCTTCCAACAGATATAAGTATGCGACCAAACAATTCCAGGATTATATGTTTTTCCCCCAGCAATACTTATCCAGGAACTCAGTGACCCAAAGCCCTTCCAGCCTGCTGATAAGAAGGCATTCGGAGGCGAGACATATGACCAGTACTGCAAGAGGCACACGTGGTCAATTGATGAAAGCAAAATCCATCACGGTTGGATTTAAATCTTTTGGAATGATCACCTCTCCATCCCATACTTTCACTTTGCCCTTGAAGCCCAAGGACGCTGGCCACCACCTCGTCATTCTTTCTGCGGTTGATTTTCGTTGCCGAGAACGCCAGTGATGTCAAGAAGAGGGAGAATTGAATCCATGATGTGGACTTGACATTTTCGTCGTATTATGTTAGTCTCAAAGATTCGACTCCACTTGCTCAAGGCTTCCTCAATACCATGTAGAGATGGCTAGGATTCTCCAACACCGTGATGCTCATAAATCTCGACCATTTTGATTCCCCGTACACGTGTTGCTTCGTCTTTCTTACTGTTTATTAGGAGCACAATCTGGCTCCAGAAGGTTTTGCCGGGCCCAAATCGGAGCACGGGCCTTGGGATGCGGGGGCCGGCGCCGAGTGGGGCCGGCTGTCAATGCGACGTCCGTTCTGGCCCCGGCGGCCGTTTCGGGGCCACCATTGAAACAGCTTGGCGCTTGGCGGGTCCTCGCTTTCGTTGCAGGCAAGCGAATTCCACCAGAATCAAGCATCTTGATCAATCCACCGACAAGACAATCCGACCTGCCTTCCATGAGATGCAGTAGAGCGAACGACTGCGTTACACTGTCGCAATGGAGTCGGCGCAATACTCACGCCTCCCAACGCTGCCGCACCCGGACTCATTCGAGCTGGAGCCCGACTACCTCGAACTCGAGAAGCTCGTCCTGCACCCGCCCACCCGAGCTGCGCGATTGAGGAAGTGGGCGCATCGCAATGCTCTGTTCGTGGGCCTTGTCGCCCTCTTCCTCACCGTCGCCACGCTCTACATCGCGACGACACTCGCAGCCAGGCCGGGGCTGGGGCTTATGGGCCGACCCTCAGGAGCATCTCTGAAGCAGGCGATAGAAGAACAACCGGCCGAGAGGCCCAAGATCGCGGAAACAGACAAAGGCATCGTGCTAGAAGAAGGCCCCGACCAAACCGACATCGAAGGCGACCAAGGCCTGCTGGCAGACGACGGCGACGCGGTGGAAGTACAAGGGGCCGGCAATAACGGCAACGTGACCCTCGATGTGCCGGGAGCAGACGTCGTGGCTGAAGATGGGAAGGGCCAAGCATCACTGCAGGGCCCACCAGCTTCGCAGGAAGACCCGCCGGAGCCCCCCATGCCGATCAAGGCGGTCTTCTACAGCGGCTCCGAGGGCCCCAAGACATGCCGCGGGCACGTGCTCGCCGTGATCAACCTCCCCAAGCCGGCTGGGCTGGGCGTGACGGGCGAGGCGCAGTGCTACAACTTCCCGGGCGAGCAGTACTCCGGGTGTGCCAACTTCATGGCCAACAAGGTGGACGGGTGCGCGGCCAAGGTGTTTGGGGACACGAACTGCCGGACCTACCTCAACACGGCCGCGTTCATGGCCGAGGACAGGGCGGTCGGGGGCCACTGGCGCAGCGTAGAAGTGCAGTGTGGCATCCCGGAGCCTGATCCTGCGACGCTGGGGAAGCCTCCCATGATGGACAAGATCTCGTCCATGGTGGATAACGACAAGGCAAAGGGCGGGAAACGGCAGGCAAGCAGTGGCGCGCAACCATGAGATCTGGTCAGGACCGGCGGCCAGAGTCACCTTTAGACGGCCACACGTTCAGATGGATACTCGAGAGAAGCGGCATGGACCAACTGACTGGGATTCTGCGGTATCGGAAGAGCTATACACTTGTGTGTCTAGACGTGGGGCCACTCAGTCGACCTGGATCTCGATGCTGTCCGACGCATATGTACCAGCGACAGCACCGCCACCGTAGGCCCCCTTCTCGATCGCCTCGCTGGTCAGCTCATCCCTTGACTTTGGCCAAACTCCCATCCACCGGCCCTTCACCTCGACCTTCGACTTCTTGCCCTTGAGCTTCTCGGCCGGCACCAGCAGCTCCTTGAGCACCACCTGGTTCTCCCGGCTCTCCCCGGGGGCCAGGCTAATGAGGGAGTTGTCGCTGGGAGGCATCTTGCGCGAGACCATGATGCGGGCTATTTCCAGCGGCTCGGACGCACCAGAGGGCGTGATGCTCAGCAGGCCGAGCGACAGGGCCAGCTCGTCCAGGGGCGACTCCCACGAGAGGATGGTGACGGACGAGGGGGAGTTGTTGGTCACCTTGATGGAAATCGCCGGCGGGGACTTTGACGCCTGGCTGAGCGAGACGTGCAGCTGGGAGAGGAGTTTGTCGTCTTGGCTGGCCATCCTGGTCGAGGTTGGGACTTGGTCGAGGTTGTGGTAGATGAAAGTCAGGACAGCGAAGATGAAGAGGCCGGTGAAGACGGTGGGGAGGCCAAATTGTGTTCGCGCAGGCATTGGTGGTGATATTGCTGAGAGGAGTGACGTCACGGCGTGAGTCCAGGATGGCAGTCGTCAATCAGGCATGCAGCATGAACCGATCTAATGACCTTAATGATGTGTGTTGTGAGCAAGCAATATACGGTGTAGAATATACGGGGACTTGGTACAGAGTAATCCGCTCAGAAATGAGTACGGTCTGCGCGTCAGAGTCGATTGTGTTGCGGTTATGAGAGTTCAGACGTGAAGACGTGAACATGGCAGGCGTGGTGTAATCCCTTGGGTAAGAATGCCTCATCTGAAGCATCCCATCATCAAACCATCTTCCTGTGGAAAGCTGCGAAGGGGGCAAGGCAATGCGTCGACCATTCGAGAACGTTTTACCTCGGGACAGACGCGCCATGGGCCATGGCACCCCCGCTCCCTGGGCCGGTCTTGGCTCAACATGCGTGGTCGGTCTCGCCTGTCAGGATCTGGCCGCCAAAGTTTGGAGGCTTGATACGGCAGACGGTCTTGGTGTACTTTAGTGGCTGCTGCACAAAGCACTGAGGCTCCATAGAAGTACCTTGGTATTCGTGAGAGACCGTGTGTGCACAGTACCTGACCTCTAATAAGCCTGTCAACTGGTCTGGCTCAACGATCTCCCACGGGACACTCAGGTGATGTCCTACCGCAGTCACAGCATCCATAGCAATCACGAGGTCCAGTCTGGTCAGCTAAATACTGTGACCTTCCAAAAGTGCTTTGGCGTGTACAATTTGTCTGGAGTGAGAGGGTCCGTCGATCGTGCCCCAATCCCAATGTCTAATGGCATCCACGCTGAGTGGTTGTGGAGCGAGTGCCATCTGATGTCCCCGCCAGTTTATTTGAACGTCAGCCATGTGTAGACACCATAGTGTTCGTCCCATGCAATATCCTGACCCCGCATCTGGCGCAACTGTGCCCGTTTCCGAGTCTGCATAAACTCCGGAGTCTGTTGCGGACATGTAGGCGTGTTGCCTTCAGTGGGGAGACGAGACGGAGTGCCGGTGGTGAGATGGTAATTGGCCACTCGACACTATGCTTGAGGCAGGCTCATGTGAGGATAAGGCTTAAGTGGCACCGCCAAGAGACACCAGAACTCAGGAGAGCGTCCTATGGTAGGTCCCAGCGTTTCTCCCCTAGGCCCGATGCTACGCGCCCAGGCCAATGTAGGAAGGCGGCTCCTAGTCGCTGCTTGGCGCCGAGAGCTTGGGACATTATGCAGTGCCGTGGCCGAGATTGGTAGGCAGACAGGGGACAACAACAAAAACATCGACGTGCAGAATGCACACAGTCTGGACAGCGCGTGCGCGTGGGCGGACAATGACAGCAGCAATTAAGGTGGGCTTCTAGCTCCGGGCCTGAGAACCTTCCTCATCTGGACCCAGTCTGCTAGCGGTCCCGCACAATTGGGCGTACAATTAAGCTTATACCCGAACTGGTTGCGGCTCTACAGTCCCGCGTACAGTACGGCCATTACGGCCTACACAGCATCTGGTCGACGGCGTTGTCACGACAGCATCAACCCGGCCATCCGATAACTCTGCGAGATTAACACACGGTTCGTCCCAGACAGATCATTGCAACTTTTGGAAGGTGTCAACCGAACCTTAGCGAGGTCTGGGGGAATGATCCAGCCCGGGCCTTGTCAAGCTTCGCGGAAGCGAGAGCCACATGTCCTAAGCCCCTCGCGCGTCTTGGACGGCAGACGTTGTCCGACTGTGCTCGACGGCAGTGCAGGTAGACAACGGGAATGCAGGTCACGTCTCGGTCGCCGACTCGGAAGAACCAGGTCGGGAAGAACATCACCGGGACCATTGCCCACGGCTGCTAAATCCATGAACCACAGCAATAGGCCCCCGCCCCTGAGGTGGCTGCTTGCCATATCCTCCACTCCATGGCACTCTATTTCAGACACTTCATCGTCATCGCGGCCCAGAGGCTTCACCAACCAAGACAACACAAGGCAAAGACCACCAACTTCTGCGCCCCTGGGTAACCAAGGCCAGCGTTTGCCCTTGAAGCCTTCTACATTCGGAAAGCAATTCGGCCAGGATCACACTAGAGGGAAATTCCAGAAGAGGCTATTGGTGAAACATCCTGCAAGTGTTATGTTTTTTCTCCCCAATCACCAGCGAGCATTGCCCCTCTCGCGGCCGTCCGCAGGAAATGTTTCCAGCCTTTCAACGGCCAGAGCAAGAATACATGTCCTCGTCGGTCTGTCGTGTGCAGATAGGGATCTCACCGACGTCCCAGACGCAAGAGTCAACACGTACCGGCAGCGCTTGAGCAGTGTAAGTCGTTCTGATTCCAGCTGCAGCGGCCTTATCTCGTCATCGCCAACTGCCATTCTCGCCCAGCCAGCTGCAATGCCAGGCGACTACTCATGCACATGCACGCCAATCCGGCACTGGGGACTGGCTACTACTCTCCAAGAAAGCTTCACCCCTTCCAAGGCGTCAAAGAGATCGCGAGGTCTTGGCCCCCTTCCACCTGGTCTACCTTGTCCACCTTCCGAACATGGTCGCTTACCAGGGCCACCCCTGAACCCATCACAGGCGGGGCCCATGTTGCTCCTATCAAGTCGCATCCTCTATAGTTCCCAAGAACCAGACAACATAGTCACGCCTCCGCAATAATATCACTGATACCTTCACATCCGTACCGCCTTCCCCGAGCTCCTCTGCCACCAACAGTCCTCCTTCGCATCGCATCGCCCGGGGCTGGCCACCATCATCTCCGGCACTCGTAGTCGCCGTTTGGCCCTGCGCAATGGCCCCAGCTTCCGGATTCGTGACCATCAGCCGGCTTGGGGCGTATTCCTTGCCGTGTTCTGGGCAATGCTTCTATTTCATATTCCCTTTGTGGTCTAGGTACCTTCTGCCGGAGGGTTTCCCACTCGGAGAGAGTATACATGCCTCACGACTGCCCTGGCGACGATTGATATAAAGAAAGGATTCCTCCTCTTGCCTCCACACGCTTCCATTTCCCATCTCCATCCTTCACCTCACCTCACATTCTTTCACCGGCACTATCACTCAAGGCATACGGCCCAGTCTTCTCAGTATCTGCTCAGCTTCGTTCTCGCCCGTAGCAATCAGTCATCATGAAGTTCTTGACCGGCCTCTCTCTCGTTGCCTCCGCCCTTGCGGTCAGGATGGACGTCACGAAGCGTGACAGCCCCCTCAAGGTCGAGATCCAAAGTGTTGGCAACTCTGCCGTCAAGGCGGTTGTCACCAACACCGGCTCTGAGCCCATCAAGCTGATGAAGACTGGTTCCATTCTGGACCAGACTGCCATTGAGAAGGCCGAGATTTTCTCTGGCGGTACGTACACACTGTTTCTTTTTCACAAGATCATGGTTCGACCCTTGTCATCTTATGCATGGAGTCTTGACTCCTGCGGGGCCGTGGTCTATGATTCTGCCCAGCATAATACTCCGGCAGTTCACAGCAGACTGCCGCCCATTGCGGGACTGACCGTGGCGAATGCAACGGCTTCTGATTCTGTTATACCACAATCTTTTGTCGTATGGACACCAAGCTAATTTACGACTTACAGCCGACCAGGTTGCCTTTGATGGTGTCCGTCTCCAGGTCCAGACCAGCGACCTTGCCGAGGATGCTTTCCAGACCCTCGCCGCCGGTGAGAGCGTTGAGGCCGAGTTCGACCCGGCCGAGGTGCACGATCTCAGCACCGGTGGTGACTTCGACTTCCTCGTCCGAGGAACGTTCCTGACCGCGTCTGCGGACAGCACCAGCATCGACGGCTCCGTGCCCTTCGACAGCAACGTGCTCAAGTCCCACGTCAATGGTGTTGCCGCCGCCAAGGTCCGCCGTGACTTCCACGACAACATCCAGAAGCGCACCCAGGTCCAGTCCGACTGCACTGGCACCCGCGGCACCGCGCAGCGCACCGCCCTGGCCAACTGCGCCTCCCTGGCCCGCAAGGCCGCCACTGCAGCCACCAGCGGCGACGCGGCCAAGCTCACCGAGTACTTCAAGTCGTCCACCTCGGCGACCCGCAGCACTGTCGCCGGCGTCTTCAACAAGGTCGCGACCGAGTGTGGCAGCACCACCTCGGGCGTGAGCACCCAGTACTGCACCGACAGTCTCGGCTACTGCTCCAGCAACGTCCTCGCATACACCATCCCCACCCAGAGCCTCATGGTCTCGTGCCCTCTGTACTTCAGCGCCCTGACCGGCCTCAGCACCCAGTGCCACGCCCAGGACCAGGCCACCACCACCCTCCACGAGACAACCCACCTGTCGCAGATCAAGGGCACCCAAGACAACGGCTACGGCTACGCCGCCATCCAGGGCCTGAGCTCTTCTCAGAGCCTCAACAACGCTGACAGCTACGCGCTCTTTGCAAATGGTATGTTTCCCCGTCTTTCCCAGGTCCTATGTAAGCAGACGCTAACGTCTTCTACAGCTATCCAGGTTGGATGCTAGAGGCGGCAACTGCCTGCACGAGGAGTGTGCCAAGGGCCGTCGATCAAATCAGGCTGTCGGAGGAGCTTTCTCATTATGTCACCAACACCACCGAGCGGGGCTGAGACAGGAGTTGTACATCAATGTGGAAAGATTATTATTACTTGTTTCCACTGTACATATTCTGAACTGTCAATCACACATCGAACATGTCCCCGAGCATTGCGTAGTGTTGTTGTAGTCATGCTAACTATGAGAACTTCTGTTGGTCTGAAGTAGCCACAATTTCCTCGTCTGGACACGATAGGACTAGGTGTAGAAAGATGCCTTAAGGATACGAGATGTGCTAATAGATTGCTGGTCTTCATTTAGGTGGGGAGAGAGCTTCTAAACAGCCGCAAATTCTGCGAACAGTGAATCAGCGTGGAGTTCTGCCGAATGAGTGCTGCTGTTCCCCTGTGGATGTGCATTCTTCGATGTGACTAATTTTTAAAGACAAGGAAGAAAATCGATCCTGTATGCGGTCTTGACCCACGCTCTGCCCCATACTTGTTATTTCCGTGGAAGGTTTGTAGTCAAGGGCACAGGATGAGTAAGCTACTCTCATATGCAATCAAAAGTATCAAGAAAAGTGGGTCCGTTCAGTTCACATCCCCTTATTTTTCATACAAGTTGATTTTTAAGTTTTTTAAACTCACTTAAATCTAATTAAACTTTATTTCATATAATAGCGCTTTCTTTTCTTATTATAAAACTACTCTTATTTTGGTTTTTAGATATATATTAGGTGTGTAAATGTTAAAAGTAATTTAAAAAAGAGGAAATTGAGGAAAAAGGGGGGGGGGGAGTGCGCAACTTTAGCGTCTTTTTGATACTTTTGATTGCATATGAGAGTACACTGCGACAAATGCGAGGTCGGAGAACTTGATCCGCTCGACCCCAACATCTCGAATTTCAGACTCGGCTGCATGAACTGAACTATCGGATGAACAACCGAGCGCCCACACATAAGATTTCACTCGGTGCAGACATGTCGTCTACATCTGGCCAAACAGTGCACCCCGTCGCCATCATTGGCGGGGGCCCAGTCGGTCTCAGCGCGAGCATTCTACTCTCGCTCCGCAAGATCCCGCACATCCTGCTCGAGCGACACACAGGGACGTCCATTCATCCCAAGGCTTGCGGCATCAACCAACGAACCACCGAAATCTTTCGCGTCATGGGAATATATGACGAAATACGAGCGGCTGCGTGTCCTGACGATGTAAAGACTCGCACGGCTTGGTATACAAGCCTGGGAGGCAGAGACGCCAACTCGGTGGACGGTCGCGAAATCTGGAGCCGGAATGCTTGGGGCGGTGGGCCTGATGCCGAGGAGTATGAGAGGCACAGTCCTGCAAGGTACGAAGTACTGCCACAAATACGACTGGAGCCGCTGCTCGTCAAGAGGGCTAAGGAGCTCAGTCCCGAGAGCCTGGAATTCGGTTCCGAGGTTACAGACCTGGAAGAGCGGGGTAGCTGTGTGGTGTTGAAGGTCCTGAACAGGGAGACAGGTGTCACGAGGGAGGTGTTTGCGTGCCTTGTGATTGCGGCCGATGGAGGGCGTGGCATCACAGACAAGTTGGGGATTAAGTGGACAGGAGAACGCGATATCCTCGAGATGGCATCGGTGCACTTCCGCGCTCGAATCCGTGAGCGGCATCCGGACCCGAGGAACTTCATCACCTGGTTCTCGCACCCTGATGCTGGAGGCAGCATTCGTACTGGGTATTTGTACCAGATTGGCCCGTGGCCGTTTGATAGCCCGGAAGCGAAAGCGAGCGAGGAATGGGTCTTCGCTTGTGCTCGGACCGCCAATGACCCCGTGAGCTTCAAGCGTGACGACATGCTCAAGCGCCTAGAGGATACCTTGAAGCTCGGCGAGCTTCCCATGGAGATCATAAGCCTCAGTCATTGGAATGTCCAGGCAGTGTCGGCAGAAAAGTACAGGCAGGGGCGGGTCTTCCTGGCTGGTGACGCCGCACACAGAATCCCCCCCTGGGGTGCGCTGGGTATGAACACCGGCATCCAAGATGTGCAAAACCTTGTCTGGAAGCTCAGCATGGCGTTGAACGATGAGGATAAATATGACCACCTACTCGCAACCTACGATACCGAGAGACGACCGCTGGGACAAAGGGTGGGACAGTCCAGCTTGCACAACCTACGAAGCCATGCCCTGGTCATGGATGCAGCCCTTGGTATGAGGCCGGAACAGTCCTCGGTCGAGAACCGCGCGGCCATAATGGCATACTTTGACCAGTCACATCCAGAACATGCGGCCAGGCGATTGGCAGTCGAGCAGGCGTCCAAAGTGCTTGATCTTGAATTCAAGGCTCCTGGGCTGGAGCTTGGCTGGTTTTACCCAGGATTAGGTGGCGCAACCGAAGCAGACCACGCACCACATTTGCTGGAAGACGGCAGCCTTCTGTCCGAAGTTGTATTGCCGTCTACGGTGCCTGGACATAATGTTCCCCACGTCTGGGTTCATAAACATGGCCAGAAACTACCCATCCGAGATCTCATTCCGCTGGACAAATTGTTGTTACTGGCTGATGATCAGCCTGGCTGGCGTCTGCTCGAGACCGAATTGGTGGATATCCAACAACTTACAATGTCTGATGCCGGAAATACCTGGTCAGAGCCTACACGTGAATGGGAGAGATTATTGGACGGCAACGATGCGGTTCTCTTGAGACCAGACGGCATCATCGCCTGGCGTGGATCATGGCATGACTCTTTGCCCAAGCAATGGCCCGGGATTCTAGACCAAGCTTTATGCATCAGCAGCTAAAGCCTAGTGTCGAGTGTAAATCAACTTTTGGGAACATCGAGCCCTGAGATAACCTCACTCCAACGACCCCCTCCGGTACACTGTTCTGTTGGTGTAATTTGGAAATTAAAAGGCAATTAAAATTGATGCCTAGACTACTCCTGTAGTGATTTGGGATTAAGTAGTATTTCCATCAACCTCCACTGAGAGTTGTTGAACTTCAACCGAAGACGTGAAGACAATCGAATAGAACTCATTTGCTCCGACTCACATGCTCATTATATCATCCATAACAGACCCATCTTTCCTTTCGAGACATAACGTACAGAACCTATCCGTACCCTAAACGTCCAAAAATGCGCGATCATTCTGATCCACATCATGGATACGACGACCCTCGGAGATATTGTACTCTCTGGTGACCATGATTCCGCCAGAACTGGTATAGTCGATGGGCGTGGGCCGCCTAGCATCGGATGGGCCGGGACCAGAGCAGACGGTCACCCTTGCGGGCTCGAAAACTCCAGCAACATGGAAGGGGTCGTGAGGTAGATCATCGACGGCGGCACCACCAACGCTGGGAGCTGCATCACGACTCTCGCCATCCAGTGAAACGATACGTTCGTTCGACCCATACCTCGTTTCCTCGGGCACGGGATTCGGGTCCTTGTTCCTCGTCTTCTTGTGCTGGTTGGGGTAACTCCCCAGCCTGTATGCTTGACCACTGCTTGTGGCTCGGCCGCTTCCGCCATTATTGTTGGTGAGCGCCAGTGTTGTGCCGATTTTCGCGAGGAAGCTCTTGAGGAGAGGATATAACATAGGCATGTTGGTCAAGACAAACGAGACAAAGGACTCGCGTACAGACCAGTAACCTGATTGTGAGGGGTCACTATCGCCAGCCTGAAGCAGATAGAAATCAGTTCTGATTGTACGTAAAAGCTGGAGAAGCTTAGGGTAGAACAGACGGTCAAAATCGAAATACATCGCAGAATGCCGAATGCCATTTCGAGTAGACCACCGCTGAACATGATGACGAGGGTGATCTTCTTTGCCCTCGGAAGACGCGATTTCCACACCATTGGTATTGGTATCGCCATCAAGTAGAAGTCGGTCAAAGTATTCATGACCATCACGAAGACGGTCTGAACATATGATATTGCTGGCATGCAGTGGTCTGGAGAAGGTAAGCCAATGATTGATTCACAGCGTACATGTGTGATGGCACTTACTGCCAGGGGATGGATGAATTTGCCATTGGTGGTCGAAGGGGATACATTTGAGGAAGGCAACCAGCAGACATGACACAAAGGTCAAGGGCATAAGAAACATTGCCCACTTGGTCAGGAATCTCTGGCTAGGCAAGCCGTCACTGTACCTGTCAGCTGGGGTGTTGAGTTTATTTGTTGTGAAAAAGTTCACCATACGTCAAACGCAAATAATAGACAACCCAACAGCCTTTCAGGAGCCATAACAGGGTAGTATAGAGCAGCAAGCCAACCACATGGGTCTTGGACCCGTTGACACGAAGTTGCCACTCTTCAGAACTTGGGTCAAGCTCGAGTCGCTCCTGGTCAGACATTCCATTGTTGGCAAAGCCGTTCCAGTACGCGACGACGTAGTAGGCCGCCGCTGACTCTGCCGTGTACACCAGCTGGATGTGGAGGGTTGTCAGCGAAACGTATCCACGGTATACCCATCTCATCATCCTTTTCAAGGCACAACATACCGTCGCCAAAGCTATCAAGAAATCGTCCAGCGCGAGCTTGCCCCATCCGAGCGTCACAATCCGGGAGTAGTAGCGAAGCAATAGGACCAGGTAGGCAACACTTTGGAGACCCCACACCTCATCAATGAATTTCTGTGCCTCTTCAGAAGACATTCTGTGTGAAAGTATTAGAGATAAGTGACATGGAGATGCGTCTACAACTAACTCGGATGGCTCTTCATGATGTGGATTGCCCGCTCTTTTAAGGCTGTCAGTGTCTTCAACCACACACGCCGAATACAGGGGGCTACGCATGATCTTGTGGCGACGAGAACGAGTTGGCGGGAAATACGGAACACAGCGCGTGTTGGCGGGACAGCATCCCTTCAATACGACTTTCTCACCGGGTCTGTCAAGAATCGTGCGACTACTTGCGTCGACGCACTCACTTGCATCAGATCCAATTGAATGCCAACTGGACCAGGATTGGAAAACTCGACCAGAAGTTCCATTGTCTTCCTGGACTGATGTCTTGAGGCCCCTCCGCTGCGGGAGGCCGGTGCTCAGACTGCAACGGCCAGCGGATTCATACTTATCCCTGAACATGGGCTGGGCTCCGGTGTTCTTCTATACTAACTGCCGCCCGTGTCTCAGCATCTTTCACCTTATAATTGACAAGTCAACAGCGACTTCTGATTACGGGCAAGGCGTTTGAGACTCCCCCTATTTCAGTCTGCCATTGGAAAAAATGACCATGTCATGGGAGAGCTTGTCACAGCACATATGCAACTTCAACTTGACGGACTGTGATCACTGGCCATCTTGATTCATACCCGAAAGGCCTACTTAGTTGCCTAAAATGGCACATCAACTTTGCACGACCAATAGCAAATTCAACATCTGACTTTATATCCTGGCAACATCAGGACCTCTTTGTTGAGGCCTGACGGTCTGAACATGTACAGGGGGGCCTTTTGTGAGATATCGACTGCAATATTGAGCCCGAATATTTATGGGGTGCCCCGAGCGCGGCTTTTATTTATGCTGGTTATTTAGTCTCGAGAGATCGAAACGACATCCAGATTCGCTGAGCGGCAAGACCCATCGTTGCGACTAGCTGTGCGGCTGCCAAATCCTGGACCGGCCGGGCGCAAGTTCGGATGGAGTTATGAGGTATTCCAGAGTCCTGTACAGTTCAAATTGCACCGAGGAAAAACTTTAGGGTACAAAGAAAGCGCAATCCAATGAGCGAATATAACAGGCAGCAGCAACAAACCTCGAATTCAGGGGACTCAAGCCAAGCCTCTCACCTTGCGACGCTCCTCTCTGCCCTTCGACAGATTTCCGGTCGACATGCTCCCGAGGCCCTCGTAGTTGGTGGCTTAAGTGCGATCAGTCGGAGAGACGGGGCCAGCGCAACTAACGCCGACGTGACAGACAGCGATAAGCGAGCACCAGATACCCTGGAACTCGGTGTGATCCTTGATTCTGACAAGGAGGTGTGCAACATGGGGACAATCATCCATTCCAGATGTTTGCCGTCGCCAGGCGCGTGGTTGAGCCCCCAACGAGGTCCGGAAAGCTGCATGAACCAGCAGACGAAGAGAAACGGCCGGCTGCAGGTCGACGGCGCTGTCAAACTCACAGCACTTTGATGTGACATCGTCCGGGTCCACACCCAATGACACCCAAGCGTTGGACACCACCACTATGGTTCGGGTCAGGGATGGAGAGGCAACCTCGCACCTGTTGCGGATCCCGGTGAGCTGGCTAGCTGATGACACGAAAGGATTCGCATGTGAGTCGGATGTGACCCTTGTCAGACTGCCCCCAGTACCCGAAAACCATATAAATGTTGCAATGGTTGGGGATTCCAACGGGATGGTCTGCTTCAGTCCAGGCGTCATATTGTGTCTGACCCTCCCTTACCTACTGCAGACACACAACTTTGCCGATCCATCTGCCCATAAATCTGAAATTCCACCGAGGAGACTCAGTTTGTCTTCTCCCGACCATCTTGCCAGTGACAGCACCATTCGGCTGGAACCAAGCCGCGACATCGACATGCATCGTCTGTTGAGATTTTCCCCCTTCAAGAAAGCTCGAGAGCCGGGAAATCACGCCGCCAAAGACTCTCCTACCGATTCTGGCTCTGGTGAGACCAACAGGGCCATGACTAATGGCACAGACTCACACGGCCCCGCTCACAGCCGGACGAACGGTGTCACCCCAATGTCAAATATCGATGTGTCAGTTCCGATCAAGCCCCTGCCACTGACATCGATAATTCAATGACTGACTTGGCGGTAGGCTCATTATTGGAGCAGGGCCAGCAGGGTAAGCTGACACATATGCGGACAGACCAACGTGCTCGCTGACATCGGCAATTGCCAAAGTCTAATGGCTGCTGCTTGGATGGCCCACTGCGGTATCAAGACACGCATTGTTGACAAGAGGAACGCGAAGATCTTCTCGGGGCAGGCAGACGGGCTCCAGTGCCGCAGTCTGGAGATCTTTGACAGCCTTGGCTTCGGCGACCGGGCATGGAAAGAAGCCAACCATATGATTGAGGTACGACACCGAACCGCCCCGTGTGTGGCGTGTGTTCTTTACTGATTTCGGAACAGATCTGCATGTGGGTAAGTGTCGATGAGCGGGCCGGTATCCTTTTGCCGAGATGAACACCCGGGGCAGTGTTGATAGTGTTCGGACTACAGAATCCTGGGCAAGATGGGGTTATCCGACGCTCCGATCGGATTCCACACTATTGTGGGGCTGTCTCGGTTCCAGCAGATTGTGCTACACCAAGGCCGCATTGAACGCTTCTTCCTCGACAACATCAAGAAGTACTCGAACGACAGTACCAAGGTTGAGCGCGGTGTTCTGCCTGCATCCCTGAGTATAGACGAGTCAGTTGTCGACCCGGGAGGATGCCTACCCCGTGACAGTAGAGCTTCAGCACCTCTCCGAAGAGGAGTCTACGCCAAAGCAGCAGATCAGCGGGAGCAAGGTCGCAGACGGGCTGTTTCGCAGCAGCCTCAACCATG
Source organism: Diaporthe citri (assembly GCF_014595645.1). Lineage (NCBI taxonomy): Eukaryota > Fungi > Ascomycota > Sordariomycetes > Diaporthales > Diaporthaceae > Diaporthe > Diaporthe citri. The sequence goes on from NW_025064858.1 coordinate 89,609, forward strand.
AAGATGACGAAGAAGATCTTATCTCCCATGGTTCTCGGGCCGGGGAAAGAGAAATTGTGCAGGCTAAGTACGTGATTGGGTGTGACGGGGCCCGGAGCTGGACTCGAAGACAACTTGGGTTTGAGCTCCAGGGCGAGGCGACGGACTTCATCTGGGGGGTCATGGACATTATCCCCATAACTGACTTTCGTGGGTAACCAAAAGCTCCCTCATCTGTGTCCGGGTCACTGACGGCCATACAGCTGATATTCGCATGCGATGTGCAATCCACTCTGCTGAAAATGGCAGCCTGATGGTGATCCCGAGAGAGAACAGGCTGGTGCGACTCTACATCCAGCTGAAGGAGGTCGCACCAGATGCCTCGGGGCGGGCGGACCGCTCGAAAATCACCCCGGAGCTGATTTTCGACGCCGCGAAAAAGATCCTCCAGCCGTACAAGCTTGACTACGAGTACTGTGACTGGTGGACCGCATACCAGATCGGCCAGCGCGTGGGAACCGACTTCTCATCGCAGAACCGCATCTTCCTGGCTGGAGATGCGGTCCATACGCACTCTCCCAAGGCCGGCCAAGGAATGAATGTGTCCATGCAAGACACGTTCAACCTCGGCTGGAAGATCGCCCTTGTTCTGAAGGGCGTCGCCGACCCGAAGATCCTCTCCACCTACGCGGACGAGCGGCGACAGGTGGCTCAAGACTTGATTGATTTCGACCACCGCTTCAGCCGTCTCTTCTCGGGAAGGCCTGCAAAGGACGTGATGGACGCCGAAGGAGTGTCCATGGAGGAATTCAAGGACGCCTTCCTCAAGGGGAACATGTTTGCCAGTGGCTTGTCCGTGAAGTACGGCGCCAGCGATCTCGTAGCCAGCAATGCATCGAACCAATCCCTAGCGACCGGTCTCCCAGTTGGAATGCGTTTCAACAGTTTCAAGGTTTTGAACCAGGCTGACGCTCGACCTTGGCACTTCCAGGAGCGGCTCAAGGCGGATGGTCGCTTTCGGGTTGTCCTGTTTGCCGGCGATATTCTCGAACCTGGGCAAAGGTTGCGCGTCGACAATTTCTGTGCGCGACTGGACTCTGAGGAGAGCTTCATCCGACGGGGGAAATCGCCTGACGCGGAAGTCGACGGCGTTGTCGAGGTGCTCACGATACACTCGTCGAAGCGCACCGACACGGAACTACTGAGAGACTTTCCTGAAATACTCCACCCTTTCAACAAGTCCACGGGCTGGAACTATGACAAGGTCTTTGTTGATGATGAGAGTTACCATGAAGGATTTGGTGATGCGTACAAGAATTATGGCGTCGACAAGGAGCGCGGCTGTGTTGTCGTTGTGCGGCCTGACCAATATGTCGCTTGGGTAGGTGATGTGGATGACTTCGATGGCCTACAGCAATACTTTCAAGGCTGCCTTCGACTCAACATTAGCGAGACGTCGAAGGTCGAGCGGGACTGAACATTTAGACACTAGTCCATTCGAGGAGAGTGTAGTCGATGCGATCTTCCTGGTTATCTAGGTATATACGTGAAATGAATTGTAGCCTCAAAGATGAAAATTACTCGGATAATCGAAAACCAGTAGCTAGCTGCATGACACAATTCTACTCTATTCTCTACTCAGCCATTGCTTTCCACGACATGGCCTTGCGCTACCTCCAAAGAGTCAAGCAACAGATCAGAAACAAGGGCTTGTATTTCCAGCTACTTAGCCCCAGCCCTCACCAAGTCGCCGAACCTGGACTCCGTCTCTCCAGCCAGTTCCATGGGATTGCCAACCTCCACGACCTCCCCAGTATCCATGACAACAACCCTATCGAAATCCATAATCATATCTAGTCTATGGCTGACTGCGATAATCGTGTAATCCTTGAACTCCTTCTTGATGATGTCCTGCATGAGACGTTCAGTCTCATGGTCCACGCTGGAGCTGACCTCATCCAGCAGTAATAGACCACCCTCGGAGCCACCGCCGCCCATGCCCAGGTTCCTCGCTCTTGTTCGACGTCTTAGTAGTGCACGTCCTAGCGACATCAGCTGTCGCTGCCCGGCGCTGAGAGTGCTCGCGCTCATGCCTGTGTCTAGTCCGCCCCGGCCCTGGACAAACTCCCACAGGTCCACCGCTGCGAGCACGACCTGGCATTCCTCGGCCGAGGAAATTTCAGACGGATCCAGGTTGGCCCGAAAGGTCGAGCCATCGGGAAGGAACACAGCTTCCTGGGGAACTGCGATTATGCGTTGGCGTAACGCGGACCGATTCACGCATCGAAGCGGCGTGCCGTCGATCACCAAGGCCGCATCTGTTTCTGGGGTTGGATCGAGGAGCTTGAGCAGCAATGCGATCAGGCTGGACTTGCCGCTGCCTGTACGACCACATATGGCCACCTTTTCGCTCGAGCTGATTTTCAGGTGAACATCGCGGAGGGCTAAGTTGGGTTTCCCATCGGCCTGGTCTTCCACACTATCCGCACAGTCAGCACATGATCACCGTGTATATCAAGAATCCAGAGAAGCCAATAATTCCTTACTCATAGGCGGCAGACACCCCCCTCAGCTCCACCTCACCCGTCAGAGGCCACTGCTCAGGAGGGATGATGTCCTCTTCCCCTCTGTCCTCGGGCTTAACATCGTCGCTGAATGTCTTGAGTCTGGCAATGGCTCCAATAGACGTCTCTAGTTGAGTATAAAATATGACGATGCCAGAGAGATTCTCACCAAAACTCATGAGGGAGACCAGGGAAGCACCGGCGAACCCAGAGTTTGAGTGAAGCCGAACAGCGAGGGTCGTCAGAACCGCTGCCATCACCATAACCACGAGGTCAAGAACAAGGTTCAGCCAAGATTGAATCATAAGGAGGAGATATGCCGGCCGTTGACTTGTATTGATCAAGTGAACATTTTTCTGCATGTCGTCTTGAATAAAACCTGCATTTATCTCGTCAGCAGATCTGTGTTTATCAGTGGTGTGACAGAGCATTATAGCCTGTCATATCTGACATGCTGTTCGACAGCCAGCAATTCAGCCCTCACTTACCAAAGGCTCGTAACGTGGTAATGCCTTTGAGTGTGTCGAGAAAATGCGTACTGTACGGATAGGGATTAGTATACAATACAAGGGTACACTTGTCGCCGAAATTCTGACGGCAACATGTATGGTCGACTTACTATAGGGGACTCTTTGCCTCAAGATCTAGTAATCTCATCTGTCTAGAGGTTCTCAAATAGAATCTTTGCACAACATATAGCAAGACAGCGAGGAATGGGTAGCTTATTGCAAAGAACCCAGAAGAGGTAAGCATGACTGCTGCCTGTCCGATTGCTTGGAAGACCTGGAAGAAATCGGTTAGGGTAATTCAAGATGATATTCCGATATACATTCTGGTCCTTCTCTACTTGAGCTGACCCGCGGGAAGACGTCTCTGGCGAAAAAGGTCGCTGCAGGCTTCTCATGGATGTGTAAACATGGTCGACTTACACAAAACAGCGTGTTCAGCAGCGCGTTGGGCAACTCTGTATCTACAAGATTCAAGTCTTGTGAAAAGAGGTTTGTGACTATTCCGGTGTCCGTTTTCGTGAAAAAGCCTAACGGTGCTTGGATGAGCGTCCGCAAAGCAGTCTGGTGGAGATTGGCACCTGCTCTCTTCACGGAAACAATGTCGAGCGCGATGCCAAGCAGAAGCAGCGATATCATGGCGCAGACTTGGAGTAGACCGTATATCCCAGCATAGTAGGCGTAAGAGTGGGCTGGGTGATCCGAGTAGACATCATCAGACCAGTACTTGAGCCCTGCACCATCAACGTTAGCTGAAGATACTGGAAAAGGCCGAACTGATGAACGACGTTGATCAGTTGGTTGCATGTCACTTTGACTCACAGATGGTCGGGAAGTTCGTGAAGAAGCCCCACAAAGCAGCGAAAAACAGGCTGAAAGCTGCCAGAAAGATGCCCATGCTCTTGAAATAATGCTTGTACACCGTCTTGTCGCCCGCTCGTCGCGATTCATCCGTATCCCGCTCCCCTATGGATGTCTTGGTCACCGACATCTGAAGTAGTGGTGACTCTGACTCGCCAAGGGATGCCTTCGAGTCCGGCTCCTGAGACGAAGCATCGCTGTCCGAGGCGCTCTTTAGCCCCAGACGCTGGACGTACCCTTGACCGCGCATCAGATCCTCGAAGCTACCTTGTTCGACGATGGTGCCGTTTCCGAGTGCTATGATATGGTCCGACGCGGCTAGGTGCCTGATACTGTGGGTGCATAACACGACAGTAGATTTGCGTCTGCTGAGCAGCCCGTCTGCCCCAAAGGTTTGACGGAATACTCGCTCTTCGGTGTCGGCATCCAGGCCGCTGAAGACATCATCTAAGACCAACAGGTCCGACTGCAAGTAGAGAGCCCGTGCCAGAGACACGCGTTGTTTCTGCCCACCGGACAGGGTAATTCCATCAGACCCGACGTTTGTCCTGTCACCCTGAGGGAGTGTGGCAAGGTCAAAGGCCAATGCTGTGGCCTCGATGACTTCGGCGTATCTGTCGTTGTCAAATGGAGAGAACCCGATGATATTGTCTCTGATCGATGCATTCGATAAGAATGCTGTTTGATCGCAGAACCCGACGTGTGGAAACCTGGTGCTCAAGGTCACGCTTCCTTGGCTGAAAGGGATCTCACCAAGGAGCGCCTTGCAAAGTGTGGATTTTCCTGACCCAACCGGGCCGATGACAATCGTGAGTGAGGATTTCGGTACCTCGGTGTTGATGCGCCGCAAGGTGAACTTGTCAGCCTCCCAGCCAAAGCTGCCGTTGTTGATGACGATTGGGTGCGCCGAGTCGGAGTCTGAGCCAGAAGCAGCTGCGGAGTCCGCTGCAGACTTCTCGGAGTTCAGTCTCATATCGGCAAGAGCTTGGCGAAAGTCATGGCGATCGTCGCACTCCAGGAAGGCCTGGATGCGGCCCAAACAAGCCAGCCCAGCGAGCAGCTGGGGCACAGATTGGAAGACCTGAGACAGCGGGTTGGTCAAGAGCAAGAGGTAAGAGAGACTTGTAAACATCGTCGATGCGTCCAGGGTTTTTTGAGCAAAAGCAAAGGTCAACGGCGGGCTGATCAACAGCGGTGTAAAACCAAACAGGGCCGCAATGATGGCAATCTTGAGAAATCGTGCTCCTGCTGCCAGCTCCTCCACGCGCAGCTTCTGTACGAAGTCCCTGACGGCATCTGAGAGACCCGAGATCTTGACGTTCTTCATGCTCGCGATCACGGTGGCGGTCAAGCCCACACGCTTCTGCACGCTTGCCATCCAGGCCTTTTGCGAGTCGCCAGTGAAGTTCACAAGGACTGCCAGGCCGCCAAAGCAGACCACAACGACCCCCATTGGCACAACGAAGACAACACCGAGCCGGATGTACAGCATCCATGCGGCAAGACCGGCTTGGATGATGCTGGCCCAAATGTCGTGCAGAGACCTGAATCCCATCTTGATTCGCTCCATGTCCGTACTCATCAGCGTGAGTGCAGCGCTGTCGTCTGCAGTCCCAATTCGAGCTTGTGTGGCCTTGATGAAGATCTCGGTGACTAGTATCGATCTCGCCATAGTACGCATACGGTGGTGAAAGTACCTGTGATTATTTGTTAGTGGTTGACGTGCTCCACAGTTGCCTGATGGGTGGTACTATACGAGTACAGAGCCATAGAGATGGCGATTCCGGAGTAAATCAGTATGCTGGCGCCTATGAAACCGTAGCCAACGTTCGCCTCGACACGCGGCTGAGAAAGGTGATCAAGAAGCTTCTCAATGAAAAAGGGCTGGCAGAAGGTGAAGCCAAGCAGGGCCAGGCGAGGAGGTACTGGAAGCAGCAGAGGGACTTTCAGCGTGCGCACCAGCACCTTCGCCAGGCCAAACTTGTCACCCTTTAGCTTAGAGTAATCTATATTCTTGGAGAACTCATCGTGCAGAGTCTTGCCGTTCAAGGTGCTGTCAAGGGGGTAAAGGTCCTTGATGGTCAGAATCTTTCTGTAGCCCTCGAGGAACAGTTTGTTGAGCCATGAGAAAATTCCAAGAGAGAATATGCCGCTCGTCTCCTCCGGGCTGTGTTCCTTCCCATCCCACCTCACCCACCGAGACTTTCGCTGGGCCTCCAGCAGCAAAATCCCTGCCTTGAGAGCCATTGCAGCGCAAAAGATGCTGCTGTAGGTCACCTCTGGCTTCTGGTCTGATGACAGGAAGAGAGTCCTTGCCTGGGCAGCGTCGAGGAGGAGTGTCAGGAACAAGTAGCTGCCCAACAGCACGGACGGTCTTGGGCTTTTGCTGTGGTCAACAACGCTGAGAGTTATCATGAACAAGGCGGAGACAAGCTTGAGGACTGATGAGGCTATGAAAATGCTTGTGACATGGAAGGACTCGACCGCAACCAAGATGAGGAGGGAAAGTTCGAGGCCGACGTAAGTTGTAATCGTGCACTGTGGCATTTGTATCAGCACATGCGATGCACTAAATTGCATCTCATGAGGAGGAAGGTACCAATTTGACCAGCTGGAAGACTGGGGCGTCCACGACGGTGGGCTTCCGTGCCTGGGAGACCGTCCGCCACAGTGAGGTGGCGATGAACAACACAGACGGAATGATTGAAAAAAACAGTTGCTCGAACTGGACATTGAAGTCGAAGCTCTCCTGGTTGAGCTGGAACAACCCTCCATCCCCAGTAGAGAAAGGCATTCTGAGCGCCCACAGGAGGTGATGGCTCCCAGTCTTCACTCGCTAGCTTGCTGAAAAGTGCCACTGGGGTGCTTGGCCAGGCCGTCTGAGACCAAGTCTACACGGTCAGATACTCCACTCAAGGGGACCACGGCCAGAGCTTGTCAAGTCATTGGGTATCGTATCTATAAGAGAACCTGATCCGTGAAGTTGAGCGTCTGTTGCAGAGGATTCAAGTTGTCCTCCAGGCGGCTACGATCTAATGAGTGGCTAGGATCATTGCGTGCTGCTGACGCGGCTAGACCGAACTCCGAACTCCATACATACCAGGGAGCGGCTTATCAAGCCGGTGTGTTAGACCATTTACAGCCAACCTCCTTGATGCCATTCGCCGCCCATCCAGGGAAGTCCCCACTTTAGTCGGGTAAGCTCTGCATGATACGGAATCGCGCTAGCACTGATACAGTATCACACCAGATCGCTGTGCCGCGAACGCGCTTGGTGAGCTAAACATTATCGAAGGTGAGTGGGACCGCTCTGCTCTCGTGTAAATCCTACGGCCCAGACCAAGCGGTGAAAACCTCCCCGCCCGGCTGCAGTAATTTTGCAGGCTCGGGTCAGCTACTCATTTGCGACCAACGTCATATTACGCCTATCAACAAACCCAAAAGAGGTTGGACCATATTCATCACAACGACTCCAGCTTCCCGTGGCCTGCGGGTGATCTGGCACTCAATGAGAAGCAGCAGGGTGTCTATGCTAGACTACTAGATTGGACGGTCACAAACCCTCTCATGAGTGACCATTGGTGGAATCATTTCACCAGCGACGATGCTGCAGCTCTTTCGCGAGACTGAAGCAACGCTGGGGAGAGGGTCACAACTCAAACATTCCTGACCTAACTCATGAGTTATGGACCTCAAGACCCGTGGGTATCACTCTGGATGCACTGCATTGCGCCCACCAACACATTGTCTCAACAACGAATGCCAGGATCGTATTCTATTCTACTAGGCGCATCTATTATTATGCCTTTAGGGTTAGTTGACATTAGAGCACACTGGGCTCGTGTCTCAAGGTGTGCCAATTTAGGAGAGTGTGTGATGCGAAGCAAGTCCACTTATTCCTTTTTTTTTTCTGAACTGGGACGCAGCTTGGTGAACACACATTCTAGCTTCCCGGGCTTGACGATGAGTTGATTCTTGCACCCACTCAAAAAGGAGGATCCATCCTCTCCGGGCGGGAATCCGAAGTCGTAGAGCGATATCGTATATGAGAGCACAAGCTTCGCCACCATCAGTGCCAAGCTCTTGCCAACACAGCTAAATGGACCTGGAGTATCACCGATCAGCAATGTAGTCGTGACCAATGTTCATGGGATGCACCGATTCGGAAGGGCTGTCCAAGTGTGTACCGCTTACCTTTAAGGAATGGGTGGTATGCCCGCTTGTCCAAAATCAGGTCCGGTTGAGTTGTCCATCGCTCCGGTTTCCATTCATCAGGATACACAAAGTACTTCGGGCCTAAGATGAATGGTGAGCACGACAGCCTCCAACCATCCGAGCAATGCTACTCACTTCTTTGGATGCTGTGGATGCCGACATAGACCACAACATCCTTCGGGAGGATCCAACCATCGATAGGAGTATCCTCCGTCGTCATCCGTGGCCCGTTGTTACACGCTGGGCTGTGCATTCTCAACGTCTCAGAAATCACCGAGTCTAAGCAGGGCAAAGAGCTTAGGTCCTTGTAAGCAAACTCTTCAGGGCCGGACTTCCCGAGAACGGGTGCCAGCTCCTCTCTAAGCTGATTCCGCATGGCTTGGCTTTTGGCTAGGTAATAGAAGCAATGGGTCAAAAGCGCAGACAGGGTACCAGTGCCGCCAACCATGACAGCCTGGGCATCGGCATAGACGGTGTGGCGGTCGTGAAATGCTTTGGGTTCATCAGATCGAAAATCATCGAGGAAGTACTTCATGATATCCTTGAGGTCGTTGGAGTTGTTCTGGATTCGTCAGTTGTCTGCAGATCCACAAGCGCAGCTTGTCTGAGAAGCATACTTCTCTTGTAAGGCACATCTCGTACGTAACCGAATTGAATTGGCCCTCTTCTTTCAGTAGTCTTAGTTTCCTCATGAGCGACCATGGCCAGGCGCTGTGCGCTGACGCCGCCATCCTGGCGAAGGGGACCTCTATCAGATGGATCAAGCGGTTCTTAGTCCCCAGCTCGACAGCCCCAGAATCCACAGAGAATCCGGTTCTAGTCATATTGTCGAAAGGTAAAAGGCTCATGTACAGAGACAAATCTACTGGATCCTGTCTGACAGCTGCAGCTGACACTTTGTCCAGCCAGCCTTGTGTTGATTTCCGGGCGTTCAGCTCGTAGAGGTCCATATTTCTGTTGCTCAGGGCAAGGTTCCATACTTTTCTTCGGGCGCGATGCTCTCTTCTGTCATGCATAGAATCAAGGTCATGTACACCATGGAATTGCATGTAATCGTAAAATGTGTACTGTTTCGTCGTCGTTGAGCGAGGCCCGTGAATTATATCAATGGCGCTCACTGAGGTGATAAGAACCTCATTCGGGGCTTCCAATTCTCAGCAGCTGGACGACATGGAATAGCAATGGCACTGAAGTGATCTGTCGTACTGACCGATTCGCAACATTGGTCCGTATTTCCTCGCCCATTCTGTTTGTAGCTCGTGAAGCTTCCCTCGACGTGCGATGACCATGGTTGGAATCTTCGTAATCCTCGCCCAGAAAGGGCCCGGTATCCGACGGAGGGGATGGAATATAACACGATAGAGGACCATGCTCATGACCAAACCCAGATGAAACGATACCCAGATTCGAAACGAATCCGTAAGAGAAAGGATGGTCAGACCATGGGTCACTGTGACGGCGATCAAGATTGCTGGAAAGAGCAGTAGGTGTGCAGTAACGATTTCCACGCTCTTGGGCTCATGGTGCCCCTTTATGTAGTACAACAGGTGCAAAGAGACACCAAAAAGTGCAGCGAAGAGCGATTCTCGCCAATGGGGTAATGGCGGCGACCCGAAAGAGTTCGGTAGAGTGAGCATGGTGGATGCGGGCTGGGCTTACCGGCGTAGGACGAGAGTTATGTAGAAAAGAAAATTGGGGGGCTTCGTTACACGTAGATAGTTCCTCAAGGTAGCAAGAGAGTGGATCATGTCGGATGGCTTGGAATGGAGGTCTTGAGGCGATTCTGAGGTGGTAGAGGCGTTTTGCTTGAGGTATGCCAGCTTAGTCCAATTGCTGACTGTTTCGTTGGGAGTCGCGACCAGTTGACATGCTTGGGGTGCGCATTGAGCAAGAGACTCAGGTATTTGCGATGGGAACCAGTGGGAACATGGTCCTCCAGGATCCAGCAGCAATTTCCTCGCATGCCAACGCTCCTTCCCATGATCCCAACATGACAATGTTGTTGCAGGCCCCCACCGACGATTTACATGGGTAAGGAGCAACGATACTGGCAATGATTATCGTTTCACCCTTCCCGTTCAGTCGGATGATCAGAAAACAGAAAGAACGTATCCATTTACAGTTTGCTGGTCGCATAAGTGGGTTTCCCCATCATGCACGCCTACACACTCGGTGGATGGGGGAGATATTGGATGCATGGCTATCAAGGTACTTAGATCTATTCCTTGAAAAGTTTACAAGCCTCGCAAGCACCTTTCCTACACCCCCACTGGAAAGTGCCCGAGTCGTGGCAACTCTCATGCATCGCAACACATCACTGTGACACAAATTGCGAGCTGCCATGCAATTCAGAAGTCGGCAGCTCACACAGGACAGATACGGCATACCTCAGACGAGCCAACCGTCATTAACCCCTGTGGCTTGAGGCACCCGTGTACGCCGCCTCGACCTCTTCGGCGTCGGTCTTGAAGACACAGTCAACGGGGCGGATTCCGGAGCTTCGCTCCGCGTCTGTCAAAACGACAACTTTGTCACCGAAAGCTGCCGCGATCTCTTCCAGGGTCTTTCGTCTTGTCTCGCTGTAAAAGTTTCTGGTTTAGTTTCGACTTCATTCTGTACTCTTTCGAAATATACGTCAGGGGTTGCTTACGGGAAGTAGAGATAAGCGACGATGAGGAAGAAAAGGCTGCAGCCGACAAAAACGTAGTAATAGTTCTCCTTGATATTGGCAAAGGCGCTGGGTCCTGCCTCGGTGACTGCAAAGTGTTGATGCATTGATTAGTGGCCTGTATAGCTCAGCCCATCATGATCAATCGTGCAGTGTTGCAACTTACTCCCCACATTCACGACAAAGTGAGACGCTGCAGCAAGTCCCATGACCTTGCTTCGCAACGCAATAGGCAGGATCTCGGCTCCATATAGCCATGTAGTGCTGTTCAGCATGCCGTCTGAATAACATGTCAGCCTGTCGTACGGCGATGGAAGCGTTGGGTCCCGCAAGTCATCGTGCTTCAACAAGGGTAACCCACAGTAGACAACAACAAACAGGTAGATGCCAAGGACGGCAAAGCCTTTGCCAACTCTGTTGTCCGTGTTCTGGAACTCTCTTTGCATCACGGCCGCATATATCTCAACAATTATAATACCGCTCAAGCCGGCCAGTATCATTCTACCAATGGTCAGTTCACCAGAATTCTCCGGGACCAAGGCGTATAAACACACTTTCTTCGACCCCACTGGTCCGTCAGGAACAGGGTCGTAAGGAGGTTGGACGTAAAGGCAATGGTTCCGTAAACACCTGCCAAGGCAAGAATGGAAGTTGACCCGATCCCTAAGGATTTATAAAGAATCGCTAAGACACCAGTCAGCGCATTTGCTCCGGAGCCAATATCCATGCATGCATACTCTGATAATACTGGAACCAGGACACAAGGTCAGCTTCTTCTTTTTACAAAAGTAAGCAAATAAAACATGGAGACCCTAACCTGAATAACATTAACCCCAGTTAGACTTGTCATTGTCTGAACGGCAATGGATCTTGATCGTGGTCAGTGTTAGATCGGACCACCACAGGACTTGGCAGAACTTACGCCAAGGCACGATGCCTAAAGAGCCTGAATATCTCCTTGTATGACTTGATCTCCCTCTCCATTTCGAATTCAATCTGAGAGCGCATGAGCAAAAACTCGTCCTGGACCTCGTGAGGGTGAAGGTCACGCCGGATCTTGACGAATTCCTGCCGTGCTTCGTCGACCTTTCCATTCCGGATCAGTTGGCGTGGTGAATTCGGCATGAAGGTTGCCAGGCCAATGAAGAGAATCACTCCCCATGGTATCTGAATACCAAGCGGAAGACGCCATTGTACGGGCCCGTAAGGGGCGTAGCCACAGGCCATACCGACCCAGTTCGACATCATGGTACCGAAGCTGATCCCACAACCTGATATACCTCCGATCAGGCCGCGTTTCGTAGGTGGCGAAATCTCGCTAAGATAAATGGGGACCGTCCCCACGAGGCCTCTAAGGCTTGTGTCAGCATCATCACAGACCGCATACCCAGGGTTATCCAAAGAGTTTCAAGGAGGGCAACTTACCCGACGGCGAATCCTGCAATGGCTCGGCCGGCCAAGAACATGCCGATATTCACAGAGGCAGTCTGGATGACAGTCCCTATAGTCACGACGACGCACATGAGCTCCATGAAACGGACGCGACCAAGTTTGTCAGCTATGGCTGTCTGTGTGAGAGCACCGACAGCTTCTCCAGCGATGTAGACAGCAACCACCTGCGATATGTCGTCAGTTCGGATTCAACAGACCGGAGACTCCTTGGGAGAGGGGCTAGCAATACCGCGCCGGTCAAGGCATTGGATGGATGGTGCATGTATTCTATCCAACTCTGATGGGCGATAGCTGCAAGATGAGTCAATTCGAGGGATCAACCAATCGATACTTTTGTCCTTACTCGTCGTTGCTATGCCGGTATCAAAGCCCTTGGAATGTGAGATTTCATCCTTCAGGTGACATATTATAGGGGTGACGAACAAACAGAAATGTGCCAATGGCGGCGAAGATGGCGATGCCCAAGGTGTAAAGGTTCGCCATGATATCTTCTTAATAAGTATACCTACCTAGGGAGGACAAGAAGACATGAGTGTGATTTGCAGGCGTTGACAATGGATGAGAACTCCCCTCGGGCATTCTTTGCGGGGAGCCGCTCGGTGGCATGTATCGTCCGATTTCGCTGCAGTCCATACGCTCGGTATTACGACCACGGGCACAGCAACGCTCTAGTCCCGTTGGGGATTGATCGACGCGTTGGCGGGTTTCCCATGTTTGGGGAACAACATCCCCAAGAGCTGCTTGTGACACGGCTGGCCGACGACCCCCACTTCACTACCAACACCGCATGTGGTTCCTCCCGTGAGCGGGGGCCGGGGAATCAACTCGCGAAAGGAGGCAGGGAGAGGTGCAGGCTACCAGCATAAAAATGGGGACCGGAGGTAGGCCGTGGTATTTCGCTCACTGAATAACACTCGAGCGGGTGTGTTTTGGACGTGGCCGTGGACGAGGCTCTGTGAGTTGCATGTGTAATTATACCGAGCTCCCAGCTCGTATCTCCTTCATGTTGTTGTTGCAATACTACGTGCATAAGCGAAGTGCAGGTGCTCGTTATTTCGCCCATTACTTTGGTTCAGCTGGTATTGATACCCTCGTGCCTGGTGGACAGTCTCATCTGCTCTCTATTTCCGACCAAGTCGGCAGGGGGAACGGCTGATGGACCTGGTCTGCCCAACTGAGCAAGCCACAGAACTTGTCTCGAGGATGGAAACTGCCCGCCGCTGAACACTACCCTGCAAGTCCCAAGGCAGATGTACAACCCCCCGGTAGGGCATTACACACTCCCAACAATGCCCAGTGGAGGCTTGGTCTCCAACATCTCGAGCCGGGTTAGTAAACGTCGGCGGAATGGACATAGTCGACGAGTTTCCTAATATCGCTGTGGCTGGCCTTGCAGCATCCTCCCACCAGGATGGTCCGCCACTTCTGGCGCTTAGCCGTGTCGAGCACAGTCTCTCCCAAGTGCTGCTCCCACGGTATCTGTGCCATGTCAGAAACAGAAGCTCCAGGTCGAGACAGCACAGAGAGGGTCTGCTAGGTTGGTCTTTACCTTTTGTTCCACCTGGCCGGCGGGAGCCTCCCATTTCTGCGTTGTGGTATTGTACACCTCTCCATTGGTCCCGTCGGGACAGCACCAGCGCCGGCCACGCGACGAGCCGTCCTTGCTGGATCATCTTTGAGACCGCATCCTCATATTTACCAATCAGGCCCGCAAGCTTGTGCATCTTTGTGCAGTTGATGCCTATGCCCCAGGGCTGAGCTTTGGCGTTGTCGTGAGAAAGCATGGCATCCACGACCTGCTCGACGCTGCTGCCGTCGGGGAACCCGTCGCCCTCGCCGGGGAAGACGCATGCTATCCAGAGTGGCTTCGAAGCAAAGCCAGCAACTGCTTTCCTGACGGCGGCGATCTCGTCGAGCCTTGGGATAGTCTCACACGCAATGTATGCAATCTTATCCAGGAGCTGGTCGTCGCCAAAAAGAGACAGTCGCTGGGCCCACCATCCGAGCAGCCGTGCCTCGTCGTCATGTTGGTCGTCGTACGCCCCACTGTATTCCTGTCCAGGAACCATGGTGGAACCGTAGGGCCCGAGACTCAGGGCCAGCTTTGCATCCGGCTTCCCCCTGGCCTGGTCGGCGATCTCTACTGCGTGCTTGAGGAAGCCGGGGATGCTGGCCTCGTCGATGCCCTTCGGCCATTTCTCCGTCGTGGTGGCTGCAAAGCCAGCGATGGAGACTTGGTAGGTGGCTGTCTCGATCACATCCACTGGCACCTGGCCGAAATCCCTCTGGCAGGCGAGCAGCGTCTGCGGGTCGCTCACGATAGGATGCGAAGACCACAGTGGCGTGGTTTTGCTGGAGAATTTTACGCCATATTTATCCTCGAGGGACGTCCCGAGACCTCCGTCCAGGAAGAGAACGGGAGTGCTCGGTGGCATTTTTGCGGGCGATGACTTGATTGCAGTGCGTCTCGCGTGCCAAGTCAGAAGTCCGAGGCAGGAATTTTCAAGCCCGCCCGGTGGATCCGCCGCCCCGCGCCCCGATCGGATTGGGGCCTCGGTTCCGGCGCCGGATCACAGTGCGCGCTGGGCGGGCGACCTCCGACGATTAGACTACCAGATGGAACTCATTGAGGTATTCTAATGATCTTTCTGGCACGAGGCATCCATGGCCTGGCCAGGCTGGCACCATTGTTCCCATAGCTGCCAGTGAGGATGCCTGGATGTTCGATGCCTAGCGGTCTGCAGTCCTACGGCCCAGATCGGCGACATCCCAGACGCCTCAGCCCCGACTGAGCTTGCTTGGGCCCGCTGAAAGAGGATGGCACAACGTGGCTCAGGCTCTATGTTTGGGGGTTACGATCCGGGGTCCGGATCCTGTGAGAGCAGCTCTGGCTGTCGTCAATGGTCGCCAGTGGCTGACACTCGCCAACATGACGACACGTCAATCCTTCTGGTAGCTTGGCTTGCTGTCACACACCGACACGTGGTGCTCCACCTGAGACTGATATCGGGCCCACGACCTCCAGGCAGTGGGCTGAGGTCTTCACAAAAGGTCGAACAGCTATCTAACAACCACCTCCGATGTCCTGTGGTACAACAAAATCTTGACTCTCTTGTGCGAGCCTGTCAACATTTGAACTACGTCTTCTTGCGTGCATAAGTACCACTCTGGCCGTGGTAACCGTCAAAAAGTCGTCAAGGACCCCCCCCCCCAAGCCATCATTAAGATGCAGCTCATAGCGACCACGTGTTTAAGCCGTCATCCGGTGGCAGTCTTCGTCCTCTGCCTCCTCCAGGCAGCGACCGGACTGACATTGCCAACATCCACGCCGAATTCAACCACAACATCACCAGAATGGTCCCATCTACTTGAGGTGGCGCGGTTGGTCGTGTCGCGATGGCTGAATGAGACTACAGCCATAATTGCCATCGGGGCGATCGTGGGACTAGCCGCCGCCTCTTTTGCTGTTTTCGGGCTCGACTGGAAGGACTACAATCACGGTCCCCCAGACCGACTCGTAATCGACGAAAGAGAGCTCGGATGCCAGGAATCGATGAAGCATACCGGCGTATGACGGCCTTTGACTTGAAACACAGTTCAAGCTCGCTGCTTCGAAGGCTACTTACAAAACCACTCACTCGCGAGGCCCGCCCTGAGTCGCGTCTCGGCCATTGCGTTCCACCGCATCTGAGTGGTGGATTGGGATCGAGGATGATGTTCCCAGCTCAACACAAGATAATCATTTGTCCGAGCCCTTGTCTCTTTGGGGCCCGTATATCGATGCACCCAGTACCAATCATAGATGAATATGGAGGTCAGCTTCAACCAGACACTGGAGAAGTGGAATGAGAGCAGCGAGCTACCCATTCATCTGTTCACAAAATAAACCGCTGTGCCAAACATGACCCTGAGTGGGCCAGGGCAAAAGATAAGG
Organism: Diaporthe citri; assembly: GCF_014595645.1. Lineage (NCBI taxonomy): Eukaryota > Fungi > Ascomycota > Sordariomycetes > Diaporthales > Diaporthaceae > Diaporthe > Diaporthe citri. The sequence goes on from NW_025064858.1 coordinate 105,788, forward strand.
GGGAATTAGCGCTCGACAGGAGCTACCCCAGAAGATGGCGAAGCCCTATCAGGAGCCAGACTGTCAGGTACAGTGGGTGGACAAAAGTTCCGCCACACTCACCAGAACCCAGAGTTGTGACAGTATCTGTGTATTTTGTATCTAAAAATACAAAATACATAAATACATGTATCTGTATCTGTATTTAAATACTGTATCTATATTTGTATTTGTATTTATATAGGCCTTGTATTTTGTATCTGTATCCAGAGTTGTGACAGTATCTGTGTATTTTGTATCTAAAAATACAAAATACATAAATACATGTATCTGTATCTGTATTTAAATATTGTATCTATATTTGTATTTGTATTTATATAGGCCTTGTATTTTGTATTTGTATTTGTATTTGTATTTGTATTTTTAAAATTTTAAATCTATATTTTGTATTTAAAATACAAAATATAAATATAAATACAAGTTATATAATATTTAATTTAAATTTTATTATTTTAAAAAAGAAAGAAATTTTAATTAAATTCTATTTAATTTAAGCATTTTAAATATATTTTTATTTTATTTATATTTAAATTTATTAAAAAGCTATAAATACTTTATATTTAAAGGGAAAAAAACTTAAATAAAATAAGACTTAAATAAGAAGATAAGCTTTTTTTTTAAAAAAAGTACTTTTATATTATATATAATAGCTTTTTAAAAAAAAAGATATAAAATTAAAAAAAATATATTTAAATAGCTAATTTTAAGCTTATTTTAAAAGAATTTATACTAGATTTAATTAATTAATATTTATATATAATGTATTTTGTATTTATATTTTGTATTTATGTATTTAAATATATGTATTTGTATTTATATTTGTATTTTTGTATTTGTATCTGTATTTTGTATTTTTAAAATTTTATATATTTGTATTTATATCTATATTTTTAAAATTTTATGTATCTGTATCTGTATCTGTATTTTGTATTTTGTATTTTTTGTATTTTCACAACTCTACCAGAACCCCACACAAAATATCAGTTTTTAAACTATTATAACTCTACTAACGCTTACTAAATTAATTTTATCTCAAGATTTATATTTAATATATATAAAAGTTAATATATATTATTATAAATTTATTATAAATTTTACTTAATAAAACTTTTTAAGGGGTGTTTTTTAATATAAGTAAAGATAAGCATTATAATTATAATGATAATTAATTAATATCTTAATTTTTAACGCTTATTTATAATAAGCGTTAATGCATAGCCCTTATAAAAAATAAAATATTATAAACTTTATTAAGTTTATTTTAATATTTTTATTTTAATAAATTAATAAATTTTATATAGTTTTAATATAATATTTATAAATAAATAATACATATAACGCTTTTTTTTATAAATATTAAACTTCTATAGAATTAAATATAGCTAGTTAAAAGTAAGGTAAGTTAGTGGATTTTGCGTGCTTAACAGAAGGTGTGGCGGAACTTTTGTCCACCGACTGTATGCCTCATGCTGGGCAAGGCACGGGGCCAGGGGACGAGCCGTGACAGAAGGCGGGGACAAGTGATCCGCGACACCCTCCCAGCAGTCTCGTGCCAGGAAGCCAGCGTCGCCACGGTCAATCTCGGACCTAGCTGAATACGGGGTGTCTCGTGCAATATTGGGACGATGTGGATCATATCGTCTTGATCCAACCTTCGATGTTTGCACGTGTGAAGACACTTTACTGGGCAATGTGAGGCGGCTTGTCTTCTTCCGTTTCCTGGTTCGTCAAATGGATTTGGAGAAGGTCGGCATGCGAAAACCATCATGTTTCTTTTCATGCGTGGCGCGACTCTGCAAGTTGGAGGCGAGATGTTCTGGTCGGCAGGGTTGTAAAAAAGTTTCTTAGTTTTAATTAATTTAGTTAGTTTTTTTAGTTAGTTAATTTAGTCTTAGTTAATAATATTAACTAAAAACTAAAATTAGTTTTAGTTTTTAAAATTAACTAAAACTAAATTAACTAAAAAAAAAATAAAAAAAATAAAAAAAACTTTATTTATTATAATTAATATTAAGGCGTAGAGTTAAGAATTTAGTTAATTAATATTAATAAATAATAAATAAATAAATAAATAAATAAGTAAGTAAGTAAGTAAATAAGTAAATAAGTAAATAAGTAAATAAGTAAATAAGTAAATAAGTAAATAAGTAAATAAGTAAATAAGTAAATAAGTAAATAAGTAAATAAGTAAATAAATAAATAAATAAATAAATAAATGTTAAAAAATAAAATAAAAGGTTGCAAGGCGCCTAAGACTATATAATACTACTAGGAATTAAACTTAAAACCTTAGCATTTAATATTATTTTAATTTATATAAATATTAATTATATAAGTAAAATATATATATTTATTTTATATAAGCTTATTAAGTAAGATCTTAGCTTTATAATAATATATATATCTTTAGTATATATAATTCTTTTAAAAAGATATAATTATTAATAAACTTTAATATAATTAAATTAGCTAAAGAAATAAATAAATAAGTTTTTTAATATATTATTTTAAATTATATATCGACCTAAACCTCCACTATGGCCTAATGGTTAATAACGTTAAATTATTTCTTAAAAATAAGTTGAAATATATTAAAATAAAATATTATCAAGGGGTATAATACTTTATAACTTACTTATTTTAACTTATATAATAAGGGAATAATTCTTCTTTTTTAATACTTAATATAAAAAATATATTTTATATTTAAATAAATATATAAAGAGTATTTAAATAAATATTTCTTTAATAAACTTTTATTAATTTATAAAAAGTATATTATTATAAAGCCCTTTTTTGCTTTATTTAATATTATATAAGTTATAAAAGAATAATAACTTAATAATTAAGTAATATAAGTTTAAAATCTTAATATTTTAAAATTAAAGTTAAAAGTTTATATAACTTATTTATGTACTAAGTTATATAGTAATAAATAAAGTAAAAAGGGGCTTTATAATAATATACTTTTTAACTTTTTATTTAAATATTATTAAATAGAAATTAATTTTTAAATAATATTTAAATAAGAATATTAATTATATTAATATAATAATTGCCTATTTAGGATAAAACTAGCAAAGTTAGCTAATTAAAAGACATAGGGCTCTAATGATATATTACGTAATGTTAACAAACGAAATTCTAACACCCCCCCTTACCCCCCCTACTCTTAGCATTACCACCTATATAGATTAATTAGTTTCTTAATGGGTTTTAACGCTAGCCATATAAAAAATATATTAATTAATTACCCTTTTCCTTTATTTTATATATTTAATATTTATAAAATAGCTTATTTCTTTAGAAAAATAAATATTTTAATATAAGTTAAATTTACTTTAAATGATAAATATAAACTTATTAAAAAAGTAGTTTTAAAATAATAGTAGATTTTTTATATATAAGATATTAATATTTATATTAAGAAATAAAATTATTATTAAATTCTTTTTAATAGTTTTATATAATTTTTTATACTTTTTAAAATATAAATTATTATGCTTATTTTAATTATTATAAGCCTTAACGTAGTTTACCAGGAAGTGGCGGATATTAGGAAGTAGCGGATTTTTGCAACTTTAGCCAACTTTAGCCAGCTATAACACCCACCTAATACAAACAATTTAATTAAATTTAGCATTAATTAATGCCAATTATTTTAATAACCTTATTTTTAATTAATTTAATTAATTTAAAGGGATTAATATAATTACATTTAAGTTTAAAATAATTAACTTTTAATAAAAAGAACCTATTTTAATATAAATTGCGTCCTAGTTTTTTGCATTAATCTTGCTTTAATCCACCTAATTAAATATTTAATATATTAAAAATTAATAATTATTAATATATCCTTTATTTAAAAAAGATAAAATCCTTTTAGCTATATAAGTAATTAAAAACTTAAAGAAAAATAATGCAAAACCTATGCTTATAACTTAAGCTGCTAGTATCTTTAACGTTCTTAAAATCACACTATATTGTAAAATAAACTAATAATGCTTATATAAAGAATTACGCATTAATAAATATAAACTTAATTAAATTAAAAAGTAAATGCTTATTTAATATATTATTAATTAAAATATTTAAGGATTTCCCTTATAACTTTTTAATATAAAGGATATGGCTAATCTTTTATTAACATTATGAAATGCTAAACTTATTAATAAGCACTAAGCTTAACGCTTTATAGATTAATAACTTAGCCTTAAGATTAAGTTTAATTATCTTTATAATTATTAAAAGGCTCTTTATAAAGATTTAAAAATTATTAAGAATTAATTTAAATTACTTTACAATATAATAGCTAAGTATTAAATTATTAACAATAATCTTTATAACTTTAATAAGATTAGCTTTATAATAAGCATAATTATTATATTAATAATTATTATATATATTAATAAATATAAAAAGGCTAAATTAATTTAGCTTAGTAATTAAGAATAAGTAATTATTATTAAATGCATTAATATAAGTAAGTTATAAATCCCATTATTTATAATTATTTAAGGCGCTTATTACTTTGCTAGCTAGGCAATAAAGTTAGGTTTTTTAAATAATTAGGTTATTAAGCCTATTCTTAATAAATAAATAGATAATAAAATTAATTTAAAATAAATCTAGCACTTTAATAAGCATATTAAATTAAAGAAAAATATTAATTATTAAATATTAATTATAAATAATTATAAAAGCTATATATTAGCTAAGTTTAATTAATATTATAAAAATAATAAGATTATTATTATTAGCATACCGCTATATTTATTTTACTTACTTTAATTATTAAATATTGCGTTATATTTGCCTTTAAAGTATATATATAGCAATTAAATTAACCTTTTTATTTAAGCCTTTATTAACTATATTACTAAGTTTAAATTCTTTTTTGCATTTAAGGTAGCTTATAATAAGACTTTTATAATAAAAAACATTAAGTTTATATTTAAAGAAGTTAAAATTTCCCCTTAGGACCTTAATTTTATAATTTTTAAGCTTAATGTTTGCTTATAAATTCCTATATAATCCCTCCTTATTTCCCCCTAAAAATGAAAGTTTTAAATACCATTAAATGCTTAATAAACTATTTAATAATTAAATTTTATTAAGGGTAGGATCTTTGCTTATTAAAAAAGCTCCCCTATATTAATTATAAACGCTATTAATTAATTAACGAAAAATATATAAATAATAGCGTACTTATTTACTATAATAAGTAAGCAAATCTATATACTTTAAAAGGCCAACATAGCGCTTATAAAACGCTAAAGGGCTAAAAGAACTTAAGTGCAGCTTAAAGGAGTACTTATTATTAAGGAATCCTATGCTTTTATTTAAGAAAAATAAAAGGGAAAGCAATTAATTAATGAAATTAATGGTAATGCTGAGGAGTTAATTTGCAGTAAATTAATTAAAAAACGATATGGCAATTGCGGTAAAACTAAGTATAATGTAAGAACTTATAAAAAAAATAAAAAAGGGTTTATTTAATTAAATTCTAACTATATTATAATAAATCTAGCTTAGTTAATATTAATTAATGCAAATATATAAGTATTAATAATTCGCAGCAAACCAACTTTTTAAGAGTATAATTAGCATTAAATAATGCTAAATGCATATTTCCCACCAAAGGTTAACCAGTTTAAACTAACATTGCAATTACATTAATGCCTTTAAATTAATAAAATTAATTAGAAATAAGGGTTTAATTGCAATTAACACTAATTAATACTAAATCTCATAAATCTTTTTGCACTAAGTAGGTACTACGGCTAGCTAAAGTTAGCTAAAGTTGCAAAAATCCGCTACTTCCTAATATCCGCCACTTCCTAATAAACCACGTTATAAGAATAGTTATTATTTAAGGATTATAAGGCATTTTTAACCCCTATAAGCCCTATAAAAATAGTAGTTATTTAATGTATTTATTTTAATGCTTATTAGCTTTATAAAAATAAGAATTTTATAAGATTTATAAAGCATTTTAAGCTTTATAAGCTTATAAAAATATTTATTATTTAATATATTTATTTTAATACTTATAAGCATTATAATAATAATAATAAAATAAAGGAAATAAAAGTAAAAAAATAAAAAGAATTTAAAATAATTTTATTATATTTAATAATAACATTATATATATAATAAATATATAGTTTTAAAGATAAAATTTCATAATATTTAATAATAATAAGTATAATATAATATATATATAAGCTTGAACTTATACTCTTAAAAAGAGTGGGGTTGCTTAATAAGCTTATATAACTTATATATTAATAATAATAATAAAACTTTATAACCTTATATTCTTTTATATAATAATATTTAATAAGTATTTAAAGTTTTATTAAATATAATAAAATTTAAAGATTATTAATATATAAAATACTTTTAATAAATAAATTTTTCTTTAATAATATTAAATATATATTTTTCTTTTTTAAATATTAAATATAATTTATAAGCTTTTTTTTTTTTTATAGGTAGTTATTATAATTTAGCGGTAAAGCGTATAACTATAATAATTACCTAAGTTACCGTTAAAAAAAGATTAGTTTGTTTTCTTTAGAAAGCTATAACTAACACTATATTAATTTATAGTTATTAAGGGCCTTAAGGGATATTTTAAAACTTAATAATTTGGGTTTTATTATATTATTTAAACTTTAAAAAGCAGGGTTATCTATTAATTTATTAGTATAATGCTTTAATTATAAGCTATTTTAAGAGTAAATTATATATTTTACTATATATTTATTTTATTTATTCTTTTAATAACTATATAGTTTTAAAGTAGTTATTGGTACTTATGTATTTTTATTTTATTTTTAAAATATATTTCTTATTATTTATTATTATAAAGTAAATTATAAATAAAGAATAAATTAAATTATAATTTAAAATTATAAAATAAATTATACTTTACTTATAAAATAAATTATAAAAACTATTCTTTTATTATTTCCTTTAAATTTAATAATTCTTTCTTTAGCTTTTAAATATTATTAAATCTCCAATTCTTTAATAATATTATTTTCATTACTATATTTAAATCTAAATTAACCCTTTTTAAAGTTAAAGTATTTACAGGGGCAAATAGGCTTAAATAAGCCTTATAACTACTTTTAAAATTAAAGTATTTATAAAAATATATAAATTTTAATATATATAATAAAAAAGTGTTTTTAGTATTTTTAAATAATTATATATAAATATAAAAATAATATTATTATAACTAGAAAAAATTCTAGGATTTTTATGTAATTTTATAAATATATATTTAATATCTTTATATAAGGTAAATCTTATTTATTGTTATGGGCTCGGCCCCAGAGGGGCTTCAGGCTGGCTAGCGCCTTCTCCCATAAGCTGCAAAGCAGCAACCATTTGCGCCATTAAGCCAAAAGGTACGTAATAATCCAAGCTCCCTTGGATTACCTAGCCAGCCACTATAAGGCTTGGGCTTCCAGCCCAAGCCCATTACATTTATATTAGAATATTTGTTTTTCTAGAGAAATAAGCTATTTTGTAAATATTATATATATAATATAAAAGAAAAGAGCAATTTAACTATATATTTTTTATATAGCTAGCCTAAAAACTTATTAAGAAATTAATTGCTTTATATAGGTGGTTACGCTAAGGGTAGGGGGGAAGAAGGGGGGCGTAGATATATTATATGCCATATACTATACATTACACGCACTTATAAGGAAGCCAAATTACATATATTTTATAATTTCATAATGTATATAGTATAGTAGTATATAGCGTTAATAAAATTTATAATAATTGCCCGTGATAATCATAATAATGCCTATTAATTTCATAGTATATAAATGCAACGTAAATCCCTTGCTTGTAATTATATGCCATATAACATGCTAGTAGCTAGGGGTTTGAATCACCTTAGAAACAACTTTTTTTAAGTTTTTTATTTATTTATTTAATTCTTTTAATTCTTTTAATATTCTTTTAATATTTTTTAATATTTTTTAATATTTTTTAATATTTTTTAATATTTTCTTAATATTTTTCTTAGTATTTAATAAGCTTATAATTATTTAAATATTTTTAAAACTTTAATTAATATTAGCCCCGCTTTTTTTCTTAGTTTTTTAGTTAATTTAGTTAGTTTAGTTAGTTTTTTAGTTAGTTAATTTAATTTTAGTTAATAAGATTAACTAAAATAAATTAGTTAGTTTTTAAAATTAATTAAACTAATTTAGTTAGTTTTTAAAATTAACTAAACTAATTTAACTAATATCAACCCTGCTGGTCGGGTGAGAGTGAACGTTTTCATCCTTGGAGCACCGGACAAATGGTGACTTCACATCTATTTACAGCTCGATAGCCATCATCTATATAGAACGATCCTTCTTAAACATGCACAGCGCCCCATTGCCAGCTGAACAAGAGCATGCGGCGCCTTGTACGATAACACTACAAATACGTTGCACATATGATTTCCTACCTGCCTCTCGGCTTGGGAGAAATTTCATTTCGATATGCCTCGGGACAAGAGTTAGCTCGCAGCAAAGGCAAGGAGACAGTCCTCCGAAATGCCAGGCCATAGAGTCGTTAGATGTGTAGCACACGGTGTACAATTGTCGATGATGTCAGTCCCAGCCATCACAACCTCCACGAAGACCTTCTCATGATATGCTACGGAGGTTTCTGCAGATATCTGGCGCCTAACTGGGCCGGAGACCGAATAAGGCCGTAAAGCCGCTCCTGCTCGCCGACCCTTGCCAAGCCGGTTTGACTCGACCTTGTGCTGCTTTAGCTCAACACGAGCTGATCACCATCAGGTCGGGTACCCACGTCGTAGCCTTTACTCGCCTTGCTGGCAGGGTGGATGGTTTCAAAACATGTTCGCAAGCCTCTTCATCATTGACATCCACGGTTAGTAATCACCAACCGCTTTCAAGCGCAGCCCATCCTTGGAACGCCAATCTTGCACCAGCACTTGTGCCCGAAGCTAAGCAGGCATTTGGGCCAAGCTTGGAAGGCGTTGTTACCTTGTTACGCAGAATCATGCCATTTGTTCTTTGCGGGATCTGCATCTCCGCGCGATGAAGTCAAGTTAATTAGATGTACACATTTCCACTGCGAGCTTACAGTACAGTGAAGTCGATGCATACAACCCTGAGATGCATGCAGCTCGGCGGCTGTTACAGGACCACATGCTAATCGCGTATCGAAATGCGGTTGCAAAAGCAATGAAATTTGATATCCCTCCCCCCCCCCCAGGCCAGAAGGGCGTACAGCGCACTCTGAGCCATCCGAGAACCCGGTGGAGATTCAGTGCCCGAACAATTGTTGCAAAGGAGCAATGGGTGTGAAGGGAGTGATAATGGCCGCCGGCCTGGATTAAGGCCAGCACGTGGCAGGCCCAACAGAATTTCTGGAAGCTTGACGTTTATTAACAAGCGAAGATATAACTAATGACACCAGTTTCATATTCCTACGCCATTGACCCTTGCAACCGGGTAGCTGCTTCCAACGTCGCAAGTAAACACAGATATGCTGGGCACCACCAGCAAATACAATGACGCGTACGTATGTACATGCGATTGGGGGAGGCACCCTTTCGATGTGCTTGTACATGGATGGACGGTCCAACCGGGCTCAACTTGTCCTGCACAGGATATTGTGCACTGAGGATTAGACTTCGTCTGAACCATGCCGTCATGACTCGAGCACGTGTTTCCGGGGTTGATTCCAGACCAGAGCATATGTTTCCGCGTACATCCACGGGTCACCCACCATCGGGGTGTTGTCTTTGGGACGACCGAAGGAAGGCAGCAGAATGCGAGTATGTGATAGAGGTGTTGGATCAAAAGAAGGGGGGAAAGAGACATCTAGCGAAGGGGCTACTGATGTGCCATGCCGGCCACGGATATTCTACGTGTGCTGCATTTTCAAGCGAGACCAAAAGAACCTGTCCGGAGGAGTCGGGTATATCTTGGTACAATATACGAGGCATGGCAGTGGCCGGCGGCGTAACGGCCATCTCATCACGGGCTCTATTGTTGACCGAATCACACCGACATCTATGACACATGTGTCAGAGTTTCAACCTTCAGTATCACTATCAGATCCGCACCTGGGCCTACGGCTGCAGATGCCCCCCGTGCGCAGGGCGTCGCAAGAAGCAGCAGCGGCAGCAGCAGCACCAGCATCACCAATGGGACAGAGGCGTCGGGTAGTGTTAGTGTCGATCTACACTACGACACTAAAAGAGTACCCTGAAGCGTACTAAAGAGCCGTCACATCTACGAGTCAGTATCGTGCATGCACAGAATGCAGCTCACGCTGCTTCTAGAACACGGGAATCTCGATGAAAGCAGCTCTGCTCCGCATCCTGGTGCCGACTATCGCGAATTATCAGAATTATCAGCCTTCCAGACTGAGACTCTCTTTGGTGGTTGGCCTGCCTCATTGGGAGATATGGTACGAATTTTGGCCCAGGCCGGCCTATCGCACGATGCCCGAACGTTGGGAGCAAACCTTGTTTTTTGCCCTCGCCCTGGCACCCAAGTCCTGGTCCCCCTTCCCCCCTTGGCCTTGGGCTAGGAGACTGTGCGTGGTGTCGCCTGCCCACCGCCCACGGCCCCTCCCACGCTCCTCCGCCAACAAGCAGATCCTGGCAACCTGTCAGAGAAACACGCTGCGCGTACCGAGAAACTCTAAAGTCTGACATGCCACTCTGCCCATTCTGCCGAGCATCCGCAGATTGCCCTGGCCCCCCGCCCCTGGTTCCGGCTAGCTAGTCTCCACAATTTCGTCCCGCCCACTCTCTGGCGACTATGCATCCGCCCGCGCGAGAAGGTCGTCGCCGCAGTCTGTTTCCCCTGATTCGACTCTCGTCGGGCCAGCAACACAAGCTGACACAAGGCCAATCTTTGGTGTACCCAGTACAGTACCGTCCGGCTCATGGCCAAGAGATCCTGGCAGGAAGTAACCGACTCCCTGTCGCAGGACATGGCTAGCCCTCCTCTTACGGTAAGCCCTCCCCCCTCCCTCCTCCCCCTTGGGCACCCCCCATTCCTATTTCAGATATTGGGCCCTCCTTGCCCGTCCCTATGCGGCAACACCACCTCGCAAGCCATGTCCCGCTTCTGGTCGCTGGCAGGTGACGCTGACCCAGAGGCTACAAACGAATCTAGAGCAGGCGCCGCGGCTATGATCTGCCACCAGGTTCGGGTTCCTCGGCTGGCCTGACCCAGGCCCAGCAGACCGGGGACACTCCCGCTAGGCGCACCAGCCACCCGTCCCCCTTCCAGCCCGTTTCCACACCACGTGGCGACGTGCCTCCCTTCCAGCAGCAGCCTCAGCTGAACCCTTCCCTGGCCTCTGTGGAGATATCGCGGAAGGTGAAGGCCTGTGCAGCATGTCGTAAGCAGAAGGTAGGGGGCCCGCCCTTCTTCATGTCACTTTTATAGTCTCTTGTTGGGAACTCCGCCGTTGCCGAAACCTTTTGCGAGACTCAACAGCGTGCCTGACCTCGCCATGTAGATCAGGTGTCACATGGAGGATGGAAAGCCTCCGTGTGTGAGGTGCAAACAACGAAACCTCTCGTGTGTGCTCAACAAGAGTTTACAGATGCTCATGGATGAGAGGTCTCAGTAAGCCTGTCCTCTTCCATTATCAACATCAATATCTGTGTTGGCCTCCTCCCATAGTCCTCCCAAAGGCGGACGTGGTCTCCAGCCTCACTGGCAGTCACCAAGGTGTCTGACGATCGTGGTAGGTGGCACCAGGACATTGTCGGCGACCTCGAATTGATATACTCCGGTGTTCAAGAGCTGCGAGAACGGTCTGCTCTTCTACCACTTGCCGGGCTTCGAAGCTCCTCTGACCGGGCTGGCCCAGACACGATGGATCCAGGAGGGCAGGAGCAGCATGAAGACAGCGGCGGCGTGTCTCCTGGAGATAACAACTCGCCCACGATGGTGAACATATTGGACGAAGGCATGACCGACGCCACAACGCATCATGCGGGTTTCTTCCCACCCTCCATCTCGCCACTCAACCCACAAGCCAGCCGTCCGCCCCTCCACTCTCATGACTCGGGCGAGGACGCCCAGAGTCCCCACTCCGGGGGCGGGCCCGTACGGGACTTCATCGCCGTGGGGCACATCTCCCTGGCGGACGCACAGCGGCTCTTTGACCTCTACATCGAGCAGCTGGACTACTTTGTCTACAAGATCGGTGGCCGCCGGCGGACACTCGACGCGCTGAGGGCGCGGAGCGCCATCCTGACGGCGAGCATCCTGACCGTCGCCGCATTGCACGATTCCGCATCAAATCACATCTACCCGGTCTGTAACAGAGAGTTACGGCGGTTGATATCGGCAAGTGTATTCGACAGGAGGGTTAACCGGGACCACCTAAGAGCCCTCTGCGTGGCCTCGTACTGGCTGAGTGATATCAGCTGGACCCTGTCCGGCATGGCGATCCGTCGGGCGACCGAGATCAACCTGAGCGGTAATTATCAGAGAGTACTGGTGGAGGGCGGCGAGGACGCGGCTGACTGCCTGCGCCTGTGGTATAATCTTTTCATCTGCGACAGGAACCTCTCCACCCTCTACAGCAGGCAGACTCTGGTGTGCGAGGACGCCAGTATCCAGGGCTGGGAGCAGTTTCTCAAGACGCCGGAAGCCACGGACCATGACAAGAGGCTGATGAGCCAGGTCTCGTTGCACTTAATTCTAACAAGCATCCACGAGCTGTTTGGTCCCGACAATGGGATTATGATCCCGCCGGCCTTTTCGCTGCAGATTGCGCACTACAGCCGCCAGCTCGACCACTGGGTGGGCGTGTGGTCGACGACACTAAGGAGTTAGTATTCGTCCCGGGATAGAGGTCACATCGAAGAGCGGCGGGCCTCCCCCTTTTTCGATCACGCGAACCAATCAATCAATCAATCAATCAATCTAACTGCTGTTTTGCTCACAGGTTGCTCCTCCACGATTGGCGAGTTTCCAGTCAAAAATGCCCTCATTTACTACCACTACTCGAAGCTCTACCTCTTCAGCCACGTCTTCCGCGGGCTCGCAAACAAGGACGCCATCCCCGCCCCGCTGCGGGAAGCTGCCTCGGGTGCCATCGCGGCCGCGACAAACATCATCGAGCTTGTCCTCCAGGACCCAGACATAGCCGCCAGCCTGCGAGGCATGCCCACCTATGTCCACGCGATGGTGTGTTTTGCCTGCGTGTTCCTCCTGAAGCTGGCTGCCAAGCGGCAGGACGGTCTGGTCGAGGCTGGCCTCGTCGGCGACCTGGCAAACAGGCTGGTCGCACAGTTCAGATCAATCCAGGCGGGCAAATGGCACCTCGCTCACCTGATGGTGGACGGGCTGGAGAAGTCCGCTGCTTCACTGCTCGGCGACAACGCTTCGAGCGTCGCAGAGGGCCTCGAAAGCGGCACAGGGAGCGGCCTGGGCAAGGGAGGTCCTGGCAGCATGATGGGCGACTCGGGCCCGGAAGACACACCGGGCATGACCTTTGGGCTGTATGCTGACCCAGGCGCCTCCTCGTCCTTCCGGGGTTCTATGGCCTCGGGCCTCGGTGGCGTGGGAGGGTCTGTCGGCGGGATGCAATCGATGCAGAACGCGATCCAAAGCCCAGACTTGGCCCTTGAGCCCCAGAGCTTCTTTGAGTTCGGTGCGGCTCCGCCCGGGCCAGAGAATGACCCCTTCGGATTCCCGTGAGCAGCGGTACGCAACTCACGGGGGCGGGCACCCCATCCATCCCCCGGAGCTTTTGGAAATTCCGATGCAGAGCGATGTGGCCTTCAAAAGTGACTTTGACTTGAAGCCCTTGATTTGGGTTGGGAGAACTGGCAGTTTCTGAACAGGGCGCTATACTGCACCCAGCCTTCATGCGGGTACCAGTGCGGTGTTGAGGAGCAAATACTGATTGATCTTTTGTCGTTCGGCTTGTGGTGGTGAGAAGGCCAGAGGCTTGTTCCAGACACGATGGAAGGCAACTGGGCTGTCAGTCTCTCAGCCACCCATCGCATGTGCCAAACAGCCCCCCACTCTCTACCAACCCAAACCATCATTTTGTTAACTCCTGAAGTCTCTCGCCGGCGACATCATAACATGCAGAGCGTTTGAGCTGCTTTTGTAAGTATGGGCACTGTTTCATGGAGACAATCCATCAGAATGTTTTTGTGATGTACTTCCGAGGAATTCTTCGTCCTTCTGACTGTGACTTTGAGCGTCCACTTGGCCCAGGATGTGGCCTTCGCCTAGAACAAATCGCCGGAAGAGCTTGTGCGCAGGTTCTAAGGGTTTCAATCCGCGGCGTGGTTCCGCCTCTTGCTCATGGCCGCTTCGCCTGTTTTGCAGCCCGTTCGGCATGCGTGGACGCGCCGAACGCGATGCTGATAGTCGATCCCTGAAAGTCGACCTGGGAGACGTCGACCTTTTGACCGGCAGATGGCGCACTAGAAAGCAGCTGAGCGAGATCGCCAAACGGTCGCCGAGCCTGTGATTTCTGTGCAAAGTCGGCGATGGGTCTCGCGGAAGCGCCAAGGAGTAAATTATGGTCGTCCATGTCGGGCTCGTTCCCTTCCCAGTCGTCTTGAAACATGAAGGAACCGTTGTCTGATGAATTGTCGTCGTCCTCATTATTCCTCATATCGTAGCCCTCCTCGTCTTCGTCTATCTCCATATCCTGGTCTGCATCTTCGCCCAAGTCCGGATCCTCGTTGGTGCCATCATCATACTCGCTATACGTCCTTGGCCTGGGTTCAGTCCAGGGAGTGTGTAAAAGGGTATGCACCCTGACTAGGCTTTTTGCAAAGGGTGACTTGGGCATCAACTGCTCCACGGTCTGATCCAGTGCGACGGTAGCCTCGGATCCGCGGCCAGCAGCGATCCTGGCCCTCTTCTTCGCGATGCCCTTGTTCCGCTTTCGTATGAAGCGAGAGTGGGCCGCATCCAGTGATTCCATAAGCTCCTTGGCTATGACAACTTGCATGTCGCTGGGCAGGCTGGAAGCCTTGATGATCTGCTCCCAGCAGCGCACCCGCAGCGGTGGGTTGGAACTGTCATGGCATGGAGGCTGTGGATCAGGGGGCGTGCCGCGCTCAAGCTGCAGTTCCGGGACTGGGAGGCGGAAGTGTCGCTCTACCTGGTCAAGGAAGTCCATGAGCACGGGCGTTATGTCGCGGGCGTTTGGGCCGTCTTTCTGCAAGGCTTGACACAGCGCTTGCGCCTTGTCGGCTGACGAGACCCATGTTGGGTAGCTGGTGCGCACAAGGCCGGCGCGGGGAATCAGGACATCGAGACGCTCCAGAGGATCGACGGGCAGGTTTCGCAGGCCCTTCAGGGTCTGGCTGATGCGTTTCTGATACGCTGCCCTGGCGTTCCCGGTTTTGCGTCGAGCACGAACCGAGAGGCCTACGGTGATTGTGTCTGGGGGTGTCTTGCCGGGTTTTACGCGACCCATGGTGGCTGTTTGGTGATGCACCAGCTCGCCAACAGGCTAGTGGTGGTGTTGAGGACGTTGGCGGACTTAGATAGCGCATATACGTACATGTACGCGTGAGTGTTGTTGGGGGTGGATACTTGGCAACGGGGCGATTCTGAAGTCAACAACAAGGTGCGAGGGTGCATGAAGCTGACCCCGCCAAGAATGCCACCCCCAGTCAAGCGGCAGCATCACGCCCACCAATGAATACCCAAAGCCGAGGGCTCCAGCGGATCCACATTACTTTGCAAAAGAGACGGTGAATAAAAGCAGGTGGAAGCCCCTCCCGGGGCCCTGGTAGCTATTCGTCTGGATAAGCAGTGCATACTATATAGGAAATAAAAGGAGGGGCCTATTTGCTTCGCAGGCCCCCCCCCTTGCGCTTTACGCTCACCCCCTTCCCGGCGGGGGGCTTTACGCCCTTATTTCTTATTGATATTTAAATTAATTAATTATTAAGATTTAAGTTTAATTTTATATTTTTTTTTAATTTAGCTAATTAGCTTTTAAGTTTTAAATTTAATTTAATAATTATATTATTTAATAATATTACCTTACTTAGCTAATTAGCAGTTAAGCTTTAAGTTTTATCTAGCAGTATTAGCATATCATTTTTTCTATTTATAAATTTTTTTTAAATGAATAGCACATGCGCATGCATGCCAGGCATTGCTTTTATTCCGAATTGGCAGACATGGCGGAACAAGAGACTGTCCCAGGTGAGACACTTGCTTGAGCAATCCAGAACCATGGGCCAGGACCTGCATTTCCGAGCCTTCGCGATTCATGTATGCGGTACCCATCAAAGGTGCTGTGCATGGAGATAATACCAACAACTAGGCAACAGATCGCTGCCTACTCCACGAACCTGGCTGTTGAATTAAGCGTCCTTGACGGTCCTGACCATGTTGAATGCATACCCCAGGGCAGTCAGTAAATAATTACAATGCACATCGCTCTCAGTCAACCCTTCCGTCTCTAGCCTACTGTCAACTGGTAGCTTTATGACCGCAGGTACTCATTGACCTTCTTTCCCAGACGGAGCGCGCCCTTGTATTGCCACATCCCAGGCGCATTCCCTTTGCCCAGACCGTCGATAGCATCCGCAAGCTGCGGCCCAAGTCCCTCGGACTTGATCTCCTCGAGGGTGTACAGGTGTGTCTTGAAGGAAAACAAAAGAGCCCTGGTCTTTGGGAGACGGCTCAATGTCTGCAACTCACACCGTATCCGTGCCTGCACACATCCAATCAGCTGTTGAGGTTCTGTCCTAGGAGCGGGGGGGAAAAGCCTACCTTGCTTATGTCGATGTCTTCGTCCCGAGTTACGTGGTCCAGGTCTTCTTCGTTCACGTGGTTGCCTTTGCAATTGAAGAGGATGGGAGAATCTACGACGGACCACTGTCATCGAGAGGAAGTCAGCACGCAGATGCACTACTCCGGATGCTTCATGTCCAGAAATAGAGCACATGAACTTACATTCACACGCTTCACATTCTTGCCAACTTCTAGTTTCTTGAAATACCTGTCCATGCTCGGGCCGATCTTGTTGTAGCTGGGCACAGGTTTGTGGATTTCAGGGAGCAGCTTGTCCAACTTTTGTGACGGGTCGAACCCAGAACAATAGCAGCAGACGTATGCGACGCTGCGGTGGCCCTGTTCGGTTTCGTGCAGCAGGAACATGTCGTCCTCAATAATCTCTCCGAGTCTTCTGAGTGCCTGAACTGAGTCATCTGGTGGCAGAGTAGGAAACGAAGCACCGGTGATCCCGTTTCGAAAGATCTTGCCGTCATCGGAGAGGGAGAACATGGTTGGGAACCTCTGGGGCAGGTATTGCGACAGCAGGAACGAATAAAGCTCCTCAACAGATGCCTTTCCCCGCGGAATAGCCCCTAGGACGATATTCGGGTTCCGGGCCATGAGCTGTCGTCTCTCCAAGACCCGATCCTCGTAGTTGTGGTCCATAACAATCAAATCTGCGGGCGCAGAGTTCTGCACCGCCATGGTGATATGATAAACTGGCTTGAAAGGGCGAAAGGCCAGGGGTTTCTTTGCAGTCCAATCGAAGGACGTAAGAGGTTCAACGCCGCTCATAGGACATGCCGCTAGCATGTCTTTTTCATCCAAGTCCGCAGGGGCTCGGCGCTGGAATTGTGTGAGCGGTAACACAGAAACAAGGTGGATGGGGCGATTCTCCAGCACTCACGTATTTGCCATGGATTCCTTTGCGATATGCTAACATGGCAACGCCGCAACAGCCAGGGCCACAATGCCCCAGGCCGCTATGTCAAACGGCATGTCGCGCGAGTGACAAGTCTTGAAGGGAAAAGTAAGAACAGCTCAGTGGGCTGTGCGGGAGCAGTTGCTAGCTGTTTAACAAACTCTAGTCTTAGAGTCAAATCAGCTGTCAGAATACCATTGTTGAGGGAGTGAGCAGGCACTGTCGGAGAAAGATCGCTTTTGAAGGTGCCAGACGGGCCCGTTGCCGGAGATATGCAATTAGGACCAAACTAATGATGCAGCCGGGCCGGCTCTATCGTCGTCGTCTCAACATGTGGGGAAGAGGAGGGATAACCCGAATTTAGGTCGACTGAGCCGGTCCCATCCCGAGATCCGCAGCGTTTCTCCACATAGCTTAATTCGACGACGCTTGTCCCACACAGCAGCCTCGAGACCTGCGATGCGTTGTCACAGGACCAGTGTTGCGTTCCCCTGATTCAGACGCTATTCTGTGTGTTGTCGCCCTGGAACTGAAAGCTTGGGGTTGTGGCAGACAAGTCGCTTGCCCAGGGACTCTGATTAACACATGCCAAGATCTGGGCATCTTCTTGCTCCTCACCCACTTGTAGGTCATGCCCCCAAGGCTGCTCCATACCGAGGCAGATGCTAGCTGGGTCGTCACCAGCTGGACAGCTTCCTGATTGATTACACGTCACTGTGACCAATCAGTACGTATTACCAAATGTGAAGCTGCTATTTGTTCAATGGGTACAAAGTCGACCTGTAATTACAGTTACTTGGTGAATTCGTGTGGGGGGACAGATGACGCAGTGTTCAGCTCCCTGGAACAGGCTGGTAGAAGCAGGTCGGCTGGATACTTCCACGTTGTAATTATGGTGGTAAACAATCACTGCGGCCTCTGAGGATCCTTCCGTAAGCGTGATTAGTGTTTGGAAGCGCAGGATTCCTAAAATTTACACCTGCCAAATGACGGGACGAGGCAGTCAAACCAACATATTACACAAATATTAGACCATTTGGATAATCCACTATTCTGTGACTTCGAGTGGCCTGTCATTTGGCCACACATCGCTCCGGAATAACTTATCGGACGAAGCCGACTTTTGGGAACTCGTCGATTTAAGCTTTTCGGGATGATACGCTACTCGCGGCGAGGTCGGGCAATTAAATCAGAGTTTTAACAAGACTTCGGATGCAAAGCACCATCGTGTATATTTATTTAGGTAGGTTGCTACTAGCGAGCTGTTACAACTTAATACAGGAGCCTAGCCGCGGTTAGGTTGTCTGCCATCATGATCTGTTCAACATGTATATGAACTGCCAGTGTCAGCTGGCGTGGCCTGGTGGTCGTGATTCGAGTGGCTCGATATGAAAGTACCAGCGTCCCAGCCGGACGAGAAACTCAACCCGAGACCAACCTCTTCGCGAGCCGGTTGGTCCAGCAGGTTCGAATCTAGAGAACTGAGCGGAGAGGGAGCAGCCAATACATCCGTTGAGGGTGCGGGGGTAGATGAAATTCGGTCCCTACCCCTGAACTTGTTACAAGATGCCACATCCTCCCTAACTATTTACATATACTTGTTGAAGGTGATCTCCTCTCTGACGCCGTTTGACCTTAGGGAGAGGAAATTTAAGGCCCACCATGTTACTGTTTGCCACCGAGGCACGCGGCTTCAGAGGTTCTTGGAGAACGTGTTCAGTATATGTAACCTGCGTGTGTGTCATGGCCTGGACTAAAAAGAATTCCTTGATATTCCAATTAGATCAGATAAAGAAGCTACCGCGGACACCCTTGATGTACAAGAACTGAAGCCTTGGCATATTGACGGGAGTTATTTACGCCGACCATGCGCCATGACAGTGAAGGCAAACAGCGCCGGGTCACTTGGTCGGCCCCCCAGCCGAGTCCTGCAGATAAGAAAAAGAAACGAGGGAGAAAGTAAGAGGGGAAATAAAAGAGGAAAACCAAACAGTAGAAGGGCAAAAAAGGAAAGGAAAGAAGAGAAGAAGAAGAAAACAAAAACAGAGCTCGTGCGAGAAGGGAAGACCTAGGCACTTTCTCACGCCCACCTGGTCAGAAAGGACCACCAAGGGTGCTACAGTTGGCGCCGTGTGACCTTGTTTGAATTGCAACAGGCTATATACTGAGGAGTGTGGCAGTTATAGTTTCACGGACATGTTGAGGTGTCGAATACTTAAGGAAATTGAGTGGTGAAAGTGAGGTCCTGGCAACTGGTGATACCCAGCAAGGATGTCCGTCCGTGACATCGAGACTGAAAAATACGGATTGCAGGGAGGACCGTTGTGAAGTGGCTGCCGGTCTTCTGTGAGTCATCATCGTACACGCTTGGATCGCTGCTACGTCGGCAGGTCAAGTATGAGAGTAAGCAGCTAGGGGTCGCCAAGGCGTGGAATGCGAGGGTGCGCAATAGCAGAGCAGAGCAAGGCAGAGGGTGCGCAACGCCTGTCGGCCTGGACGGTAATCGGAGAGTCCTAATGACCGGACCATGCTACATAGGGGGGTCATTGGGCCGCACATTGCTGCCAATAGACGCTCCGAATCCTGGCAGCTCCGGCGAGGGATCGCGTTCTTAGTCAGGCACATTCCGTGTGGTGGTATGAAAGAAAAGAAAGCCCCCGGGCTTATTCATATAGAATCAGGGGATACCGGACAGTCGTCATGCTGATGGCTGCAGGGCAAATTGTGAAATCTGACCGGATGACACACCGTTGCTTACATACTGGAGGGACTCTGAAAGTCTCAACCCCGTCTTAGCCTACTCCCACGCCGGGCTCCAATCTGTCCGAGCCCGATTCCCGCACACGCACAGCGGAGAAATCTTGCCGAGCCCCTGCCGCGCCAGGCCCGTTACGGCATCGCCAACTTCGCACGGCTGATGGGAGCCACACGAGACCGGCCTGTCTCATTTTGCAGCAGGTCTGGTACCTACCGTATCCAGCCCCAGCATCAGAAGGGCCAAAAGCGGATGGTTACACGCCCAAATGCCGTGTCGCCAACTCCGAGCGCCCTGCAGCCGGCGACATTTCGCAGCCGCAGTGATGACTCCAGGGCTCGGTGCGACGATAGAAATAGAAATTTGGATATATTATATCAGAGTGGCCTTCTCTGGTCGGAAAGGGCGTGTGAAAATGCATCATCATCTTTGTGTTCACAATCTGCAAGCGACGGCATCTTCCTGACAACAAGCCATTGACTGTCTCAGACACATTCCACCAAAAAGCAGAAGAGGACAAATCTTTGTTGGCACCATTTCCCAGACCCAAAGCATCTAACATGGCCCCTGAGGTTCAACCACCGTCCTCTTTGGGCGTCACACCTCGCAAATCCACCTCGTCCAGCATGGCCACCACCGACATGGAGAAGGAGCAGGCACAGACCCCGCAGACGAATTCACGTTCGGATACATACCACCATGTCGACATCAACGTCAAAGAGAAAGCGGGTGCCCCAGAGCCACCAGCCGCACCCGCCCCTGATCTGGTCCACACCCTGTCCAGAGTGGCCACGGCCGCGTCCGAGTTGCGGCGGACAGAAACCCGCCAGGACGGGACCGAGTACCCGGGCGGCGTCAAGCTGGTCCTGATCACCATCGCCCTGTGCCTGGCCGTCTTCCTGATGGCCCTGGACAACTCCATCATCGCCACGGCGATCCCAAAGATAACAGACCAGTTCCACAGCCTGGACGCCGTCGGCTGGTACGGCTCGGCCTACCTCCTGACCACCGCCGCCCTCCAGCTCCTGTTCGGGAAGTTCTACTCGTACCTTAATATCAAATGGGTCTTCCTGAGCGCCATCGGCCTCTTTGAGCTGGGCTCTCTGATCTGCGGCGTCGCGCCCAACAGTACGGCTCTGATCATCGGCCGGGCCATCGCCGGAGCAGGCTCGGCAGGGATTCTGTCCGGGGCCTTGATTATATTGGCCTTCACCGTGCCTCTGCGGAGTCGTCCAGCCTACTCTGGAGGCATCACCTCCATGTACGGCATCGCCTCGGTCGCTGGCCCACTCTTGGGAGGTGTATTTACGGACAAGGCTACCTGGCGATGGTGCTTTTACATCAATCGTAAGATGGAGACGATAACCCCTCTCCAAACCTAGATGCAGTGAATTCGGCTTACGCGACTTTCACAGTGCCCATTGGCGCCATCACCGTCCTCGTCGTACTGTTCTTCTTCCAGCCTCCAAAGGGTGCCTTGTCAGCCGCAGCCACATCGACAAACAAGACCTGGCGAGAGATCCTGAACGAGTTCGACCCCCTTGGCACCGCCGTGTTCATGCCCGCGATCGTGTGTCTGCTCCTCGCTTTGCAGTGGGGTGGCACCACTTACGCCTGGGATTCCGGGCGCGTCATCGCCCTTTTCGTCGTCTTCGGCGTTCTTATTTGCGCCTTCCTTTTTATCCAGTGGAGACAGCAAGACAACGCCACCGTTCCGCCCCGGGTGATAAAGATGCGAACAGTTTGGTCTGGTGCTGCATTCGCCGCTGCCACCGGCGCCGCGTTCTTCTCGGGCATCTACTTCCTGCCCCTCTGGTTCCAGGCGGTTAAGGGGTCAAGCGCCGTCAGCAGTGGCATCATGAACCTGCCCATGTTGATCTCGGTTGTCTTGTTCAGTCTCGTGGCCGGTGTTATCGTATCGTTGGTAGGGTATTACACCCCGTTCATGCTCGTTAGCACCGTGCTTATGAGTATCGGGTATGGACTCATCTCGACCTTCCAGCCTGACACCGGCTCGGGTGTCTGGATCGGCTACCAAATCCTCGCTGGAGCTGGCGTAGGATTTGGCATGCAGCAACCCCTGATAGCTGTCCAGGCTGTCCTGAGCGACAAGGATCTCCCTACCGGCACCGCCGTCGTGGTGTTCACACAGACCCTTGGAGGGAGTCTATTCGTCTCCGTGTCACAAAACGTCTTTAGCAACAAGCTTGTCGAGTACGTGGGCGACTACGCGCCTGGCCTGGACCCTTCCACGGTTCTTTCTGCTGGCGCGACGAGTATCCAGAAAATCATACCGGCCGAGTTCCTGGACGGCGTTACGCTCGCTTATAACGACGCGCTGATGCAGACATTCCTGGTCAGTGCTGCGCTGGCGGCGACGACGATTGTGGGAAGTGGGTTCATGGAATGGAGGAGCGTGAAGGGGAAAAAGGTCGACATGGCCATGGCCTGATCGCGGAGCAACAAAGATTTCTGCTGCTGAATACCTTGGGGCGTTGAATCCGGGTTATCAAATACTTATAACACACAACTCAGCATATGCATGCCTAGACAGACTACCTAATGAATTAATGATCGCGGTTAGAGCACAAAAGATACAGTATCTGAAGGTTTATATGTGTGTCATGGTCTTCATTGTCCACTGCCCAAGGCTTGAACGACCCTATTATCAACGCGTTCCCTACCTCGCGCTCGTACAAGGTGTCTATCACTATGAGCATTGTTCAAGGTTTATTACAAGGCCCAGTTTGTGTCATGCGTACCTGGGCAGTGGGTGGTGCAGCATGCATAAGATTAACTATGAATGTGTGTATGGGCCAGGAGCCCGAAGACTACGGTCCAAATAAAACAACAGGCTCATATTCACGCGCATTCCAATTCCGTCAATCCTCCAAAATAACAATTTTGAAAACTGGTTAAGAGCGTATCGCAGAGACCACACAACCCCGCGCACAACGAGTCCGCTGACAGTAGGACATTCAATGCCTAGGTCTGTTTTAATCTGCACTGGAGCAGGGTGATGGATATTCACAATGGCGGTGCAATCACATCTCGGCCTCATGGTCTTCTGCATTCGATGGGAAAATACTCGCCATCCGCAACCGGGGACTGGCTCGACGAGGCTCATCCTCTTCGTCTATGGCCTTGGTGCTAGCCGGGGTGAAGTTGCGGCTACGCTTGGTACCTTTGTCGCTGCCACTGCCGGGGCCGGTACCCAACGCGGCGACCCCGGCGTAAGTCTGGTTGGGTGACTCTGTATTTGTGATGTCTCTACCAAACTCGGGACCAGAGCCACGGCGGCTGAATGTGGGACCAGACCCGGAGGCAGAGGATCCTGCACGGTCATTGCCAATGACACCGAAGGCAGTGTTCGTGGTGGAGAATTTGCGGATCT
Organism: Diaporthe citri; assembly: GCF_014595645.1. Taxonomy (NCBI): domain Eukaryota; kingdom Fungi; phylum Ascomycota; class Sordariomycetes; order Diaporthales; family Diaporthaceae; genus Diaporthe; species Diaporthe citri. Next base: position 129,694 of record NW_025064858.1, read on the forward strand.
GTGCCTCGACTGAAGGGGAAGGGTTTGTGGAAGAAGAACCAACTGAGCCGGCATGGTTGAGATGGCGATTCTCTTTCCGAGATTTAACCTCGCTCGCTGGCAGTGGAATCTGATGTGGTTGGACGGACTGCGGTATCGCGGGAAGGGGATGTGGTTGATTCAGAAGTGAGTGAGTAAGCGAATGCGCGAAGTCGCTAGAAATAGATGAGTTTGGGATGTTACAGGTGAATTGACCTGGCGATATCGTCAGATAACTCGAAGCTACAGCAGATAAGACGGCCATGTGTCAACGGACCTGAACCTGCATGATCTGCACCCAAGAAGGCAGTCGGCGTGTTGGTCGGTACCTTGAGGACCTCCATCTGAGTATCCTCGTCTAGGCTGGGACCAGACAGGTTCATTGGATCCGTTGTGAGAACGTCACGCAAGGTGGAGGACGGGTAGGCCGGCATGCTCCACATGCTGGGATCGGTGCCAGACTTGTTACTGCTTCGGGCGATGGAACTGGGCCAGAGCGTGTTCGTATCCATGTGAGGCTGTTGTTGGCCGAGGCCCAACGAGTTGATCCATTCCTGGTAGGCAGCCTCGTTGAACGGGTCCAGAAAGCTCGAAGCGGAGGATATAGATGCCTTCTGCAACTTCGAGGGACCTGGGTGGACAGAATCGAAGGTGGAAGTTGCGACAGAAGGGGCAGTCAAAGCTGTGGATATGGTCGGCATGTCCTGGCCAGCAAGAGGTCTGCGACGTGGCGAGTGCAAGTGAGAGTCTGCGCCGTCATCGGGATAGAATGTTGGCACCGGAAGGGCCGGGTTGTTCTGAGGCCGGCGCCACATCTGCGGATTCGGCCAAGCGATGCCGTTGTTCTCGAGAATTTCTAGACGAAATTGTCAGCGAAGCCAGGATGTTTAGAGCCAGCAGGAGGACTGACCCAGAGGTGCATGCTGAAAGGCAAATGCGACGACGTTTTTGACCCGCTCGATTGGGTTCGAGGGTGAATCCCTGGGGAAACCCTCGCTGATGAGAACTTTGATGCGTCCTAGGTCGTCACTGGGACTCCAGTGGTTCTGGAAGAGCAACTCGCGACGGAACGACGGAAATTTCAACTGCTCAAGCTCACCCTGCTTCGTCATCTCTGGTGGCACGGAGGAGTCAGCTCATGCCAGGTCACCTGATCGTGGAAAAGAGGAGGGATGTTGGGACTCACGACAAGTGCTGGCTATTAGGTGCGGCCAGGCACCGAACGGCTGAAGCAATGTGGACCTGTGAGGAACCAGTTCAGCACGCAGCCTGGAGGGCAGAGGGCAGGCCGGACAGGGCTCACGCAACCATGCGGCCATCAATGAAGATGCGGGCCTCGAAAGTAGCCAGCTCGGGGTGCTTGCTGTAGTTCTGTGTGTACTGGCTGGGCTTGGGTCTGCCCCAGCAGTGGATCGAGATGTGGAAAGGGGCGCCGGGTTGGAGTCCCGGGACAAAGCAAGTCATGACAGGCACACCAAAGGTGGCACGGCCGTGGGAGAAGTCGGCGTCAGGGACAACATGGCAGTTGACCTTGAACTCCTTCAGGGGCACTCGATCATCTCGGCCAGAGGGGAAGAGCAGCACGTCCCAGTCGTCGTATCGCATCCTGAGGTGGAGTCGTGGGTTGAGTTGAAGCTGGAAAGAGGGAGCAAGACGTCCAAAGGGGAAGAAGATGCGTAGTGTTGCCACATGGAGAGAACGGAAGACGCAGCGAGGGAGGGGCCTGGAGAAACAGAGACGAAAAAAGGAGAAGGATGAGGCCGGGGACGGGGATGGTGGCGAGGGTATGGATGACCAGCACGCGACAGAGTTTGAGGAGGTGATAGACGGAGCCGGCGACCAGATACAATCAAATGCCATGGAGAATGCAGCTCGAAGGAGAAGCAGGAATTGGGGAAGTGTTGGCCGACTCGAGGACGGTAAATAGGTCGAGGCTTCCCGAATTGTCAGAAGGACATCATGTAGACATCTGCCGTTTCAACCTCCAGCTTCCAAGCTCGCCGTTGGCGCCTTCCTCGGGTGGACGTACCATTTCCTCCCTCAACTGTCCATCCGACCGAGAGATGATTGCCAAGACCACTTCAAGGAAGGAATGGCTGGAATTAATTGAGGTGTGATCTCCGCCATGTCTATCGCATGAGAAAATTTCGGGCCATCTCGAGGACAGACAGGGGCCGAGGACAGCAGGTGCAGGGCCAGACAGCCCGATTGTCGAGGCAAGAGCGGAGGTCGTACTGTGTGCATGTCTTGCAGAAGAAGCTGCCGTCGTGCGTGCTTGCTCTCATCTTGAGGTGGTTTGCTCGATCTTGGCAGCAGCCGAACACATAGGTGCAGTACAACCCGGAAAGCAGAGATCACAGCCATGATTTGTGAATCTAGTCCAGTCCAATTTGTTGGTCGATATCTACAAGTACAAGCCTAGTCTAGCTCCTCCGCCTGGAATGGCTCCGGATCCTCTGGTGATCTCGCCTGTGGCCCCAGATGTTAGCATAGAGCTGTGACGGGCCCCTACGGGATCGATCCGCTGTCTGCTGGTGAACTTACCCTCGTTACGCCCGCGCCCCCGAGCTCTCGCTGCAGCCCGTCTTCAAACTCGCGCGGGAACGATGGCCGGTCCGGGTATGTCGCCTTGGCCACGTAGCAGACGCTCAGGAAGGTGGCGATGAAGGCTGCGATCTGGACGAGGCCCCTGCGTGGGCTGACCCAGGTGTACTCGTGCGGCGTGAAGATGCCCAGCTGGTCGTAGTCCTCGTGGCAGGGTTCGCCGTAGTTCCTCCGCTCCTGCTTGTCCCACCAGTCGCCGTGGGGGTCGCGGAACTGTCGCTTGACTGGGGCGGGCTGCACGTAGCCTCCGTTCTGTGAGAGAGGGCGTACCCATCGTTAGCACCTCTGACCGGCTCTGATGTGCTCCTCCCGAATCTGCCGCGCGCGCGTTCCCCTCTTCTTTCCATCCCGTCCTCTTCCCATGGGCCAGCTATGGGTCCCCCCGTCGTCCGGCCTTTCTGTCTGTCTGCATTTCCGTCCTTGGCCTCAACTTACCATGTTTGGATCCTCGACATCGGTCAGGTTGGGGTAGGCAGGATATCTCTCGTCGACGTTCTGGTTGTACGGAGGTAGGAAGGTCCGTTGCTGGACAATTGGGAGCCGGCGCGCCGCGACAGTAGCCGTTGTCGACCGCAGCGGGGACGCCTTGGCTGCGATTCGGCGGGACAGCATCTGGAGGGAGGTCGGTTAGTTGGTCGGTCGCTCAATTGTCCATGGAATTGTCGATCAAGCTGTTGGGGGGGAGAAAGAGAGACCTGCCTTGGCTATCGCTGGGGCCTGATTGCTGTAAAAAGAGAAGGGTAACCGGTGGACTCAGTTTGGTGAGTCCACTGCCACTGTGGTTCGTATTGCCGCAGTGTGTGACGTGGGCAAGGCGCGGTAAGTCAATGTGGGCCGTGATGCTGCCGCGAACTGCTTGGAGGAGGTGATGCTTCAATTCGATGCTGCGGGTGGCAGCTGTTTGTGCCTGAGGCATATATGGCCCGTGCGTCTCTACGCAAGGCAGAGACCTAAGCCAAGGTATCCGGGTACCTATTTCCTAGGGAGCTGCCAAGAGCTACAAGCTGGCCTGCCTAGATAGCACTAACAGACTGCCTAGGTACCTTACCTACCAACTAGGTGTCCCTTCTATATCTGACAGGCCGGTCATAATGAAATCTGCCCGTCAGTCAAGGCCTTAGCGCAGGCGACAGGACTAACGCATCTCACGCATCTCAAGGTTTTCCAGCCTTTTGCCTGACAACGAGACAAACCCGCCCTTTTCGCGCCCTCCAGCACCGCACGAGGCTCCAAACATGTCCAGACTCGACATGCGAATAGTTTGAACCCCTGCAAACGTCCAGACCTATTTTTTGGCCTGTCAAATGCCCGCTCTGCCGGAATCCCGACCCCGTTCCCCTTCCGTCCCGCCCTCTCCCCGCGTCGCTCGCTATGACGGAGCCCAGCGCGTCGACTTCTGCTGCTGCTGCTGCCTCTGCCTCGCCGTCGCCGTCCGAGACTCATCGCCCTCATCCTCAACCTCTCCCCGTACCTGCATCCGGTGACATTGATGCCGACGTCGACGCCCATAGACCATCGAATGGTGACCCGTCTTCGTCGAATTCACCCCTCCGACCTTCCCCGATCATCACCGACACCCTCCAGACGCCAGACGCCACCGCCCAACATGACGCCGTGCTGTCATCGCCAGACTCTCCCTTGTCCGCACTTTCGACGCCGCCCGAGTCGCCGACCGACGACCTGTTTTTCTCCTCGACGATCGCGCCCAACACCAATGGCCACACCAACGGCCATCTCGGGAACGGGCTGACCAACGGACACGCTCGCGCGGCAGAGACGCCCGAGGACGACAGGCCGGCGAAACGTCGCAGGGTCCGCGACTCTACGCCTCCCCCGCCCGGATCAAAGACGCGCAAGATCGTCGAGTCGCCGCCATGGAAGAAGTTCGAGGCCGAGGGCCCCACCACCATCATCGAGGGTGGCAAGCGGAAATCAGGTCGCCTTAACACGGTCCCTTTGGAGCAGATGAGCAGTGACAAGAGGATAACTAGGAAGTCATACTCGCAGAACAGCCCCCCGTCCAAGCTTAGGCAGGGTCTTTCCAACAACCAGGTTGCGTCCAACCAGGCAGCGAGGCACCGCGCAGCCTCGGCCAGCAAGTCTTTGGCATCCAGGTCCAGCGCGGCCTCGAAGCCTGCGGCGCGAAAGTCACTAGGCCATGAGTCCAGGTCCACCCCCAGGACTCGCAGGCCCTCGCCGCCGCCTGCGCAGCCAAGCCGGTCATCAACTAGGACGCGACGGCCATCGAGAAACGGCCGGGACAGCCTAGATAACGACTTTTCCGCCGCCCAAGCCACGAGAACGACGCCGCGAATCAAGCTACGCGTCAACCGCCTCCCGCTCACCGAATTGCCCCTTGTACATCCTGGCCGTGTCAAGAAGAAGAGAGTGGCCCCGAATCTTGACGAATACTTCCGCGCTGCTGACAACATGCCTGTGACGGATGGCGGACAGCTGATACCTGAAGATGAGCCGATCTTCACAGACGACATGGCTCTGGCCGAGGCCAAGACAATTATACGCATCGAGGACGAAGCCCGACCTGACGGTCTGCTCGGGAAGACCTGTGCAATATTCGAGCCCGAGCCCGCCGAAGAGCCGCCGCGACAGTATGCGCACATGGACCACCTCGTCAAAGCTGCCCAGACCTCCGTAAGTGGATGGTCCGGGAGCAGAGGGAGCACCGAGATAAGGCCAAAAAGCTTGCCGAGGCATGCCAGGCCGTATGGAGGTCGCGACAGCCAAAGTCCCACGAGGAGATTGAGAGGGAAGCACGAGACATGTGGATCGGGCGGTACCGGACTGTCATGAGAGCTATGTTTGGAACGTGGGAGAACGTGAGGGCAGAAGTGAACCGGCGGCGCCTGGAAGAATGGGAGGCGGAGGAGCAAAGACGTGTCAAGGCGGCACTGCAGGAAGCCGTCTCTCGCTCAGAGCAACAGCTTCTCGCCAGGCAGGCACAGTTTGACTCGGACGCAAGCGATGATGAGCTCCTGGACGAGGACGGCGAACCCATGGATTCCGGTTCAGACGACAGCCAGATCTCCGAGGATGATGAGGCGTCTGTGGACGGGCTAAGTGACGAGGACAACATGTCTTCTTCAGAAGAGGATGATGACCGTAAGTCGGCCGCATCGGACGAGGGCTTGACACAAGAGCAACTCAGAGAAAAGTATGCAAACTTGCCGGACATTGAAAACAGAGACGACACAAATGGCGGCGGAGACACATCGATGGCAGAGGCCCTCGATGATGACACCAGTGACGAGTCCGTCGACATGGACGACGACATGGGGTCTTCAGACGATGATGACGGCAACGAGAGCGGTTCGGATGACGACGGAGATGACAGCGCAGAGGATGAGGGTCGGCCTTCCGGGCTACTGGGTCTGTTCTTTGGCGAGAAGGAACTCAAGAAACTCGAGGAAGACACAGCCGAGAACCCAGACAGCGCCGCTGACCCTAGCGATGCTCAGATGACCGACGCTGATGCCGCTGGGCCCTCCACCGAGGAACAACCGGCGAAGGTGGTTACTGCAGACCATCCGCAAATGCCCAAGCTGAACGGTACTTTGGACACAGCCGGCACTTGCGACACTGATCAGAAGATTACCGGGGCCTCTACGGGACAAGCGTCTCCGTCTTCTGCGGAAAACCCTCAACCAGCAGCGCCGGAACCGACGAATGCAGCACCTCCTTCGGAGGCCGTGCAGACGACTCCGGAGGTTGATGCCACAACCAACCCTGCCAGTCCCGATCGCAGTCAGTCGCCTCGCACGACGGATACAAAACCCTCCGACATCGACACCGCAACGTCTTTTGAGCGTATGAGCGCCCCACTGGAAGCGAGCAGAAGCAGATCTGGCTCCCCTCAACCCACGGCGCCACGGACAGAGGTGCCGTTCCTCCTGCGCGGCACGCTTCGTGAGTATCAACACTACGGGCTAGACTGGCTTTCCGGACTCTATGCGAACAACACCAACGGCATCCTCGCTGATGAAATGGGGTTGGGAAAGACCATCCAGACAATTGCGCTGTTGGCCCACCTGGCGTGCACCCACGAGGTATGGGGGCCGCACCTTGTGATTGTCCCAACAAGTGTGATGCTCAACTGGGAAATGGAGTTCAAGAAGTGGTGTCCCGGCTTCAAGATCCTGACATATTATGGGACCCAGGAAGAGCGGAAGAGGAAGCGCCAAGGATGGACCAACGACGACGTCTGGAATGTGTGCATCACATCGTACCAGATTGTTCTACAGGACAACCAGGTATTCAGACGGCGCAGGTGGCACTACATGATTTTAGATGAGGCGCATAACATCAAGAACTTCAGGTCACAGAGGTGGCAGACGCTGCTTGGCTTCAACACCCACTCGCGTCTCCTGCTGACGGGCACGCCACTGCAGAACAACCTGACCGAGCTCTGGTCGCTCCTGTTCTTCTTGATGCCGTCCGAGAACGGCGTCGGCGGCTTTGCGGACCTCAAGGAATTCCATGACTGGTTCGCCAGGCCGGAGTCACAGATCCTCGAGCACGGCCGTGAGCAGATGGACGAGGAGGCTCGTGCCATCATCTCGAAGCTCCACAAAGTCCTCAGACCATACCTGCTGCGGCGGTTGAAGGCCGACGTGGAGAAACAGATGCCTGCCAAGATTGAGCATGTCGAGTTCTGCCGCCTGTCCAAACGCCAAAGGGAATTGTACGATGGCTTCCTCGCCCGCTCTGAGACCCGGGACACGCTGTCATCCGGCAATTACCTCTCGATCATCAACTGTTTGATGCAGCTGCGAAAGGTCTGCAACCATCCTGACCTTTTTGTTGACCGCCCCATCATGACGTCCTTCCGCATGGAGAAGTCAATTGCATCGGACTACGAGGTCACCGAGCACTTGGTGCGCAACAAATTGCTAGCGGCGAAGCCAATGAGTACTGTCAGCCTTGGCTTCTTGAATCTCGTGCCGACGCAACACGAAGAACTGTCCAACACGGTGGCAGAACGCGTGAGTCAACTAAGCTCCCACAGAGCTCTCATGGACCTGCGCGAAACCCAGCGGATCAGGTCTCAGGCATCACACCACACCCTCGACCCTTCCAGTGTCAAGTCAACGATTGGGTTCTTGGACAGCGCCGCCCGATGGGGCCGCTTCGAAGAACTGCAGCACTGCGTCTACCTCAACGCACTGCGACGGCAGCAACGGCCCATATACGGGAAGCGTCTGCGTGAGTTCCTCACAATTGGCGCGGACAAGCGACCTTACAAACCTCGGCCCAGAGTGCCAAAGTTGGTCATGAGCTGGTTTGAAGAGGACTCCTTCATCCTGCGTACCATGATACCCACCTTGGACCAGCGCGCTGCGTCCATGGAACGGACGATATCAAAATTTGCCTGCGTCACCCCTGCCGTCGTCACGAGAGACATGGAGCCATTCCTGCTCGGTTGGAAGGGCGTCCAGGCGTTCGGAGAGGCCGACATGCGGCTGTCAGCACCCGTCAGGCGCCTTCCCTTCATACCCCCTGAGCCGCCCGTTGACCCCTGGCATGAGTCCCGCATGCGTCTCTCTATTCAGTTCCCGGACAAGCGTCTCCTGCAATACGACTGCGGCAAGCTGCAAGCCCTCGATAAGCTCTTGCGCAAGCTCCAGGCCGGTGGCCATCGCGCGTTGATCTTCACCCAGATGACCAAGGTCCTCGATATCCTGGAGCAGTTCCTCAACATCCATGGCCACAAGTACCTCCGCCTGGATGGGTCCACCAAAGTCGAGCAACGCCAGATTCTGTGCGACCGTTTCAACGTTGACAACCGCATCCTCTGCTTCATCTTATCGACGCGATCAGGCGGTCTTGGCCTCAACCTCACTGGTGCCGACACTGTCATTTTCTATGACCAGGATTGGAACCCCGCCATGGACAAGCAGTGCCAAGACAGATGCCACCGCATCGGGCAAACTCGCGATGTGCACATCTATCGCCTTGTTAGCGAGCACACCATTGAGGCCAACATTTTGCGGAAGGCAAGCCAGAAGCAGATGCTGGACGACGTCGTGATTCAGGAGGGTGCATTCACGACGGACTACTTCAACAACCGCCGGGGCGAGTTGTCAGTGCAGGAGGTCGCAGGTGGCTTGATGGGCGAGCACGATGCTGCCGCTAATGCCGCGATGGACCTCGTCCTAGGCGGCGTCGACAAGAGCGACACTCGTACCGCCACGAAAGCACTCGAACAAGCAGAGGATACCGAGGATGTGGTTGCAGCGAGGGCCGCCGAGAAGGAAATCCTGCAGGACGATGCGGACTTTTCCGAGGCGAAGCCTGGCTCTGGGGCTGTCAGCACGCAGCAGGGCACACCACGGGAAGGATCAGTTGCGCCTGGGCGGTCAGGTCTGGGACTGCTTGTCGAATCTGCCGACACGCCCGCCCCAGAGGAGGTTGAGCCTGAGTACAACGCCTTCGGCGAGAAGATCCACAATATCGACCAGTACATGGTGGCGACGATGGCGAAGCAGCTCGAGGGGACCCAGCTGGAGTTGCCCAAGGACAAGAAAAAAGGGAAAAAGAAAGGCCGGGACACAAGAAGGCGCTAAACAGGCGCATTGGGGACATCATTCGGAGATTCAGCATACAAAGGGTCTGGGTGGTTTATTGCAGCACGAGTTTCAAGTAATGGGGTTGCAGAGGGTTTCAGTCATATGCCGGTCCTGATGCTTGATTGGCGGTCGGTGTTTGGGGTTTGATTCACGGGTTTGGGAGTCTGGGATGGGCATGGCCTTGTTTGCATTGCGGTCATTCGAATGTACTGTACGATGAAAATGTGACGATAAAAGCCAGTCAAAAAGAGGCATTCCGGGCTTTCCCTACTCGATCAACCTTTCAGCGGGAACGACAAAAGAAAACGGGAAGAGCCCGGCATTCTGATGTGGCTCGGTTAAGCAGGAGGGCTTGCGCACTGGCCAGCATAGACTGATGCAGTACATACGTACAAGAACAGAACCCAACTGACAAGTGATTAGCTTCTCCTTGCTTTGAGATTGATTCTGTAGAATGTGTTTGTTTTGCGTATACATTGCCACAAAATAAGAATCCATCGACATAGGCCAGGCTGTGCTTGACCTTTGGGATTAGATATAAAAGACAGAAGGGGGAAAAGGCCTTCGTGCATGCGTGCCAGGGAAGAGATATGAACCTAGTACCAGGATTTGTATCTGTTCCTTGCTAGAGGTATGTGTCGAACCACCTGACAGACTGCAAGAAAGCCGACTCCTTTGCAAACACCTCCTCAGGATTGAAAGAATTGTCCGCCTGCAGATTTAGAGTCTCACCACGGAGTCCAAAACCATGGTTCCTGTTCCCATACACCACCGACTGGTAAGGAGCAGCCGTGGCTCGACTATTATTGAGCGTGTCCACAATGTCATTTACCAAATCTCTAGGCATCCTGTTGTCGATCTCTGGTTTTCCAAATGTCAGCCTTGCCATCGTACAGCAGTCCTAGTTATCGAGTCGGGAAGAGCATATAAACATACCTGCGAAAGCATAGGTGATGGGCCCGGATACCATGCCGATCTCAGCCAGAGTGTCGTCGACCCCGGACGCCGCCTGGCTGGGAGTGACAGCAAAGGTGGCATCCGAGCGGACGGTACGATTCTCCGCGAGGAAGCGGGCCGAGTAGTAACCGCTGTAGCAATACCCGAGGATGCCGACCCGAGGGAAGCCGAGTGAGTTGCGGGCGTATTCGATGGCCGTCTCGACGATGGGGTCGGTCACTGGGAAGGTGGCCCTGCCACCACACTCCGACATCAAAGTCAGGATCTGACGTTAACGGGTACGGTGCCGGGCCCCCTTCGAAGGTGTCCACGGCCACGGTGAAGAACCCTGCGCGGGCGTAGCTATCTGCCATTCTGCACGCATCACCTCCTTGTTAGTATATAGCCCAGACAAGAGGATGCTTCAAGCGACGTTTGCTGCTGTGCCACTGTCATTTACTTACCGCAGCGCATGGGGGATTGCCAGCCCGTAGATATCCGGGAGAACCAAGACTGCCTTGTCAACGCAAGCTGAGCTGTTGTCGGCTGGTCTTGCAAAGTAAATGGAAACTAGAACGAGCAAGATCAGCTGTGTCCACATCCTGCTGAAACTTCCTCTTGTTGAATCCGACTGACCTCCACTGACATTCCGGCAGGCTACCCTGTGGCTCTCCGTCGTTGAGAAGCCAGGCAGTGTTCAGCAACTCTGCAGCAACGAGAGAGCAGGAGCCTGCAAGGCATACTTTGAGCAGCGTGGACGCCAACACGATTCGTGATGGAATAACAGTGCAGTCACCCGTTTCCGCTATCTGTGTGAAAAGACGACAAATCTCAGATATGGACTCGCCGGAGGATCACATTTGTAGGGCATTTATATTCAAGCTCTTCTCGAAGAATGCCGTCCATCTCCTCAGGCGCTGCGCGTACGATGACGAGGAAACGTCTCATTCAGCACATTCTCTGTTGCATTCTCATTTCATGTTCAGAGCTAAAGGCGTGGCTATCTGGGGTCAAAAATTGAAAATGGGGTCCATGGCGAATTTATGTCAATCAGATTACGGGGCATGCTTTTGCATGCTTTTAAGGTTTGTGCTGTCCCTGCGTGAAGTTGCAATGAAGACCAAAGATACTTTCCGTGCACCCGAAGCACTTTCAGTGTTGAATGCATACCTAATTCATGGCTTGAACCACTAAGTCAATATCTGACTATGCCATGTAGGTACATCACACCTGAACGTGTGGAATATATTAAAGCTGAACACTTGAACAGGCTCAAGTAATTGTTACCCAAACACCACCGTATTGTGTCTTGCCAATGGTACTCAACAAAGAAGATTCAATATCGCAGTTCTTGCATTACTTCCTGCTAATTATGAAGAGGCTTGACAAGCGGGAAACTAAAGATGTGTACTTCGCGTAAATACCGCCGCTCCTTTCTCCTTTACAATTCATTTTGTCCCGTGGAAGCACCAGCCAATGAGACTGGAGGTAGATATTATTACTCAGCTACTCGGTCATATTGGGTCCTCACGTCTCACCTAGGAGAGTCGCTCGACAGTCTCTTAAACTAGGTATAATATACAAATACTGTTAACTAGAATTGAGTCCGAGTTACGTAGTCTCAGGGTGGGTGTTGTCAACCCAGAGACGTGACCGGCCATTTGTTGACGTTTGACACACTCTGTGTTGATTCACTAGCCTCCAAGTAAGAGTATCTTAAACAAAAGGAGAAACACCAAGATGATTTCCTGAAGAGGAAATCCCAAGACAACTGCAATGTATCTATCAGTGAAAAGCCAAGGGGGCGCATTCTCAGATATCCAGCCAACATGACCGCTCAAGTCAGGTACCGTACGCAGGATTCGTATGGGATGAGGGATTCGGAAAGGGTTTCACAAGTACAAGAGCAGGAGACAGAGATGGGATAAAATTGGGAATCTGTTGGCGGATTCGAGCCCAGAGGCGGTGCGGTGTGTGTGGTTCAGCACGGCTGCCATGCGTCCGCCAATGCTGCAGCCAAGATCTTACGCCCCAAGGGCCGTAGTTGAGCTCCCAGTGCTCGGAACGTGCTAAGCGGTATAGCCCGGGGGCAGCCAAGGCGTTAAGATTAGAACTGGCCCTACCCGCCCGCACAGCTCAGTCCCTTGGCGTCACCAAGGTGAGATGTTCGAGCTTGGCGATGACGGATAGTTCCTTAGCAACGGAACCCCTAGCTGCAAGCTGAAGAGAAAAGTGTCGGTCGAGCCCTGAGGCCGTTCATCTATAAGGATGGACTGTCCCTGCCTCGTCGCAGCCAGGTGGATCGCCCTGATCAGCCCGCCAACCCTTTCTCCAAGACTTCAACCGCAAGCCAACAGCACTCGATCGACATCTCCATGGCTGAGGGCGACATCCGACCGCTCACCGAACCGGAGATCAACAGCTTCCTCGACGACCTGGACCACAACAAGGATGGCTTCATCGACTACACCGAAGTAGAGCAGAAGCTCGACGCCGTGTACGACGAGCTCGTCCAGGGGAAACCGCAGGCCCACCACCGCCTGCACCGGCACCATGAGCACAACACAAAGCAGGACCAGGACCGCCATGCCTTCCTCCGCAGCATCATCGGCTCCGACGTGCAGAAGATCCCGCGCTCCGACTTTGCCGCCCGGGTGCGCGAGTGGGGCGTCCCCTCGATGGAGCAGGACAGCGAGGCCGACGCGTGCCAGAAGGCGTACATGCGATCTCTGGGGGTATGGCGGCGGCTGAGATCGTACTGGGCCGTCCACGGGCCCGAGATCGCTTTCCTGTGCCTTGTCGTCTCTCTCCAGACCGCCTTTGGCGTGTGGCAGTGTGTCAAGTACGCAACGACTCCACAGTATCAAGCCGCGTTCGGGTGGGGGGTTGTCCTCGCGAAGACGTGCGCCGGGGCACTGTACCCGACCTTCTTCTTTGTGATCCTGAGCATGTCGCGGTACTTCTCGACCTTTATGCGCAAGTGGTACCACGTCAGCCGGTTCATCAACTGGGACCTGGGCCAGAGCTTCCATGTCAAGATGTCCTGCGTCGCGCTGGCGCTGGCCACGCTGCATGCGATTGGCCATCTGACCGGAAGTTTCAACTGGGGCAGCAGGCAGAGTAACGAGGACGAGGTCGCGGCTCTGCTCGGCCCGGATGCAGTCCCCAGGCCGTACGTGAGATATGTGAGGTCCCTGCCCGGTTGGACAGGCATCGTGGCTCTCGGCTTGTTCTATCTCCTTGCGCTGCTGAGCATGCCCGTGGTCCGTAAGTGGAACTACGAGGTTTTCCAGCTGGGACATCTGCTCATGTTCCCCATCATCGGGTTGATGATGGCGCATGGGACTGCCGCACTCCTGCAGTGGCCAATGTTCGGCTACTGGCTCGCGTTTCCGACCCTGCTGGTCCTCGTTGAGCGGGTCACCCGGATAGCTGTTGGATTCCACCGCATCCCGGCCACTTTGACTGTGCTGGACAGCGAGACCGTCGAGGTGAAGGCCACCATCCCGAGTGAGCGGCTCTGGAAGTACCAGGCTGGACAGTATGTCTTCCTGCAGGTGCCTGAGCTTGGGAACTTTCAATGGCATCCCTTCACGGTGTCCATTTGCGTGGGGAAGGAGATGCGGCTACACATCAAGACAGACGGTAACTGGACTGGAAGGCTTCGAAAACTGGCTACTAGTAGTGAGAGCGGCAAAGCCGAGATTGAAATCGGGATCAATGGTCCGTTTGGTGCACCAGCTCAGCGCTTCTATGATTTCAGCCACACCATCGTCGTTGGGGCGGGTATTGGTGTTACGCCCTTTTCTGGAATCCTTGCCGACCTCCAGGCCAGAGATGATGCCGCTCACGGACATCCCGGACACGCGGATGCCCACAAGAACGAAAAGGAGGCCTTGAGCAACGCTGCCCAAGCAGACGCCAAGCCGGTCGCCCCTCCGCCTCCCCATCACCAGGCAGATTCCAGCCAGACCACGCTGGCGGCTGAGAAACCCAAGTTCGCAGATGACTACCGACGGGTCGACTTCCACTGGATGGTCCGCGACCGAAACCATCTCCTGTGGCTTTCAGACCTGTTGAACGAGGTCAGCCGCAGCCAGAAATGGCACGCACGACAGCGCCCACCATCTTGACGTTAGGATCTCCACGCACGTCACGCAGAAGCGCAAGAACATCTCCACCCACGTCTACCGATGGCTCCTCGAGATGCACCGCACGCCCGAACCACCCAGAGAGCCCGCTCACGGGGCTGATCAACCCGTCGCTGTTCGGCCGCCCAGACTTCACCAGCATCCTCGACTCGCACTACGAAGAGATGCTGAAGTACAAGGCGGTCCTGAACGAGAGGGACCCCCGGCGCTGGAGCGACGAGGAATTCAAGGTCGGTGTCTTCTTCTGCGGCACGCCTGTCGTGGGGGAAATGCTGGCGGACCGCTGTCGGCTCTTGAGCGCGAGGGGGCGCAACGACTCCAGCAAGATTGAATACCACTTCATGATGGAGGTATTCGGATGAGTTGTAGAACATAAGATTTCATTTGTTTTCGGATGTGGTGGCAGCCTGCTACGGTTGATCGAACGGACTCAGAACAGCCTAGGGATAATTCCTGTGACACCAGATGAGGTTATCCTCAGGGAGAGGGAAAATTATCCTGGACGAAATACAGCATTATCCTAAGGGAGTATATTCCGTTGGATGGTGTCCCAAAGGATGTCATGCTGGTCTTTTGTGTAACATTAAAACACTCCGATGATCCGGTATTAATGATTCACGAATAACATTTGCAACTTCATGTTGTAGAATGGACCCTGTACGAGTCTCGGTCTTCAAAAGGACTTTCAAGTTGTGGCAAACTACAATAGACCATTTTTTGAGGATAAAGTACCGTGTTGCCCAACGTCCATTAATGAGCGCTCACGTTTCTGGTTACGAGCCATGCCAAGGATGACGATGACCCCTGAACAGTCTCGTGGTGTTTAGAAGGCTCCACACCTCGTTGCGCAACCACAAAGCGTTACTCATTAACCGGGTCCGAAATAAGGGGCAGTGGACCCGCCTGACAGACGCAGTCAAACCACCGTTGACCGCGGTTTGCTGGCAGCAGTCGGAAAGCCGGATTCCACTGCCACTCACCTCAACCTGTTACTTGCTGCATCCCCTTGCACAGCACGCTGTCACAAGCCCATGTTGTGGTCGCCTTCAACCTGTCGCTTCACAAGACGCCGGAGATAAAGCCAGCGCGCCGCTGCATATAGATCACCACACGTTGCTGGCAACATGGTCGGGGTTCGCTTTGCAGACTCGGTCGAAATGGAGGAGAGGGAAGGGAACGGCTTTGACAAAAGAGAGACCGACGCCTTCATCCAGGATGCCAGATCATCATCCTTCGACATGGACCGGGATCCAGCTGCGCGACCCAGGAACGCGCAAGCCAAGCGCCGGCTGATCCAAAGCTCAATGATCCCGTGGATCCTGACCTGCTTGTTTGCATTGACGTCTTTTCTCCTGCTCCTTGAGCGCTACGGGATACGTAAATTCGGCACATATGAAGACAGGTTGTCTACGGATCTGTGTATGTTTGTACCTTGTATGGTTTATGGGTCGAGCGCCCTTCTGACAGGATACTCACATCAGGGAGCCTGAGACGAGTCCCTCTCGAGGTGAAACGCTTCGTCGGCAGCCCGAAGTTTGATGAGAACGGTACTATGTGGATGGATGCGACTGATCCCGAGGCGAGGTGGCCGGACAACCTGAGGTTCACAGGTGACCTGTCAGACGAGATCGACGATAACTGGAACGAGATCGTGGAGGACCGGTACTTCTCTGTTTCTGAAGCTGAAGCTATCGAAGCGTGGGGCGACAGAAGGCATGAGTATGTTGATGAGGAATACGGCGGATATACCGCTGGACTAGATGTGTTTCACACGCTCCATTGCTTGGTATGTCGACTAGATCCATATCAGGTGGAACATGACAGTTGACTCGAGATCAGAACAAAGTTCGGAAAGCGATATACCCGGAATATTACGGCAATGAGACATCTGTCAGGACGCAAAAAGCCCATCTCGACCACTGCATCGACTCGATCCGCCAGCACATCATGTGCTACGGGAGCACGACACCGATCCCCACCAAATGGAGGGAGGGCGCACAGCGACAACACTTTGACTCGAACCAGGATCACGTGTGCCGGAACTTTTCGCACCTGCACAGGTACATGACGCGGCGGAGCAAAGGTGGTGATCTATACGCCCCGCGCGACAAGTCACTGATGGGAATGGCAAAGGCATGGGAGCACGAGTGGGAGGAGAACGACCTTCCTCACTGAACGCCTTCATGACCGTTCGATGAGCGAGACTCGACGGTCCACGTCACACGAACGCGTGACAGACACGCTTGCGGCGTCCCGGGTTTTCGGGCACGCTCAGAGCCCCGGAAGGATTCTTTTCGGCGGAGGCTGGTTCGAGACAAAACTGCCTAGGCGTGGTCGTTCCCAATTCAAGGGCCAGGGTTGCTGTTGAGAGGAGAGATGGCGGATGAGATGAACAAAGTGTTCACTCAACTGCTAAGCATTATAGATCGTGGGAGGTAGCGTCCGTCCTGGCAATGCCCAGCCTAAGGATCTCACATCGCTGCTTATCGCCGCTAGCAGGGGTTCCCCCCAGGCGGCGGTTTAGTCAGAGGACAAAGATAATCATGAGCGGAGCAAGACGCGTTAATGTGGACAATCAACACTATCCGGACTGCCGGACCGTCCTGTATTTGTTCACCAATCGATCCCGGCTATTGATAACAAAGCCTGAAAAGCGGAATGGCAGAATCTGGGGAATGGGGCCACGGGATCCTCCCTGAGTCGGATCAGAAGCCTCAGATTGTCAACGCCCGCACGGCCCTGTCTCGACTGCTAGTTAAATCTCATCTAGCTCGAGTGCTCACTTCAAGCTGAGAGGCTGAGACCTCATCCGCTGTCAACGTTGGACAGAAGGGAAAGCTTGTGATGAACCAGTACGCAGTATCACACAGGGCCCACCACATCGGCTCCCAAATTACTATTTTTGCTGCTAATATGGACTTTGGAAGTCTAACCTATCAAACACGTCGACTACCTCTAGTATGCATCTGACTGCGGGGATTTTCTTTATCTAGATAATCAGACTAGTGCAATGAGCTGATTTTATGGCTGCTCTGGTAATTAAAGATCGCGACTAAGAAGACGCTCATAACAAAAGACGTGCTTCCTCATTCTCCCGCTATCGTCCTGTCCTTGGCCTTAGGCATTGGCTACAACCAGTTTGCCCTTTCGGAAAGTCCACGCGGCCGGTCTTATCAGTTTATCCTACGCCCTCGCCGGAGCTGCGTCTCTGGGCTTGTTTCTGGCAACCAAAAAGCATCGGAGATCTTTCTTTGATGAGAGATTGATCAGCACTGTCGCACATCGACTATTTTTCTTTCCTCCGATGGCGTCTCTGGCCCGATATTCTCCGCCTAACGTACTAGTATCGTAAGTGGCATCTCCGTGATTACATTGTCAGACAGTATAGAACAGGCAAGCTATCGCCCTGTACATACCAAACCCCTCCCCAACCTCCCCACTTTGCTCATCCATCGTAATCATTCTCATTGCCGCCCTTCCCCCAGCCACGCTGTTGTGCTTCGGAATAGAGAATTACGAGCTGGAACCGCCCCGCATGTATATGACTATCCAGATGTATGTAAGCCGCGACGTGAGACATTGTGTAACCAGGCAGCCAATTGCCTACTGCATGAGGTTGTACCGTAGGGCAACCGCCGAGCCGGTCCTTCGGCCCCTCGTCTCACACGCAATTGGATGGCGTTGTGCACACAAGTCCTAGTCATCAAGCTAATGCAAAAAGACCCCCCTGCACCGATTGTGCCGGTCAACCTGCCGTGGGACATCACCTCCGAGTCCAGCCTTCGGGGTCATTCTTGATAAGATATGGACAACAGATATACGCTCGAGGACGATGACCGGGATAGGATAGCTTATCCATTGCTACGAGATACAATAACGTTAATTTCATGGGCAGATCTTTGATTGGGCCGCTTTCCCATGAGAACTAATGTCTCTCGCAGGGCTCTGGCGATGTCTCTTGAATATATAGAGTCGGGAAATGTTGATCCAGATCCCCCGAACCCCTCCCACTGCTGACATCTTGTTCTAGCCATACACTTGGCAAACCTCATTGATGTACTGATTATAGTTGAGAGGAACCCCTCAATTCATGATGAGGCTGTCCAAAAGTACTTCCGCCACTGGCGCTCTGAGCGCGACTTTGATCACGCTCGCGTCTATAACTGAGCATGTCCTTGCTCTACCATCACCTGAGCCCAAAGCATCCTGGGTCCGAAAGGGCCAAGGTCGCAAGGCAATATCAGATGTGCTCAGGGGAAAGAGAGACCACCTACGTCGGTCCGTTCCATCGCCTGCCAACGAGACCGAATCTTGTGTCGGGACACTGGCGGCCCAGCTTTCTGCGCCCAAGGTGAACATGTGGGCTGAGATTGAGGAGGCCGACGCGGCCGCCGTTGTCGCATGGCTCTTCAGCCAGCCCGAGTTCAATTTGACCACCACTGAGAACGCGACGGAGTGGGACAACACGGTGTAAGTAGCCAGCCGACCCACCCCCTTTTCAACCAGGGACCCCTTCTGATTCATCTAACCAGGTTGCTCGTTGAATCGATCCAGCCGAATAAATCTGACGTATTGCCGTATATCGATGGCGCCGCGTCACAACCACCGAAATGGGCGAAAGCAATTCTGGACATGCGGGCGTTTAAGGAGCCGTACTACCAGGAAATCATGGTCGGCCCTCTGCCGATAGATAACTCGACAACCACCTGGACCCCTCATTCCTATCCATTAACTAAGAACAGTGGTGGGAAAGTGCGAAATCTGGAAGCTGACTCCGAAAAGCTGTTCAGCGAGTGGATTCACCCAATCACTGCCTCTGTTGCAGACATTACCCTGGATCTCTGGAACGGCACAGCCATGGGATTGGACAATGATACCCTCGACGTCTTTGGAATCGATCCCTATTGGCAGGACGACGGAAGAGTCATCCGGTGGGACACATTCTGGAACATACCTCAGGACGATTTCGACGCCGAGACGCTTCTGCCTCTAGGGTTATTCTTCAAGTCTGATATAACCGGGCGGGATCCTAGCCAGTGGAGCCTCGAGGGGTGGCTTTATAACGGCGTCTTCTACGAGACCACCGAAGACTTCCGTACCGCTTATTGGAGTGAAGGGTTTGAGAAGCTTGGTGCTAACGTCGAGGGCCGTTGGGCCGGGACGGACCAGCAGGGACCAGTCATGCCAATGGATACCCTCTTCCCGCCAACGATGGTCTCACCAGCAGGCTCCCGGTTTGGTGTCGACCGCGAGCAAAAATACGTCGAGTGGATGGATTTCAGCTTCTATATCGGATTCTCTCGCGACACTGGGATCTCACTGCACGATATTCGGTACAAGGGAGAGCGGCTCATTTACGAGCTGGCTCTGCAAGAGGCACTTGCCCACTACGCCGGGAATGATCCAGTGCAGTCTGGAACTTCATATCTCGACACGTACTACGGCTTTGGACCTTATGCTTTTGAGCTCGTGCCGGGGTACGACTGTCCCACATACGCAACATACCTCAACACGTCCTTCTATGTTTCTGAAACCACACACACCCACATTAACAGCATCTGCCTGTTCGAATACGATGCCGACTTTCCCATCCAGCGCCACAGCACAAATAAATATGTGTCTGTGACGAAGAACACTTACTTCGCCGTCCGTTCTGTGTCCACAGTGGGTAACTACGATTACATGTTTACCTATACGTTTTTCATGGACGGCTCGATCGCAGTCGAGGTTCGCGCCTCCGGCTATATTCAGTCTGCATACTTTGCGCAGAATCAAGACTACGGATTCCAGATACACGACCATCTGAGCGGATCCATGCACGACCACGTGCTCAATTGGAAAGTCGATTTTGTGAGTGATTCCCGGCCTTTTCTCTATTAAGGCATGAGCCAGCGCCTACCATTCAACAGTTTCCAGATTGCTGACGTGAGGTCTTTACAGGACATCCTTGGAACAGAGAATAGTGTCCAGTTGATGAGCCAAAGGCCCGTCACTACCACCTATCCCTGGTCGGGCAACAAAACCCGGAACACCATGAGACTTGAGCGGTCTTTCATAGAGACTGAAGATGATGGACGATTCAACTGGGATTTCAACGGACAGACTCAGGTGATTGTCGTGAATCAGGAAGAGAAAAACCAGTATGGCGAATACCGCGGGTACAGAAGTAGGTCCAGGCTCCACCCCCAGACGTCCGAACGACATCGCATGGTCAGCCGCCGTTGGTCAAGGAGCATCACAGGTTCAGACTTTTTGAACAAGTGTCCTTCATTTATATACGAGACTACAGAGGAGACACGCTGACACATTCGTACCTAGTTCTGCCGTATACGGGCTTGGCACACTTGACTGTGCAGAATAGCAGTAATCTGGTCAACGCTGCCCATTGGGCCGAACACGACCTTCAGGTCACAAAGCGCAAGGATACCGAGCCCAAAAGCGCTCACAGGTTCAACAGCCAGGATGTATACGACCCTCCTGTTAACTTTGACGATTTCTTTGACGGGGAGAGTCTGGAGCAAGAGGACTTGGTCGTCTGGTTCAACCTAGGAATGCATCATGGTGGGTACCAGTCTTATTCGTGCTATTTCGATTTATTCTAAGGTCATCTTACAGTTCCGCACACGGGTGACTTGCCGAATACCGTTTTCACCACGGCTCACTCGGGCATGCAATTTATGCCGAGCAATTACTTTACTGGTGACCAGAGCCGCAATACCGTCAACATGGTCAGGATCAACTACAAAGATGGCAATACTTCCGCGGTGGAGCTTTTCGGTCAGAAGAGCGAGGCTGGAACGTGTGAAATCAACTATGCCCCAGGCGAGGCTGATCTGTGGGGATATACTGGCGACGTGGTCGTCAGGAAGTTTCCTTATGATCCCAACAATCCTTACTTTGAGACGGACTCGATCGTGTAGACAGAGCAGGCTTTAGAGCAGATTATTTAGTTAAATAGTTGCGTATATAATGTTGTTTCGTCTAGTCCTTCGTTGCGTATTGTCCCGGCAATGCATGGCTCTCTGATTCTCACGGTCACGAAATGATGGCACTCTAACACAACTTACACTGACCCGCAGACAGGATTCCACGTCACAATCATTTGTGTGAATGTAAGTCGTCTTTTTGACGTGAGCAAGTTTTCGAGAACCTGGACATTCGAATCACTCGCTTGCCACCACGCATACCGATAACTGGCGATTTCATATACTTTTACTCGTTTTCCATGTTTTTGGCTCCTCTGGTACCTTGCCCGACAGGCAGAGCTGACCCCATGCGGCGGATGCTCATACCCGCATTCTTCGTTCGCCAAGGCAACAACAGCGTCGAGTAGTGGCACATCGCCCGCTTTAGCCTTGGTCGCGCATGCAAAGAACACTGGCAGTACAAAGCTGCATACACGCAGCTGATGGGCCTCGGTTAGGAGGTCAAAATCATCTTTTGGCCCCCGGGTCATTCTTTCCATGGCCACAGAAAGGGTGTCCTTGATAATGGAACCACGTTGACTTAGCCCAACGAGGCCATAGAGCCCGATCCGGACTCGAGAAGGGAATTTGGGGTGGGGAAGGGCGCGGGGGTGGAGTCCTTGAAATCCCACAAGGGGGGTATCCCACAGGAGGTTATTCCACAGGAGGCTATCCTATGGAAGGTTGTCCTAGAGGAGGTGATCCTACGGTAGGTCATCCTAGGGGTGGCTATCCTATTGCAAATTATCTTATTGTAAGCTATCCTATCGCAGGTAATCCAAAAGGAGGGCAGGTTGACACATATAAAATAGCTAAATGCAATCGGTTTCTCAGTTCTGTGAATGCTTCCTGGCTCCGTTTGCCGTTAAGAGCGCCTCCAAGACTGAAAACGTGAATACACAAAATATGCCTTGGTGAGTGGAGCTCCTTGTTTTCTGGACTGGGAAAACCAAAGCTTGCAAAACTTTCAATCATCGTCGGT
Source organism: Diaporthe citri (assembly GCF_014595645.1). Taxonomy (NCBI): domain Eukaryota; kingdom Fungi; phylum Ascomycota; class Sordariomycetes; order Diaporthales; family Diaporthaceae; genus Diaporthe; species Diaporthe citri. Next base: position 151,934 of record NW_025064858.1, read on the forward strand.
CTCCGTTTGCACTTCGTGCAGTTTCTCTTCTGTGCCCAACAAGTGGCAGTCGGTTTTCCTTTGCTGACTATTGGAAAACCTTTTGAGTCATCATATTTTGGTTCGTCTGTGGCAGGCGACCATTTCGATTCTTCCTTTTCGAGGTCAAACGCCCATCGCGAGGAGCCGAACGAGACCGCGATTTGAATAGGCCAGCCGGAACACAGCTGTGCGGTGGCAATCATCGCCAGGTGCAACACGTCGACCTATCCAGAGCTGCAATGCAATTATTGCAAGCCTCTGCGAGATGACTGTTTGGAACGTCAGGATCAGACCAGGAGGTGCCTACCCGAAATGTCTCGTTGTGCCTTCGAGTGGACACGGGCATTCGATGCAGAACAATTGAACCTTTAATGAGCAGTGGCAGCACGAGAAGGAGTGCCCATGTCCACCGCACTTCTGGGCTTGAGCTGGTAGGCCATCGGGGAAGATAATGAGGGTCAGGGTCGAATAGAAGCCAGTGAGCAGCTACTGAAGCATGCCTTCATCCGAGCCAGAAGAAATATCATACTCTGCCATCCTATCAATCTCCTCTTCTGTCTGTGACCATAACAACTCGTTAGGCAGTGTTGGTCTTCTGGAAAGACGCATCAGCAACCAGTGGATGAGACGGACTGCGTTGGGCGTCTACGCCGACAGCAGTGATGACTGCGTCTCGATACAAGATTCCCGGATCGTCACAATGCCAAGCCAGCTTGGCTGGATGAGAAAATGATTCACACGGCGTAGGGTGAGTCGCAACCGAGTTATGACCTATTTGTCAGCTCGAGTGTCCGCTCCGCCCTTTATTCCTACCCTGCGGCGCTAATGTTCTTGGGCAGATTATTCAGTGAGGCTGCCGTTGCCCAACTCGATTGGGTTTATTTGTTTTAATAGTGTTTTGGAGTACCGCATCTTACTAATAGTCTACCTACTGCTCTGCAGCCAAAGAGCTAAAGGGATCGACATGGTAGCACCGACGACAATATTGGAGAGCTCATTGGAGATCGTGACTCCCGCATACACCTGGCACAGCATTGAATCTGCTCCCAACTCTCTCGATGACAGGCTGTTCTTTGTCCGTATGACTACACACACTGCGTCGAGGTCGGGGGACAGCGGGCCGAAAAGGAGGGAAAAGGAGCTCATACGCCGTCCGACGTTGACAAAGCCCTGCCGATGTTTAGCCGACTCAAGCCGGCGACTCGCCTCGAACAGTGGCCTGGCCTTCCGAGTGTTAGTCGACTGCTGTCCGCTGCGGCGGGTTTCCCGTGCAGGGTTTCTCCACAGAGATCGCCTGGGCCAGAATCTTACTGGGCCGCCTCTTGGCAGGCGAGCTCGAGCGCTGCCCCAAAGGAGTTACAGTATCAGCGAGAATTCCTGCTCCACAATGATGCTGGCGTCACTGTGTAACTCGCCTCCACGACACCGCCAGAACGTCACGAGTCGACCTGCCCGGGCCGGTGAAGCTGTGTGCATATAAGTATAAAGACTACGTGCGTATGCTTTCACTCGGGTATTTATATACCCAGGGAAACACAACAAAACGTCTTGCGGGTATATATATATCCAAGGAAAACACGACAAGACTTCCTGTAAACGCCAGCCTGACATTGATACAGCCTGCCTACGGAGTTCCCTTGTCCATACCAGGCACGCTCTGCTGTGTTGCGTACAGCGCATCGGATCCCAGGCCATCTCGCCCCATATTTTCAAGAACTTAGAGGTGCCTAAAGGCGCTGCTGGACGACGTCATGTCGGGCGGATCCTCAACCGCGACGGTAGAGCTCCAGGAAGCCCCCGTCCACAAGCTCAGCGGGCCACCACCGCTGGCAGAGCAGCAGAGCTTCGACAACGGAACAGGCCCTGCTCGTCCAGGCAGAACGCTTGGGAAGGACGGCAGCCCCCGGGTGAGCAACGACGGGCCTCCCAGCAACCACGACAGCGTCTCCTCGCTCCCGGCCCCGACGACGGTGTCGCACACCGTCGAGAGATGGAACCAGTCGCGGTCGCACGTGCTCCGGGTCCTCGCCGCGTTCTGGTCCATGCTCGTCATGGGCATGAACGACGCCGCCTACGGCGCCCTCATCCCGTACCTGGGCACGTACTACCGCCTCGAGTACACGCTCGTGTCTCTCATCTTTCTCTCCCCGTTCGTCGGCTACACCCTGTCTGCCCTCCTCAACAACCAGATCCACCAGAAGCACGGCCAGCGAGGCGTCGCGATCCTTACCTCTGGGTGCCACATCGTCGCCTACGCCATTGCCTGCGTGCACCCGCCGTACCCCGTTCTCGTGGTCGTGTACATGCTGGCTGGCTTTGGTAACGGGCTGGGCGATGCCGCTTGGAACGCCTGGATTGGCAACATGGCCAACGCGAACGAGGTCTTGGGTGTGATGCATGCCTTTTATGGCGCCGGTGGTGTCTTCGCCCCTCTGATCGCGACCTCCATGATCACCAAGGCGGACCTCCAGTGGTACCACTTCTACTACATCATGATCGGCGCCGCCGCCATCGAGCTGGCCGCCACGGTGCCGGCCTTCTGGAAGGCCACGGGCAAGGTGTTCCTCGACTCCCACCCCAAGACCACAGACAACGCCGGGAGCTCGAGCCTGAAAGAGGCCCTCCTGAAGATGCCCGCTGCCCGCGTGACGTGGCTCTGCGCGGCCTTCTTGCTGTGCTATGTCGGGGTGGAAGTGGCGCTCGGCGGCTGGATCGTCAAGTTCATGATTGAAGTGCGCAACGGGGAGCCATTCGCATCAGGAATGACAGCCACAGGGTTCTGGTTAGGCATCACTGTAGGGCGAGTCGTCCTCGGCTTCATCACACCGATGCTCGGAGAGAGACTGGCCGTCATGGTATGTAATATTGTGGTCCCCCCTTGCCCGTCCACTTACTCCTGCACCCCGTCGCTTACACATCGCTAAAATCCCACCAGATATATCTGCCCGCAGCCATGGGCCTCGAACTCCTCTTCTGGCTCGTCCCGCGGTTTATCGTCTCGGCCGTCGCGGTGTCGCTGCAGGGCTTCTTCCTCGGCCCCCTGTTCCCCGCCGTCGTCGTCGCCGCCACCAAGTCGCTGCCGAAGCACCTGCACGTCAGCGCCGTCGGCTTCGCTGCTGCCTTTGGTGGCGGGGGCGCGGCCATCCTGCCGTTCGCGGTTGGCGCCATCGCCCAGTCCAAGGGCGTCGGCGTGCTCCAGCCCATCATCTTGGCGCTGCTGGGAGTCTTATTGCTACTGTGGATAGGCTTGCCCAATTTTAGCAAGAAGAAGGACTAGACAAGGCAAGAATTGAGCATGAGTATTTATGTGTATATACCCACATACATTGGTCTGTCGATGGAGGGCACAACCTGGAACCCACAAGCGTCCACGAGACTCCACGCCAGCTTTCCATGGAACTCTTAATGAAGTGTACATAAGACACGTGCCAACCCGGGTTTCTGTCCTAATTCTACCCGCAATGACAAAGATTACCCGGGACTTGCGCTTCGCATGATCTTTGGTGTTGAATTCTGGAGACAGCCCCAGAGAATCACGTCCGAGCCGAAAGGAGATGGATGGTTCTCACACTGCCTATGCAGAGGCACTCTGACATGGAAACATTGTGGTCTTATTTACCATAATCTACAGATGGCCGGGCCATTTTCAAGGGCCAACGTGACCCGCAAATGCAGTCTAAATCGAAGTACACAAGGCCAACGTATGGTCGTCCAGCCAGTAAAGCTCTATGCCGCGTAAAATCAATGTACGTCCAACACTGGCGTTGGACACGAAACAACCGAAAAGTCTATACCAGTCATGAACAACGTCCCAAACTGCTCTCCGTAATGACTCTTTACCCATCATGTGCTCCCATTGAATCATTGCCCTCTCTCCTATTTGATCGTCCCCAGAGTGAGCCCAGCCTCAATCAAAACGCCGACCCGAGAAGCGACCCCAGACGACAGTATTTTGTATGTGCCTGTTTAAGCCGCAGGTGGTGTCGTGACGGTCGCGGGCATGTGCAGGCTCGGCCAGAAAACGTAAGCGCCGAGGAGGATGGCTCCAAATACCATGAAGCCCACAGCACCCTTGGCACGAGCGGGGTGGTTCTGTCGCATGGTCGCCAGAGAGAGGCGCGCATCGACGAAGGTGGACTGGATCTTCTCGGCACCGAGCTTGTAGTAGCAGAGACCAGCGAGGGCGATCGAGTAGCCGAAGTACTGCTGGAGGGTGACAGGGTCCATGAAGATGACCAGGGAGGCGATGACGAGAAGAATGTCCTTGAGAATACCGGACATGGTAAGGACAACGGCAGAGGTCTTGCCAATCTACAGGGTCACACGGGTCAGTATTGCCAGGTGGGTCGTTTGGGGGGTTGACGCAGTAGCCGGGGTTCCACATACCAGGAAGACGACCGAGACGTTGAGCAGGAAAGCGACAAAGGCGTTCGCAAGGAGGGTGAAGATGCCGACGCTGTAGATGTCGGCCATGCCCATGCGAGGAACCTCAACGAAAAGGGTGACCACGCCGTTGATGACAGCACAAGCCGGGGCGTAGTAGTAGAGGGAAACGAGGGGGTCCATCTTGAACTCGGCGGAGCTCAGCATGCGCTGGATCATGACGAGACGCAGAGCCTCGAAGACGATACCACTGCACTGGTCTACAACACACAAACACGCACAAGTCAGCGGGAGGCCCACGGCGACAGAAGCCAGCCCAGCCAGCGGGAGACCACAATCACGTACAAATGAAGCCGATCAGGTCGAACTTGATCTCGCCAAAGGAAGCGATAACGACGCCAAGGACGATGATACCGACGTTTCCAAGCACCTTCATGTTTGGAGGGGCAATGCCGAAAGCCCAGGTGGCAAACAGGGTGACGACAGCGTTGGTGGCCTTCAGCATCTGGATGAAAGAGACCGAGAGATACAGGTAGGCGACGTTTCCGCAAATCAAAGACAAGCTGAACATGATACCGATGGGGACAATGGCACGCCTGGGAGGTGGCCAGCATTAGCATCGAATCCGTGGACGGTTGTTTCGCGCCCGCTGCCTTCGACAGTGCCAACGGCGCGGGCCTGGACACAACTCACATGTAGGTCTGGGTGGTCATGGGGACCTTGTGCCGAGAGTCGAGCGTCGAGGTGCACTTAGCCATGATCTGGGTCATGGTGGTAGCGAAGACCATGTGCCATGTCGTCAGGAAGAGTGCTGTCACACAGTCATGTCAATTGAGTGTCTTTTGGTCTCGGAGGCGAGCTGCTGGTCTCGTGGACCCGGGGGATCGAGGTCTTACGGAAGTCTGTACGATGAGGATGTCTTGTTAGCGGGTGCAATTTGTAGGAGGCAAAGGATATGAGACAGGTTGTCTCGTAAAGCAGGACTGAACGTTGCGGTGGAGGACTCACTGAATTTTGCGGTTGCCAGAACCCATTTGTTAAAGATAATAACACCGGAGCTGCAGGCAATCCAGACACTGCAGCGGCATCAAGCAGTCAGTATCATAGTCCACAGTATGCAGCGCATCATCGCCAACTCCGGCGCCGCCACCGACAGCACCACATGCAGGGAGCGGGGCTCTGTCGGTTGAAGTGCATGCTGGACTCTCGGAGGGGCACACGTACGCGATGTAGACGGCCGGGTGAAGGCCGCTGGCCTTGGGCGCAGGAGGAGCAGGGTCCTGTCGGAGGACACCGCCCTCGAGCTTCCTGTCCTCCTCGCCCGAGTCCCGCTGGTTTTCCTTTGTTGCAGACATGGTGCAAGCAACTTGGGGGGGTTTTCGGTCGAGACGAGACGAGACTAGATCGATCCGAGTCGTTGTATGGGAGGGAATAGGTTTCGTCAGTGGTACGAAACCAAACACCAGGTGAACGAAGGACAGGGTCGAGCAGTGGTGCCGCTGGCTCGTGGGTGATGAGCTGGAGGGGGGAAGGGGGTGTGTGGAGGAGAGGCGAGAGGATTAAAGGGAGAGAGAGGTAAAGTAGGGACACAAAGAATAAAGAAAAAAAAAACTTGAACGCCTATGGAGACGAGCAAATTGATGACGATATTGGAGGAGGGCGTTGGTGGTGGACGAGTCGAGGCTGAGGTGTCGAGGTCGAGGTCGAGGGGTCCAGAAGATGGGCCCAAAAAGGAGATTGGGATCTGTCGTCTGTCTCCTTCAGGAGAAAATTGGATAGAGCCGACAGGTTTTGGAGCCGGGGTCTGGTTGGCCCTGGGTTGGCCTGGTCAAAGGAAAAGGACAGGGCCGGCACTCACTGGCTGACTGGGAAGGCGCGGGAACTGTTGCACCGCACGCACTTGCTTGACTGGCTTGAGATTGACCCAACTGCAGCACGGCGCACTGCACGTACGCCGAGAAAGAAATTTAGCCGAGACGGCACGTCATCAAGGCGGTTTCGCAGTGGTGCCAAAATTAACGGAGCAATCAAATGAGGACAGGGGACGGACGGGGGAGGAGACGGGGGAGGGGAGGAGACAGGGCAGGGCCATGGAGGGCCATGGACCAAGCCTGCAGGCCGGCAGGGCCAAGTGGCAGGGGCAGCTGCCGCGGCAGGTGAAGATCGGCCGTGGAAGCTGGGAAGGTGCTGACGGGGGACTGGAACCTGGCTGGGCCTGACTGGATCTGAAAGCGTTGCTGGCTGTTGGTTGACCGCACGTGGGGGTCGATGCTTGGTGTCCGCCTCCCACCGCCTGCCGTTTCCGTCGGTCAATTAGGGCAGTATGTAGCGGTGTGCATGGTTCGCGTGGCTCGGCAGGTGGCAGAGAACAGAGAAAAGGAAACACGCAGCCGCAGAGGCTCTAACATGACCCCACCTAACCTTGCAGAGATGACGATAGTGTGGACTCTCAGCCTGGGCCCTGCCTGACCTGGAGGTTTATTTGTCAACTCCTGCTCGCTCCATTGCGCCTAGATATTATGCCCCTTTTCGCACACGTCACTTTCATCTCACGCATCTACAGTGAACTCCATCGCTCCATCCAGTCTGGGGCATTGGAACCGCACTAGTCCCCCGTATCTACCTCGTGGTCGTCTGGCGTACAGTAGCGCGTCATGAACGTGCTGGACACTACTTTCGTTATATATAGTAGCCCAGTAGTACATGGCAAATGCGGTGGAGAGGGCCTGAGACCCTGAAATTTGCCCTGGGCGGCAGCAGCCGCGAATCCTCATTTCATCTCGTCTCGATTTTTTTACTTTGTACTTTATCACTTTCCTTCTCCGAACCCTGCCACATGTCAATTGCTGCTGCGCCTAGCAAGACCAGCGGGTCGAGCGTCGCCGTGACTGCAACGCATACAGTCATTACCGAGCATTGCTTCGGATCGTGACAGCCTGTCCAGCCAACCAGTCAATCTCCTCGGTAAGTCAGTGATTCTGGCTGGCTGGCTGGCTAGACAGGCCGTGGCATGGGACCCGTCCAGCTGTCTCGGCCTCAGCTTGAAGTAAACAACCCCACGCCCGCTTTCACTTCCACTTCCGCTCCCACACCCGCAAGATCCACCTGAGCAGGGCACTTCGTGGTAGTCTGAGTCCTGTGTAGTGTAGGTATCTATGTGTGCCTGTGCAATCAGCCCTGTGCAACCCTTCCCGGCAGCCGGGTCGCACCCTGGCTACATCTCCATCTGTCGTTGGCTCAGACAGCTCGATACAATAAGCTTTGTGGAGGCCACCAGGCGCCAGATCTGGCCCGAGAGGCTTGTCCTGATGTAGCTCGCCCTCCTGGAGCTAATCACGGCTCTCCTATTGCATGCCTGCATGCACGCAACCTTGACCTCGGAGCCATGGACTTTCTGCATAGCCCAGACATCTGTCACTCATTCATCTGGTCACAAATAAAGTGTCTGGTCAGATACTTGCTACGACTCCTCCCCTCGTTCATCTCTGCTGATCAGCGCTCGCGGCGTGTTCGCTCAACTCCAATGACGAGCAGGGGTGATCCGGGACAGAGTAATGGGACCGTTCCACATACTACCTTGGGTAGCCTACAGGCCAAAGGGCGAGCTCGGTGTCCACCCCTCATGGCGGGAGGTCATCCAAGTGTAGCAGTCTGCGGCTTGGGATGGGCTTTTGCACGGTCCCAGGTTGGCTGGGCTGATCTGTCGGTGCTCGGCCGAGTTCGAGATGACATGCCGGGCGTAGTCCTGCTGCTGGTCAGGGCGCCCATCCGTGGGACCCTTGGCAGGGCTGCTGTAATCAAACAATCCACCCCAGATTCCTTGGGAAGTCCAGTGTCTGGGTATATTTTGATATTGCTCGCATGTCTCGGACGGTTGCTTTTCTTCCCCGCCTCGATGCCACTATTCACCTAGCACTGGCATCTCCATACATACATACATGCAATCAAGTATTCGTTGCGAAGGTCAGACGGGCAAGTCCCCGGTTCCCGAGGCACCCTCAGACAATCCCGAAGTCTCATGTCATCAACCATCTCATGTCCTTGGACGAATAGTCGTCATCAAATACATAGTCCCCCCTCAGCCACTTTCCCAATCCTCCAGCCACCACCTCTCCTTCACACACACCATCCTGACGTTCCCGCCCAGCATCCGGCCGAGCTCCTCGGCCCAATGAGCCGGGATGTCACCGTGGATCCTGAGACTTTCCAGATGCGTCGCCCCCGCCACAGCCTTGAACAGCCTCTTTTCCATCCTATCTTCATGCTGGGCCATGAAACCAACCCGCGTTGCCGACGGCGACCTCCTTGGCTCCCAGTCAATCACCAGCTCTTTGAGCCCTTCCGCGGACTCCAACACATGGCCAAAGAACTTGACCCAGGTATTCCAGTTGGCGTGTTCCATTGCAACGTGAAAGACAAGCCTCCTTAACCTCGGGATCCTCAGCGTCCCGTGCACAGCGAGCCCGATCCTTCTCCCGTGCTCGAACATGCACGCCCGCAGGACGGCTTCTTCCTGGACCCTGGCCCGCAGCTCGGCATATGCTCGCTTGCATATCAGCATCAGGGCCGGCAGCGGTCTGGAGAAGGCGGGCTCCCCGCCGAAATTGTAGAAGGGTCTGCTGCTGAACTCGAAGTCGCTGTAGCGGAAGCTCAGGGTGAATGCGTAGACGATCTCGCGGACTTCGCCGGGGAGGTTGAAGAGTGGCGAGCCGGCCTGGTTGTCAAAGCACATCGCGGTGAGTAGGTGGCGAATTTTCGCGCATGTGCCAGTGGGTATGGACAATCTGAATTTGGAAAGCCCGGTAGAAAATGCAGATACGCAGGGCCTTTAATTGTACCAGTCCTTCATGGTGACTTTTTCAGATATGTGCACCGTCTGTCTTCAAATACCCTGTGGATAAATGGGCAATCAGGTACCCAGGTACCTCGGAAAAACAGCTGCCTGGATAGTCAGCAACTCGCCTTGCCCACGACGGTGCCGAACTAGCCTAATTTGCTACTAGAATAAACTTCTGCCTGACGCTTGCATAAGGCAGAAGTTATTCTGTGCCCTTTTCATTGAGGTATTATCAAGCTTTAGCAAAAGAATTTTGCTTGTAGTTGATCCGGTCTGGAAAAGTTGACAACACTGTCTTCTGGGCCAGGCTGCATCACCCTGGTCCTTTGCAGATGCGCTCCGGGATTGGCTGTTTGTATTGATTGACTGGAGAGACTTTACTACCATACTCGGAGTATCAAAATAATCTGTCTTCGAAGCAGGTCGGCGAAGGAAGCTCATAGAATCCTAGACATGATGGATATGTTGATTAATAATAACAATGCTCGTGATGTAGCCGCCAGTGTCATTGACGAGCTGGGCCGCTCAGAACACAAGAAACGTTTTTCCTCGTTCCGGGATCTTCCTCCTCATGTCAATGCAACTGGCAACATTTCCCTGTCTGAAATTCGTCGAATACATGAGAAGCGACGTGTCAGAAGCTCCCGTGGTATCTTGTGTTTGCCACTAGAGCCTTGGTCCCTTGCGGTCACACGTATGACCGGCCACTCTCGGGTGTCCTCTCAATTCCCAGTTGATGCACTGATCCGCACTTCGTTGAGCTTACTGCCCTGTATCATTGTCTGATCCTGTGGCAAGTCTTAGTGGACTTCATCTAATGTTTAACGGCAGTCTGGACTTACCATGGCAGTTTCCCAGCCAAAGAGACTATAAATCCAGGTCATCAGGCTCATCCCGCCGATCCATATGACCGGCTCATAGCGATCGCTCAGAAGCTTGTCCGCAAGTGTCCGAGAATACTCGCTTATTGAGCTCTGTCTTGATAAACTGAACTCAAGGAAGGCGCGGCTTTCAATCCACTGCCTAAGACTAGAGTATAGACTTCCCGATGGGAGCGGTACCCGGGGAGAATTCTCGAAAAGCCGTGTTCCTACGCTGCCAGACTTGATATTCACGACTCGCACCCCAAACGGCGCAAGCTCACGCCTGATGGTCCGATTGATACACTCGGCAGCGGCTTTGGAGGAACTATATGCAGAGAAGTAGGGCGGGCAAGCAACAGGGTCGATGCTGCCCAGGTCGGCAACTAAACCACGCGAGGCCACGAGCAGAGGCAGGAATGTCTGGGTGACCGCCCATATCCCGAAGACGTTGACATCGTACAGCTTTTTGACCGCCTCGACGGGTTCGTCCGCGAACGGCATGACGCTGATTACCCCCGCGTTGTTGATGAGCATGTCCAGTCTGCAGCCGGTTGTCGCCGACACAAGCTGGAAGGCAGCGTCGATGGACACCTGGGAGGTCACGTCGAGCTCCAGCGTATGTATTGTTCCTGGGACCTGATCATCTTTTCTGGCTTCCAGGATTTCGGGATCGATCTCATTGAAGGAGCGGCCGGATGCAAAGACTGTCTGGCCGCGGTGAGAGAATTCAACGGCCAGCGCCGCGCCGATACTGCCCTGGCCACAGCCAGTGATTAAAATTGATTTCATGCTTTGTGTGAGATTCTGCCCGCTGAAGAAAGGTGTGGTGGTAGCGTTATTATTGTACAAGTTTCAACAGCGGATGTAAACAATGTGGAAAGGGGGTCAAATGACTCGGTTAGAAACATACGGTGGGTGAGTGGAATCCTTGTAGTCATATTCCTGGTCAGTTTAAACTTTCCGGCCGACCAAGATTGGGTTTCTCAAAGATGAACCTAATTTCCGTCCACTTCATGGCTTTTGCCGTCCCATCCTCTACTGCGCTAAACATTTTTCCAAGTTCAGATACACGGCCTCAACGGAACCATCATCAGCCATGGCCATTTTTGAATCTATGTGAGTTTGACCAAGATATCTGGCCGGAGATAGATCGCGAAGAGCCTCAAACTACTCTCCCACTCTATAGTCTGTGTTGACTCTAGGTTAAATTTCCAAAGAAATTTGGCAAGAATAATCCGCATTTGCATATACGCCACAGCTTGGCCAGGGCAGCCACGAGGACCTGTCAAGACTTGTTCTTAGTATAGCTCTGAATATGGCGGGGGCAACGGTCATAAATATGTCCCTGAACAATCGTTTGTGGTGGGCAAAGAAAAGTGACCATCAATAACGCAGTGTGTCTTACCTGATGAGAATGGTAAAAAGGCATCTTTGCAGTCTGTGCGAAACCTTTGATCGTAAAGCGGATGCGACGGTGGCAGAAAGCGCTCTGGGTGGAATTCCCGCGCGAGGTGAAAGAACCGCTCGTCGTGCGTCGTGGAGAAGTGAGATGTCTGGACGACGCACTGTTGCCTTCTTGTCAGCTTGCCCAACTGGTCATCACTTATGCCAATGAAACGACTAGGTAGGTAATTACTTACTCCTTTCGGCACATAGTGCCCGTCTACCGTGGCCCCTGGGCTCACACGCGGCAACCCAAAGGCAGCGTTGGTGTGGATCCTCATGCACTCATCGATGACGGCCGTCAGATATTTGCAATTCTGGAGCCCATCTGCAGTGATATTCTCGTACTTTTCAAATGATTCCCTGATTTCGGTGACTGTCCTGGCCATCTTCTCTGGATTCATTCCCAGATAAAAGACGCTTGCCGTGAGGACATTTGTGAGCGGATCGAAACTTGCGGCCATCATCTGATCGGCCTGTGCGAAGATCCAATCGTCTGTAGGAAGATCTCCATCTTGCACGGGTATCAGACTCTGCATATAGTCCGGATGATCGAGTGCATGCCGTCGATTGATGCGCGCCTTGACTTCTTGATGGTTGAGCCGTAGCAGGGTCGGCATGGTCAAGACGATACTTGGAGGAATCATGACCCACATCAAAGGCCGCAGAAGAGGGAATTTCCGAGTGATTTGGTTCACGGTCCCCCAGGGCCCAACTTTCAGGAAGGTTGAAAGGAAGATAGATGCTTCACCTGAATAATGGTCGCAGGTCAGTCCCCTTTGTAAACGGAATCCTTGTTCTGCGCGGTGCCCTACCTTTTTGGACATGGCCAAAATCTCGTCCATATGTCAAATCGCCGGCTAGGTCCCAAGCCAAGTAGTCAAACCACTTGCTGGCATTGAGTACTTCGCCACCGTTGCGGTAATGTTCCAGTTTGCGAATGAAACAGTCCACATGATCGTGTATCACAGGCTCGTAGCTCCGAGCCGCCCTGGAGCTGAAAGACGTGACCAACTTGCGTGCACCCTCGCGGTGGATGTCTGGGTCTCTCTCAGCCGAAATACCGGGCTCTGGAGACACTCCCATATCTTGAAAGTTTGTCTTGGTAAAGGTCTCGCGGTTGTTCACCGCGCTTCCGTGGATGTCTAAAAGCATACGAGAACAGGAGGTCAAATTATGGCTGTGAGAGGCTAGGTGACTGCGGAGGCTCACTTACCTTGGAATGCTTGAGGACGGCAAAACACTAGCTCATTCGGCGCGATTCTCACAACATCACCTGTCTAGAAGTTAACCATTCACTCATTTGAGTGAGTGCGATGGCGGAGTGCAGTTAGATGTTCTTACCATATCTCTTGAAGAGATCCTCAACCTTCCAAGGATATCGACCGGAGTACCTGCGAATGAATTACAGCGTCAGAGGACCCTGGTGTCCCTACCTAAGTATTATACCAACGTGCTGGTGCAAGAACTTACCATAGCGCGGCATAGTAGATGTTCGAGACTGCAGCTAGCCTTGGCCCAGGAAACTTGGCGAGCGGATGGAAGAATAGGAGGTAAATGCAACGGAGTAATGCGTACACAAACAACAGAAGCACAAGCCATCCTAAAAAAGAACGTAGCTCCCAATCACCATTGCAAAAAGAGACTGGGCTGATCTCCCGCAAGAAAATACTTCCCTTGAAGCTTTCGAGTGTCGCGGCCATTCTTTCGGTGACAATGGATTTGAAATCTGATGCAGCACTTGACATACCCCCTGGCTAGGCTGTTTGTCCTCCACGCAGTGGATGCGTTGAGGGGATGAGATCAATACATACCCTTACAGTCCGGACGATCGATGTCCTGGGTTTGCTGAAACCAGGCGTAATCTCGGACTGTTCAAATTGCCTAATTGTAACTACGCGATTCAGACACCGTACGACGGACGTGCTTGGCCTAACAGCGTGCGCATTCGCAGTGACTCGGAACACATCAAGAGGTCTGTAGATCCCGACAAGGTTTATAAAGGAGTCCATCCCTTGATTTGGAAACAGAAGGTATATGCGTCGCAGAGGTAAACGACGAGGAGTTCGCGTGCATGCAGTAGCCAGCCCCAGGAGAAATGTCTGATCAAGGTGCACCCAAGGGCTTTCGCTTCTGGGCGGTTATTGCAGCGCTCTCCATGACGTCGCTGCTATCTGCGCTGGAAAACACAGTGGTATCGACACCTTTACCTACGATAGCAGCTCTGTTGGATATTGGACGAGACTATTCCTGGGTCACCAACGCTTTCTTCCTCACCAGGTATGTTCTGTAATCCCCCCCCCCGCCACATTTCGAGTACTATCTAACACACAATCAGTGCCGCATTCCAACCATTCTTTGGACAGGTGGCAAATATCGTTGGCCGGCGGTTTCTATCTCTTAGTGTCGTGGTGATTTTCATCGCAGGGAGCGCGATATGCGGCGCTTCCACCAGCGGCCCTATGTTAATCACCGGCCGCGCCATCCAAGGCATCGGCAGCGGCGGAATTAACATGCTTGTAGAGCTGATTGTCTCAGATCTTGTGCCTTTGAGAGATCGCGGAAACTACATGGCCATCATCCTGATCATCTATCTGGCCGGAACCGCCCTAGGGCCTTTCCTGGGCGGTAATATCGTAAAGAGTTCCAGCTGGCGATGGGTATTCTGGATGACCGTCCCGATCGGTGTCGCTGCCATGGCCTTACTTTTTCTTGTTCCTGCATGTCAAAGTCCCCAAGAAGGAGACAACCAGACTCAGGTTGCAAAGAATCGATTATGCCGGAAACCTCGTCATCATTGGTGCAACCGTCGCGATTCTCTACGCCCTGACCTACGCCGGTACTCTGATGGCATGGTCCGACGCTCGTGTTATCACGCCTCTCGTTGTGGGTGTGATTGGATTGGCATTGTTGATCCCGATTGAAGTTTGGGTGGAAAGACACTCTCCCGCGGACCCTGTTGTCCCTGCGCGCCTTTTCTCGAGCCGGACAGGAATTGTCGTGGGAGTCAACACTTTTATCAACTCCATGCTCCTCTACTGGGCAATGTTCTTCCTGCCGCTGTACTTCCAGTCCGTGAAGCAGTTTACTCCAGCTGAAGCCGGGGTTCAGATGCTGCCGGTGCTGTTGGTCTCCGTGCCTAGTGCCATCGCCGCCGCTCTTGTCCTCTCGAAGTATGGAAAGTTCAAGCTTCTCCACGTCGTTGGCTTTGCGTTGATGGCCGTTGGTCTAGGGCTTTTGAGTATAATGGGCGCGGAATCCGCCAAGGCGCTATGGGTCACCTTCCAAATCATCGCTGCTATAGGCTCAGGCATGGTATTGAACACACAGCTGCCTGCTTTTCAAGCTAGAGTTCCAGAGGCCGACCAGGCCAGTGCGACCGCAACATGGGCATATATCCGATCATTTGGCAATATATGGGGGGTTTCCATCCCCGCAGCAGCCTTCAATGGTCGGTTCGAGGCATTGGCAGCCGGTATAGCTGATGATGCTGTGAGAACGGATTTGGCCCAAGGCAAGGCTTTTCAACACGCCACAAAGACTTTCGTCAGTGGTTTGCAGCAGCCAACACTAAGACAGGCTGTGCATGTTTTCAGCGAGTCGCTTCGGCTAGTCTGGTGGCTCGCCGCTGCATTCGCTGCCCTCGCGACGCTGTTAGCTCTTGTGGAGCGGGAGATACCCTTGCGCACTGAACTCGAGACCGAGTTCGGGCTCACAAGTACCGAACACATAGTAGTCGAAGACCCAGATGAATCAGGTGTGAAACACGCAAAGAGCAAGGACACCGGGGGCTCGACGTTTGCTGAGGACGGGCCAGGAATTCATGAGAGTGGCTTGGTATCCGAGTCTCATTGGTAGCGGGAAAATAAATAGTCATTTAAGTTGTCCATCGACTTAGAACCCCATATCCTTCATGCCCTATTGTAGACTCAACTTTGATCTCGTGTGTCTTGTGCTCCTAGCCCTCTTGAGCTGGAGGTTTCGAGGCCAATAGGTATGACCAATTTCACGGCAGGCAGATTCCCTTTCCTCATCTCATCCAGGCCCGATATCACAGATTCCAAACCATTTTGCAGAACCTTGATTGGATGATGTCGCAGACATCCGTCCCTGAGAAAACCCTCCATGCACTCATACCATCTGCAAGCAAACTCCCGCCTGTCTGGCCTAATCTCCAGCTCATAGCTTTCAGACAGTCTGATTGGCTCGCCAAATGCTTGATACTGCATAAGGAATTCTGTCTTGACGGCCTTCCTCTTGTCCGCGATTGCCCGACCCTCGTCATCCAAATGCTCCAGATGGACACAGCGCCCACCCGCACGCCCCAGTGCTGCAAAAGAAACCTCGGTCGACAGGTGGTCAGTGATACAGTCAAGCACTAACCACAGCTCATTACTGGTGTAGCCTCTGATATCCTGGCCGCACGTCTTCGACTTGTAGTCGAATGTTGCAACTGCTCCGAATGAATGAGCAAGAGGGAAATTATGAGGTGAGCAGATTGCGATAGGGAGATAGCCAGAACTGATCAATAGTTGGGTTAGCAAAGAGATGCATTTTCCAACACTTGTGTATTGCGAAACGTACAGCCTGAGAATCTGTATTGCCATCGTCCCGGTGGCAGTGCTACCTCCGTAGACTAGTGCGTGACGGTCTGCATCGTCACCGACGTAGGGCCTCTGCGGCGTTCCGTTGAGAGCAATGCATGATGTCCACAATGCCAAAGCAACAGTACTGTGTCCCACACCGCCAACTGCGGCCGCTTCCTCCCACGTCATCTCATCCGGAATACGAGCGACCAAATCGACGTGGGCGCTGACGTACTCCGCGAAACCACCCGTCGCATGATCTGCTGGGTTCGAGCCAAATACGTTGCCACAGACCCGATCTGTGATTTTGATCCTTGATTTGGCTGGATCGATGCCTGGCCCGAGAGCAACGACTGTTCCGCTGAAGTCGGTGCCGGCGGTGGCGCCCGGACTGGGGAAATTTAATGGCAGTTTGTAGTCGGTTGGATTCAGAGCCACTGCCCTCACCCTGACGAGTATACGGCCATTGGCGAGTTCCGGAACAGCAGCGTCCTTTGTTACTTGCAGACGGCCTCCTTCTCCCTGCTTGACAGCCACTTGGGTTTTTGGGATCGAGTAAGGAGTTTCCATTGCCACGGACTTTGATTCCGTCAGTAATGCTTGGTGTTACAGTGTCGAACGTCTCCTGGAAGTATCAAGTGAAGAATGTGACTATCAATTTGCCAAGTCGATACAGAACCGACACGTCGCGTCTACGCATTCCTGAGATCGACAATTCCTCCTATTACCCTGGTTGTCCAAGACAAGGGATAAAACCATCAGCCCCTGAATGCCGCCCGAGCAGCCCGAAAGGTTTCCAGGGCCAAGAGCCAAGCGTTGTTAGGACGATTGTGAGTCAGGCACACGTCCCAAGGGTTCGGAGAAGCCATCATCACTCTACCAAGTTGCGTACAGTACTATAAGAATACGGGACACGCTAAAAGGAACACGTTCAGGATGTTGATTCAACCTTGTCGATGTCACGACTCCCGTGACTCAAGCAATCTGTTCGACTCAGTTATGATACGTGATCTCCACAGCAGCGATTTACAACCATGGCGCATCATTGTGCTGCCCGGGTATTATAATATCCACTATGTTCGTCGGTCCACTTAATATAGTTACATTGCTATGTCTGACTCCAGCCCTGGATTGTGGGGACATCTGCACGTCTGTGAATATGGGATCACCTCTGAATGGGCGGTTCGCGTACCGGACGGTTCCGCTGTCGACGTTGCTGCGCCTTTGGTCTTTCTGTATCCATCCCATGGCATGGGATCACTTGTAACTATCACTAATTAGCAGCTAATTCTGTCGTCTTTTTGAACGACTCACATTATCAAGACCATTTACAGGCAGGAATAGAACGGCCTGAAGCATCAGAACTGAACAAGCTAACCAAATATTCCGCAATGAGTTCGGAACAGGATCACTCATCATCGACGCCAGGGCCAGAGCGGATTGCAATCATTGGCACTGCATGCCGACTCCCTGGGTCATGCAACTCGCCAGAAAGGCTATGGCAACTCTTGCAAAAACCGCGAGACCTTCTTAAGGAAATACCCGAGGACAGATTCAGCGTCGAAGGCTTCTATAACCCAAACAGTGATTACCATGGGAACAGCAACACAAAATGGTCTTATTTCTTGGACGAAAATATCCGTCGATTTGACGCCCAATTCTTTCGCATCAAATCCGCAAGTCTCTCAGTGTTCGGAAAATGTAACACTACTGACTTCTAGAAACAGGCCGAAGCTGCAGCAATGGATCCTCAACAGCGCCTGTTACTCGAGACTGTGTACGAAGCCCTGGAAGCCGGGGGACAAAGGATGGAAGACCTTCAGGGATCTAATACCGCCGCGTTTGTTGGATGCTCACTCGCAGATGTAAGTCACCAGCGATATTCCTAGCCGTGTGATATTAAACATGCAAAGATCGTCGATTATATCTGGCACGAGAAAACTGATTGCGGCGACAGTATGACTACATGCTGTTGCGAGACACAGATTCAATTCCCACTTACCATGCCACCGGGATACATCGAAGCATAGTTGCGAATCGTATATCCTACTTGTTCGATTGGAGTGGGCCTTCGATGACGATTGACACCGCCTGTAGCTCCAGTCTTGTGGCTTTGCACCAGGCGGTTCAGGCGCTCCGCTCAGGTCAGTGATCATCCCGACACTCTGATAGTGGCGTATTTCCGGCCACGGTTGCTGATTCCGCACAGGGTCAACAAATCTGGCTATAGCCGCCGGCACCAACCTGATTCTGGGGCCAGAGAACTATATCGCGGAGAGCAAACTTAGGATGCTGTCCCCCACAGGCCGCTCACGGATGTTTGACGCCTCGGCCGACGGCTATGCTCGTGGGGAGGGAGTTGTCACAGTCGTATTGAAGCGACTCAGCGATGCGATCCGGGACGGCGACGCGATTGAATGTGTCGTCCGCGAGGCGGGTATCAACCAGGACGGCAAAACCAACGGCATCACAATGCCAAGCTCAGAAGCGCAGGCGCGATTGATTCGGCAGGTCTATAGCAGTGCCGGTCTTGACTCACGGAAACCATTTGATCGATGTCAGTACTTTGAGTGTCACGGGACGGGAACACCAGCTGGAGACCCGCTCGAAGCGCAAGCAATCAGGAATGCATTTTTTGGTGACGGGGATGCACCTCGGGAGGAGGAGGACCTCCTCTACGTGGGGTCTATCAAAACCGTGCTTGGACACACGGAAGCCACTGCAGGCCTCGCCGGTCTGCTGAAAGCCAGCTTGGCCCTGCGCCAGGGGGTGGTTCCGCCGAACATGCTGTTTGAGAGGATAAATCCCGAGGTCCAGCCGTTTTATTCTGGATATTTACAAGTTCCCACGAAACCTGAGCCATGGCCAGACCAACTCGTAGCGGATGGCAGCCCGAGGAGGGCGAGCGTCAACAGCTTCGGGTTCGGTGGTGCCAACGCACATGTGATATTAGAGAGCTGGGACGACGACAGAGAACGCCCAAATGGGGAAGGTAGGCCTTGTCTTGCACCATTCGTGTTTGCGGCACATTCGGTCAGTTCGATCAAGGAGCTTCAGTTGAGATACTCGGCCTTCTTACGAGAGCGCAGAGACGAAGTCGATCTGGCGGACCTTGCATGGACACAATATGCCCGCCGCACGCAGAAATTACCAGTACGAAGTTACATTGCCGCCACAACCATATCCGGCCTCATTGAACAGCTTGAGGCTGCAGGATCAGAGCAGGATGGCCCATCAAAGCAAGCGCGGCCAGTGGTGTCTCAACCCAAGTCGCAAACGCCCAAGTTTATAGGAATATTTACAGGTCAAGGCGCACAATGGGCCGGAATGGGACGAGAGTTGCTCCAGCACTCTGAATACGCCCAAAGAAGAATTGGCCAGCTGGATTCCCACCTACAGCAGCTCCCTCCGACCGACCGGCCCTCCTGGTTGATTTCGGAGACTCTGTTGGACCAGAGCGATATAGGTGCAGCATCGCTGTCCCAGCCAGTATGCTGCGCAGTACAGATCCTGCTGGTTGATCTTATCACCGCGGCAGGAATCAGCTTTCACAGCGTTGTCGGGCACTCCTCGGGCGAGATCGCAGCGGCCTATGCAGCAGGCTACCTTTCCGACGTGGACGCCATGACAGTTGCCTATTACCGAGGTATACATTCGGCGCCGAAACAGGGTACTGGATCTCTCGCTGGTTCGGATGGACCCGGGAAGATGATGGCTGTCGCCACGTCGCGAGAGGATGCGCTGCATCTATGTTCATTGAGGAGATTCAGAGGTCGAATCTGCGTGGCAGCCCACAACGGGCCAAACAGCGTCACACTGTCCGGCGACGAGGATGCTATCCTCGAAGCCAAGGT
Organism: Diaporthe citri; assembly: GCF_014595645.1. Lineage (NCBI taxonomy): Eukaryota > Fungi > Ascomycota > Sordariomycetes > Diaporthales > Diaporthaceae > Diaporthe > Diaporthe citri. The sequence continues at coordinate 171,921 of NW_025064858.1, forward strand.
CGTGTTCGAGGACGAGGAGAAGGGCGCCAAGGTCCTATTCGTCGATCAGGCATACCATTCACACCACATGTTGCACTGCGCCGAGGCTTACGGGGAATGCCTGTCTACGCAAGCGGCGACATTCAATGGGAGCCGGCCGAAGTCGCAATGGTTCTCGAGTGTATATGTTGAAGAAGCCACAAGGCTTGTCGAAGACGGCAGGCTGAACCAGGGGTACTGGAATGCAAACATGATTGGCGAGGTGAAGTTTGCCGATGCCCTCCGGAAAGCCGTGAGCGAGGCTGGGCCTTTCGACGCGGCGATTGAAGTCGGTCCTCATGCGGCTCTTAGAGCCCCTTCACTTGCAACATTGTCCGACTATAACCTAGACCTTAAAGATTTACCCTACACTGGGCTCTTGAAAAGGGGACAGAACTCTACAGAGTCAGTAGCTGCTGCACTGGGTTACCTCTGGGCGCATCTCGGGGGCAAAGCGGTTGATATTCAGGGATACGAGGCTCTCATTCGCGGTCCAAGGGCGAACCGGCTGGTCACTGGACTGCCGCGATATGCGTGGGATCATGGCCCAAACCAAGAATACTGGCACGAGTCACGTGTGAGCCGCGCATTCAGGAGCCGCAAGCCAACGCACGAGCTTCTTGGAAATATGCTGCCGGACGGAACTCCGGGAAGGTCGTACCGATGGCGAAACCACCTCAGCGTCAACGAGGTGCCATGGCTGGGTGGACACCGCGTGCAGGGCCAGGCCGTGTTTCCTGCTGCGGGTTACGTCTGTATGGCTTTCCAGGCGGCGAGGTCTGTCGTCGATCTCAACCGGCCCATGGAGCTGCTCGAGGTTCGCGACGTCAATATCGACAGCGCTCTTGCGTTCCCCGAGGACGACGTTGCAGTGGAGACCCTGTTCGAGATGGTGGACATCAACATGGATGAGAAGGCCGGCCGCCTCGACGCCCGGTTCTTTTTATCTGCTGCGACGGGTGCTGGGGTGGACGCGTTGTCGCCGAAGGCCAATGGCCGCATCGTCGTGCTATTCGGGGACGCAAGCGTGGACAGTGATGATGTTCTGCCTTTGAGACCAGACCCCGAGCCTATGATGAAGTCGGTTGACGACAGGAAGTTCTACGACGCCTTGTCAAAGACCGGTTTTGGCTACAGCGGGCCATTTAGGGGGCTGAGCCACATGCGCCGTAAGGCAGGCTTCGCGACGGGCCAGATCCAAAACCTGGTAAATGTGTCTCTCGATGACCCGCGGAAAGCCATGATAGTACACCCTGCCTTCCTCGACCTGGCCTTCCAAGCTATCATGCTGGCATATTGCTATCCTGAAGATGGACGGCTATGGGCTGTCCACGTCCCTCGACATATCCGCTCCATCCAGATATCCCCCGAGCTCTGCGCTGAGCATCTTACATGCACCCAGCAGACCAGCAGCCACATTCAGCCGTTGTATTTCGATGCTGTTGAAACTAGTGCAAGCTTTGACGGTGTGGTCGGCGACGTCGGCGTCTATGCCCCGGATGGTCAGAGCTGCATGGTGCAGGTCGACGGTCTGCACTTCGTCCCCTTGGCAGAGGCGTCACCCGAGAATGATACTAGGGTATTTTCCAAAACAGTCTGGGCTCCGTCAGAGCCAGATATCCCAGCTGTCTGCTATGATGGACTCGCCTCAGCCAAGGACCATGAGCTGGCATTGGATCTTGAGCGGGCCTGCGTTTGCTATCTTCGACAGTGGGCGACGGAGTTCACATCGAGTCACCCTATCCGTGTTGACGGCACGTCGCCTCTAAGAGGCCTGCTTCGATACGCTGATCATGTCTTGAGCCAAGTCGCAAGCGGAAATCACAAACACGCCTCACAGGAATGGATGTCAGATGACCCGCTCGTCGTTCTGCCTGCCCTCTTGGACAAGCATGGCGACGAGTGCTTGGACCTCAAGATGGTCAACACGGTCGGACAGCAGATACCCGCGGTGTTGCGCGGAGAGACCACCATGCTGGAACATCTACTTCATGATGATTTGTTATCACGCTACTACCGCGAGTCTCTGGGCATGCGTGACTACACCGGATACCTTGCTCGAGGCGTAAAGCAGCTCACCCACCGTTTCCCAAACATGACTATCCTGGAGGTCGGAGGAGGTACCGGACACGCAACCAAGTCTATACTGGCAGAATGCGAGGGCAAATTCGACAGTTATACATTCACGGATGTCTCCCCTGGCTTCTTCCCCACCGCCGAGGAAACATTCGGTCGAGACTACGCGGACCAGGGAGGAGACCGAATGCAGTTCCGTGTCCTCGACATGGAGAAAGATATCGCGACCCAAGGATTTGCCCAGGGTCACTATGACCTGATCGTGGCCAGTTTTGTGCTTCACATAACAGAGGATCTCGAGAGCACACTCAGAAATGTGAGGAGGCTCCTCAAACCAGGCGGCTTCCTTATCCTGGCCGAGCTTACAGACAACGACGTCATCCGGTCTGGATTCATATTTGGTTCACTACCAGGGTGGTGGATTGGCGGGAACGATGGTCGGGTGTTGAGTCCCTGCATTGCGCCCTCGGAGTGGGACACGGTCCTGAGAAAGACGGGCTTCAGCGGGGCGGATTCCGTGTCGGACGACCGAGATACCCTGCCCCGACCGGCTTCTATAATTGTGTCTCAGGCTGTGGATTGGCGCATCCGCCTCCTGCGCGATCCGGCTACCGTGGTGCAGTCTACATCCGAAGTGTCTTCGCCTCTCAACAAGGAACTGATAATCATTGGGGGACAGTCCACGACCTCCATGGAGCTCGTCAAGGCACTGAAGACGAATCTCACGCCACTATACGGCCGAGTTCGCGACGAAATTTCCTTGGACAAGGTAGCGGCCACCGACATTACGCAAAACACCAGTGTTCTCAACTTATTTGATCTTGACACTCCGGTGTTTGAGAACCTGACACAGGAAAAGCTGTCCGGTTTGAAGCGCGTGGTCGAGAACGCAAAGACCATTGTGTGGGTGACGTCGGGGAGGCGAAACAAAAAGCCTTATGCGAACATGAGCGTCGGATTTGGGCGGTCTCTGTTCTGGGAGATTCCTGACCTCCGGCTGCAGTTTGTTGATTTCGAGGACGGGGTCGGGTCAGAGGCGCAAGAAGACATGATCACGGCAGAAATGCTGCGATTTGAAATGTCTGCCGAGTGGAAGGCTTCTGGTGCCCTTGATCGAGACAAGACTCTGTGGTCGGTTGAGCTGGAGGTGCTCTACGCCAAGACCAAGACAAGCAACTGCACGGGCTTTATCCCGAGACTGGTTGTCGACCGTGAAGCCAATCGCCGCTACAATGCGGCAAAGAGGAAGATAGAGGAGCCCACAGATTTATCCAATGTCTGTGTCGAGGCCATCCCAGAACCTGGCAGCACCGACGAAGACCTCCCAAGCTTGGATTTGCAGAGAGGGCCTCTCGTTGACGAGATGCGTGCCGAGCAACGCAAACAGTCCTCCGACAGGGCGAGCGATACCGTGTTGCTGCATGTGGAATATTCTTCACCATTTTCCGTCCCAGTGGCATCCGGCAGTCGACTCTACGTTCTCGCAGGCACAATGGAAGGCACTGGGGCACTCGCATTCGCGTTGGCCGAGACTACTGCGAGCAGCGTATTGCTCCCCCATCACCAAGTCAAACAGGTGGATGCCAAGTTGACAAGGCGTGATATACTCACCATGATGTTGCTCATTGTTGATGGCTTCATGGCGGCCAATACACTGAAGAATTTGGTGGAAGGGGATGAACTCTTGGTTCATGAGCCATCGTCAAGTGTGGCGCTCATCATAAAGCGACTGTTTAGAACGCTAGCCCCAGGAGTCGTCGTCCACATTACGACGACAACTGACCACTCAACCCCAGTCACGATGGACAGCGACCATGGCAATCATGACGACTTTCACTGGATCAGGCTGCCGCAACGCCCCCATCCTAGGACAATCTCTCGGATGTTGCCAAAACCGCATTCCATCGCAAAATTCGTCAACTTTGCCACCTCGAATGGCGACAGCTCCGGCATGGACCGAACAAGCACGATCATTGAAAAACATGTAGCAAACACATGCATAAAATGCAGCGTCAATACATTCTTTACCAACGAGTCCGGAATTGCGCAACACGACTCACCGTTTCTACGTCAGCACCTTGTCGCCAGAGTCAATCTGGCTCAGCGGATGCTCACCGATTCCAGTGTGCCTCTTGGGGAGCGCAACCCGGTGTTGCTACCAGTGTCCAGTCTACGCACTGGACAAACGTCGGTGCTAGACTTCCAAAACAGCTCCGACTTGATCGTCACATGGGACTCGGACTTGCCCGTGGTGGTCCGACCGGCCGATCACAGCAGCAGTCTATTCCGAGGCGATAGAAGCTACTGGCTAGTAGGCCTGACCGGAGACCTGGGCCTTTCCTTGTGCGAATGGATGATGCAACACGGAGCAAGATGCGTGGTGCTCTCCAGTCGACGTCCTGATGTCGACACAGAGTGGTTGAACAAGGTACAAAAGGAGCACGATGCCACGATTTTGGTATTGCCCTGCGACGTGACATCTTTCGAATCTGTGAAATCATGCTATCTCACCATAACCAGAACTCTTCCTGCACTGGCCGGCGTTGCTCAGGCGGCCATGGTCCTGCGCGACTCGTTGATCAAAGACATGGACATGTCTAAAATGCAGTCCGTACTAGATCCAAAGGTCCAGGGGAGCTTGAACCTATGTCGCGTACTGGAAGGTCAAGATAGTGGCCAACAGACCAAGCTGGACTTTATGATTTTCTTTTCGAGCATGGCGGGTCTTGTCGGCAACTTAGGGCAGTCGAACTACAGTGCAGCTAATGCGTTCCTGATCTCACTTGCAGCTCAGCGGAGAGAGCAAGGACTCGCAGCCTCTGTGATCAATATCGGAGTCATTGTGGGCATTGGATACATCACCAGAGAAGTCAGCGACGCAACCCTCGAGGATGTGAGGGAGGGCGGTTACATGTTCCTGCCGGAGCAAGCGTTCCACGCCATGTTTGCTGAGGCTGTGACTGCAAGTAACGTAAACAGTGGAAGAGATCCCGAGATATCCACAGGCGTTGCGCACGTTCAAATGGATGGAGAGTCCCGACCGATCTGGATTGACAACCCGAGGTTTTCCCACCACGTCCTGCCCGCCGCTAGAGACTACAACACGACGAGCGACAAGCCCGCAGGAAATTCTGCATCAATCGAGACGCAATTGGCAGAGGCAAAAAGCAAAGAAGATCTCTTCAACATTGTGAAAGGTAAAGCCAACAGACGTCCTAGGACTTTTCATTTTGCCTGGCCGGTTTTTGATTTCTTTTTTTTCTTTTTTAACTTCTAACTATCTACGAGTTGGATGGCTGACAGTGATCTGCTAGATGCATTCTCCATCAGGCTTCAGCATCTCCTGAAGATGGATCCAGATATCGAATGTCCTGTGAACATGCCACTCATGGACTTTGGGATCGACTCTCTCATTGCCGTCGAAATCCGAAAATGGTTCCTCAAGAATTTGTCGGTCAACGTGCCGGTGCTCAAGATACTTGGTGGCGCCACCGTCGCGGACGTCGTAAACCACGCAATATCTCAACTGAGCGCGACTCAGACACCTTTGCTATGCAACCCACGGGACGACGAGAACCAGAAGGAACCTAAGACAGACACTCCGAAAACGATCGACAAGGAAGTCATCGACTATGAGAAATCGGCGGTAGAGCTAAGTGATTCGGTCACCGAAGTCGACAACGGGGTGCTCGATTCCAGCGACGAACCGACAGGGATGTAGCACACCGGAGACGGGCGCGAGTCAAGACGATCTTGCAGTACCCGTCAGCAGCAAAGTCTCCGAGGTGGAGGAATTAACGCCTGCGAGAACCGACCGCATCCTCTCTCCAAGCCCCCGGGGCCAAGGCAGTGCAAAGATCAGGTCCTTTGTCTCAGGGACAATCCATGTTCTGGTTTGTTCATCAGCTCTTCCCCGACGGCACCACACTGAACCACACGACGTCGCTGCGAATCACTGGGCAGGTTGATTCCGCAGCTCTGAGCATGGCCTTTGCGAAACTGGCTCATGCTCATGAAATTCTGCGTACCTCCTTCTACATGGACTCAACTACGGGTCATGCTGTGCAAGCGGTCATGGACTCTCCGACTGTACAACTTGAGGTAAAGCACCTAGGACGTGCCGGCAGAGACTACGAGAAGGAGGTATCTCGTGTCTTTCGAGAGGTGCAGAGCAATTGGGTCCATGCGCTGGACCGAGGACAAGCACTCAGGGCGGTTCTCTTGACCAGCGATGATCCCGGTTTGAGCTTCCTCGTGGTGGGCTGTCACCATATCATTGTTGACGGCTCCAGCCAGGAGGTTATGATGCGGGACCTGGCAGAAGCATATTCTGGCCAAACAATCATTCCCCGTCGTCCACAGTACCTTGACTTCACCCGCCACCAGATGGAAGACCTCTCGTCTGGATCACGAGACACGGAGCTGCAGTATTGGCGCAAAGTGTTCCACAATGTACCTGAACCGCTCCCCCTGCTGCCTTTGCCAGGTTCTGCCTCAACCAGGACGAAGATGGGGAGCAACTACAACTTCCATCGTGCAACCATCACCCTCAGCCATGAGCTGACGCTACGGATCAATGAGCAAAGCCGCGTGCTCAAGTCTACCCCCTTTCACTTTTACCTCGCCGTCTTTCGCGCACTCCTCGTCCGTCTGACACAGGGTGAAGACCTCTGCATCGGGATCGCGTCTGCAAGTCGATCCCAGGAGAGTGCGGATGGAATCGGGCCATACGTTAACCTGGTGCCTGTGCGGCTCTCTCGCAAAAGCGATTCGGACATGTTTCCGGGACTGCTTGAAGACACACGGAATACAGTCCTGGAAGCCCTGGACCATTCAGGTATTCCTTTTGCGGCCATTTTGAACGATCTCAAACTGCCGAGGAACGAATACTACACCCCACTCTTCCAGGCTCTTGTTGACTACCGAGAAGGCGTCGTTCAGGGCCCAGTGCCATTCGGGGAATCTGGCCTCACAATGGAGGTCATGGACTTCGAAACGGGAATGACGGGCTATGATCTGAACATTGATATTGCAAACTACAAGGGTGGTTGCAAGATTGATGTCATGGTGCAAAGCAGTCTGTACTCGGAAGGAGACCCAGAACTGCTACTCGAGGCGTACCAGATGCTCCTGGACGCATTCTCTGCCAACGCGGAAAGGGACCTATTCGATCCCCCAATGTTTGCTGCTGAGGACGTTGAGGCGGCGCTCGACATTGGTAAAGGTAAGTACATTACACCATCGTTACAAGTGTTTTTAGGCACGCGTTAATCAAATACGTGCAGGTCCAGTACTCCGGTCTTCGTGGCCAGCCACATTGGTCCACCGCGTGGCTCAAATCGCTTCTCAAAACGGTAGCGACATTGCCATTCAAGACGGGCACGGGTGTTCGATCACGTACCAGCAGATGCTCGACCGCGTGATGGACATAGCATGCGAGCTGCTGGGAATGGATCTTGATGATGGTACAGTCATTGCTGTGTTTCAAGACCGGACAACGGACTGCATATGCTCCATTCTGGCGATCATGTATACCGGCGTGATCTACGTCCCCGTTGACGCAGATCCCGACTCAGCGGCAAGATCAGCGGCAATCGTGAAAGATTGCCGTCCGAAGGTGCTGCTGGCCGACGACACGACCATGGATTCAGCAAATGCTTTGGAACTTGCCGAGGAGACTGTGGCAGTCAATGTCTCCAAGGCAAAGCCCCATCATATCCTCCCAGGAGAGACGCCAGCCATCAAAGCCGCAGGCCCTGCGCCAGCGGTCATCCTCTACACGAGTGGGACGACGGGCACGCCCAAGGGGGTGTCAATCGCCCACAAAAGTCTTGTGAACGAGATAGAGTTCTCCGCCGAGACGTACGGAGTGCGGAGAGAGAAAGTACTCCAGCAGAGCTCGCTCTCGTTCGACATGTCATTGACCCAGATCTTCTCAGCACTCGCGTTCGGAGGCACCCTCTATGTGGTACCCGCCTTTATGCGTGCCGATGCTGCATCGGTGGCCAAGGTGATCAACCAAGAGTGCATCACGATGACAGGAGCGACACCATCCGAGTATCTCTCGTGGATCGCGCACGGTGCCGTGGAACTGCAGCGCTCGACAGGCTGGAGGACTGCCATCTGCGGCGGCGAGCAGATGACGGAGAGCCTCGTCAGCGGCTTCACTTCTCTGGGAAAAGCACCTGGCGAGCCGAAGCTGTTCAACGCGTTTGGGCCCACCGAAGCCACGTGCTCTTCCAACCGTCGCGAGGTTGATTACGCCAATCCCGGCCGTCTTGCCTTTCCGTTGAGCGTTGGGTGGACCGCACCCAATGCTCGGATATACATTATGGAGCCCCAATTGGAGACGGCAAAACCTTCAAACCACCCATTTCCTGTGAGCTGGACTGGCGAGATTGTTATTGGTGGTGCCGGTGTCGCCTTGGGCTACCACAATGACGCATCAAGTCCGAAGTTCGCTCCCGACCTACTTGACCGGAGTCAGAAAATGCACAAAACAGGCGACATTGGAAAACTCCTACCTGACGGCCAGCTCATGGTTCTTGGACGGACGCATGGCGACACACGGATCAAACTGAGTGGTGTCCGCATGAGCCCGTACGAGATCGAATCTGCCATATTGCAATCAGGGAATGGAAGGATCACCGAGGCAGTGGTCACCAAGAGGCGTTTCAATGAGCTACGGAGTTGGGATATCCCCAGTGTCGAGGCCCTGGTTGCACACATCGTGCTCCATCCCGACATCGGATTGAACCCAACTGGAGCACATGTAGCCTTGGGGGACATTGAAGGAACAGACCCTCTGAGACTGCCGCGAGCCATGCGGCCTAGCCTGATTTTACCTGTTCCTAGCCTGCCCAAAAGTAGCACTGGCAAGATAGACAGGAATGCTGTGTCGAAACTGCCGCTGCCACAGTCCTCCCCCCATTGTCAGCAGCCCTCACCTGATGACCGCGATAGCAGTCTTACACACATGAGCGAAGGTGTCAGGATAATGGCAGGGATGTGGAGCCAGGTTGTTCCGGCGGATGTCCTCTCAAGACACGCGCTGACTGAGGGAAGTGATTTCTTCAGCGTCGGCGGAAGTTCTCTGCTGTTGGTGGAGCTCCGAGAGCTCATTGTGAAAGAGACAGGAGTCAGACTACGACTTGACCACATGTTTGGTGCATCCACACTGCAAGGCATGGCGGAGTTGGTCCAGGATACAAGGCTAGAGGTGGATACGCCAACACAAACAATGGTTGGCGACAAGATCGACTGGGATTATGAAACCACGCCTCCACTGCCGGACACGCAGAACCACACATGCGACCTCCCGAGCGACGCCCCGGAATTCGACGAGGTACAACACCCGAAGGTTATCATCTTGACAGGCGCCACCGGCCAGCTCGGTCGCGCACTGCTTACTCGACTATCCGACTGCCAGTCGGTCTCTGAGGTACACTGCCTCGCTGTTCGCGGCGCGTCGAGGCTTCCGAACAGTCCAAAGGTCCACACCCACCCCGGGGACCTGCGCGAGCCTAACCTGGGAATGCACCCGGCCGACGCAGCCCGAGTCTTCGCCTCCGCGGACACCATCATCCACAACGGTGCAGAGGTCAACTTTCTCAGGCCGTACCGTAGCCTCCGGTCGACCAATGTCGAGTCGACGCGCGAGATTCTGCGTCTGGCCCTGCACTCCCGTCGCAGGGGCAAGAGCATTGCCTTCCACTACATAAGTTCCGCAGCGGTATCCTTATGCGCCGAATGCGACTCTTTCGGAGAGGTCTCGGTGCGGAAGTATACCCCAGATGCCCTGGATGGGTATTCACAGACAAAATGGGCATCCGAGGTCATGCTGGAACGGGCGACAGAAGTCGCTGAAAACCTTGGACTGACCATACATCGACCTTCTCACATCATGGGTGAAAATGATTCAGATGAATCCCCGCTACACAACGGCAGTCCTGACCTGCTGGATGGCCTCCTGGACCACTGCAGGTTTATTGGGGCAGTGCCGAAACTGGACAAGGTCAGAGGAACCATCAACTTGGTTGCGCGGAATGATTGTGCTAGCAGCATTTTCGGCCATATCAACACTCCAGTGGGAGAGATGTCAACAAGGGGATTGAAGTTCCTGCACCATATTGGCGGTCAAAATATTCTCCTTGGGGATATTAACGGCCACCTTGCACAAACAGGAGGAGATACCGTGGAAGAGATACCGCTAGGCGAGTGGATGGAGAGAGCTAAAGAAGCGGGTCTGAGGAAAGACTTTGCTGCGTATCTGCAGGATCTCGAGCAGGGCAGCCACACGTACCACTATCCCATTCTACAGAAAGAGAGTTGTGATGGGCGTTAAGCGACTTTGATCGATTTGAGCCATTGGCGTCTGTCGAGAATGCCCCTCCCGAATCTTTGTTTCTTGCTTTGGCTGAAAAGTGGTTTCTGCCATGGTGGCTGTCTCACTTATCTTTTGAATTCGCATGAAGGGCTGGACATGCGCCAGAGGTACCATGGAGGATCCGTCTGATCCCATTCGTAACTTTAATCAACATTATTCGCTATGAGCGCATTAATGAATGGCCGTATGCGACGGTGTGTCCCTTGTGATGCAAAACTCCAAAACTCCCTGCTGAGCATTAAACGCGCATCCATCGTAGTCGACGCGTGCTTCAAAAAATATTCCGTCCCACATAATGCACTCTGTTCAGGCAGGCAAGTCTACCAAGCCCTCTTTGGCCCGAAAGACCTGTACAGACGATTCCGTGCCCATAGAAACGATTGCCAGAAACCGATCCGAGACCCCACCTCGTTGCCACTGCCTCAGCAAATGTGCCAATGCGTCTTGTGCAACCACGATGGGCCGCACGCCTGGAGAAGTGCAGCCGAGTTGGGAAGTCTCTGTCGTGCGGAAAATAACGAGGTTGACAGCGATATACTGGGACGAGTCCTCTGGGTTCATGGCGACGAAGAAGCGAGTGTCGTCTTTGCGCACCCCATCGAGTAACTCCATGTTCCCGGGGAATTGCCCGGCGTCCACGACCCTGGTCTGGGGAAAGTTTGCCTGCAGCGACCGTTCTGCTGCTCCGAACTGAGATGTGCGGGACGCCATGCGAGACTGACTTGTATTTTCTTGGGCTGTCATTCGAACGCGCTGCAGTGGCGCTTGACATTGCATGTCGTTGTCGAAGGGGCCGGGGACGATATATGTGGCCGGCTCGTCCACGCTGCGAACTCGGCCGAAAGCAGGGGGTGCTGACGCTCTGTTCGGGTTTGGGTGCTTCGTCCGAGGTAGTGTCGCCATGGCGCTCTTCGGCCGGGCGCCGAACATCCTCCTCAGTGTTTTCCTCATATTGTTGTGACGCGCGGTAGTAGCTGCCTCTCTGGATCTGGATCAATGGTGAGCACCGTCTGCATCGGCGTCTTGAGGCCTGCACACATGTTCTTATGCCTGAGGATTCGGCGGCTAAGTTTTCAGTCTTCTCCGCTGGCATCATTTCAGGATCAGGGACCCCTGTCTTTCAGGTTACTGTGCCTCAATGTGGACGGGAAAACAGTCCCAATCCGAACTTCGTGTTGCAATTCGAGTGCCGTTTTGGTCCCGGTGGATTCGCTAATGGTGCGCTAAATCTCGGAACCCACAGCTTTCTGGGGCGGTTCTCCTGCCAGTTTGGCTGGGTCGAGGCTCTAGCAAAGACGCCCGGAAATGAACGCAATTCAAGCGAGCGCCTTCTTCAGGTGCTGCCGCGCGTTGGGCTGCCAACCCTGCGCCACTAATGAGGTTCGCCGTGTCCGGAGACCATCCGTTGGACCCTCCATCCCTACAACCCCGGATTTTTATTACGCTATTGATGCACAAGGCTTCATGCGGTTGTCTTGGGCGCCACACAACGACTTTGCGCGATCAGGTCCGTCACGGGTAAAATTGAGTAGTGCTGGAGGGAATAAAGCCACTGTCTTCAATTTCGTCTTTGCTGGTGCAGTAAGGCCACGGTGCGTGTTGGGTCTTTGTATTTATGCAGGTCTGCCGGGTAATGTTTCCCTCAAAACATGACAAGAAGGTAAATAAACGACTCTTGCCAAGATGCCATCCCATAGTTAATCTGGCCAGCACAATACCTGCATTTCCTCGACCTCTCCAATGGGCACAATGCGTGAGCTACTAGTACTTGAAGATGCTTAATAGCCGCTGCAGACAGTTCGAATCTAGAGTCGAGATTGCCAGATACAAGCCCACATGAGTATCAACGGTGACATGCGCCCTAGTGAGTGACAGTCAAGAGAGACTTGGCCAATTTTTTCTCGGCAATGAAGATGCTAAGGGGTTTTGACTCAGTGGGGAAAGAAAGTATCTGTGTCACAGAATTGAGAGCTCTCGATTTCGCGGACAATCCAAGGGTACTCCATCGCTTCGTTAAATGCTCAAACAAGCAAAAGCCCATCACAGCTTTGATGTCTTCGCTCAATCATCATCATCCTCTTGGTCGTCTGACGAGCCACCAACGGAGCTCCCCCCTCCGCCCCATTCGTTTTCATCATCGTCATCCTCGCCCTCGGACTCCCCACCCGCGACATTCAATGCAACCGGACTGGCATTACCTGAAGCCTGTATAGGAGTTCCAGCCTGGGCCGCAACCCCATCACAAGATGCAGCCCGGGCTTGTCCCAGCCTCACCGTGAACGGCCCAAAACCCCTCCTCGTGGAAGCCAAGTTGGCCGTCGGGCGAGCGTTGGCCTGCCACTGCCTGCTCAGACAACGCCCATCCCATCACGCCATCGGCTCCCGTACTAGTAACCTCCGCACCAAGTCCCAGGGCACTGTCCATGCAGCCTTCACATAGAAATGTGAAGGTGAGAAACGAGTCGTTGACTGCCGTGGCCTCCGCGATGGCGAAACAGCAAAGTTTCCCACCACCTCGGGTGGGCCATCCTCGTTGGTGCCTTGCCTGAACGACGCCATCACGCCGCCTGCGCCATCAGACCATGCCGCGAGGAAGAAGCTGTCCTCCACATCGCCAGTGAGGCCTATGGCGCCCCGGCCCGCCCCATTGACGAGGGGAAAAGACATTTGTCCGGTGAAAGAGTCAACGGGTGTCTCTGGCATGGTCATCGCGAACCCGTACGAGCACCAAAGAAACGTCCCATGGTGAGGCCCGTTACGGCTTCGGTGAATGCGGTTGAAACCTGAGCGGCGGACGAAGTCGGCTCATCGTCATCTTGGGCGACGATAATGACGGAAAGGAGGAGTAGAATGAGACAAAAGGGAAGAGAGGCCCCAAATACTGGTCGTCTGGCCATTCTTGATTGTAGCCTGACGTGGGTATTTGCAACGTAGAGATCCGAATGGAGTCGAAAAGAGCTAAATGGCGTTTCCAATAAATTGTTGTCGAAGCTAGAAAAGGTGTCAATGCCAACACCTCGAGGGATTGTAACATCTTTATGAACGTTCAACGAAAATGCAGACACGTGGTCGCGATTTGAGCACGAAGACAGTGCCAGGCGGAACACCAAATGCATGGCACCTAAGCAGCCCAGCTAACTTGGCTCCTTGTCGGCGCCTCAGAAGACTTGGGAGGTTCATGATGTTATCTCGAACCAATCATTGGCGAAAGGAGTATTCTGACCGTACAGAAGTATGATAGAAATAAAATAAGCTACACTTCAGCTGACAGACGATGAGTCAACACATGGGATGGCTGGTAGAAGCTAGGAGCAGTGAAACTAATTGCAACCAACCAGGCACAAGGGAAAGGCGCATTTGCTGTAGGAGGATTCGGCAAAGAAGTCGTCCGAATTAACGAGGTCAGAGCTTGTGTGCGATGAGGCGGCGCCTGCCGCATCAGATAGTAGTTTCGATCGACTTGGCTGTGTGGAGAGTGAGGGGATCAAGAATAGGCCAAGAGCTCGTAGTCTGCATGCGGCTGAACGTCCAGGCCATCTCATAGGCGCCACGCATGGGTGGTGAAGGGGCTAGTCGGGACGAACTGTTTGGCATCCTAGCTAATCATGATAATTTCTGACAGCGAAGATCTTTGGGACGAACGTTGTGGCCGCCCACAGCGGCCCATCTAGGTCCGCTTGGCCCTGCCAAGTCCCTTGCCATCCAAACGGCCCAAACACGCGAGACCGACGGGAGGGCTGTCTCGCTTGCGTCTTATCCCGAAGCGACCATTTTCTAGCTATGATGAACCAAGCATGTACCTGCAGGCGATTTTATCACCTGATTCGAGAGTGCCCGTTGCTCAAGCTGCGATGTATTACTCCTGTAAAGGCACTGCGCGCCCGGAACACTGACATGAATTATAGTCTATCAAGCCGTCCTCGCCCATGAACCACTCAAAACCCATCCAGCCAGCTCAGGCAGCCTTGGCTGCTTAGGCAAAACTCCGCAGCTCATGCACGACGATGTCCTTCGGAATGAGCTGGTCAGAACACGTCACATGTCCACCTGGGCACACTCCGAGTCGGTCTCAAATGTCATCTTAAAATGCTCTCGCACCGCAACAAGGGGTCCCCTTCAACCAACCCAAGCGAGCTTGTATGGCTTCCAAGTATGCCAATCCAGACATGTCCGTCTCAGGTGCAGGCTACCATCTCGCTGAATCTGAGCCTGCGTGCATTGCCGTGTGTATGGCCAAGCGTGGCGGTGACCATGGCATCAGCAGCCCCTGAGTTTCTGTTTGCGAGCTGCATCACTTGTGGCGTGTCTCGACAGGGTAATTAAATTCAAGCCGACCCAGCTTGTCTTTCGTTGGCCTCACTGGCTTTTCGAACGGCGACTAGTGAGTCTTCTGAGCGATGACGGCCGCAGGACCAATGACCTCCTTTTCTTCTCCGTCGAAATCGGTTGTTCCTCAGCGCCGCTGTTCACATCCATCACATCATCCGGGAACGCCATCGCCCTCGGGCTCGCGGCGGGTAACTCATTCAGCCTGGAATAGCGCGACTTCGGCTTCCACTTGTCGGAGTAGTTGGTAAACGTCCGAGGCGGCAGGTCGAAAAGGTGATCATAGACGGGAGGGCCGACTTGTGCCGGCTCCTCGACTATTACTTCCTGTCGAGTTGGCTGATCGAGCGTGCTGGTTTCTGAGTATATGCTGGAGTTGTAGGTGGGTCGCCTGAGCGGCAGCGGAAGCGACCCGGCCGGGTGGTCGTCGCCTAAATCCAGCTGCGCCTCCAGCTCTGAATGCCGAGAGCTGCCGTAGCCGCTGTCTGAACTGCTGGACCCATTCCATGAATCGCGTTTCGAGGCGCGATTTGAGTTGTACTGCCCGGCCGTGACATTATTTGCGTAGGAAGTGTCGATTGTGTCGATTGTGTCCTTGAGGCTCTGTCCGCATTCGTGACAGACATGGACGTGGTGCGGCACGCCATTGTCTCCAGACCTGGCACTGCCTTCCCTGATGCTTCTCCTGAACCTCTTGAACATTTTGTCTTAGCTTGCTAGTTGCACCGCCAAAGGGATAAAGTGTAGTAGGGTTGACTGGAGGGAGAAAATCAATTGTGCTGCTCGATGGAGAACGTTGGGCAAGGCGATCTAGTTGAATGGCAGCTTGAGAGCGGTATCCGGGAGAGAAGAATGATTCTGGAGTGGCGGTGCGCCCACACCGGAACGGCATCGTGCTGATATTTCATCCATCATATGGATCTTCATGCCACGCGACGGGCAGTCCGCATGGCAGCCGCTGAAACCGACAGCCGCGTACCCACATCCCGCTCATCCAATCAAAGCAGCTCCACGGAACATGCACAAAAAGGGGCTAAAACTGACCCGAAACCTTTCACGACGGAGAATGCAGATGTTGTGCATCAGCATCACCATGCCTGGCTCACAAACTTGAATGTGCTTACCTTGAATGCGTCTGGCATGTGTTTCCTTTCCACAGGGAGCCCTACCTGAAAGTCATCTCGAATGAGAAGAGTCATCTCATTCGAGATGAACCGTGATCGGATGATCGGACCGGGGGCGCCAATGATACGTCTAATGTCGGTGGCAGTGTGGGTATTATCTCGCATGCTATTGAATACTTGCACGATTGAAGACTACGTATTTAGTCAGTATCAACCGGTCAAGCAAGCGAGAATGGAGCCGAAATACATGATTGGCGCCTGCACATATTTTTGGTAAAGAACGCACACGGCGGGAAGATCAACTTTAAAGTCCCCCGAGTCCGAAGACAGTCAAGCGTTGAGTCCCGGCCAACAAATCCCCAACGGTTTTGAGGACTTGTGGACCAAAGAATCTGTTGAACCAGCAGCACGGCCTCGACCAGCGCTTTAACATCAGAACCAGTCATAGGTCATATGGAATTCGCTTCTTCTTGGACTTGATGTGTCCCTGCAGAAAGGAAAGACACTTTGAATATTGCCTCTCGGTTATGCAATCCTAAGTCCAATTTCGAGGCGGTGCATACATGAAAGAGATGTAAGGCAACCTGCGTTTGTGGTAGCAAATCCTCTCTTACCAGGGTAAGCAATCAGTCAATGACACAATCACGCGGGAGCATTGCCGGACATCGAGGGTTCCCCCTTTCTTTTTCTTTATTACTAATTTTTATTTTATTTTGTCGGGCAGAACAGCTGATCTAAGTCTTTAAAGTCTACAGCCGTCCAAAACAAGCAGCAGTGGAATTCCACTCAAACCGCATGTCTCTGCGTGTAGACCCCAGAAAGTGTCTCAAAAGTCAGAAGGCGAAAAGTCGAACCACAAACATCCTGACTCAATCCAGCCACCCCATCCACCATTGTCGCAGTCCGTGTAATCACGAATGAGAGTTGACTTGCAGTTATCGACACTCGGGAGAAGTTGCCCTTGGGTCATCTGCCTGCATGTATCGCTTGCGTCCGGCGTCCACGATATAGTGAAGCGGTAGTCGACCTATCTACCCCAGATTTGGTTAATTTCATCTCGTCGTCGGAACTAGGTCTTCTGTGGGTTCCGGGATGTTACTTACGCCGCTCTCGGCACGGCCATACGCAATATGAGGTGAGTTCGGGGTCAATACAGATCCGGCAACGTAGGAATTCGAGTTGCATAACATACCCGCGATTCGGGTCACCGCATCAGACGAGACGGGTTCATTTGGGCTAGTTGTCGGAGGCTTGGAGTGACAGTGCGGTCCGCCTGTTGGAGAAAGGCCCGAGTGTCGGCTGCTGTGATGGCGACGACGAGGTCGGAGACGAGGTCCGAGACGGAGCCACAGACATGGTAGATGTGTTTTGGTAGGGATAAAAGTCAAGGAGGAGACATCCAATCTGGGTCACGCCTCCCCATCCGCCGTTATCACCTGTCGAGCAATGCTGTTGGCGTCATGTTGCATGCCTGCGGTAGTCAATATCCCAATATGGTGTGGGTCTATTCTGCTGAGACGTGATGCTGACTTACAAAGTTTCCAGTCGTCATGATAGATGTTTCTGCAGTCTTGCTCACTGGGTAATTGCTGAGTGGTGACTCCACCAGGGCAGCCGTCAGTGGTCCATGCCAAGCTGTAATTATACGCCACACCATCAATCGGGCCATCAACACCTGGTATGGGCTTGGCATCTTGATCAAAAACCGCAGAGTCTTTGAAATGGAGCCGACAGTACCGAGCTGCGAATTCAGTCACGTTGTTCTCGTAAATTGGGCTTGAGACCGAGGCGGGTGCTGCATAACAACAGGGAAGCGCCGTGGGAATGGTAGCACTGGTAGTCAGAGTCGAGCTCTTCGTCGGACTGGCCGAGTGGGAAATCGTCAGTGTCTAGCTCGGGCGGGTCATCGACGTTGCTGATGTAGTCTCAGTCGAACCAGATGTTGTCGGACTCCCGGTGGGGCCCGAAATATAGCTGGTCGATAACAGAGTTGTGATATAGTCGGTGAAGACGGCACTGGTGTAAGTCGGGCTCGCTTCGGAAGGAGGGTCTGCTACCAAGGGGCACGAACCGGCTTCGAACATTCCGGCGGGAAAGTCGGGAACCTGGAGGCAGCGTTGTGGACCATGGGCCACTGCATTAAGCACAATTAGCATACACATTCAACGACATCCGACTGCCTGAGATATGAGTCCATTGCACACGCCATGCTGCATCAGGCAGCTGTGGGCATCACAAGTGTGAGAGTGTTACTTACTATTATAGGCGACATTGACACGATCAGGAATAGGGAAAGTCCCTTGCCAGGTGTTCCAGCCTCGCTCACTCATGACCTTGTTTGCGAGCTCGTTGTCCGGGAGTCTCTGATAGGACCAGCGGATGAGTGCTGCCTTCACCCGCTCGCCCATGCTGCCCTTCGAGTTATCGGATGGATCGAATGGGTTGTTGGTGGCGTCTTTCCAGGGATACGTCAGGAAGTTGGCAACGAGGCCAGCCTGAGGGGTAATCGAAGCTTAGCAGTTGATCCAAGAGGTTGGGCAATGGTTCCGGGTCTCAGCTCACCACAGCAGGAGCTGAAAAGCTCGTTCCAGCGTCGTTGTCCATCACCTGGCCGTTCATAATGCCGGTTGAAACTCCATCAGCCAGGGCATAGACAGTTGAAATGACACCAGCTTGTGGAGAATCAGGCGTCGTCATCGGCCACAGGCTGCCGTCGGCATACACTCCCTCAACGAGAATAAACGGGCTGTTCTTGGTGATCCACCTGTGAGGATATGTCTCTGCCAGGAAGGCGTCAGGTGCATTTCCTGTGTATTGGAGGCCCCTATTTCCTGCGGCGACAACAATGGTGACTCCAAGGTTGTTCAGCTTCGTTGTCCACTCATTCCAGGCTGCAAGCCAGTGGTCTTCAGTGTCGAAGTACATCCACTTATCACCCGTGGTGAAGAAGTCTAAAGAATAGTCCGATGATGAGCTCGCTCTTCAAGGTGTGTTCCAAGGCTATTTGCGTCTGGGGGGGGGGGGTTTACTCGCAGTACATGAGATACACGGTAGTCCCAAATTCTTGGTCCATGCGGGTTTGGGTTGTTGAATCCGTCCAGAAACTTGATGAGATGGACCGGTGCTAAACCCAGTATCAATCACGAATGTCCAAGATCCCTCACCACGCGGACTCTGGAAATAAAGGTTGTCCTCTTTTGTAATGCCAAATCCCTTCTTCATGGAAAAAAGTTTCTGGTAGTCGAAAGCTTGTGATTGTGAGGAATCCGAAGTGGGCTCGGATGGTGGCGGGTCATCGTCCTTGATGTCGGTGGCAGGAGGGCTCCAGGTCTTGCTTACATCATCCAGACATGTTCTCTGAGCCCAGGAATCATTGCGGTCTTTGGAGGCCCTGGACCAGATGCCCATGCAGCGAACGAAATCTACTGCGTGGTGCATCTGAACGAGGTCGACTTGTCGAGGGTGGACATCCATCACATAGGCTGCGCCCATGTCCGGGACGTAACTGGCATCAGCACCAACATCGGACCCAGCTGCTTGTTCAAGCAGCGGCTTAAGCGACTGCAAGTCTGCGTACGTAGTTCCTGGTTTGAGCTGCATGTCGTAGCGCGGATACCAGTCATCTTCGTCGTCAGGCTTCTTCTCTTCCTCGTCGGGCTGGTCGAGGTGATCAAAGTCCCATTGCGTGCGGCACAGCCGATGAGCTTGCTGCCATCCCGTAATCAGTGAGCCCCAATTACCGACAAAGTCGAAGACGGTGTTCCGGTAGTATGAGAGGGTGCTGTTGAGAATGGCCTCGATGATCTTCAGGATGACATTCTTGTGGGCGACGTTCTTGACTGAGGTGACTGTATTCATACTCGTATGAATGTCGCTGTGCTTGGCGAGAGCTCGGCAGATGGCACTCTGTTCGAAGTTGTTGGCGCAGTCTAAGCAGACGTTGAGCTCCGAAAACTCCATATCGACTGTATCGATCCAGTCTTGTATGTTTGAATGGGAGCCATGTACCGTGCTCTTTTGAGAAGCGCGGCATGGTTCATCCTATCAGTGAGATACCCTAGGTCCAGGTATTACGTGGTGGCAGCATCACCTCGTTGGAATTCACTGGGTAGTTGATGGTGTGGTTGTCTTTACAAAGCCTGGAGGGGATATCCACTATATAATATAGCAGGAAAAGTTTGCCCCGCCTCTTTGACGGCCGGTGGACTTGATACTGCGATCATGTGCTCTTCTCGAGCCTCGTGGCAAGCGTAAGGGATGGGATCAAAACGAAACAAATATGAAATTTCTACGTCGAAAGGCTACTGGAAGTAGAAAAACTGGAGTAGTTTCAAGTTTCTTCATGATACTTCGACTTATTGTTTTGGTTTGATTCGAAAGCCCGGTGTCTGCAATCAATCTTTCTCAAATCATCTCTTTCTCTCGCCCGACAATCTTGGACGGCGCAACTGGGCCACATTCCGAAGCATCATAGCGACCCTGGTGGCTCTCCAGCATCCTCATTCCACTTAGATCTTGAGTCTCAAGCAATACGTCGGCATCGGCAGTAGACAGACCCAAGATACGACAGGAACCTCGCAGAAATCGGCCGCATCGTAGTCCGAGTTTCTCCTGGATTCTATTTCACCCCGTCCTATCTCGATTGAGGGCATACAACTAATTCATAATTGTCAGAGACTATCAAGATGGGGCATATCTACATGGTTATAAAGCTCTAGCCAATGATAAAGTAGACGGATTAAGTTGATTTGAAGGTACCGTGCTAGCATCCTGAGTAGCGTTGCTTAGGCGAGGTTCGTTATACACATCAAGTACTAGGCGGGTGTGAAATTTGCACACTGTACCTGTCCGGGCATCATGGTTTTACTCGACTACGCGCCCAAATGAGAACATTCCCGCCACAATAACCTTCACTACCAGACTCGGAATGCTAAACCACCAATAATATTAAGCCTTGGTGACGTGACCAATATTATGCCGCAGCTGGCGCTTTCCACATCAAGGTCGCAGATTGCACAGTGAATACTCTCAGTCCTCGATCACTCACGTTGATTGATGGGACCATAACGGTACCGGAATCCGACCTGTGTATAGCTAAAAATAATAATGAAAAACGGGCACCACACAGATAGAGGTGCGTAGTTCTGCTAGAAGCCCCAGTGCTATGCCAAAGGGCACTCTAACGCGAGGAGGAATAAAAGAAGATCATAAAGCATAGGGTCGAAATAATCACAAAATTCTGTCTTCAAAAATAATAGAGGGGAGTTGATTGTTCTGATCAGAAAAGATCTAAAGCAACGAGAGGAAGCCGAAGCTCTCATGATAGCTACCGGAGAAAAGAATGGCCGAAATGCTCACTATGCATTCCCTGCACCCTGCAACAATAACATCGCCATTTTATCGTTCAAAAAAAAAAAAAAAAACGACTTCCGGTTTCAATCTCATCTCCATAGCTCAATTGTGTACCATCGGTGAGAAATAGCACGAAACGTAATCCCCTGTCTTGCCATGATTAAACGCGACATATGACAGGCCTCCGACTTTGGAATAATCTTGCCGCGGCCTATTTAATAAGGATCAGAGTTAGCTCAATTCCAGACAAAACAGCATGCGAACACAATGTACTCACAGCGTCGCAGCCTGGACAGCACCTCGCGCAAACCTCGAGGCGTGGTCATCCCACCCCAAGGTAGACAATGCCTCGGTAAGGTTAGCCACAGCGTGTAAGTCACTCTTGTTCGTCTGGCACCATGACGTATGGGCCTTGACATCAATGCGCTCCTCCCAGGGCCGCAGCTCAAAGACGAAGTAGGTGCCGGGTGTGTTGGTGCTGGGGGTCACGAGGGGCCTTGGCCTGGTCATCAGCAAGACCGTCCCTCTCGTCGAGCAACAGGTGCCAGATCTTCAGGGCCTGCTCGACCCCCTTCAGACTTATATCGTCTGTCTGTGCGCCACCAAGCGTCATCATCTCGCGGACGACAGATTTGGAGTTCGAATTCACTCCGCAGTAGATCTTGAATCGTGCCTTTGAGGGGTCAATGCAGTCGACAGCTATCATCACCGCAGTGCAGCCTGGGGAATATGTGTCCATGAACCTCTCTAGCTTGGCGGCAGGAACGGCGAAGGCATCACCATACGGCTGGAGGCTGCGAATCTGGTCGAACACGAGCTGCTTTGTGCTCAGACCCGTGGCGAGGTGCTTGAGTATGGGAAAGACGTATGCCTTGAGGGAGCACTTCTCTCTCTTCAAGTCAAACGCAAAGAAAACCTGCGGAATGCGGCTCTTGTGCGGTGGCAGCTTGGCCTTTGCCGCCTGAGCTTCCTGGCCTGTGACATTCCAGGCGTCCCATACCTGGTTGAACCACCGGAGGTCGGCGTCGTCGGAGACATAGCGAAGAAGAGGGGACAAGGTGGGCATCAGGTCGCCTGGGAATGGGTTTTCTGGAGTCCCTGCATTGTCCCAGAGAGGTTCGAAGCTGTATCGCACAATGTTTGAGTCCTGTTGGAAGTTCCACGACGGCTCAACGGGCGAACCATCGATGGTGAGCATTGACGTTACTTTAGCTCGTTCTGGTGTCGGGCCCAGTGTTGGAATCACAACATCTCTGAAGATGCGAAGGTGCTTGGACTTCTGCTCTGGGGTATAGGAACCAGAGTTGTCAAGGAGGGTCGCAAGGAGTGGCGCGCAGCGCGTCCACCAGTAACTATGATCATGCTCAACCGGTGGCCTGACGTTCTCAACTGTGATTGAAGTCTGACGGTCTGAACCATTGACTTCGCTTGCAGCGAAAATACCGTTCAGTCCGGGCTCCTTGACAGTCGGCAGTGGAGCCTTCATTGTGGCGTCTTCTATAACAGAGGGCATGATGACTAGTGGGCAGCAGGAAAATGTCTTTGAGTTATGGTATAGTGTTTATTCCAGGGTTGAAGCCATTAAATCAGGGCTCTGGCTGGGGTTTGTGCAAATCATGAGAGCGATATTCTTTTGAAAAGGAGGAAAGCGCTCTGACTGTAGCTTTTTTATAAGTCACCCGTATTGGTTTCGATGGACGAAGTGAGGGTATCTAGTAGAATCCGTGTCGCATTAAGCTCTAAGTCAAGTGGCCCACATTCGGCCCACCCGGGGATTCGGTCCATTCCACACCCGCGTACGCGTCATGTCTACCATTGCCTTTCCGTGAGAGTTTCCCCTGATACGACTGCCGGAAATGGCGTATACCGAAATCCACCATCCTGCTTGACCTTCATGGCACGCGCAGATCTCCAGGGATGGTTGTCTCATGATCATCTCAATCTGTAGTCGCTTGCCATCAAGTTAAGGTGACCGACGTGTGCGGTCCTACTACAATGTGCGAAAATGCCCAACAAGAATGCCAGTTTGAGTTTATATTCGCAGCTCTTTGTGGAGAACTCCGTTCAGTCTTGAGGTTTCAGACTCGCGGTTGTCACATGCTTTGCGGACGTCCGGGTCATTTGTGTGAAATTTAAATTAATTTCCATCCGAAGTAAACTGCCTTTATACAGGGATAACCTTATGGGCTTCCCGAAACTGGTTCGTCCCCCAAAAAAGCTTAAAATGTTCCTTGTTGAACGTGAAGTATGATACGATGTTAGGATGAGTTGCACTGGCATTGCTGGTTAAAACCTTTTCCAGCATTCTCATGGATGGTGGTTGGGGCTCATTGTACTTGGACCTTGGTGTTGATTCCTCTCTATCCGCGAAAACTCAGACGCGGCCTTTGTCCCAGACTACATGCTCTCACTTGTTTACCAAAATCACCTCTAATTACGGGAGGAAACGGGTGCACAGACAAACTTACCGGATGGTCGATATCGTTGGATGCCACAAACATGAATCTATGCGCATTCAGTAGAGCGAAGTAACTAACACTGTCTAAAATGTTCCGCCACATGTAAAAGAGCCGGGTCGAATCACTAGATTGTCGGGCGTTCCCGAAAACAGCTAGCCCAGGGAAATTGCCTGACGAACAAAAGCAGCCAACTTGGACACATACGGACTTCGCTATAGCCAAGTTAGCAATGGATCCACTGCATGTTAGACTGGTGGGTGGCAGGATCCAGGGCCGTTAAACCTACAGTCAAGGAGAAATGATGAGCGCCTTCCAGCCGTTGGCACAAAACGGCAGCTTCATCCACACCAGGAACTAGCTCTTCCCAACCCGCCGTCGAGAAGTCTGTCCTCTGTACAGTCAAGAACTTCATTCCCTCAGTGTCATCTGGGTGCGGCTCGAGTGGTTTATCAGCGCCGACAACGCTCTCGCCCGCCCATATGCACGCGACGGTCTTGAGCCGAGCCGACTGGGCCCGCGTGAGCGGCTCGGCGACGTAGTGCTGCAAGACGGCAATGGTGCCGTTGAAGTGTGGGATCAGCCACTCGGGCGCCTTGCGAGCCTGAGGGCCCGACCAGCCGCCAAAGATGCCTTTCCGCTCGCAATACTCGTAGAAGTGATCTGGCAACGGATCCATGCCCCTGATTGGCGGCGGTGCGTCGATCAGCACGAGGCCGGCCAGGCTACCTGGGCTCTTGCGGCCGGGTGAAACCGCATCCTCCTGTTGCAGTAGGCACTGTGCGGCGCGGTACGCGAGCGTGCCTCCAGCAGACCATCCGCCGACGTAGTACGTATGCTTCGTACCAACATCCTCCGTGTGCCGTAGCTCGAGGCGGCGGTGCAGCTCGGGGAAATAACCCTGGTTGATGAGGGCATCGAGAGGACACATAAACATGGACGCTTCTTTCTTGAGGAATGGACAGTTGAAAGCAATGACGCAGATGTCGCCATTCGGAGAGATGGGAGGTATGGATGCGTATGAAGTGGCTGAGCCAGAACCATCGGGAAACAGGAAGAGCGTTGCGCGGGCCTTCTTGGGTGACCCTTGGAGGATAACCGATGTAGCCTGGGGGACCTGGGGATGGCTGGTGGGTGTGGGTGAAAGCATCGAAGTGTCTTGTGCGCATGTGCTGGCTGGGAGGCTGAGCGGTATCGATGCTGTATTTGTTGTTGCCCTCCACTTCTGTACCTTCAGTGGATCCGGGGCTCGTCTTTCACCAACCAAAGCAGCCTTGAGAGTTGCGACAGTAGGGTAAGCCATGAACAGAGTGTTTAGGTCAAGATGGTTGAGAGAATCCCCAAGCTCTTCACGAAGCCGGCTGGTGATTGCCAGGGACAGTAAGGAGTCAACGCCCAGATCCGCCAGGGCCAGGTTGTCGTCGTCAATATCACCCAGCTCGTAGCCGCTTTCTTCCGAGATTATTTGCAATGAACGTTTCACGACTCCGCCAGCAGCGTCACGATCAGCATACTGGCTTGCAATCATGTCGTTATTGAGGCTTAAAGCTTCTGCCGTCAGCGGTGTCGGTGGTGCCGAGTGGGAGGCAGCAATGTTGACCTTGATATGAAGATGTTGGTGGTCTCGACCTCGAAGACCTGAAGTGGTGACAGGGGCAGCATGAGTTGGCCGAAGTGGCTGCTCGAATTCTTGAACGGGAGATACCAGAGTTGGTGATGGAGAAGGGCTCGCTTGTCGTGCAGGCTTCGGTGGTACGTCGTGCCGGTGATCGACCTGGCTCAGATGACTCTTCACCGACTGTGCTTTGGCATTCCTGTACGCACCCCCGCCCTCAGCCCGTAACAGGATGCCCAATACACGTCGTGGCAGGCGCTGCACCGAATATCTCTCAAACAAGGCGACCACTCTTGCAACGCCGTCATCCTCGCTCATATCAAGCACCACTATGTCCCCATACCAGATGTGGTCTTCACCTTCTGTCATGTGCACATAGACAGTGTACGCCTTGGTTAGCTCCAGCTGCTCAAAAAGGTAGAATGAGCCCCAGCCATGATTTATGTAAGCCTCCCTGTCCAGATCAGCAGTATCTGCTCCATTCAGCGCGAAGCCAGCCGGCTGCGTCAGCGCGTCAACGATCCCCGGATGGGTGTGGAACGAGCCAGCGGGTTTCCCGTCCTCGCCGAGAAGCTGACCAAAGCTGACCCGTGCTGTAGCCTCGTGCGTCTGGCTGTCCAAGACAATGTCTTCGACCAGCTTATGGTCCGGGTGGAACTCGGCCAGCGAGCTGATCATGCGGTACATCATGTTGCACGTGAAGCGGACGGTCCGGTGAGCCGCGATGCCCTGCCGGAGGGCTTGGACCAATTTTGCGTAGGAACCGGCCATGTCGAATTGTTCAATGTGCTTCATGACCTCGCTGTTGGTGAACATGATTGTGCACTGGGCGTGCTGTTGGGGCTTGTTGCGACGCTGCATAAATGTGAGTCTCAAGTGGCCAGCGCCATCTGGTCTAAGAAATAGCTCAACACTCGTGAAGGGGGAAGGGGAATGGACTTGGATGAAGCAAAATCTGACTCCGTCCCTACTTACGTCAAGTGTGCTGAATTTACAAATGGCCGCATTATAATCCCAGTCAGCCTCAACATGTGCTCGCAGCGTTTGTGGGCCGGACGGCTGGGCAATCAACGCCTTCGTCACAGCCATGTCTTTGATGTTGATCAGTCGCTCTGGACATCCGTGACGGTATCGCTGCTGCATGTATTTCCCAAGCGAAAGAGCAATGTCAGAGTAGATAGACTGAAGTAAAAAGGTTTTGTATCAGCCATTGCCTCGTGCAGACGGATTCTCTCAATGGCTTTGTTGAATATCACTTACCGGCGTGCAGAGCGGAACTCCGTCCACGACGTGCCCCTGCACGATCCCATGAAGGTCATGACGGGAGATGTCAGCCTCGACAACCAAGCGTAACTTGTCGACGTCTTCGTCCACCAGCTCGGTCTCCTCGATAATTCTGTGTATGGTCGTGCTTTCGAGCTTGGGGACCTCGATTGCCTTGCGCGCATCACCCTTGTGGAGTGTCCAGTCGTTCACGTACGGCACCCAATACTCCTTGAGATCCCAGCTGTACGCAGGAAGGATGCTGATCGCTCTCCGGCTTCTCGGTGGCAGATCGAGATAGAATTGGTCCCAGTGGATCTTGGCTCCGGCATGATACAACGTCCGCATCGTCTCCGTCAGGTGTGACCACATCAGCACCATGTATTCTGTTTGTGGTGCATCTCCAACCCCAACTCTATTGCGAGTGCTTGAGCGATCCGCCAAAGGTTTTGGCGCTTCTGGTTCCATTTCCTGTATGATGCACTGGTCTGGGATGGCATCTGATGAGTGACAGGCTGCGACAAGATCTGATTCCGTAGAGACACCGACCGGCTCGCTTTCGAGGTCTTTTAGCTTGGTGATGCATAGTATGTGACGACTCAAGAGCGTCTGGTTGTCTTCACCTGCATGGGACAGAACATCCAGCCGCGCTTTTGAAAAACCTATCTGCTGGCTTGGTATCCCATCGCTAGCCTTGGATGTGATCAGCCTTAAGACGGGGATTTGGGCCTTGTGGTACACCGTGAGGCTGTCCAGTCTTTCAAATTCCGCAGTGGCGGCGGAATACCAGTCTTCTCCAAGACCTGACTGCCGCCTCTCTGTTTGCTGCAGCAATCCAAGTTGGATGGAGGCGCCGGCTAGGTAGATTGCGCCGGCGTCGGAAAGCACACCCGCGACGTTCAGAGCCGAGTAGATATTCACGTCGCCGTCGCTGACAGCTGCGACTGGCTGAATGCCCCAAGATCTCCATAGCCTGGACAAAACAATCTGCGTACACACGTGGGCAAGTTGTTCCGCCATCTCGCACACTCCGGTGCTGTTGTCAGAATGTTGACCCTGGATCAGCTGGTGCGGCCCATGACGTCGAACCGACTGCGTGTACCTGCTGGCAAGCGGTCTCACAGGCTGACTGGTGTCTGTGCCGTTGTACGAGTGCTGAGACTCGAAATGTTGACGCGACTCGCCACAGCCCTTCAACCCTAATGCTTTCATGACAGGGGGAAGGCCGAGACGTCTCACGATCTGTTCCAGATGGTAGGTGTCCCTTCGAACGCGAGAAAACCTTTCGTAGAGTTGCCTGAAGTACGGTTTGCATGTGAGGGACCCAGTAAAGGTGAAGACGATCGGCCGAGTCATCACTTCATGATCAGTGTTGGCGACTTGCAATGGCCTCACATCAGTCAGGGCGGAACCTCGTTCCATTCTTGTTCTTTGCAGTTCGGCAAATAGCTGAGCACAGAGATCCGCAACTGAAGAGACAACGAGCATAGTTCGATACGAGTAATGGTTGCGACGTGCCGTGGTTGTATATGAAAGCTGTGCGAGGTTGATCTGACCCCGCGTAGCTTCATTCTCGAGCCAGAGGTATAGGTTCGCTATATTTCTATAATGGGATTTCTTGCTCTTAGCGGAGATGGCTATGATATAGGACGTAGGTTGATCCGTTCCGAGTGGATGGTCCAGTGCCGCGGAACACTCGTGTAGTTCATGTTCCTGCAATGGAGCTTCTTCCAGTATCAAGGCTGAATTTGCGCGTGCGATCATACCCAGGTCATACACAAGTGCACGCTTTGGCTGGCTTCGAGACGATGCTTTCGCTCCATTGCCCCATTTGATGGCTTTTCCGGTGGAGATGTGAACGTTGCGGTGTTTAGCCAGCTCAACGGGGAACTTGGAGTTGACCCGCGTATGTATTCCGATGTGCGGCGGTATGATGTTCTCCCTGAACATTAGCAGTACTTTGATGATACTGCTCAGTCCCGAAGTCGCCTCACCATGACCGATGTTCGCCATAGCACTTCCAAGATATAGTGGCATGGCTCTACTCGTGCCTGCCACTTTTGAAGCAGATGTCGGTGCAAGAACATCCACTGCACATGCAACTCGGCTGGCATCCCCAACCTTGGTACGAGATCCGTCCATCTCGACGTATGTGATCGATGCTGGGTCCATGTTTGATCCTTTGAGCACCTTGATAAACAGGCTCTTCTGGATATTGTTCTGTGCCGAATCATACCCGACTGAGGATGCAGAGTTGTAATTTGTGGCAGCTCCTGCAATAACACCAAGAACGGTGTCGTTCTCAGCCACAGCGTCCTCGAGCCTCTTGAGCACGAGAGACACTACCGCCTCCCCGCGACAAAGGCCATCAGCTGTCTCATCAAAGACCTTGCAGTTGCCACTGCGGGACAGCAAACCTGCTCGGTCCAAGCCGGCGTGTACAGCCGGGTTCGTCATCACGTCAGCCCCACCCACAATACACATGTCGGTCTCCTGTACCCAGAGCGAACGACAGGCAATGTGCACAGCCGCCAGGCTGGTGGAAGATGATGTGTCGACAGAAAGACTTGGGCCACCAAGGTCAAAGGTCTCGGCGATGCGTCCTGAAATGAAGGCCCGGTTACTTGCGCGCATGTAGTGTGAGTCGACCTTCTGGGTGGCATTACAGTCTCTCCATTCGTTGCCTTACACGCCACAGTAAACCCCGACGCGGTCCCGCCGCGTGGAAGGTGTAGCAAAATCTCCATCGACACCGCTTGTCCAGACTATTCCGGCTTGTTCAATCGCCTCGTAGGTTGTCATGAGTGCCAGTCGCTGTGCTGGGTCCATGCGGGTGGCCTCTTGAGCCGAAATTCCGAAGAAGTCCGCGTCGAAAACATCCGGATCATTTAGCCAACAGCCCAAAGACGTCCTGCTGAAATTCTTCTTCCGTCCTGACGGATCTACGTGGGTCTTGGTGTTCCAACGTAGCGGCGGGACTTCCTTGCTGACATCAAGTCCAAGCCGAAGGATGTCCCAAAGGGCATCCGTGGTTGCGGCCTCCGGAAAGCGGCCTGCCATGCCAATGATAGCGATCTTGTCCTCGTTCGGACGCGAATTTGACTTCGCAGCTATCGTCCGTCTAAAACCATTGTTCCCAGGGGCCCTCTCTGACAACGACGGATTCTGCTGTTGAAGACCAGTGTAAATCAATTGGTCAACGGTCGTCGCCACAGGGACCACCCTCAGTGCAATATTTCCACGCATATTTTGCAGTCTTGTTTGCAATGTCGCAAGCACCGGGTCCCAGCGAATGGGTTGTAACAATATTTGCTCTACCGCAGACTCCAGCACAGCCTGAAAGTCAACTTGACTGTTTGCGGCCTCCGCAACATCTCCTGTTGTGCTGGAAACAAGCGGTATCCGAACCGTCGATCTACATGCGACTGAGGGACTTCTCCTGCAAGCTGAGGCGTGCACAGGATGTACGGCTTGTTCGACATCATTATGGTTGTAAAGATGAGGTGCATGATATGGTGCAAAAATCTGCAAAGGTCGAGGCTTCCGTTGTCCAAGCTTCGAGGACGAAGATTCCGCAGATCATTGGTCTGAATATCGTACGTCTGGTCCCAAAAAACACACACGTCGAAAGATGATTGATTCTCCATAGTGACAGAGGAATCCCGAGTGATTCGTATCAGTGTGGTGTAAGTCGTTATTAAGCTTGGAGACGCCGCTTGTGGGCTCATGTAGAGGTGAAGTCTCCAGACCAGCACGATTGGCTTTGCCTCACTTCATCTGCTCAACTTTGGTAATTACATCCAGCCAGAGGCACGTGAGGGAACATTTCTATCAACACTGCGTTTGTTGCACGAGCCGGGTCTCTCGGTCAAGGTGCGTTTGCTCCATCACTAGGAAGTATTTCGGTACTTTTCACAGCCTTCAGGCTTTGGCCACACTGTGTTTTTTTAATCAACTGTCCATTGGTTTGTGTGCTATCTGCTTAGCTTTCTGATTATCCCTTAAGCCTAAGCTTATATATAAAGTCACATATAGCTTAATATATAAACTTTATCCTTGATACGCTCGGTCAACATCGTGGTGATTCTCACGTCCTACCACCCACGGCTTGGTGTTTCTTGTATCTCAATGTACTGGAATTTTTAGCCTGTGTGTAAGTATGGTAGCGCGGAGTGCTTGGCTCGGCTCGGCTCGTTGGTAACGCTGTATTTAGACTAGCGCTTTGCGGAGACTCAACTGCCAAGGCTGGGGACGGACGTTTTTTGTTTCGAACTAGAGCTTGTATATCTACTGACGGCAGCTTTGGGATGAACGAGTCTAGATCATGATTTTGCATTATAGGAGGGCGAGCACCGGACGGCCCGTGGGTACATTCCAGCGCAACCTTAGATAACTGCAGCAGTTCTCAGATGCTGCCGCAAATCTTGTTGGTCTCTTACTGTCCGGTGGGGAAGTGCGGCCTCCTGAGGCTCATGAAACTTAAGTCAATTTCGCAACTCGGCCATCTCGCGGCGGTATTTTCAAGATCGGCAGCTCCGGATCTGATATCACACCTCAAGGTGAGTATTCAGACTGCGTTACCGAAGAAAGCCCCGGAACGGCATTCAAAACAAGGCCCGAGGATTTAAAGGGGACAGTTTTGAGCTCTTGTAAATTGCACGGAAGGTTCCTAGGACAGACAAACCCTGCTCGCCACCAATACAATATTTCGTCTGTTCCCTATCATGAATCGCTTACAACTAGCCATCATCAATTTTGTTGGTCTCATCGTGCCCAATGTCTTGTGCCAGGCGGTACAACCATTGAGAATCACGACGATTGCGTCCCATGATGGATATTCGGTACTCGAATGCTGGCAGATTGACTCTATTCCCGTCGAGTACATGTCTGCGTTGAACTATGGCATCGGAGGCCGCACAACAAACGTGAAATGGTCCACACTTCAGCCGAGAACCTACGTCGGCGAAGCGTGGGCTCCACGTGTCCAGTGAGTAATTATTGTACTCAAAGAAACAGTACCCAGCGTGCAGGGCCAAGATACTGACGCCGAATTGATAGACTGACCATTGTATTGAATGGAATGATACGCGTGTCTGCGCCTTATACGCCGCCCCAGCCGTCCTCTCCTAATGCCACTGCAAGCTGCATAGCACAGGCGAACCCGGCCATACCACGACAGACCGCATATGTATTGTCAAACAGGCTGTTATATCAGGGGGCTGTCCCCTCTGCGAGCGCGGACAGTCAAGTTCCGGCTCGCCCACCGCCGGAGGAGATTGCGTATCTCATGCCAGGCACAATGACCTCCAGCATCATCTTGGTCACCGATCTTCGGAGCGAGAGCAATATTGCGGGCCATGGCGCTGAGTTCCCTTCAAATGAGCCTACTGTTCTAGTTCAAATCCCCTTTGAGAATGACGAGATACCAGCACACACTGTACTTGGAACTGGGAGCTGTAGCAACTATAGATGAATATCTAATGAGTATCTGACGGGATCGTATCAGAAAACAATTAATGGTCTTTCGTTGAGGTGCTGAGATCTGATATAAAATCATGCCTTGCTGCATCCACCTCCTCTACCCCGCCGAGTCAGCAATTGTCAGAACAAAACGACATTGGGTATTTTAGACACAATGAAAACAATCAAGCTTGTCCAGCAAGCCTTCACCACGCAGTGCCCCCCTCAAGACCTCATACGACGCTCTGTGGCTCGAGAGCAGGCTCATGCAGCTTCCTCCCCGCTCTCTCGAACAGGCCCTCCTCCACGCCCTGCTCCAACTGTTCCATTTCCCTTCCGTGTTTCCGCTGAACTCTCTTGAGCAACAAAGTATTGATTACAAGCAATGCCCCGCAGATGACCAGATCCGCGCCCTCGACGATACCGGTAACCATAGCCGTGATGCTCCAGTCTCCATGCTTCTGCGAGTAGACAACGACAAGGGTCGAGATCAAGCCGGCCAGGGCGTTTGTCGCTCCCGGGAGGTATATCCTGTTGAGCTGCCAGACGTAGTTGGACCGCCAGCGGAAGGCCAGCCACGACAGGCCGGCGGCGCCGATGCCGCAGGAGATGGCG
The DNA here is from genome assembly GCF_014595645.1 of Diaporthe citri. Lineage (NCBI taxonomy): Eukaryota > Fungi > Ascomycota > Sordariomycetes > Diaporthales > Diaporthaceae > Diaporthe > Diaporthe citri. Next base: position 204,612 of record NW_025064858.1, read on the forward strand.
GCGATGACGAGCAGCGGCACGTTCTGGACGTGGCCGAGCACGGCGCTGGCGGTTGGGGACTTCTCGGCCAGCTCCGGGTCGTCGGACAGGTCGCGGATGCTGGTGAAGGTCCCCGGGAAGACGATGAAGCCGGCGAGCAGGATCCAGCCGAAGAAGGAGGCGAGGATGTTGTGCAGGCGGGGGATCTTGTCGAGGCTGAGGAGCATCTCCATGTAGCGGGTCTGCAGGGTGTCGACCCTCTGCAGGCCGGCGGTGGGCCTTCGCTGGGGGCCATTGCCCGTGACTGTCCTCACGGACGGGTTGCGCGTCGTGGATGATCTAGTCGAGGAGAGGCGTCGAGGAGAGGCCTTCTCTTCCCGTATGGAGGGATGCCTCACCGGAGGCGGCTTGCTCGTGGATGGTTGTCGGTGTGGCATTTTTCGATGTCAAGTTTCAGACTATTTGCTTATTCTACTTGGAAAACAGTGGGCTTTGAACTTCTAATAGGAGACAGTGGGGCTGATGTAGGCATATTATTGAAATGGAATGGTGGTCTAATTACAAGACAGAGGCCGGCCTGTTTGTGGGCTTCATGATGGTGAAGTAGGAATACTCGCCGTCAGCCCTGCCGTCCATGCTAGCAAGAGATCGGATAACAGTGAATGAAGCCGCGGACTGACATCACCACGAGAGCTGCACTCGAAAATGGTTGGCTGCTTGCCCTGATTTTCCTGTCTTCCACCGCCGGGCTAGACGAATCCAGAAGTTGAGCCGCCACACCGCGTGAGACGATAGAACAGGAAAACTATCAGGGACCAGTCTTGGCTCTTTTGGGGTGTGTCAGCTCGAGAATGGCGCGCAAAAACCTGGTTCGGGCGAGCAGGTACAGGGGCCGTGGGGGTGGTATCGGCATGGGGGTCGCAGTCCTCATGCGGAATGACATAAGCCCCCGTCTGTCTGCGGAATCTTCATCCCTCAATGCCGACGGCAGCGAACACTAGTCTATTTCCAGTAGACTTGATGGTCTTGGCCTGCTTACCAGTAGATTATAAGGTGAAATGCTACCTGACAGCACGCCTTGCTGGCTCCACTTGAACGCAGGGTCCTGCAAGCTACACTTCCCATCGTTTAGTCATCCTTCCTATGTGAAGCAGCCCACAACTTGAATATCCCTCTTAATGTGACTGTAGCGTGGTCAGCTACCCTGCACGATGAATGTGAAAAATCAGGCAGGAAGGCTAAACTGATCAACACCAGTACACTTTCGCTATCCAGCCGACGACGATAAAACCTTACATAGGTTCGACCGGGGGGATCCTCGGCTCTGCCAATATCAGCCCTAGAAGCAGCCGGAACCCAGGCGATCTCTGCCTGCACGTACAAATGTGGCACTACGGGTTTGACCTTTGCTAGTTGGCTTGCATACACAAAATTCACCTTGCAGGATGCTATATGCAAAATGCCAAATTTTGTGGAGATGGTGAAATCGGCAAGGCACTGAACGTAACTGCGAATAATAAATTTCCTCGCTATTTTATATTGTAAAATACACTTGTGTTTTGGTAGTCTTTCTCGGGTGAACTGTCAAGATGCCCCCCGTCACCATAATCAAATGTCTCCTTCGTAATGAGGCTTTGGGCTTCTACTGCTATGGAAAATATTTACTATAGCCACTAGGCGATTTTTATCTAAATCTCTACCCGTTCTTTACGGATTTCATCGAGGCTTCTTGACTACGCTGTAACCAATGTGACGATGCGTCAGTGCCACACCCGGTGAATGACCTTTTCCCAAAGCCCCACCCGTCCGTCATTTAAGCATTTCCTTACTTATGACGATTCTGAAGAATCATCTGTGACTTGATGGGAGACGGTATAGGTGGCGCTTGGAATGTACTTAACTCCCTCCTCAGACAGGCTCGGGCCTCCGAACCACCGATGTCGGATCTCGAGGAAGACCTTGCTGTTGGAACACAAGGGCGATGGTGGCCAAGGTCGGGAGCCGTGGATATTGATATTCTTACGAATTGCGTTGTCCATGGTGACAGCACCAATTTCTGTGTTCTTGTAATGTGTTGCCTGTGGATTGATATCTTTCAGCATTGTCCCATGTCTCCTGTGGATGAGGGTGTCGACACTAGAATTATCAAGAGCCACCAAGCGTCCAGCCAGTCTCCAAGGGCGGACCGTTGCCGCTTCGATTCACCTGGGCCTCGAGTGTGATCGGGCACGGAATGCACACCAGCTCATGTCTCCTCATTGCGCTTCACTCAGCGTTGCACACGCCTCCAGCATGCAGGAAGGCCTCGGGGAAGCAGAGGTGGAGGTTATTTAGGCACGTTCAGTCAAGGCACTTCGATGAATCAATTAATCATACGAGGCCCCGAAACGGCATACGCCCCCCCCCCTCCAAATGCCCAGAGGCGAAACATCGTACGACATAAGAGAGGGAAATTCCCCCGCTCCTTGCTCCGTGACCTCGCGGCGCTTCCTCCGCTCGTCAGCAGAGAGATTTGCCCAGAAACGCATCATGTTCATGGCCAAGAGGGGATGGGTTACACAGCAGTGTGTTTCCTCATCTAGGAAGGCGGCCAGTGCCGTCAGCAATTAGCCCATACCATACATCTCGAACCCAAATACTTATATGAAGGCCCAACCTCTCAATTGCAGCGTTTGGTATAAACCACTTGCTTACGACCTTTCCCACCTCTTCTAACACACGCTGCCACAGATGTGGGAGCATTGGCAGTTGGTAAGTCGTTTCTTCACCCACATCCTCTCGCTTTTCATGATGAATCTCTTGCCCTCCTCTGTCACCTTCATCAAGGAGCATGAAGACACACCTCGAAGGATTTCTATTACGCAATTATCCTCTCTGAAAAAGGCATATGCTAGTGCGCCTTCCATGTATCAAATTTCCAATCGCTTTGCAGTTTCTAACAACTTGACTTCTTTGCAAGGCCCATCCATTCTGGCCATCTAGAAGAAGCAACATCTCTAGTTTGTGACGGACTCCACGTCTGTTTAGAACACAATTGACTAATTGACTACAGGAATATGATGAATTCCATTAATGGTCCCGTAGCTAAACAGGAGCCCTCACCAAAGCCGATGCTATCACAATTCAATGTTAGGTCTTGTCTATTTGTCGCGTATGTAAGGACCCGGGTGTATTGTGCATTAATGGCGTCACTTTGGTCCTTATAGTACAGCGGCCAAAAACGTGACACTATTGCTTGTATGACTCGAATCTTCTTGTCCACCGCATCGCTTAACCCTACAAGACAGGTAAATGACACCTGCTTTCCGGACTACCGGGCTACATCTCATACGTGTCCCCATCCAACCACAAACCTAAAGACAACCGGCTTAAGAAAGCTCTAGCATATGAGCAAGGGTGAAACTGGAATCCGGAGAAGTCAACAAATTATCGGTTCGCTTTAAACGCGACCGGTTACAATTCGAATGTCGCAGCATGACCTGAGCACTCCCGAAAAGTTCGCAGTCCTCTCCCCCACATCATGCAGCCAGCCTCGTACAGATCGGCAAAATGACGCACCGCTTACCCCGATGTCAGCTTACCCTGGTGAGCTGCGACTTATATGGATGCGTCGCTTCTTGGGCGATACAAATTGCAAAAGATGCCTACTTTCCCTCGTGCTAACCTATTTTAACCCAACGCCATCTGTAATTTTCACCACGGTAGTCAACATTCTGGGGCTCCCACAACGGCCTCGTTCTGGGAAATATCATGGCGAAGCAAGACTTCTCTCTCTTTCGCCGCCTTGCGGATCACCACAAAAACAGCAACAATGGGAAGACAATTTGGGTTGGAGCGGCTCAAAAGCCCTTGCGAGGCATTCTTGCTTGGAAGTACAAGAACATGCGTAAGTAATTACCCACCTGCGCGCTCGGATGAGAAGATCCAGGCTTGAAATAAGCCTTGTAGGCTTGCAATATCTTCAATTATCTCTGACAATGGCACTGCAGGCAAAGTTAATGCCCGGCCAAATTTCCAAAACCTGTGCATGGAAACGTTGAAAGACGAGGACCTGGAGGAGTGGCTTCAAAGGCCGGGTCCCACGCCGCCCGGGAACGCCGGTGCCCTAGAAGCCCACGTCCGAGTCCTAGTCTGTCACCAGACCGAGAACGAGATCGACATGCCTTCCGACCAGACCAAGAACGAGATCCGTAAGCCGAAATGCACGGTCTCGCAAAAGTGCTATCATGTGGCCAGGAGCTCGTTTGATGCTATAGAAGAGCACCTGCGCTTGCCCGTCCAGACGCTGCCTACCATGAGCAGCATGTGGGGGGTCCAGTCGAGCGAATTTGTCACAGATACAAACGCAGCAGGAAGGGAAACGATGTGTCTTGGTGAGTATATTACAGAAGGGCCAGAAGTACTTGAGACCTGCTGGCCCTTGTTCCCCTTGGTCCTTTGCCCAATGCCCAAATTCTAACGACTACCTTCTGGGATGTTGCAAGACATCACAATGAGCAACGCAAGCATCCCAGAACTTGCGCACTACGGCCTCGCCATGTCATACGACTTCTCGACGCGGCGTACCACGGCCTTTGTCAAAGGCATCAACGCGGTCGACAAGGACTCCGGGAGGAAGTACCAGCCTTGGCAGCTCGACGCCCGCATCCGCAACGGGCTGCACGACACCATGCCGCTCTGGCCGCACCCGCTGCTGCTGCCGGTCATCCTGCTGCAGCACGAGCTCGCCGCCATCCGCGAGTTCTCGAAGGAGAAGCTCCACGCCGACTCGCACGGCATCCAGGACACCATGCGTCTCGACTACAATGCCCAGGCCAGGATACTCGGCGGGCTCAACTCGGACGAGGAGGGGCGGGGCGACCGCGCCGAGTTCACCAATTGGCTCAACGGTCTGCTCTGCAGCGCTCACAGCACCCGCAGGGCTCTCCGTGTGAACAGACAGGCGGCCGGCTTTTTGCTCGGAATCCTGGACGAGCTGAAAGATCCTTCGCTGTGTTCTGAGGAGGAGGAGATCCCGCCCCAGGTGGGACGGCAGATCAGAGACACCATCATGACCCTCGACAGAGGGGCCGCAGGTTTTGAAGCGGGAATCGACTGTATCATCGCGACTCTGGAGACCCAGGTTAACATTGTATGAGCCCCCGTCCCCTTCCCTCACCCCTGCTTCTCCTTCTGGTTTTCACTACCCTATTTCTCACCCGGATCATAGTCCATGAGTCTATGAGTCTATGCTGCTTTTTCTCTTTCATTTGAGATGTTGACAAGTGACAATGGCATGCTTCCAGCTCTCCGTCGTCGCCGCCCAGCTGGACAACAATCGGAGTGCCGAGATGAGCGCACAAGCCGGGCTGGACAGCGTGGCGATGAAGACCCTGGCCCTGGTCACGGCCATCTTCCTGCCGGCCACCTTCATCGCCACGCTCTTCAGCATGGGCATGTTTGACTGGCAGGCAGAAAGCAGCTCCTCCGTCCTGAGCCCCGAGTTCTGGATCTTCTGGGTGGTCTCGGTGCCCCTGAGCATCGCGGTCCTCGCCGCGTGGTGGTGCTTCTGGGACCTGTCCAGGACCTACTACGCCGAAAGGTTCAAGGACGCTAAGCCGACCAAGGAGCACGAGACGCTGTGGAAAACGTTGAAGGCGAAGATGAGGCGAGACAGCGGCTCGAACGTCGGCAATGAGGCCGGCCGTGTCGGAGCCGTGGCCATGGCTCACGATGCCGAAGACATGAACAGCAGGGGCTCGTTCGACCATCTGAACAAGCTAGTTGGGAGAAAACCCAGGCAGTATGGTGAGGAACATGCGATGGAGTCAGGGGGGTCGAACTCAAGACAACAAGAATGAAAACAAGATGGAGATCCAGTGTATTTACAAACCCGTCTTTCCCAAAAGTGGACGAAGCTTATAAAGGGGGAAACGCTTGCAGAGTATGCTGAGTATTCGATATTATAACGCCTTGTATTACGCAAGAAGGTCACATGGGCCCCTCATGCCCCTTCTGCCAAGGTATAGCAGCCATGTAAGGGCTTCCCCGAAGCAGGGGCGCCCTCAGAAAGACTTGAACCCTCACGCTCAATTATTTCCACTTTGAGGCTCTCATTAACATTTGATGCAACTGTTGGCGGACGATGAGTATATCTGTAAGACGTTATGCATCTGTGCAAGTGTGCCCATCCTCTTGGCCGTCCAGCGGCTCCGGAGCGGCTGCGGTTGGATACGATTGTTGGCAGACGATGGTGGCTGTGATGCCATGGTGCCGATCCTGGCGGACCTTGGATAATGCAAAGTGGAGCGACTGGCTGCAACTCTTCCCGGCGCGTGCAGCCGGTCAATATCTTGTTAGTTGCCACAGGCCGGCATGTAGCTGGCTGAGTGGGACACATGCAGAGTCACGGCTCAAATTCTTGCAGTTGAGTGCAAGCTTTCTTGAGTCTTACTGCATGCAGTCCATCAGCTGAACAGACTGCTGTGCATGTGGGGGTTGCAATGATTCGTCACTCGAGGGTGGTTTGTGGCTGTGTGGTTGCACAGAACCAAAAGATTCTCCATAGAGCTGATACAAATTTAGATTCAAGTGCCTGTCACCAATTGGTAAAGCGTAAGCGAAGCGTTCAGGCATTGATAGAACGGCTTCCCTCCCTCTTGACTTCTAAGATTGTGTAAGAGCAAAGAGGGAAGAAAACTTCTCTCTGCTCCTCAAGTATCCTGTGTCTCTAGTCAGCTCCCGCCTCTACACCATCAAAGCCTGATCATCAGCCGCCTAAAAGCCTTGACCCAAAATTGCCACCTTCAGACTGTTGTCATCAAACGAGTCAAGACTTCTCTTTTCACATTCACTATGCGAGCACTTCCGAAAAGCGGCCAGGAAAACCTGGCTACTTGCATCGCTATGATTGTTTTGACAGGCCTTTTCCTCATAGCTAGATTTGCTGTGAGGTTGTCTCAACGACAAGCACCTTTCGGGGCAGACTGGCTGTGCCTCTTGTCCGCCTTTCCGTTTTATGCCTGCTGTGGGCTCATTGTCAACTGTAGGTCATTTCTCAGTATGAGTGAGCATGAGGCGCCTACGCACAACAGCTGACTAGTGCAATTGTTGAATTAGTTATTCTAAACGTTTCTGTCGACGGCTCTTACGACTATAATCATAGCGTGATGCAAAATGTGGAACAGACCATGAACCTCTTCAAGGTATAATCACTCTTGCTGTTAACTCATAATATGTATATGACTCTTATAATGACATGTGGTACAGCTTACCTACGCCTTGGAGATTCTCTTTGGAATTGCCATCACTACCGTCAAGTTCAGTATTCTGTGGTTTTACTGGGAGTTGTTCGCAACAAGCGGCGGTGTTACGCACAACAAGAGGATTATACAAGTGGCAGCAGTTGCCTGTACAATCTGGTTCTTGGTTATGAACTTTCTCGTCATCTTTCAGTGTATTCCCATCCACGCCTATTGGGATAAGTTGGCACAGCCACTGTACTGCATGGATACTCCAAAGCTACTCCTTGCATATGAGCTGACGAACCTCTTTCTCGATGTTTTTATCCTCTGCATACCGATGCCAATAGTGTGGCAACTGAACTTAAAGTCTTCCAAGAAGATCAGTCTTTTGGGGATATTTTTCCTCGGTGCCTTGTAAGTACACGTTGGTGCCGCGGTCCTGCGGCTGAGGTATGGGAGTATGAGAAGCTGACTGGTTGGCTGCTTAGTGTATGCGTGGCAAGCATTCTTCGCTTGAATGCAATCTGGGACCCATCAGGGCAAGGTAAGTGAACCCAGCCTTTCCGCCAAGTGATGAGGTTCTAACAACTGGATGGCAGTCGCATATTCTAATGCAATGCTCTGGTCAACATTGCAAATAGGATTGGCAATAATCTGTGCTTGTCTCCCAACCCTTGCCCCCATTCTTCCTTCCATCATCAAACTGTTTTCTTACATTCGAAGCTGGAGTCTGTCGATCTGGTCTCGATCACCTGCCAATAATCACAAGCAGGCCTTCCATGACTACAGGCGGTCCGATGAATATGGCATCACAAAGACCATTCACGGGGGCCAGTACTCCCCAATAGGGCCCTTCAACAGCAGTTCTCAGATTTGGGCTGAATGGTCTCACAGTCGGGGATACCCCAGCCAGCAGTCATTGGGCGAGTCCATACCATCTATGAGCATCAAGGTCGACCGACAAGTAGATGTAGCCTGAAGAGGTGCATGGTTCTGTTTTGATGGCGAGAATTTGGAGTGGCCCTGGTAGCGGAAACTCGTGGTCCTTTCTTACACATCCAGTTGGGAATGTCGGACACATTTTGATCGGACACACAGTCCTGGAAACTTAATCTTCTGTGACTACCATTGTGATTTTGCCTGCGTACACGAGATTGGGTCCGAGAAAATGGTTAGGACCATATTCTATCTTTCCCGGCATCTTTCTAAATAGCTTCAAAATGTATGGTATTTTGTACAATACAAGGGGGTAGACGCAGGTGTTGGCAACTTTAGCTCGATGCCCGGATGTGGCAATCGCCTGTTGGTACGCAAGAACCCCGCAGGATGCTTGGAGGCACCTCTTCTTTCAGTTGGTACAAGATGCCAAGCTCCCAATGTCACCACGCGTAAAAGGTATCCGGTTCCTTTTATGTGACAGGTTCCTCTTCGCTCTCTGAGAGGGGTAATGGCTGACCACCTTCTCCGTGATGACATCCCGCCCACGACCCTCCACCGCGAGACAATCCTGAGCAAGTCAATCCGTCATCAGCAGCCTTAAACCTTTTCAAACTTTTATCACCTGTAGCTTCCAGCCAGTTGCTTCTGAAAATTCCAGAATAACTACAGTGGTGCCAACAACAGCAACAGAATGGCTCGAATCTGGTCATCGCAGCCCTTGAAGGCTCTCTACACCATATTCTTCCTGCTTGCAACCCCGCCGTATGCCGCCGCATTGTTCCTTCGATATCTTGCGAAGCCCTCGCATCCCGATTGTGGGTATCCTGATGAGCCTTCTGTCGCACGTTCACGAAACGGCAGTCTGACGAACAGTCACAGGGACCGCCAGGATGAGCTTATCTAGCGACATGTTGAAGCTATTTTTCCGATACTCCTTGACCACTCAATCCCGACGCATCTTGGACGACGATCCTGCAACGGCTAAAGAGAGGCTGGCTATTATCGAGCCCCCAGCTAGGTCCTTGTTCTCCGGTGCTTTAGCTCCAACAGCCTCAGTCAAACCGGGTCCTGTGAGGGGTGTTTGGCTGCCAGATGCTCCTTCACTGCAATCCCCCAATCTAGAGGACGAGAAGGTCGTGATTCACTTCCCCGGCGGCGCATTTGTCATCACTTTCGGCCACGAGGGTTCGGGCCGGCCGGTATCAGAGGTCCTGACAAAGCACCTGAAGGCGAGCAAGGTACTCTGGGCACAATACCGTCTCGCAGCAGATGAGCAGACATGCTTCCCGGCTGCGGTCCAGGATGCCCTTACGTATTACAACTATGTTCTCTCTCTGGGTATATCTCCAAAGAATATCATCCTCTCAGGCGATTCGGCCGGTGGAAACGTCGTTCTTGCCTTGATCCGCTTCCTCGAGTCCTCAACCAGCCAGCGAGATCGACGCCGACGGCTCTTTGAGGACCAACACTCCCGGATTCCCAGTGCCAGGCGGTGCTGTTGTGTGGTCACCTTGGGTAGAGGTTACACCGAACGCGGGGAAAGACTATGAAGGCTATGCCAATGCCAAATCTGATATGTTGGACGCCGACTTTCTACAATGGGGGGCAGAGTCATACCTCGGCAAAAATGGAGGTGAAAAGGACAATCTGCCATACACGTCGCCCCTGAGCTACCCCTTCAAAACATCGGTGCCGCTATACATTCATGCTGGAGCTGCTGAAGGCTTTTGTCAGTCTATCACAAAATTTGCGGCAAACATGCGGGGGGTCGACGGCAATCGTGTGGCATTCTGTGCCACACCAAAGGCACCCCATGATCTTCTCCTCGGACACCCTACGTTTGGGATGACGGACGAGCTTCATACGGTGTTGGATGTGGTTCACGAGTTTTTGAATGGCGAGAGGTGAGACATTTTGTCCGTCGCTGGGAATGTTGATCACCCGTTCCTTCTTTCTTTCGTCTTCGTTTGTCTACTTTTGTTTGTCCAGCTTGTGTAGACATTGCAGAATGAAAGTTCAACATCGCACTCAGACACAGCCTTCGCCAGACTGTTGATGATATTTAAGATTATATTACCCCTCTAAGGGTAGCTGAAAGCAAACCTTTGCAGCTGTCTCAATGCTGGATGTTCTTCGATCGTACTCCAACTTGACACAGTTGATATTTGCCATCCTGCTCGAGCAGCTGCACAGAAACCCTACTCGCAAGTTTCGACATGGCATCCACGGAACCATCATCACACGAAGACGTCTTACCCGTCTTGCTAGTATTCGCAGCCAGCAGGTCCCGATCCACCCAGTTCTCCCCGGCCGGCCCACACAGCAACACCGCCAGCGGAAAGAGCTTCCACATTGGCACGGCCCTCCGCGCAGTGGTAGCCACCGTCAGCGCAAGCATCACCAGCGCGAGACCCGTCAGCGCCGCCGGCAGCGCGATCCACGCCCAGGTCACCCGCACGCACACTGCGTAGTGAAGAACGTCGCCCTCGGCTCGCCGGCTGTGTCCCGGGTCACCGTTGGAGCGCACCCAGAGCGTTAGCGCCTGCGCAAGGTTCGCAAACGTGTCTCGGATCGACTCCATTGATACGTTTCCCGAGTTGTAGAGTTGCAGGAGCTGCTCCCTGCCTTCGAAGACGTACCCAAAGGTACGTGACTGTAGTTTGGGCAAATTGCGGGTTACGTTGCCGATGAAGAAGGGCCAGAGAGTCCCGACCCAGAATGTGTCGATGAAGAAGGGGTTGATAATGTATAGACAGTTGTTCGCCAGTAGGGACTCGGGGAACGGTGACGAGGCGTTGACGGAGTTGGACGTGTTGAAGGTGGTGTTATACGGAAGCCAGCGACCGGCATTTTCAAGGTCGTATCCATTGTCAAGGAGGTGCCTGCGGTCGGCATCCGTGATACAATGCAGATCTAACAGGCTAAGGAGCGGATCATAAGGAAGAGTGGTATCCCCTAGATTTGGATCGCCGAAGCCCCAGATTTGATCCAGACTAGACTCCTCCACAATCGTCTCGTTGACCCGACCTGCCTCGATGGAACAAGAGTATGTCCGTAAGCAGGGCCGTAGAACGCACTCGGCAGCGCCAAAGCCTCGGCAGCGCCAGGTGTCGTTTGTGAGAGAATCATCGCACCCAATCAAAGGATCACGGCCGTTGGTTGGATCTGTTCGGAGTATGGCAGTGTCTGAATACCCCAGTATGGCGCCGAATTGAAGGCCTTGTGGGATCTGACCATATGGAGAAGACACATTAAGATACTGCTCTTTGGCTTGGGTCGAGAACACTTCAGTGGCTTGGTTGTTGCTGGACAGATTCAGTGACGGGTCGTAGTAGAAATTGACATCAAATGGTGACCAGTGTGTTGTAATATTCCACAGTGTCGTGACTGCATATGTCGTGTTTCGGACTGTATCTCCCGTGACCGTATCTCCTTTGACAAGATTGCAAGGGCCTCTGCCAGTCGCGAAAGCTTCAACACTGCACATTTCATACAAGGATCCACCACTGCATTGTTCATCGAAAGATGTAACACTGCATTGTTCATCGAAAACAACTTCAGACGATCTGTCGGAGCACTGATTACAGAACGCGAGACTAGTATAAGTATTTTCGAAGGTGCAATTGCCCGTCGAACATTCGAAGTCGGTGAGGTTCTGAAATGTGTTCAGACCGTCCAGAATCGTCGGCAGAAGGTAAGTCTTCCTGCTGCTGTCGTCGTTACCTTGGTGGAGGAAGTTCGTCCGGGGAACGGTCGCCGGCATGTCATTGGACAACGTCTTACTGCAGTCGACGGCATGGACGAGTTGTTGAATGCAAGGATCGATAGCAAGTGCTACGATGGAAATCATGGCTCCAAGAGCAGTCAATGGCTGCCGCAGGCGGTTGACCCATAGCCATCGCACTGAGCCCAAAGTTCCATTCGCCGCCTCATGGAATAGAACAACATCTTTCAATGGCCGAGCTTCCAAGTACCAACTCCATTGAAGTTGCCCGATGCATGAGGTGACGAGGAATGCGATACATACTCTTAGAACTATCGAGTAAATTGATAGCAGGGCATTGATTGAGATAGAAAAGGGCCACTGTGGCAATGGCTGTCCATCGTGAGGGTAAAGGGTTGCAGGTATCGCTGCCCCGGAAACGAGAAGCAGGATAGCACTACCGAGTTCCCGCATCCATGATTGGGTCAACGTAGTTCGTGCGCCAGGTCGTTCCTTGCCTTCGCTCTGCTGTTGGGGTGGTTGAGGTTGTTGAGGCTGTTGGCCCGGCGGCGAAATGATCTCGGCGCTTGAACAGGGACGGGATCCGGTAGGTGAAACGTTGTCGTCCCTGATATGATCAGTAGGTGTACTCAAGAAGGGCGACGAGGGTGAGAGCTGCGACGAGGAGGACATTTTGGCATAGACCAGTAACTAGATGGTAAAGACCCAGCGAACCAAAAAAAAAAAAAAAATCCGCAAGGCCAAATGCAAGGATCATACAACCTCCTTAAAAATTATGAAAGTGAGGATCTCTTTCGGCACTTATATATTTTGGCATTCCCTGCTGATGGTGGAATGATCCAAAAAGAAATATGGGGGCAGCAAGCCCCTTACTTCTGACGCAATGCATATAGGCGGCTTAGACGCTACTGATCATGTAGGTTCCTTTTCAGCAGGTAGCAGCTGAAAGACAAGATTACGACCCCGTCCAATCAGATCACGCGGAGAGGACTAGAACATTATTCAGATGCTGCTGTACAACGTGCTGCTGAGGCAATGTCTCAGGTCAGGGGCTGGTTTGGGGGCTGTACCACTCATCGACACCGCCCGTCTCCTCACGGTTCAAAGACGAATGCGTGGCTTAGAAATAGATAGCTGCAACGGCCGAGACACACGGGGTGATTGTAGGGGTCAGAGTCCATATCAAGAATCAACCGACTGCGCAAAATCTCATAAGGAGCTCTGTCGACGAATGAAGCTAGTTATTTTCAACTGGCATGACCAAAATAATTGCAAGTAAGAATGACATATCGCACTTATGCAGCGGACAGGGCGAAAACACTTGTCGCACGGTACGTACAACTGAGCGAGTAAGGTTTGTCGGATGTCTTCACAGCTTAGAATTCTTGTTATTTGTTCTAATACTGTTTAGTAAACATTTTAGTTATGTATTGTTAGTGGTCTGTCGGACGCGGTGGACAGAGATCTGTCCTTCTTTCTTCAATACATTTCGTAGGCGAAGCCAGCTTGCAATATTTATATCTGTAGAGACATACCAGCCGGCATCAAACTACATGAAATTGTCCAAAGGCAGTTTCTCCGTACGAGTCATCAAGCCTAACCATACTATCCAAGCATTCCTCATTCCACGCATCCAACAACTCATCCATTGCGCCAGGCTGCCAATCCGAAGGCCCAAGCGACTTGTCCCCACCATTAGGGTCATACGAAGCCTTCTGAGACTCCTTGACTCTCTCCAACGTCTTTTTCCAGACTTCAGAACGCCAGAACAATTTCCCATCTGTCCAGATATCACGGACGTAAGCCTTCCAGAGACTTGGGAGGATGCCAACATCTGCACAACAGTAGTCGATTATCGCCGCTGGCATCGGTCGCTGGTTGACCGAAGCGTACGTCCCCCCGAGACTTGGATTCCAAATTCTCTCCCCCGCCCGTTTGGCGCTGACGGCCCTAGCAACAGCCGCCTGGTCCGGAACAGCCGTCAGGTCCGTCTCGATGCACCTGGCAAGCCCGGACACGCGGCGCCTGGGGCCTGTGCGTCGGGCCAGCTCCATGAGCTGTATGTCGTGGATTCCTGCGACCTTGATGCCGAACAGGCTGAAGAGGGCGTCCGAGTCATTTCGAATATCGAAGAAGGCTTTGGGTACCGTGGGAGACTCAGGGACGGCCTTGAGAGATGTGCCCTCTTCGTTGGCGGTGGTGAAGGTGTCGGCCTGCAGTGTGTGAACGTCGATCAGGTACGCTGTGTCGTCTGGAGATAGGAATAGGGACAGAATGGACATTGTCCCGTGTCGGCAAAGGTTTTGACCCTCGATGTCAAAATACAGACTCGGAGGATCGGTAGGCTTGGTTGGAGGGCGGACGGTACTCAGCTTGTCCAGCAGAGAGACAAGCTTGAGCTCTGAGTCAACAATGATCCCCTGGAGCGAAAAAGCCACGGTGATTGGTATGGAAGTTGATAGTTAAGTGACGGGTGCCTAGGTAAGTGTGGGATTGTGAACGATCAGAAGATGGGGTGGCCAGGCACAAGAAACTTGGAGCTAGAAGAAGAGTTTGGTTTGACGACGTAAGCCTGGATGTACATACCTACTTATAATTCATTAAATCTGGGGACGCAGTCGCGCTAAACCTATCAGTTCGTATGTCAAGCAAGAGTGGAAAGTTTCCATGGCCTATTGTTTGGACGAGGCACTCTTCTAGCAGTGAGGGAAGGTAGGCCTCTTGCATTACCCACTGGGGACCGCCCAGCCGTGCCGCCACAGGAGGCGATTCGATGAGATTGCTGTACTGTCGCTGCCTCCTCCATGTCTCCGCCCCCCGAGCATGAAAAAAAAAAAAAAGCAGATTTATCGGTAAGACGTTCGTTGGCGCACGGTTGATTGTGAAGTAAGTTAGGCACCAATCCGCTGCGCCGCTCCGGCTGAGCCGCCTTGTACACCTGGGCAGGTTTAGCAGATTTCCGACGACGAACAGGGGCAGATCGTTTACGATCACTTGTGCATCTGACAAAAGAACAAGACGGAGGAGCCGTAGGGCCACGACGAGCAAATGCTTGGATCTGTCTCCGTGCCGCCGCAGCAACATAGGCAGGCTATTTGCAATACATCACGACAATGTCCTCAGGGGCCCCAGTGGCACCTGGTCTCCGGCCAGTCAAACTTCAACGCCGCCTCGGCGATAAGACGTGCAACCTGTACCTTCCACAGTATCTGCGTATTCCCAGTCGGTACGATCCGCCCATGGTGTTGCAGGAGCATCTTGTGCAGGCTGACTGGTTCACAACTTGCCGGCGGCCGCTCGTCGGCCGGGAGGAAGTAGAACCTGTGGAAGGCGCTCGATGCGTGCACCATCTGCACGGCCAGAAGCTCGGCCTCTTCGTGCTGTGCAAGATATTCCGGACAGAATTGAACTGAAATTCGCGGCGACATATCGATTCCGACATGTCCGTCGTGCTCCGGTTCGCTGGGACTGGCGGCGACGGTCTTGCGCAACTTCGACGGCTGTGCCAATCCATCTGAGGACCGTCTTCGCTTATGTTTCCCCATTTCAACTGTCTATTCCATTTCGTCGGCCGCTTTCCGGCTAAGTCTTTGCGGCGCCATCGAGACGAATCTTAGCCAGACGGGGTCCTTTTCCATTGGCCTCCTGGATGGTATTATTTCAGGATAGAAGCCGGCTGGTTAGCAGGGGAGGACAGTAGGACAGGGTACTATTCTATAGATAGTGTTAGACCTAGACTTATCTAAATGCCATATGTTTCTTTCCAATAATTTTTGGAATATAAAAACCATGGGGTCCAAAGCTATGAAAGAATGCGGGCTTGAAAACCTTGATTAAGGAGTGGACAACAACGATGAAATGCTTCCCACGAGTAATGACTGTTTCTCAACTATCTGTCCAGCTACTCAATCTGAAATACCGTGGATGGATCTGCACCGTCAATTCACCCACATGATCATAATCTGGATTACCAGCAGAAGACATATTTTGCCTGATCTGGACATGAGGCCTCCAGGAGTTCAGTTATCTGCCGCCTCATTTCCAGACCTGTGTGTTGCCACAGTGGCCGACCGTTCCTGCCTCACCCCCCTTCTGCAGCGCTCCCATAACAAAACTGTATTCCCCCTTGCGTCGTGGGTGATCTTGACTGTGTGACTGCACTGTGTAGACAGTCAGTCCTTTCTTGACCAATCGGTCGCACTATACATACCACCTTACGCATGCGCTTGTTCCAAGTTAACTTTGCCGGCCAAGCCAGCAGCGTTCGCGACGAATCCAAAGTCCCTCAGGCAATCAAAGTTGGCAGCGCTGTACCCGTGGCTTGACTGGGCCGCGGCGCAGTTATTGTTGGTGTAGAACGCCAGAGTTCCGGCGGGCGAGCCCGAGTCGTCAGTGATCTTCGCCGAGGACCAGCCGGGTGTAAACCACGTCATGCAGCTGCCAGAGTTGACATTGGCTGACCCGAGGCAATCATCGTCCGAGTAGAGGGTCATGACCACGTCTGCCTTGGCTCCAGTAATGGCCAAGAACGGCACGACCACGGAAGGAATGTTGGTGAACATGTTGATAAGGCTTCTTGTGTTGTCTTGAAAGAATTAAGGCTTTGCAACAGGTCTGATCTGGGGATTTGACCAAGCACACTATGGGAGACAACATCCCTATATATACTCAATGCCCATAATTGAGGGGACTAGACGAGGCTTGAGTGATGTAATGTATCAAAAGTGGACAGCTGCAAGGCAACCGCATCCTTCTTCGCAACTAAACAACCTCTACCACTGAATTTCTAATAAAACGTAAATTTTCTCCATGTTCCACTCTATTCTGCTCATGAGAAACTTCGAACGTAAACGTAGCCGACTTTTAAAGCATGGAAAACATGTGTGGTTGAGGGCATCCGTGGCCGCTATCTAGGCAAGGGACCGGCTTGCACTACATCCAGACGGTCTCTGACTCACTGAATATCACCACTAGTCAATGGGTATTACAGATGCGACTGAGTTACTTGCTGTGCTAGTTTGTGCGTGGCCTTGCTCTCGCTTTTGAATCCGCTTGGGCGCAATCATGCTTCAGGCCTGTTAGACTAAAGGAAGAGGGGATATCGAAAGCTTCGAGCAACGCCAAGATTTTTGGTGCGAAGTGGTGGCTTCTCACATAACACCGGTATGCAGAAGTAGGTTGAATAGTCGTTGTCCAAAGCCTTGCATAGAGAGATTGACTGTTACCTACATCCTATATTGTCTTTCGTCCCTCTGGGGCATTCACTGTCGTTCCTGCTTAGTAGAGGAACTCATAACTTGAACAGTCTATTAAAGGTTCTGAGACTTTGTGTCCCCGCCCTGACATATCCTGGTGGGAAATGTTCTACTAGTATATTATGCAAGGAAAGGCGAGCATTCTGTTGATAGTCTATCCATGCATTAACACAGGGGAACGGAAACTGAACTTAGCAGCCGCGCACAGAGCCCGAACTGGTCATCCATCACTTGCAATATTGTAAACCTTTCATGCGCTTCAATGTCGCCGGGTCACAACCTCACCACCCATTCCAAATAAGTACACCTTGAAATGTTTTACATAGGGCGTATGTGACTACGGTGACAGACATAAGAATAAGGAATGGCAACCGTATGCGGCTTCCATGGTCGCTGCGTATGCCAAAGCAATCCTCAACGAAATTCCACCAGCTTCTAATGCATAGCAGGTTGACATGTAAGGATATCCATTAAGACTGAGTTTGGCGGTAATGGGGCAGGTGGCAAGTGGGAGAGCCGTAGAGTCAGATAGTATGTAGATCAATGGAATCAGCCTGCTTGGCATCGAAAGAGTAATGATAGTGTTATAGAGACTATTTAATAACCATGCTATTATACCTAGCTTCCCAAGAATACATCAGTGAAGACGTCGAATTGTGCATCCCGAAGTAAACGTAATTACCTCAGCCCGCTCAAAGCTGACATTGAAAACATTTCTGATGGTCTGTTGAGAAAACAACCATGTCCTGCGACGCTTTCGCTGATCCCATCGAGTGTGATCGGTGCCTGGCTGGTTTATTAGTGGCGGCTGGTGATACTGCTCCGTTTGGCTTGATTGTGCACCGGTCAACGTAATCCTTGCCCGCCAGTGTCTGTCTCCTTGAACTTTGTGGGCTTGTATCTGTATATCATCCATTTCTTTCGATGCAAATATCCGCCTTTATAGGAAGGATTTGAGTTTTGTGAAGAAAGCCTGTGTGTACATGCTTATTTACAATTCATTGATTCTGGGGACGCAGTGGAGCTAAATCTATCAGTTCGTGTATCGGACAAGAGAGGAGAGTTAACTAGCTGCGCCTCCTTATACACGATTATCAGAATTCCCCAGCCGATCAGAGGCAAATCGTTTGCCATCATTTGTGCACCTGACAAAAAGAAACGTCGAAGGGGAAGGGCCATCACGGTGACGACTGCAACTACGACAAGCAAAATGCTTGGACCCATCTCCCTGCCGCCGCATCAACACAGACAGGTAATTGCTATACATCACCAAACTGTTTTTAGGTGCGGTGGAAAGACGTGATGTGTCTCTGATTCGCCCGCTGACTCTTGCGGACCAATCCACGGCGCCACACGATCAGACACTTCACACAGTGCAGAGAAATAGTTGAGCCGGTAGATAGTGAAAGTAGGGATATGAGAGTTGGCGAGCTAGTGGTGCTATCTGGCCAGCACTGGCGGTGCCATATTTGGGTCTAAGGCTGCAAAAGCTATTGCTCAGCACGTAGTCTACCCGGGGTGGTCTTCTTGCCGGTTTCGGTGCCGATGAGTTGCCGAGACAGGAGCACGTCATAGCAGTGTGACATGAGTGAGCTTGAGCTCCAGATCCATCTTCAGCTCCTACGTAGCTCTTGAGCTCCCTCAACTGAGACACTCGAGCTCTGCATCAGCTTGTCGGACAATTTTATGCCCCAAGATGCTGTGCAACCAATTGCTTCTGCTCTCTATGAGCTTCATCCCGGCATTCGGATCCATGTTCGGCAAGCAGCAGCCGCTAGGAATTGATCACCAATCCGAGTCCAACCCCGCGTCGAACAAAGCACCCTCGTATCGCGACGACCTCCTCGCCCTGCACAAGAATCTCGTCGACATTTCTTCCACCACTGGGGCCGAGCACGATGCCGCGGCCTTCTTGATCGACTACTTCATCTCGCGGTCGTGGCACTACGACGTCGACAAGGTGGTACCCAGGAACAACACCCCCGAGGGCAAGGACCGGCTCAACGTCGTGGCCTGGCCCCCGACGGGGAGCTCAAAATACCACGGCGGCAGCAGCGACGCTGCCGCCAGCGACAAAAAGCCCGACCCGAAGATCCTCGTTACGAGCCACATCGACGTCGTGCCGCCGCACATCCCCTACTCCATCGCCGACGGCAAAGTAACAAGAGACACCGTCATCGCAGGCCGCGGGTCAGTCGACGCCAAGGGCAGCGTGGCGGCGCAGCTGACAGCGGTCGAGGACCTGCTGGCGCGCGGCCTGCTGGCCCCGGAGGACGTCATGGTGGCGTACGTGGTGGGCGAGGAGCGGTACGGCGACGGCATGCGGGCCTTCTCCGAGCGCGCCAGGTCGTCCTCGCTGGCCTTCCGGGCCGCCATCTTCGGCGAGCCCACCGAGAACAAGCTGGCGTGCGGCCACAAGGGCGGGCTGTCATGCGAGGTGACGGCCACGGGCAAGGCTGGTCATAGCGGTTACCCGCGGCTGGGCAAGAGTGCCAACGAGGTTCTGCTCAGAGGGCTGCTGAGGGTGCTGGAGACGGACCTGGGGAGCAGTGACAGGTATGGCAACACTACTGTCAACATTGGCCTGATGGAGGGGGGCGTTGCGCCCAATGTTATCCCTGCGCACGCGTCGGCCAGTCTAATGTGCCGCGTTGCCGTTGGGCCACAGGAGAGCGGGCATGAGTCTGTACGGGAGAAGATCAAGGAGGTGCTGGCCTCCGTAGACGATGAGGCGCTGAGCGTAGACTGCCCGGGCGGCGTCGGTGTGGTGCCTTGTGATTGTGATGTACATGGTAGGTATCCTCTCGTACACCGTGCAACCTGGGTGAATGTACCAGAGCTAACGGTGTCTTCATTTCGCCAGGCTTCGACACCATCGTCGCCAACTACGGCACTGACATCCCATACCTGGAGGGCAACCACACCCGGTATCTCTACGGGCCTGGCACCATCCTCGTCGCCCACGGGGACAACGAGGCCCTGACGGTGGGCGATCTCGAGGACGCCGTTGAGGGCTTCCAGAAGCTCATTCTGCATTCACTGAAGCTGTAAGAGGGGTATCATGGCTTTCTGAGAGGTTAAAATGTAGATACGGGAGGCAACTGGACGGGTGGTGGTCATGTGTGCCCACGTTGCGTGCGCTAGGCTTTTAGCAGCCATCCCCTACATCATTGCCCTCCCACGACCTTGGCCCACCGCTCCGGCATGACCTCCCTGAAATCGAACCTGCCCTCCGCGTTCTTGACCACCGCCCCCTTCTCCGTCACAATCGCATCGATCAGCTCCGCCGGCGTGACGTCGAACGCCGGGTTCCACACCCCGATCCGCTGGTCCGCGATGGCCACCCTCGCCGTCTTGGAGACATCCACCGCGCCGTCGGCGCCCACCACGGCGCCGCTGATCTGCGTGAGCTCCTCGCCTTTGCGCTCCTCGATCTTGATCCCGTCGCCCGTCAGCGTCTCGAGGTCGACCGACGTCGTCGGCGCCGCGACGACGAACTTGACGCCGTGGTGGCGCGCCAGCACGGCGAGCTGGTAGGTGCCGATCTTGTTAGCGGTGTCGCCGTTGCGCACGACGCGGTCGGCGCCGACCACGACGGCGCCGATGTTCATGTCTGCACCGCGCAGCCGGAACAGCGCGCCGGCCATCGAGTCCGTGACCAGCGTCGAGGGGATCCCCTCGAACACGAGCTCGAACGAGGTCAGCCGGCTGCCCTGGTTGTACGGCCGCGTCTCGGTGCAGAAGGCGTGGCGGAGGAGGCCCTTGGACCGCAGCGTGCGGATGATCCCCAGCGCGGTGCCGTGCCCGGACGTCGCCAGCGACCCCGTGTTGCAGTGCGTCAGCACCGAGACCTGCTTGTCCGGCGAGGAGAGGCCGTGCACGCCCGCCAGCCACGCCGCGCCGTGCTCGCCGATGGCGAGGTTGGTGTCCAGGTCCCGGGCGAGGATGGCCTCGGCGGTGGCGATGAAGGTCTCGACCACGGTGGCCTGCGGCGTCGGGGTCGGCACTGAGTTGGTGGTTTCCAGCGGGTCCGCGCGGATCGCCGCCTTGAGGTGGTTGATGGCGTTTGTCAGGTCGACAGCTGTGGGGCGTGACTCTTTCAGGTAGTCTAGCCGGCCGTCGATGTATTTAATTGTGTCATCAACGGTGGTGGCAGCTGTGATTCGAAAGTCAGTCATGATCAAGTCTCATCTACGATGCGTGTGCGCCTCAGTGAGCGAGACAGATGTGCGGAGAGAGTGAGACTGACTGCATGCGCCCCGGTGCAGCTCGACTGCCAGGGCCAGGGCAGCTACGATAGCAATAGCAGGAGCACCTCGCACCCTCATCGACTTGATACAGTCGAAGGCCTCCTCGCATGTCGACACCTCGTCGTAGTGGTGCTCATGAGGCAGCCTCGGCTGGTCTAGCACGTCCAGCCGGCCCCGCGTGTACTTGATGGCTTGCAGGCTGGCCATCTTGTCCTGGACAAGACCTCTGCCTTGAATGTTTACCTAACACGTACTTCGTGTGAAACAATCCAGTTGAAGTGAACGAAATAGCTCAGATATCAGAATGTAGGCAACTGGGATATGTATGAGAAGCGAGATATGGATTTGTATAAGTCACGGTTGCGGCCTGACGAGCGTGAGAAAGCGGCCCCTCCATTACGAGGAAAAGTTCTGCCCCTCCAGGCAGCTCATTGCGCGATTTGCGTCAACATCCTGGGGTCCGGGGTCCCTGGTCTGGACCAAGCTGAACTAGCTCCACACTTGACTTCAGTCCAGCAGCCTCCATGCATACCTAGGTACATAGCACCGTCCGTCCGTCATTCACGCCTTCCACTCCATCTGAGGGACGTTTAAAATGTCCGTCCGGAATGCCTCCCAACGGGCAGATCACCTCCTGGGTACAAAGGTTATCGAAGACGTGTCATTGGTTTTTTCGACTGTGTTTATTAAAATCTCGCTATTCTACGAGCCGGAGCCCAACCCAACGCTAAAATGAGAAGGATGGGGTTCATGTCCACATAGACCAACATCAATACCCACCCAAACTTCCCCTCCTACTTCTGACCAGCATCACAACTCTTTCTCAATTCCGACAAGTTCACGACAAAGTGGCGGGCAGAATATTCCTTTACGGTACTCCCCTCCTCCACATGCAATCTAGATCCTAGATCCTGTGCCAGCTTTTCATTCACCCCAAAAATGTCCCTCCAGGATCTGTATGCCGAGCACTTCGCCCCGCTGAGGCTGGCTTTGCTCAATATGCTTTCAACACAGGTCGCTGTCATAACATTGCTATTTAATTATACCGCTTGCATGACGGAGCTCACAAACACGCAGATTGGACAAGTTGGCGTGAAAAGGAGCTCGCGAATCTCCCAGAACAGTCCAGCAAGCGGGAGCGCAGCAAATGTGGCCCGCCAACATTATTCTATGCCAACCAGTACATGGATCCGCAGCGGTTTCCTCATAACTTAGCAGATGTTGCCAGATATTGGGCAGAACTCCAGGATTTTGGAGGTGTTGTTCTATTTGACCGTGGGCAGAGTGAGGAAGAGGTGAGCACTATTACTTGACTGACTCTCTATTCACGCGGAGTCTACTGCATAAACTGAGCTGCGTCGTAGTGCAACGGAGTTTATTTACAAAGCTCGGCAACCGCCACCCTAGCGCCATCCACCGAACAGCAATTTCAGAGTCTTATAGACAACCTAATCTCATCGGAACGGGACTTGTCCCGCAGTCCTCTCCCTATCAGCATCACCAAGGACAACAGGTGGCGCTGGCACGTCTATCAAGCAATGACGGAGCATTGCATATTCAACCATCCATATGAGATCCCTATGGAGGAACCGTTTACGCATTATGAATGTCAACTTAGGGCGTCGGACTGGCCAGAAATAGACGACTATAGAATCGGTTCGCGTGGATTGAGAAAAAAGGAAGCCGGGGAACCTTACGACGAAGACCTGCTCAAGACCACGTGGGATCGGCCGGGACGAACCATCACTCCCACTTCAAGGTACTGGCGTGATCTGGAGAAGGAAATAGTCAGGATCCAACCAGACAGGGAGACACAGGGAAGACCACCATACTTCTTCGATGCTTAAGATCACATCTCTGAGACAGAGTCCTACAGCATGTGCAACGGGGTGAAGTGGCGATTTGCATGTGGGATTAGGCAGCTCAGGCAGCACCTGACACTCAAACACGAGTTACACTCAAACACGAGTTTCTTCGAATCAATTAGTAGCTACTTATAGGTACAAATACAGGTCCCACGTGATACCTGCCCGACTACTTCAGCGCATGATTAGTCCACAACCGAGTTTGTCCGACATTCTGTCCCTGCACCGTTTTTGGGCAGCACACTTCTCACGGCGCCCATGCATCTGGATCATTCTGACTGCCACCCAGCCATCTTGTGATGCTCATGAAAGACTCTTTCGGGCAGTGGACCCAGTCTCCATTTAACTAGAAATGAGGGAACACATTCGTCCACTGGGGAGTCTGGTAGGCCCCCTCAGGCAATTCCCTGATACTGATGAATGCCTCCAACACAATGAAAACGCGAGCCAACATCAAGCTGAAGCCACAGAGGAACACTATGACTCCAAGGCTGACACTTTGCCACCATGACTTTTCCCCATCCATCCAACGTTCCCAAAAGCTGTTCAGTCGCGGATATCTTCCCACTATGAAGTTCAGCACAACCCAAAGACCGCCGCAGAACCCAATATACGACGCTGAGGCGCGCCAAATCCACTTCTCCGCAGTGGATGGGAAGGAATCGTTCCATGCCGCCGCGTGGATGGCGCCGTAACAGAAGTTTGCAAGCCATAGTACCATTCCCACGATCAGCCCGCCCACACTGCGGAGCAAATCGTTTGACGGCCAGTTCTGGATGTGGTCGGCCACCAGCTGCTCGGGGCGCAGATGGATGCAAGTAGCACTCTCAACCTGGTGAGACAAGAGGATACTGTCCTCGAACAGGTTCGGGTTTGAAGCGAGCGCTGTCTGCATCAGTTCCCATCTTCTTCCGTCTATCTCCTTGAAGGTTTCAGTCACGGGCCTTTTATCATGAACCTGAGGGCGGCGCTCAAAGAACGCTGTTCCCTTTTCTTTCTGCCGTGTGGCTCGCAGCTCAGCGTTACATTCCTCTCCGATATGCTTAAATGCGAAGCCCGTCGACGCAAGATTTGATATACCCGCGGTCCCTGAAACGCTCCCTTTCAGTGATAACAAGTCGACGGTCGAATCATGTCCTTGTCGTATTGACAGGTCAGGCTGTTTCTCCCTAAGACACAAGGTCTCCAGTTCCGGTGTTTTGTAGTAAAGGCTGAGGTAGGCGAAGAATGTCTTCACAATCGTCTGTGACTGTACACGCGAGGGGTTCACATATCCGCTCATCTCGCTGCTGGAGTACATGAACATGGCCAGTGGCGCCAGGGCTTCATCTCGGAGGATGACAGGTGCGTTGGGTAACAACAGTTTGTGCCACCAGAATAAGTACATTGCGAAGGCACACAACCTGCTCAAACCTTCAATATCAGTACACAAAACCAGACAAACCCTCGAGAAATTAAGAGGTCGCTTACACGTGCGCCACCGTATTAACTTCCAACAAGGTAACTGGAAGCCGAAACGCCAGCCTACTAATGACCTGTAAAAGCATCCACGTTGCTTGAACGACAACTGTGGCTTTTGCAAGGTCGTTGGCCTTGCTCTTGTCTTCGATTTGATCCTCTTCCACGTCTGGAAGATAGCCGCACCTTGCCAAGAGTGCCATTCCTCTCGCTGTGATTGTCACCCTGGGACATCTCTGCTTCTCTCCCGAAGGTAGGTCGTGTATTGTTTGGCGCGTCGACTCAAGCTCAAAGGCGAAGCCGCCGGCGCATGCGAAGAAGCTGTGGGTCATGCTCCACTCTGGCTTTCTGCTGCCTTGCATGGATTTGTGGGAGCCGGAGCTTATAGTGTCCTGGACCGTGTGATTTAAAATGCGTGCTGAGCTCCACTGTCGCCATGCAGTGAAGACGACGAGTTCGGGAGCATAAATCCCTGAGATGATCCAGCGCGCATTCAGGAATACGTTTTGCAGCCGCCCGCGCTAATGCAATCTGTAATGCAACGTACTACCAACATCAAACATCAAACATTGAACGTCAGCCGCTTCCGTGGCTGGTCAAAAGCTTTTTACCTTTTCCTCGTACCCTTTGCGAGGCCAGCTCCCAGGACTGATCACAGCATTCCGAGCCAATAGCTCTGTTCCACTTCACCTTATGTCGCAACAATCCCAGGGACTGCAGAAGGGCAGGTTGATGACGTGGAAGGATATCTGTAAGCATGACCGCCAGGCTAGGACGTGCGGTACGCTGATGCCTTGAATTACAGTTCCATGGCAAAGGTATATAAGATTCTCGTAGTGTTTTGAGGGGGGCTCAAATGACTGACGACAAACAGAGACAACGAGTTTATTTTAACGGGTTATCGGTAGGTCTCGTCTCTCCATCTATCAACACAACCTTCACCCGATCTGGCCGTGTTAACGCCTTACAGCCGAGCTTCCTTCTCGTATCCCAGCTCAATATGGAGCATTCTCGCAGTGCACAATGAGACCGGTAGGATGATTTCTTTTCTGATCAATGGTTCTTCTTACCCCTCCCCCGCTTTTCTTTCCCCAAGGGTGGGGATTGGGGCTGGGAGACGTGTGCTTTCAGTCAGCGGAATGGAGCAACGGGCTGATACAAAACCCAGCAAGTATCTGGTCACATCTGCTCGGCGCCTTTTGGTTCATCGCAAGTTTATTGAACCATGTCAATGCTTCGCCCCATCACAATTCCCGGCTCCAAGACGTCTTCGCCATCGCATTGTACCAGACTTGTGTGTCCGTTTGCTTCATTCTCTCGACCTTCTACCACACCTTCTCAGACCACAGCCCAGGCCTCCACAGATTTGGAAACGAGCTGGACCACCTCGGCATTGTGCTCGTCATGTGGGGCACAGGCATGTCCGGGACCCATTTTGCGTTTTGCTGTCACTCGGCCTTACGCAACATCTATTTTACATTTCTCACCTTGACGGGACTTGGTTGTGCAGTGTACACACTCAGGCCCAAGTTTCGCCGGCCGGAATATCGGACGACCAGGTTTCTCATGTACTGCTTCCTCGGGACGAGCCTCTTCGCACCAGTGGTCCACGGGCTGCTTCGATTTGGATCCGGGCTTCAACCGATGATGGGCCTCACATCCTTCCTTGCGCTGGCGTTGATCAACTTCTCGGGAGCGGCTGTGTATGCAGCCAGGATACCGGAGAGATGGTATCCCAGGACATTCGACCTCCTAGGGCAAAGCCACAATTGGATGCATGTCTTGGTGCTTACAGGGGCACTGGTGAGATTAAAAGGGCTCTACGACACCGCAGGGGTATGGCAGGTGTCGATAGAAAGGTATGGGCTTTGCGGGAACTTGATCTGAGCCAGGTCAACTACACCTTGGGTCTTGGCAGTTAGCTAGCATGACCAATGCGAGACAAACTTGGTGAAGATGTGCGATTTCCACTTCTTTACAGCCCATCCGAATTTAGCCAGCAGTATAACGCGGTGACGTTCATATTGCGTCCCTGAAGTCCCGGGCCGAAATGCATGAAGTCAAGAGTGTGAAGATGAACTTCTATTTTTTGGATTATCAAGACATTCCAAAGGGTGGTGACCTGATATACGAAGTTGTGAAAATGGGTGGTGCGTACAACCCGTCCCCTTTCGAAGTTTTTGGGGTATGGATCCCTTTTCACGACAAGAGGGAGGGAGGCTGGAACGCTGAGATGTTGCAACCTGTGCATACGATGATGGAGGGTCAACAAGAACTGGGTGGATTCTTATTTTGAATTAGCAACGGTATTAGACATCTGCACCACCAAGCTCCTCTTTTCTTTCCAACTGTTTTTCCTTTTCTCGTCTTTTTTTTTTCTCTTTCAGCTTTCCACGTCTGTCCTGCTCATGACCCCACCACCATTGTTTTTCCCAGGGCCTAAAAGGTCCAGGGAAGAACTCTGGCAGCAAGGTCTTTCCGAACCCATCATATTTCGTCTCCAGCTCCATGAGTGTCCACATAACTTTCTTCTCGGCAAATATTTGCTGCTGGACCTGCTTTCCGGTAGGTTCGTTGTTGATAGGGAGACCCATCGCCTCTGGTTTCCGCGCCACGCCGGCAGCCATGAGATTGTGCAACATGCCTAATCTGCCAACTGCCAACAAGTACCAGGTATCTGCCACTATTCCAGTACAAGTGATCAAAAAGACCATCCATAGCGCGGTCAGGACCACGGTCCAAATGCGCGTTGACTGCATTTCTAGTGTGTGGCCCGCCGCCAAATCTTCCAGGTCGAGTCCCAAGGACTTTCCAGTCTCAGTGTCTGCTGCATCCATCACAATGATCACATTCTGCGAACCTTGGCCTCATGTCAACGTGAAGTCTTTCTTTTTCCTGGCTCCGCGGGTTTCGTACTTCTCTTTACGCCAGTGGGGTAGCGAGGCAGTTGCGTAGGCCAGAAGCGTCGCACTACTCTCATTTGCAATCAATCGTATCAAAATGGCGCTAATGACCTGCACAAGACACACCACACCCTTTTTCATATACACTTCATTTCTTAACTATTTTCACCTCCCATATCACGTATACCTTCTCAATCTAATAAAGACTTATATTAAAAGAAAGCTGCTTCTTTTTTAATTC
This sequence comes from Diaporthe citri, assembly GCF_014595645.1. Lineage (NCBI taxonomy): Eukaryota > Fungi > Ascomycota > Sordariomycetes > Diaporthales > Diaporthaceae > Diaporthe > Diaporthe citri. Next base: position 232,449 of record NW_025064858.1, read on the forward strand.
TTTTAATATTTATTTAAGGAGGGCGGAGGGAATATTAAAGGTATAAGGTGTGTTAATGTTAGATTTTAAAAAAGAATCTTAAATTTTAAGGAGGGTGTGTTTTTAAGCAGAAATAGTTAAATTTACCCTGGGTTCCCTGGTGGTTTTATATAACTCTTAAATTTCACCCCCCCCCATTCCTCTCTAAATCTAACTTCAACTTAAGTTATTTTTAACTTTAATTTAAATATAAATTTCTCCTCCTCCATATACTTAATTTAATAGCAGAAAGAAGAAATAAAATCAGAAAAGAAGCAGCTTTCTTCTCATATAAGTTTTAAATAAATTGAAGTTAAATTGAGAGAGTTGAAAGAAGTGCATACGAAAAAGGGTGTGGTGTGTCTTGTGCAGGTCATTAGCGCCATTTTGATACGATTGATTGCAAATGAGAGTAGTTGCGGCCAGAAAAATGGCCCAGTTCCCACGCAGGGCCAAAGGAATGGCTGCTACTCCCAACTGCACGGCTGTGACAACCAGACCACTCCACCAGACGTAGTCGAGACTCGGGTTTCCGGCCTTGTCGCTCCAAGTATACACAGTGACACACAATCCAATTGTCTGATTCTTCCGCCGTGGAAGATAGGTCGTTGTAGCGGCTACCTCCGCCCTGAGTAAGTCCATGGCTGTTCGCATCTCCGCCGGCATCCAGGTATCGTAAGTCTTGACCAATCTGGCAAGCAACCATGTATGATTGTCGCGGCCTTAGCTAGTCTCCAGGTTCAAGACTTTGACAGGGACCTCCGGCCTGCAGCTTATGTGTCGATTGTCGGACATCGCGCCGAGAGTTGCCGTGATGGCGTATGCGACCCACCCGAAGGAGAATGTGATAGGCGTGACCATGACGCCGGTCAGGTTTGCCAGCGTGAGTTGGATCACATCACCGCCGACAATAAGTAGGACGGAGAACGTGTCGCTTGGTTGAGTCCACTGGGTCCGGAACTCGTTGGCTGCTGCTGCTGCCACAACTTCCAACACCACCGAGCTGGCAGAAATATCATGAGATCATGTCGTACGCGAGTGTGAGGAGTAAATTGCTAGGATCGTAGGAAATGCCCACACTTGTTTCTACTATTTTCAAATGATTGTTCAAAAACAAAAAAAAAAAAGGCTCTATTTCTTCGCAAAAGCCAGTGGCCAAACTTTACTTGCAGACACCGAGGTATACAGAAGCACTTATCTCACGGAAAACTTTGTCACTCTGTCCACGTTTGCAGTGTGGTCCACTCAGCTTCGGGCCCACCTGCAATTTAGCTGTTAGGAAATCTGCAAAAGTTGGCTGTCGACGGAACAAACCGAGTCCACCTGTTTTACGAAACTGCTGGCCTGGGTGCATCAAGTCGAGGATTTGTCTAGAATGGCAGAATACTTGGCTGCGTACTTACCTAGGTAGGTTTGATTCCTACACAGCAACCGAGACATTCGGCGTCTGGCATACAATCGCCCTGGTAATATTCGCAGCACGTTACTAGGCAAGCACTGCCAGACACATCACTGAGAACTCTTCGCAAGCAGGATCGTCGCTTACATCCTTCTGTGCTCTATGTAAGAGATAGAAAAAGATATGGAGATAAATTGCTGTTGAACTCGGCGAAATCAGCCATGTGCGTATGATTCCCGGTAGTGGACGATTCTATTCATCCATTACATTGAATAGAATACCTTCCCTGCCGACCACCCCTTCAGAAACGAGGTGAGCAGGAAACAAAAACCTAATGCGTATAGAAATTCCCAGGTTCCATGGCATTCCGGCGTACAGTATTAGGGAGCACTTCCGAAATGTGCGGATCCTTCTGGTGACGGGCTACGGTAATGCCGGTATCCTCCAGAACTGTCATCCGTCTGCCATTATGGTCTGGTGTCTGACATTCTTCACCCCGGACTCACCTCGCCGTCCTCAATCCTAGAAACGTGGCAACTTTCATCGTCGTTATAGTTGAGTGTTGGATTATCTTCGTAGTCTCTATCTTGATCGTCATTATCTTCATCTAGTTCCATGTCATCCCCAGCCTCGTCACAGGTGCATACCTCCTTAAAATCCCCACAGGGCGGAAACTGTCGAAAGGAAATGTAGATATCGTGCTCGAAGTGGCCTGGTAGAATGCCCACTAGGTCCCTCCTTCCCGATATTGAAAGCCTCATCTTCGTGTATTGTAACGTTGCTGTCCAGAGGCATCCTAAGTGTTCTAGCGTAGGGATGCATCAGTGGCTCACCACAAATGCTGGCAGAGATGGAGGGGACTGCACCAGGACGGTCAATTCGATACGAGGTTCATCGTGGAATAGTGCCAAGCTACATTAGCAGTTGCTTAAAATATGAGGAATGCTCACCAGACCGATAACCAAGCCGTGACAGCTCATCATCTGTCAGTCACTCGATACCCAACAGGTGGGGTTTCACCATTGTGCAACAGTTCTGGTGCCAGCTCGGTCAGCTGCCTTAATAGTGCACGAGTAAAATGGCGGTCCGACTCCATTTTTTGGGAAAGGAGAAAAGAAGATAAGAAAGTTAGGAAACGATCATTCTCTCATTGTCATAACAGGGTTTCAGGCATTATAATAACGCGTGGGAATGTAGAGATCACACATGTCTCAGAGCGATCACAAGCAATCGTGGATATCCGGGGTATGTCTGCGAAACACAAGCATAGGTCTTGTTGTGTGTCTGCGCTGCAGACTAATCCCATGTGAAAAATGCCAAATATTCTTGCCAGAGACGGAATAAGTAGCCGCGAAAGACCATCAGCCAAGTTTGGAAGGGTGCCATTCTGTCACATTTGCAGCTGTTGGGCATGGAACGGCACCAGCAACGGGAGCCAACCGTTTGGCGCCGTGGTGGCCTTACCGCCTTCCGTTTTGAGCAAACGCTGCTGGAGCTCCCCCCGAGGTGGGGCTCCGTCGCACTCAGGGGTCCTGCCTCCCGAGGCCTGTTTTGGACATCGCATCAGCGTCGTTGCAACGTCCCCTTGTCAAGGTACCTTCGTTGGTCAAAGTCAAGGTACAGCAAGGCGCCGCGCAACGACCAAACAGCAACACCCAAGGCCGAGGAGTCGGCGATGCATTGCTGAGCTGGCCCTGCATACCGCACGCGACAGCAATGCGACAGCGACCGGCCCCATGACAGACAGCTGTTCAGCATGGAACAGCCCTTCTCGACCTCGAAGGTCACAGGTAAGACACCATGGCTACTCTCCCTCCCCTTCGGTCGCCAACATCACTGCTGTCGCCGCCGCGGGCCGGATTGTGATCGTGATGCTGACACGTGCCACCAAGTCGATTACTTCGACCCTCACGATGTCTACAAACTTCTTGCCCCGGGGCTGCTCCCGCGACTCCCCCTCCACAACCTGCACTGGCAGTCCCACGCCGGCCCTCTGCGATCCATCGAGACACTGCATGTCGAGCTCGTCGACGCCCTCGCCGCTGCCAAAGCCCCCAAGCAGAGGCAGCCTTCCATAACACCCGCATCCGGCACTGGCGGCGACGATGGCTTCCAGACACAGCCTCTTGCAGGTGGCAACCGACTCACTGCCGACGCTGACGATGCCTTCCCCGCCAAGCCATACTCGCCCGGCTACGGTCCCTCGGCTGCTAACGTCCGCCGCCACCAGATCCCAGGCCTGCGCCGGACACCATACCTGAAGGTCCTGCTTGTTCGATGCGATGACAACGACCAGTACAAGTCAAGTGTGCGCTCAGAGATCCGCGACTGGCTCAAGGAGCACGCCACGCCGGCCTCGACCACCAATAGCAAGAAAGACGCGCGGACTGCCGCCGAGAACCACGATGCATGCGAGCTCCTGATAATACACGTTGTTGTGCCCAACACCGTCGCCGCTACCCAGCCTAGGATGACCGGCGGCGGAGGCGTGGACGGCAGGTCGGACGCGTTGCCAGTGACAAAGACCACATCTAGATGGGGCAAGAACACGACCCCGCTGCTGGAAAGAATGAGAAGCGATTATGGGAGCTCTTCCAAGGCAAATGTCGACAGGATAGCGCAGATACGCATCGGTATCAACGATGTGCCTTACGATCTTCTGCCGAGGGTCGTGCCCGCCGTGCCTACGGGCTACATGGAGACCGAGGAAGACGCCAAGGTCGCCTGGGCCGATCTCATCGACAAATTCAAGAGGCTGATCCTGGCTAGCTTCGACATGAGGGTCAGCCAGTACGAGGAAGACATCAAGGAAAAGGACGCGCAGAGAAGTCTGCCCGGCTGGAACTTCTGCACCTTCTTCATTCTGAAGGAGGGACTAGCAAGGGGCTTCGAGAGCGTAGGATTGGTGGACGATGCCCTTGTTGGATACGACGAATTAAGTGTCGGCTTGGACACCATAATACAAGAGCAAGCGGCTGCGGACTTTGACGACACCCATGGGGGCTCACTGCTTCCGCACACCCCGGACCTCAAGAAGATCGCGCAGTCGGCGATGGTGACGGCGAGCACAGGGACACTGGAGTTTGACGACGAGGAAACCGTGGATCTGCAGTCCTCCAAGGAACCAGAACCCCAGGAAAAATTCGACGACATCCCCATCTCTGTCATGAAGAAGGCTTACCGAGACCTGATTCTATCAAATAACGTGTCGATATTTGATTTCAGGTGTTATATATTTGCACGACAAATTGCACTGCTCCTCCGCCTGGGCAATGCTTGGTCCACGCGGGAAGAGCTGCTCGCCAAAGTCAAAGAACAGCAGGAGTCCATACTGCATGGTGTTGCACCACGGGCCCCACCTCCACAGCCAGCGGACGAGTCCGAAAACCTGTCTATGCTGGCAGAAATATGCAAACGCACTCTTGAGTTCATACCTGCTGTATCCCAGGTCATGCGCCGAGATGTCATTGCCGCTCTGGCCGACCAACGCAAGCTCGAGGCCGGCGGCGTGACGCCCAAGACGACAATTCCCTACGAGAACCTCGTGTCAGAGGTGGCCGAGAATATAGTCGCGTCTTTTGCTTTCTCGATAGCCCAACAAATCCTTGCACAGACGTCTACGAAGGCTTTGCCCATCCCGCCGCCGACCACAACCCCAACTGGTGAGGACGGTCCAGAGCAGAAGTCGAAGGAGTCCATACCAGAGCCCAAGACGATGATGCACCCCGTTAGAACGACATCTCTCAGGGTTTCAACAACGGGGGACGGTCGACTGCCGCCGCTGCCCAGTCCAAACTTCTTCCCGGGCCCTGGCACTCGCAGAGCGAGCACAGCTGATGTGCAGGATACAATAAATCAACGGCACCACAAGGCAGGACAAGAAGAGCTGGCTGCTAGAAGAGCTGAGCTTTATGCGTTGTCACGGAACATATTGGAGGAGTGCGGCAAAAAGCGGGGCTGGAGCGATGGGTGGTCTTCTGCACCGGTCATAGGAGAAACCGGGTTGCAGGAAATGGAAGATATCAGCCTTGACGACGACTTGCCGCCAAGTCCTTCACAGCCGACAAGAACCCCATCATCAGATCTTACTCTTGCCGGTATTGACAACAAACTCCTTCGAACGGCCCTCGACACCAAAGAGGATTTCTACCGCCTGTACGAGATGCTCACAGACAAATCCTTGCGTCACTACACTGTCGCCAGCCATACACACTCTGTCCTGGCCAATATGGCAGATCTTGCCGTCATGAAGTACTACCTGGAAGACTACTCCGCCGCAGCGTCATATTTCCTCCGGACGACGCCATTTTACGGAGAGAGCGGATGGAGCTTGCTTGAGCTATCTATGCTTGTCATGTACTCAAAGTGCCTTCGAGAACTGAACAGGAACGACGTCTATGTCAAAGTCATGCTCAAACTACTTTCAAAAGCAGCAAACTCGGAAAGGGATAGGATCGAGGAAAGGGGCTCGGTCAAATTAAGCCAGAAAGAGGCCAAGGAGTACGCGGAGAACGAGTTGTTTAAAGGCTTTCTACCCGACTTTCTGACTGCTGCCAAATCTTTCGACAAGGAGGTGAAGCATTCGCTGCAGAACTTCTTCACCCATATCGAGGTTGAAGGCACACCGGCATACGACGACGACCAGGACAGCTTTAACTTGACCTTGGTACTCCGGAGCGTTCTAGCCGACCCACTACCCGTGGACAAGGCCTTCCTGCGGATCATCACCACTGGCGGACGCGAAATCTGGCTTGAAAGTGGCGACAAGCTGGAACTGAGACCCGGGCGGAACAAGATTCAGCTGCGATGCATGGCCATGAACCCGGGCACGTATGAGGTCGACCGAGTCCAGTTGAATAGCGGACCGTTGAAGCTCAGCTTTGAGAGACAAGCATTCCAGCCTGTTGAGCGCGATGCGGTCAATCTGAGGAACCCATACGTGACCTTGTATCAACGTGCCGACACACTTGACCTGCGTGTCGAGCCATCGACGGTAACACAACTGGATAGGAACTTCGCCATGGATCTTGAGTTGACGACGGGGTGGAATGAGGTGGAGTCCTGCGAGATTCGCGTCCGGTCTGCGACAGGGGGCCTCCGGCTCCTTACGGCAGAAGCTCAAATACTCGGTACTGAGGAACACAAGCAGCCAGCATCGTCTGAACCAGGCTTGTTTGTGTTTGCGTCTCTGGCAGCCAGGTCGTCGGTCAAGGCTCGGATACCTTTTACCACCGAGCAGGATGCCCCAAGTGTCTCCATCAAAGTCGAGGTCAAGTACACTACCTCTCGGGGAACGTTCACCTTGTCCAAAACGCCGTCAATACCACTAGCTCTGAAGTTGGGCGTCAATGTCCAGGATGTTTTCAAGCACACAGCGCTTTTCTCGCGCTTCACCGTATCAACAGCGACACAAAGTCCACTGCGCCTGTTCAAATCGGAGCTCATTGAATCGGATGTATTCGAGTCACGATTTGGAGTGCCACCTACAAACCCAGTTGTCATTTTTCCAAAGCAGCCGGCGAGCCTGATCTACAGGATCAACCGCATACCGGGATCCAGGATCGGCCCCAACACTAACAAGACCATGTACTTGAAGCTGTCATACAGCGTCCTTCAGGATGAGATCAGGGATAATATCCGTGAGTCGTTGACTGACGCACTGAAAGACACCGAGTTATGGAAGTACAGCAGGCTCCTAGTGGCGAGTGTGCTGGAACGGGTGAAGAGCGATCTTACGGCTTATGATCTCGAGAGGTCTGCGACGCTGGGCGAGCTGCCGCTGAGTTTTCTAACTGAGGTCAAGTGGCAGAAGCAGTTCTCCGGGCTGGGCACAACATCGGCCGGAGAAAGCATCCCGGCACTTATGTCCCAATTCATAGTCAACTGGACAAAGAAGACCCCAAGGATCCCAGCAATGCGCCAGGTAGATCCTACACAACTGCAGTCGATCCTCATCCCCGTCGACGTCCCGTCGATACCGGTCGTGCACACCGCCGACATCCGACTGCAAAGACCCGTCCCGTCTCTTGTTGAGCCTGCAGATGAGTACGAGGCACCAGTGGTCTGCGTCAACCAGCTTCTCCCGGCGACATTGCACCTGAAATGGACACGGGTTTGGGACACAAGCAGACTCGACACCGCCGCCGCAGCGTCTTCCGCCGAAGAAGCTGCAGGTGACGAATTCAGCTACGATGTCACTGCGCCGAGCGATACGTGGCTCGTCGGCGGCCGGAAGAAGGGCCACTTCGTCATTCCTGCGCGAAACTCCACCGGCGAGGAAGGCGACCTGGTGAGCTCCTCTCCCATCAACGAGGCGGACATCCCACTCGTGCTCATCCCGCTAAGGGAGGGGTACCTGCCGTACCCCAGCGTCGAGGTCAGGGAGAGCAGCGGACCTGCCGAGACCAACGACAACGAGAGCCACGGCCATGGCCACGGTCAGGGCCAGGGGAGGAAGAGCCCGGCCGTCACTGGGCACTGCGAGACGGACTATCGGAACCTGGGCGAGACGGTGCGGGTTGTTGCGGACCGGAGGAGGGTCACCGTGTCGCTGGATGCCAGTGGGGCTGGTGGTGGGCCGTTGGTGCTTGATAGTGAGAGGGTCACTGGGACGGAGATTGGGAGGGTGGTTGCCTAGGTTTATTATGTACTTTATTCAAATGTTAGATGCAGAAATGGAACCTGACGTGTCCAGTAGCCAAGCCGCTTTCAGGCCATGTCAACTTTGGGCTGTATGTCTACTACAACGAACTACATTTCGATGAGTGTATGCAAAGAATACTAAATCTGGACCATGTCCCACCCAATCCTGGCAGCCATAAGCATGAGAACGACCTGGGCTATATTGAACCAGCTTCCCCACAGCCTGCCCATTCCGCTTCGGGCACCAGGCATCGTGTACCCGACGCGATACATAATGGCAGCAACAACGTCGCTCAACCGATTCGGAGGTCCGTTCCTGGTATACCCGAGAGCGTAGAATACTCTCCCCACGTTCCATAGCAGCCCCATGACGGCAGCCTCGACTGGCCATGTCAGCCCGGCTATCATGAGTGGTAGTAGGAGGCAGGGCAGATTTTCCATGAAGTGATCCTTGAATTCGAGGATTGTCATTAGTATCAACAATGCTGGCCTAATTATGTGGACAGTCTTCTGTGGAATTTGATCGACACTTACATGAGCCCGTAGGGCACAGTTGAACAGATGAACTGCTCTTTTCAACGCCGGGGATTTGGCCCCGTTGACTTCAGCACGGCTGGCATGCTGATAAGGCCAAGGCATTCTGGCAGCTTGGCGAAAGGGCGAGCCACGATGAGCGTGACCAAGCTTATTCTTGTGCATATGCTGCAGAGGTGAGAGATGCGGTATGGGACTGCGGATGGGAAGAGGCCGCCTGTTGTGCCCATTGCATTTTCTCGCATCCCTGATGCCATGGCGGATATGTTGTTTAAGGAGAGAGAGGAGTGGAGGGAACGCAACGGTTAAGAGCTCATAATATATTGAACTTAAGTCTGATATAATACAGATATGATGTAGGTAAATATAGTCTCGTGGCGTAATACAATACAATTTCACGACATCCTCTTTCTGAACCGCAGGTTTGCCTTGGGCGCAGCGAGAACAGCCGCACCGAACACGACGTTTTTCGGCCTCGTAGTCCCCTCCTCCAGGGCGACATCATATTGCAGCAACAGCTTTCTCAGGATAACCTTTATCATGTGGCCGGCAAAGAATCCTAAATCGATGGCAGGGGAAATGTTAGCAAACTCTGAATCATTTTGTTACGCCGCTGGGGAATGTTGGAATCCCAATACGCAATCACCACAGAGGTCAACATACCTCCTGGACAAGTGTGCTTCCCCTGTCCCCACGACGTGTGTCGCGCGTTGGCCGTCACGAAGAGGTGTGAGTTCTGCGCTCCTTCCGCCTGCCTCAGACGATAGAAACGCAATGAATCAAATGTATCAGGGTCAAACCACAGCTCTGCATCCATGTAGCCCTGCGATGCATTAAGCGCGAGAAAGGTGTCCCGTGGGATAAATGTGCCGTCCTCGAGCTCGAAATCCCTCATCGCCAGTCGTTGGAACGTGTAAGGAGTCAGGGGGTTCAATCGCTGCGATTCCTTCATGAAACTGTCAAGCTTCTGAAGCTTATGGATATAGCTGTTGTTCATCTCTCCGCCCGTTTCCGCAAGAGCAGTCACCATCTCTGCCCCCAGCTCCTCAACGATCCCGGGATGCGAGGCGAGGTCCAGAAGCAGATGTGTAGTCGTCATCTCGGAGGTGTGCAGCGCCGCCATGGACAGCGTGAAGGTAAAGTCGACCTGCTGGACGAGATCTGCCGCCCACTCGGGATGTCGCTGGGCCACCCATTCGTTGATGTAGTCGCCCTTGCTGTCGTCTAATGCCTCGGTCTCGGTAGCCTCGCGTAGGACCCTCCTCCCCTCAGCCCATGTCCTTTTGGCAGTCTTCAACGCTGGCATGAAAGGCGCCACCCAGGGATGCAAAAGCGCCGGCCACTTCTTGACGGCCTGCAGGCTCGCGGCGGCCATGTGGGTGAAGTTTCTCATGATGCTCATCCATGCCTCGTCCCGGCACAGCTTGGGTCTCACGAAGACCCTAGCTGACGCCTGCGCGATCGGCTCCATGACGACCTCGCTCAAAGTGCGGAGCTCCCACTCCCTCGTCTGCGGCAGCATCTTGCGCAGGGCAATTTCGACCTCAGTCGCCATGTATCCCACGACGCGGGGCAGATTTGCCGTCAGCTCCCCGCGGACCGCGTCCTGCCCGATACCTTGGGGCACGTTGGAGATCTTGGTGTACTTCCCGGCAGTGAGACTCTTAGCGGCCTCGTCGAAGCTGAGGTAGTCATCGGGGAGGGACGGGAGCTGTTTGATGTAGCGGTGGTTGAAGACGACGTTTTGCTTGCCGTCCTCGATGGTGATCTGGACGTAGGGCGCAGACTTGTTCTTTAGGTAGTCGTATCAGGACGCGAGCACAGATGGTGAGTGGGACAGCCATCGTAGCCTTTCTTTGAACCACCACCCGGTGCTAAGCTTCACGCCTCCTGATAGCTTTCGACTGCGGCGCCCGTTGAGATGATGGGCCGAGTATGAGATGCAGGTGATTGTCATGAGTAACCCGGCAAGGAGCCACGCGCTTGAGAGGGAGCTCATTGCCGCAGCTTGACACAGTGATTCCAATGCCGTTGAAGTCAAAGACATGGGGACTGGCCCACTCGAATTCCCACTCATGGTTCAGTTGCGTCGAGGGTCGAGTCTGCAGGGATTTGGGAAGACTCTGAGTTGTGACAACAGCCAATTGGTTTGCACAGTAATTATACGTATTTTCCAGACTATTCGGTGTAGACGAATTAAATATTGAATTCTTATATGTGCTAGACTAAACATTTATTTAAGAGTTTATTTTCTTTACTCAGACGATGGACACGGAACACCAGCCAATCAGAAGTGTCCATGGCAATATCTGGAGGATTTGGTCTGCTTTTCCGGTCCGGACTTGTACCCTCCGAGTGTTTACATTCTGCCCCTGCCCGGCATCGATGGTATGCACACCCGGCGGCCAATATTATTGTGCGACTAGTATACATAACACTGCTGAATGTCATGACATTTTCAGGCAGTCGTCACATCAGTATTTGGAACCATGGCCGTGATTTCATTGCTTTTGTTAACTCTGCTCGGACCCCTGTTGCTTTTCCTATCCGCAATATCTGCTTTGGCCAGGAACTACTCGAAAGCACAAACAATAGGAATTCCTATCTTGATCGTCCCCGTGAGCTACTCCAACCCCCTCTGGTTAGTTATTGGTCGGCATGCCGCCCCATGGTTCAGACATCTGCCCTTCGGCCTCGGCAACACTGTGAGTCGGATCGGCTACAGCGGCTGGGAGTGGGCACAAAAGCACAGCATGTTCCCAGAATACGGCCCCGGGTTTGTCATTGTCACGCCTGTCCAGAACTGGCTCTACACGTTCGATGGGGAGAAATTGTACGGCATCTTTTACGGCGAGCGCCAGGGCAGCATCGAGAGGCCGACGGAGCTGTAGGCGATGCTCAATTGTTTCGGGCCGAATGTCATCACGGCGACGGGCGAGGACTGGCGGCGTCATCGAAAGGTCACTGCAGCCGCGTTCGCGGAGAAGACGAACAGGCTCGCCTGATACGAGGCTTTGAGGCAGGCTGAGCAGGTTCTGAGTTACTGGAAAGCTGCAGGGCCGAAGGGGGTCAAGACCACTGCCCGGGACTACAAGACTGTGGCTCTGAACATTCTGGTCAGTGCTGGGTTTGGCAGATCGTGCGCTGTTGCTGGTAGCGAAGACGAAGACCAGGATGACAGTGGTCCTACAAAAGATGGGGATGGTCTAGTTGGGTATCACACAAGTCTTCGTCTGATCCTCGAAAACATTCTCGTTGTTTTCCTGCTTGGAGCCAAAGTCCTCGGCCGGATAGAGTGGCCCGCCAACCTGGCTCGTATCGGGAAGGGATTCAGATCGTTCCAAATCCACATGAAAAACGACTTTGAGACGGCAAAAGATGGCTTGAGGGAAAAGGGTACCACAGAAGGGACGTTGATGGCAAACCTTGTTCGTGCCTTCGTCGAGTCAGAGGAGTCGAATGGTTTCGGCATCTTGGAGCAGGAGGTATTTGGAAACATGTTTGCATATCAGTTCTCCGGCCACGATACCACGGCTCGTTCGTTGAACTTTACGTTCTACCTGCTGGCAGCTTTCCCAGAGGTCCAGGACTGGATGCGTGAGGAGATACAACACGTTCTTGGCGAGAAATCAACGTTAAGGTAGGTCGTATTCCACCGCTTGAACTTTGCTTGTCTGACCATGGCCCGATGCAGAAGCAAAAAATTGAATGTCGCTACTCTACCTTTTCTACGACATCCCCAAATTTCAACCTCAGGACGTTGGCACCAAATATCACACAAACAACTGCTATCACTCCGCCGGATGATCTCTCTAATTACGACTTCAGCGCCCCCCTGGACAATCTCAGCGACGCAGATCTCTTCTCAGACGATGCAGCGACGTCGTCTTTCCCAGAGAGCTCTTCATTGATCTGGATATCCCACTTCGTACCTGTCCCCTCCCCAACCTCCTTCCAGAGCTCCCCCAAAGTCTCCTCATTGTGCGAGAAGCTCTCGAGCGGGTTGCTGACCCTGGTACCCTGGGGCTGCACGAGCGTCTTGACAAGTCGTGCCTCTTTGAGACCCGCATTCCGGCCTACTATCAGAGCACCTGGACCATCGAGATTGAGCAGCGGAAGAAACACGTCGCAGATTATTGTGAGCGTGTCCTCTCCCGGTAACAGGTGCAGGAAGTGGCTGCTGTGGATTACAGACAGTTTGCCCAGCAGCTTTGGGTTGGAGAGGAGCGGCGAGGTCGTGCGCGACGTGTCAAGCGCGTCGGCCTCGATGAAGGTTGCTTTGGAGCGGCCAGAGTCGCGGAAGAGATCGTAGCCGAGACTCCCGAAGAGCCCTTCGATGTCTGTGGCGTACAGGTTTTCTGTTGGCGCGCCGTCAGCGGCCAGGCGTCGCAGGTCCTGACCAAACAAGGTTCCAAAGTCGATCAGACCCTCTCCGGCCTTGACGCGGTCCAAGATCTCCGGATAGATGCCCAGCTTCGAGATGCCAGAGTCAAGGAAGGCGAGCATCCCGATGCATGGGAAAGTGTGCTTTGCCCATGCCTCATCTCTCTATAATTGAGATCTATGATTAGATTTGATGTTTGAGTCGTACTGGTGTTCTTTGGTGCCAGACTTACCACGCGCGAAACATGGCTCAGTAGCTCTTCCTTTTGTACTCCACCATAACTACGTTTCGATAGTGTTCAGACCCTCCTGGAATTTGAACAGTACTGGATCCTCCAGCGAGGTGGGCGTCAGTACAAATGCGTTCTTCAGGCCTTCGTGGCCTTTGTTGAAATTGGCAATTTTTGAATTATCGCGATTTTGAGCGATATCGATTTTGCGTGGGATGAGATCTCCTTGCGAATGGATACGATTCTATGTGCTATGCTATTGCTTCTGCGTCGCCGTTTTTCTTGTCAGGTCATGTTAGCCAAGCCGTCAGCCTTGGCGGCTCTTCACGGAATAATTCTTAAGTGTCAATCAATGGCGACTCGGACCGGCCGTTGTGATAGTCCCGTCGGGGTAGGTGGGTAACAACCACCGTAATGCGGCTACGCCTAACCGAGATGGATGAATACGCATCTCAGTTAAATGGCACAGGCTTGAGTTGGAATAAAGTTCCGGTGTCATGAACCCCTGCCATCCAGCGCCGGAATTCAAGGGGGGCGTGGACCAATCGGAAAGACGTCGGAAATGGTGTTATGCGATTGGTCAGATTTCCGGCTTGCCGGAGACAGATCCGGAAAGAAACTAGTCTAATACGCTTGCGGGACGAGTGCAGCCACTTCATTGTAGCATTCTTAGACTCCTCGCGGGGACACTCCAGCGCGGCGGTCCAGTACAGATCCCAGCTCTGGCCAATCTGCATCTGGCGGACCTCGTCGATCAAAATCCTCAATCAATGGGGATTTTGCAATTCCGACAGGCGGTCCAGGGCCAGCGTCCGGAGGTAGCTGGTAGAGTTGACGGTCTGTGGTGCCCCAAAGATGGTGTGCGCTGAAGGCTGCCCTCTTCGCAAGGGGGACGAGTCCTCCAAGTCGTCGCACAAAAGCGAAGCCATGTGCACGTGTTTGACGACGTCTTTGATGGTGGAAATGGATCGGGTCGGGAGGTGGAGCCAGCCGTCCATGCCGTCGACAATGGCTTCACGGAAGCCCTTTGAGGGGAGGGATTCCAGGTATTTGATTGGTGCCAAGACGAGTTCGTCACCCAACATGGAATGCTCACCAGTTCAATGGTTTTTTTTTTTGGGGGGGGGGGGTCGCACGTCCTGTTCCAGTAACTTCTTCATGCCAGCTTCCAAACTCTCGACTGGCTCTCCGATCAATCCTGTGGAGTCACTCGAGTCGTCTTCATGGTCCGAGTCGTGTGGAGGGGTTGGCAGGCTCACCAGAGACACCTGGACGGTGGACTCTTTCCTCTCGTAATTTTTTGAACGTACTGGGAGCTCCATGTGCTCTTTCTCTTTGCGATGGGACGAATAGTGGTCGGATGAGGCGCTCCAGACCAAGTTCCCCACCACCATGTCCACGATTCCATCAAGACAGACACGGAGTTTATGGTCCATCTTCTCCCATCGCTCGTCTTTTAGCCGCAAAACGGCGTTCTCATGCTCCTGGCCCAATTGTGCGACCTTCTCCTTGGCTTCTTTGAGATCCAGCCCCTCCGTGTCGGCCAACACGGAGACTGCGTTCGCGATGCCTATCGAACTCCCGCCGAGCTCAACAAACATATCGTGCTCTTAGTTGAAGGAAAAGAAATCGTTCTGTTAAGAGAGGGCTCGAGCGGTATGGTCGACGATATCCTCGATCCGCCGCGGCTCCTCGACTGAGATGTTCAAGCCCATGGCCCAGTTCACGAGGTGTACAGCAACGATGGTCCCTGAGTCGACGACGCGGTATTGCATGTATTGCTCGACGCTGTCGAAGCGACGAGGCTTGTTGAATCCTTTGGCCCATTCCTTCCACGCTTGCATTACGTTCTTGGCGCAATCTGGATCGATGAGGAGGAGTTGAAGCGCTGGTTTTGCCACGACTTGTTTTGCTCCCGTGTTGGACTTTTTACCCGCCTTGGTTTCTGAATTTGATATGGTCCTTGTCTTATCTCCAGAGCCAGGCATAGTCTCTGCCCACTCATTCGCAAGGCTGCCCGTGTCGTCTTGAGACCCGGGCTCCGCGATATTGTCCATGTAGAAAATTGCCTCCATGAAGTAGCCCATGGTCTCGATGCGCGACGGTATGCACTCTGGCATCACCATGGCGACCGAGTGGCCAACGCTGGACTCGCATGTTGGGCGGTGATGGTGGCCGATCAGGGCCTCGCATTCTGTTTTCGCCTGCCGTGAACCAGCGCGCGCGAGATGCTGGTCTTTGTGTCGGCGGGGGATGTGCCGGGGATCCTGGCAGAATCCAAATGTCCGATATTCGCCAGGTTCCAATGTCTTAGAGTAAATGTGCTCCATGATGTAAGTTGTCGCTCTTGGAGTTTGAGGACTTTTCTTTCTTCCTTTTCTTCTTACTTCTAGAGATAGAGACCGGGTCTCCTTTTGAATCTGTCACTCTTTTGTGATAAATAGTATTTTATTTGGTACAGCCTCCGAGAAGGCGATCATGTTAGACACCGACACGCAGTCAGGTATACCCACCCTATTACCCACTGTGGCAAGCAACGCATGTACAAATCCACTGTACCTGAAGCACCACAAATCCCTAACTACCCAAGCCGGCTTAGGATTGGCGCACGATCCGAATAAGACAAGAATAACATAATTCGTCCAATGACATCTCCCAGATGACCTCACCGAGAAACAGTTCCGAGGGGCTGGATAGCGAAATGATAGCACGGCTGGAAACGCGGGACAGTACTCGGAACCAGCACCAGCGTGACGGCGCCGTCTTCTCAACTGCGAAAGGCTACCGGACGAGAAGCCCTAGGATTGCAGAACCCGGTTATAGCTATATCCACCTGGTAATTTGATGCGATTCGGGCCCATGAGCTCGACCGTGCACTGGGAGCCGACATAGGTGGCGGCCCCCTCGGAGTGAGAAGACAATTACCAAGGTCGATCATTTCGACACTCATTCTAACACCGGTGGTATAGGCAAAATGGAAAAGTATTTCGAGGGCACGTCGATGGTGTCGTCCGTGAGCGGGCGCATCATGTCGGACCCAAAGGCAGTGTTCACTGCAATCGGCGCCATAACTGCAGTGTACTTTGTCACAACATGTCTCTACAACCTCTTCCTCAGCCCCCTGAGGCATCTTCCAGGGCCGTGGTTCGCGGCAGCATCTCCACTCCCCTTCGTCTGGGCTATGGTCCGCGGCGGATGGAACACATACCTGGTGGACCTGCACCGGCAATACGGCCCCGTGGTGCGTTTTGGCCCGGATCACATCAGCTACGCCGACTCGCAAGCGCAACGTGACGTGCACACGCCTGCAGGCCTCCGCCACGCATTCGACAAGCACCCGGCTCTCTATCAGGCCGTCACGAGCAACGAACAGTCCATCTTCACCTCCAATGGCAACCAGCACGAGCGACACCGCCGCATCCTGCTCCGCGCGTTTACGGACGGAACCTTGCAGCTCTTAACTCCCATGATCAAGTTGTACATCGACATGCTCATGGACCGTCTGGATGAACACGCGGCAGCTCAGACCCCAGCCAACATGCAAGATCTGCTGCTATTCGTCACGGTCGACACAGCCAACGATTTCCTATTTGGCGAGCCTTTCAACATGACACGAGACGGCAAGGCCCACGGCTTCGTAGCAGGTGTGCTTAACCTCACCGAGATCGGGCAGGTGGTCGCGGGCCTGCAGCAGTTACGCTGCTTCCGCTTCCTTTGGGACAACATCATCCAGTACCTGATCCAGCCCGTCTTGCAAAAGCACCAGGGCGTGACCAACGAGCGTGTCGCCCGCCGGCTCACAAAAGGCGTGGACGCCCGCGACGACATGATCAAGTACAGCAGGCAGGGCAAGGAGACGCTGAACGACCAGGAGCTCTTCCTCAACGCAAGCCACCTGTGGCTGGCCGCCAGCGAGACGAGCACCACGAGCTTGGTAGCGCTGGTCTTCTTCCTTCTACAGCACCCGGATGCATACAAGCGCCTGGTCGATGAGGTGCGCTCCGCGTATGCCACCGAGGCAGACATAGCAGACACCTCGCGCCTGCCGCAGCTGAAGTGGGTCGACGCCTGCATCAAGGAGGCACAGAGGCTGCACAGCCCGCTGCCCACGCCGCTGCCGCGGCTGATTCCCAAGGGGGGCGCCACCATCTGCGGCGGGTTCGTCCCCGAGGGGAGCTGCGTCGTCGTGCCCACCTGTGCTGCGTCGCAGTCTGCCGAGAACTTCCACGACCCCCACGCCTTCCGGCTCGAGCGCTGGCTGGACGAGGACGCTGACTTTGCCGAGGACAAGCAGGCGGCGTTTCAGCCGTTCCTTCTTGGGCCTAAGAGCTGTATCGGGAAGCCGTAAGTTTCTGTGATACCCATCTGTCTGACACTGTGCTTCTGTCCCAAGTGCTAACTTTTGGTGAATTAGTATGGCTTTGCTTCAGACGCGATGGATCGCAGCCTCCATTTTCTGGAAGTACGACTTGGAACTGTTGGAAGAGAGCAAGCAATGGATTGACCAGAAGGTTTTCGTTCTTTGGGAGCAAAAACCATTAGAAGTGAACCTCAAACCTCGAAAGGTGTAAGATGAGCCTCATCGGGGAGCTCCTCTTGTCTCGCGTAGAAGCAGGGGGTCACTCTCAAATCTAGACAGTCGCTGGACTATTATCTCATGCTGGTAATTTTGATGATGAGAGCGTCTTCATGTAATATGCAATTCGAATCAAACCAAGCCCAATTTGCTGGAAAAGAATTTTGTGTACGTGAAACCTACATTGAGTCCTTCCACAAGTGAACATGCACATTCCTGAGTTTCAAAGGAACGACTGCTCGTGTCTATGCCCAGGAACTGTTGGTAGTGACTCTTCTTCAATAGCTCCTATCCCCTGAATGAGTCGCTTATTATCACCACAGCGATGGACGTCCTCAGAACAATGAAAGGCGCCGTGGTGCTGCTGGTAAACAAAGACTGCTGTTATATTGGGTCGTCCGCTGTGCAGAGAATACTCTTGGAATTGAAGTCAGCATGTGACATCGAGCTCATTCTATCGTTGAAGTCCATTACCTCGAGCGTGTAGTCGAGACAGTGTGGCTAGTGGTCATCACCTGTTCAAAAACAGTCCTTGCTCTTGGTACTCAGGAAAAGAGGAGGCCACCTCCGGTCCTTCTGATGGCACCATTGTCTCGTAGAAGCTGGATTGCTCTGGCATGACCCCCAACCGTGGCACTCTGAAGCGCTGTCTGTCCTCTACGTCTCTTGCTGCTGTAGGCATTTAAGTCTGCACCGGCCGCTAGTAAGCGCTCAATAATCTCTACGTGGCCCTTCTCAGCTGCCGCATGCAAAGCCATTCCATCTCCGTAGATGCCCCCCAAAGCATGAACATCGGCACCTTCCTGAAGTAGAAGGTCGACGAGGTCAACATGGCCTCCCAAACATGCACCCTGAAGAGCGGTGTATCCCTTGTATTTTGCCGAAGCGCCGTTGATGTCGGCCCCATGTTGGAGGAGAAGCTTGACTATCTCCGTGAAGCCGCCACCGGCTGCGGCTTGCACTGCCGTGTAGCCCGCTGTTGGTGACGGAGGAGCGTTTACATCTGCACCTAGTGCCAGGAGGCGGCTGACCAGATGCATGTGCCCTCGCTCCGATGCAGCCTGTAGTGCCGTCCTGCCGTTATACCGCGTCACAACGGAGAGCCCCGGAGTCGCTTGTGGGCGACTTGCAGATGGTGTCATTACCTCGTTGACCCTGGCACCTGCCTTAAGCAGGATATCGACGATCTCCTCGTTTCCCTGTCCGCAGGCGATCTGTAAGGCATTCCTCTGAAAGTTGTTGCCGCCGCAGAAGTTGAGATCAGCCGCGGCGTCGACGAGGATCTGCACGGCCTGTTGGTGACCATGCATGCATGCAGCCTGGATGGCGGTCTGGCCATAATAACCGCGCGGTGGTTCGTTTACGGCAGCTGGGTTAGAGGCGAGTATTTCCTCGATTCGTTCTATTTGTCCGCATCTCGCGGCAAGTTGCAAGGGCGTCCAGCAATATTCATCGCAGTCATCAGCCTCGAGGGTCGGATCCCAGGCGGCGTCCAATGGTGGCAATGATGTCGGCATAATATCGCGCAAGTGGAGAGGGGAAGGAGTCAGCGTACGCCCACCCAGCTTCCACAGTACGCCCACTTAGCTTTTAGCGTTGGTCTACCCAGTACTTTCTTTTCTTAATATTATATTAATAAGACTAAATACTTTTCTAAGTTTACCCTATATATAAGAAGCTAGGGTAGCTATTTTCTAATTTAAGCAATACTTTAAAAATATAAGCTTAAAAAGCCCAGAGGGCCCTAGAGCCCCCAGAGGGCCCCAGAGCGCCCAGAGGGCTGCAGAGCGCTTAGAGGGCGCAGAGCGCTTAGAGGGCGTAGAGGGCGTAGAGGGTGCAGAGGGCAGAAGAGGGCGCCGAGGGCGGTAAAGGGCGCCGAGGGCGGCAGAGGGCGCTGAGGGCATAGAGGGTAAAGAGGGCGCAAAGGGTAAAAGAGGGCGCAAAGGGTAAAAGAGGGCGCAAAGGGTAAAAGGGCAAAAGTAACTTTTAAGTTGCAAATAAAGGGGTAGCTATAGGACCTCTTTAAGATAGCTATAATTATGCTTTATTAATAACCTTATAGTACTAATATTTTATAACGCATGCAACTAATTTCCTTATACTAAGTGGGCTAACGCTGGAAGCTGGGTGGGCGTATTGTGGAAGCTGGGTGGGCGTACGCTGACTCGAGGGGAAGTGCGGCAAGTGGTGGATCAGTCAGTCTGGTGGCGGCTCCGAAGCCTTTGGGTTGAGGACAAGCCTACAGTCCCCAGAGAGAGAAAGATACGAGGGCAAAAAAAGTAATACTCCTTTGACGAGGTCCTTCGATAGAACATGCATGCATGAGGGAGCATTCACACAACTTGTCATTTGACTGGTAGCGGACATCTGACCCGAATTTTCTGTATTTAACACCTAGCTTGTAATGGGGATTTCGGCCCGGAATCCTGCGGCTCAAGCACAGGGGCCGCCCCCGACCTTTTCGGCCCGAACTTCTGTAGCGCAGGCAATGGATTGAGCCTCATAAGGTCACGGCATGAGCAGGTAACGATGCCACTTAGCGTTAAATGAATATCCCTTCCACAGGTCTTATCTTTGTACCGAAATCAGTGGCCGGAAGAACACACACACATCTTAACCCGGGTGCATTTTTCAGCCCGCTGATTTCGCATCTTCCATTGCTTGAATTTAGCTCAACCCAATACACAACATGTCCCAATTGTAGCTAAATCATCTTCGTATCGGACCCAGTCATTCATCAGAGGATCTCAATCTGACTGAAGAGACGGTACGAGTCTGTGATTGAGAGAATGGAGATTATGTCAAGTGAATGATATCGTCTTTCCTCAGATTAGGTCGAGTAGAGTCTGGCTGCAGTGATGACCTTAGGACACAATAGACTATGCTTCCCAACCGGATCGTTTGTGATACTCTTCTCTCGCAAGCCTGGGGTAGCTTTCTTGCCTGCAGAATTGTATAAAGATACCATAAGATTGTTCTCTACGAGTATCAGTAAGCCCTTTGCCGCTTTCATATGCTAGTTGTTTAGTAATATAAGATGGTTGGGACGGAGCAGAAGTCCAGCACGAACCAGCACGCAATACATCATGTTGTTCCCCGTTTTCGCCGAAATTGATATGAGTTACTGAAAAGCAGAAACTAAGTCCCCAAGAGGTGTATGTGCCAACATCCGATTAGTGGCGAGCTGATGAAAAAGGGTTCAGAACCTTTTGTAGTATGACACTCAGTACTATTGACACAATTGCTGAATTGCTCAACCGTAATCTAAACGCGCCTAGATGGGCATTGTGGCTGACGAATTCACCCTTGCGAATACCTAATGTTGACAGATCTATGCACGACAAGGCGTGACAGAGCGGGGCTAGGACGTCGTGCTACAACACTCTCATGTCCGATGAGTGTGTATCCACCCGGGCGCTTCGCTCTTTTCCGCCAGTTGAGCTTCGAGAAAGATCTGCAAGTTTTCAACGTGAGGTAATCAGGAGGGGGGAAATGGCTCCTCGCCAATCACGTGGTTGTGCGATTACTATTAGGCAGCGGCCGTCAGCCCCCGCTGCGGCACCTGAACACACACCAAGGCAATTCTAATATCGCAATGGAAGCGTCTCTGTCTTTTTCCGGGCGTCAAATAGCTGTCACGGTGAGTCCGGAAGGCATCAGGCTCGAGAGCACATGGTAATATCTCAAATGCTCTCAGGGAGGGTGTTCTGGGATTGGACTGGCAGTCGTCAAGACACTGCTTGCACTCGGTGCAGTTGTGTACGTGGCAGACATCAGTCCTCAGGCCCCAAAGGAGCTCCAGAATCGAGATGAATGCCATACGACACTTCAATGCGACGTAACGGAGCGTCAGGACGCGCAATCTTTCTTGGATTCCATACCCGGACGGCTCGATGGACTCGTGAATTCTGCAGGTGTCGGCGCCTGGGAAGGCAAGATCGGGACCGACGAAGTATATCAGAGAACGATGGATTTCAATGTGACGGGAACTTGGAATATGGCAACCGAGGCCATGCGCCGAATGTCAGCCCAAGACGATATCGAGACGCCGGGTGTCATTGCCGGTGCGGTACGAAGCGTCGGCCAAGGGTCAATCGTCATTGTTGGAAGCGGGGCGTCTCGTCGCGGCGTGCCTGGGATGGCTGCGTACACGGCTTCAAAACACGCTGTTCTCGGACTCACTAGGTCGTGGGCACGGGACTTTCCTAAGCTACGCGTGAACTTGGTTGCTCCAGGTAAGTGGTCATGTAAACCTCTTTCATGCGACCGGCCATTGACAAAGTTTAGGTGCCACTGATACTCCGCTGGCTGAAACTATTGTTGCCGGCGCGCCACAAGATGACCCTAGCGTTGCCGTGGGTAAAGCACAAGTTGCATTGATACCCAGAGGAAGGATGGCGTATGCGACTGATATTGCGGATGTTATCATCTTCCTACTTTCTGACTGGTCAAGCTTCATGACCGGGCAGTGCTTGCCAGTAAATGGCGTGAATTCGTAGTGCTGATGGACTATGCGAGCTACGAAATTGCATTTAACGTTATCAAAACGCTTTCGACAACGATGAAATCAATTATACTAAACGGCAAATGATTGAGAACTCCCTGAAGAAGAAACATCCCTGACGAACGTCCTGGTGTTGCAATCATCAGACACGTGTTAACCCGTATCTCATCCTCATCAATATAGTAGATTGCTTGACCTCTCTGCAGGGAAGCCTAATTTGCTGCCACAGGAAATATCCCAAACACATTTCACGACTTGCAGTGGGCAGCGGTACCTTGACCAAGCTCTGTCGCGAGGCCTACGTAGAAACTATTACAAACCTACAAAACTTAAGTTATTCATGAAAGCAGATTTTAAAGTCGATTAGAACGTAATTTCTGATCTTTACCCATATACTCACTTCCACTAATAATGTTAAACCAATGTCGTCTTTCATTGTTATGAGAGAAATGAAGTAAGAGCCGTCAGAAAGTAATTCAGAATAGAGACAAAGACTTCATAAGGTACGGGCTGATATTACATTAGACGTCGCCGGGCCGTGTTCATTTGTTGTGTAAGTCAATTCCTTTGTTCCCAGCCATGGGCAACAAGCTCCATGCAACAGCACTATACACGGCGCCCTACTTCAAGTCTATAGTATGGCTTAGAGCAAATTTACTAGCGAATAGACGAGGACAAGGATGGTGTCTTGGTAACAATGGCATTGTCAATATCTACGATACGGACTCTATTGTATTTCCTGGCTCGCATGCTGTTTATAAAAGCTCACTTCAGAAATGTTCCTTACCTTGCAGTCACCAATTTGTCTACACCACTGCATAAAGCTTGGCTAACATTTCGATCACAACACAAGAATCAGCACAAACAACCATGGCGAAGAGCATTCAGAGTTTCGAGCAGTGGGGCTATGTCGTTGATCCCAACGCCAGAGGCTTCAAGCAGGTGGTATTCTCTGGTCATGAGAAACACTGTAACATTTACCACCAAGCCGCTGTAGACCCTATGGTCCCCGTCAACACCTTTACTGTCACACAGGACAGGACACTACTCAAGATTCCGCGTGCTTTCAATAACCACCCGGACATAGACGCCCGTCCAAAGGCGGCAAAGCTCAGTCTTCGAGACCAGATCGTTTCGTACTGGTCACTGGTCGAACACAGAGACCTCAAGCACCTTAAACAGATCAAGTACACTGGTGTGATCGAGGAGAACCTCCAGGGCTACATCGAGCAGGTGTACGACATGATGGGTGTGGCGGATGAGTACGAACAGCTGACGCTCAGACCAACGGACCAGGCTTTCCAATTGCTTTTGACCCGAACCCCGTTCATGGCTGGCGTGCAGAAAATGCTCAACGAGTATGCCGACAAGTTCGGAGGTAAGAGAATCGCAAGCTGTCACTTTGACCCAGTCGGCGGTTTTGATATCTTCGACTTCACTATCAACCTCACCTAAGTAACTAGGAGGCTAGGAAGCTTGTCATTTCACGTCAGTACCTGAAGGTAAGTCAAACACTCGCATCTAAATTGTCATCTTACCCCGTCGATCTCTGGAATGTTTTGCATTCCAATGCCCATCGCCGTCCCGTAGATTACCCCGCAAATAAAACAACTTCGCAATCATCTCAAGGCCCCTTAACATTGCAGTCTTACGTGACGGTTGACTTACATGCTCGCCATATTCTTCTCATTTTCTGATGTGAATGTCAACTCCGATGTCTCCAATAATGTGGAAGTAGAAATGTGTTTTGTTATAAATGCAGAGATTCGCATCCTCTAAAACGGAAGGCACACCCGCACATCGCCAGCACTCATAAACCAACACCCACACCCAATTCGCACGCCCAGCTCGCAATCCCAATTCGCATACTCAATTCGAATGCCCAATTCTTTTTACTGAATATCTTTCATTTCACATTATAAGCGTGTATGCTAAGTTTCCGTCATGAACGGTGATACTAATATAGGTTTGGTGATGCTGCCTGACTCTCAATGCTAGGGGCATGGTTAGGCGTGCAAATATAATTGCTTGAGACATGAAATAAATGAATGTCTATGATAAAAACGTTTAAAGCGATTTCATACATTCGAACGTATTTAATATGGCGGAAAAGAAAACGGTGGGAATCCTCTACTTACGTATACTTTGTAAATACCGAGCACCGATCTATCATTAGATCTGTTTCTTTCTGCTCCATTCCCATTTTTGCTTTTTGCCGTTATGAAGTAATTGCGAGCAGGCCATGAAGCTGGTCACACTATGCCTCGTGGACGACTCAGCGAGCTCGCTGTTTTGCTTTGCGACAGCCCTGGAGAGCGGCACGCACGGGATCCGGATATAACGTCCCATGCAAACTTAAATGACCGACAGTAGACAGCCCACTGCACCGGAGTCAGTTCTATTATCAATGACGGCGTGGGACATGTGAACCGTGACGAAAAATTGACTTGCACGGGGATTCTCAGCCCACTGCACGGCCTGGAAAGAATAAGAAATCGTCTGACCTCGGATTTGCGGGGAAGATTCGCCAAACGTGTGGGGTCCCCGGGCAGCCCAGCTCCTCGGATTCTTCTCCTTGCCAGCACATTTCGCCGAACGCCTTCGGGTTCCTGATCATCCACACCCACTGGAACAGCAGGGAGCACAGTGTCGACCAGTGCCTCCGGACAGATGCGATGCCTCGCGGAGGAAAGGAGCTGCCCGTCGGCCCTCCATCGCAACGCCAGAGAGTGTCCGAAGAGGCAGATGGGACTGAGGTGAGTGAGAGCCCGGGGCGCCTGGGGCGACGCGTCTCCAAGACTACGCGAGCCTGCGATTTGTGCAAGGTATGCTCTGCCCGCAAAAGCCCTAGTTGATTGGTTCTGGGCCCTTTTTTGACATGTCCCAGGCTCGGAAGGTTAAGTGCTCTGGTACCAGACCATGTACGAGCTGCGCCAAGGGAGGGAGGAGATGCCTTTATGAGACTCAGTCCATGCGTGGCCGTCCTCCAACGCCTCCGGGTTCTACGCCCAGCCATAACGCTTTAGGGATGGCCATTGCTCCCACACCTGTCAGCGCTCTAGAATTCACTGGCCCAACGGTTACTCAAGAGCCAATTGTACAGGAAGAATCATTCACACGAACCCAGTCGAGAAGTTCGCCAGAGCTCGACTCTGCAGAGGTCCATGGACAGTACGTTGACACAACTTCGGGCCTTTCTTTTCTCCATCGGGCTCGTAATCGCCTTTCAAGTCACCATAGACTTGCCGGAGCAGACCAGCAGGAGTGCAATATACTTCAGCCACTTATTGCAGCCGGCGACAGACCCATCGTTGGACTCAGCCTGGGCGTACCCGGTGAAACAGCCCGGTTGTTGGGATCGTACTTCCAGACACTTAATCGACACGACGCCATCGAGCTGCTCGACCTCTATTTCGATGTCTGCGTTGCCACATACAGACCTTTGCATAGACCGAGCGTTCAATCCTGGTATGAGACTGTGGCAGCAAATGCATTCGCAGGCAGGGCGCTGCAAGGAGGCGTTGGTCACGCCAGACTGGCAACTCTTTTCGGTTTCTTAGCAGTGGCTACGTTTAACAAGGCAAAAGTCTCGCGGATTCTGAGACGATGAGGCCTCTCTTGCCGAGTGCGACAGCTTATTCCAGAAATCCACGAGACTGACGGACGCCGAGGTCGGTTTACCTCAGCTCGAATCAGCGCAAGCAAGACTGGTACAGGTTTTCTATCTATTGATGACATGTCGCATGAACCGGGCATGGTATACTTTTGGCTCGTTGCTGCAGATAATATCCGCCCTCGGCATGCACCGTCGGGGTCGAAAGGGCCGCAGTGACTTGTCGAGTCAAGATTACGTTTACAAGCAATGTCGCAAACGCACATTCTGGACAGCCTACATACTAGAAAAGTACCTCGGGGTCGTGACGGGCCGACCAAGACACTTCCATGATGACGACCTCGACCAGGACTACCCTGACGGCGTCAATGATGCAGACATGTCGATGGACGGGCGCGGGTCACACGATGACAGCAACGACTGCGCCATTGATGCTTTCGCGTGCAATGTAAAGCTCTCGCGCATAGTTGGCCGCGTTTCTCACGAGCTTTATAGCATCAAAGCCAAACCTGGCAACCAACGAAGAGATGCGACGCTCCGCCTTGCGCAGGAGTTAGAGAACTGGCACGCAAACCTGCCGCCGTTCCTAAGCACGGTCAAGCCCTCGACGCTGATCAGGAGCTTCCGACGCCAAGCCATCGCACTGAAAGTAGCATACTGTCATGCTGTAATGCACCTTTACCGTTCTTTCCTTCTAAACCACTGGACATCCCAGCCTCACTCAGACTCTGGTACATTACGAGCCGACGCCATCCGACACTGCATCATGGCGGCCCAGCAAGCCTTGCGCACCGTGGACTCCATTGCTAAAGAGGGCCTTATCTTCCGTGCGTTTTGGTGGACCCATTGCGTGACCTTTTGCGCCCTCGCAGTGGTCTGCGTTTGGAAGATCCAGCAGGACAAACACCAGGATGATATCCCTGGAATAGTGCACGAGAGACTTTTCCAACTCCCCGAACGATGTCACATCCACCTTGATCAAGCAACAGCCATGAACTCTCCGAGCCGGAGATATAGTGTCATTCTGGAGGAGCTGAGAGTTGAGGCCCGAGCCAGCAATGCCACTGTGTCGAACACGCAGTCCACCCAGGTGGGTCTGGAACAAGATCTGGACCTGGCGTCCAATGAGATTCATTGCCCGATCAACGAACCCAGCACCATGGGACAACTCGTTGGAAGCACGACTGGCAACAACCTTGCGGCTCCATTTGGTGACTCCTTTGTTCACTGGCAGCCTTCAGACTGGCTGGATCTCGATGCATTTGTAAGTTATTGTCGTGTTGGCTTTTACGATTATCAAACTAAAACGGAAGCTTCATAGGCATTTCTTGATCAGGTAAGTTGACGTGAAGTCGACCTTATCAATGTGCTGTCGCTCTGAGACCACTTGAGCCTTGCCTCCAATCCCGAATCCTGAAGTGTCATGAAACCATTGCATTGCGAATGGATAAATATTGTGCCAATTAAATGACGGTTCACCAACATAGAAGTGAGCCTGTGCACACCCATAATTCCTTTCAACGATGATGGTGTCCGTATTTGATACCCGAGCACCTCCATTTTACACATAAACTTACCAAGGCCAGGAAAAGACTAGAGGCGCACAGGTTGCGGCAGATAGTTGCTAGGTTGTACGCCAAAGCCACAAAATTTGGAATTGATTTTCGAGCAGGATCAAAAATAGATGCAGTCAGCTGAGTGAAAAGTGATATTGCTATCAAGTAATAGGTCAACTCGTAGAGGCTTACTGATCACGCTGCCTGGCCACACCTGCCCCGAGATAAGCGACCTGCAATGCAGCTGAAACTATTAGAACAGCTGTGCAATCGGGGAGGAACAAGGGGCTTTTTCAAAAGCTTTTAAGAGGGCGTCTGGCACTCGTTGGAACACAAGCAACTACTAGTAATCATTCTGAACGTTCCTTGTCATGGCGAGGTTCTCGATAATACTGCCCTCCTTGGGCTTTTTCGGCCGGTCACTTGGGAATTCATTCGTGCCTACAAACGGAAATGCATTGTCTCCATTGCACGGCACGCCGTACTTTGAAGAGGTCCATCCCGAAAGCACCTTCACAGTCGACAACTCGACCCTGACACCGGTCATCTCGCCAGACGGCTCCGGCATCGCGATCCAGACGTCGACCACGCAGTTCCATACACACGTCAACTTCCGGTTTCCATCGTACATCAACGAGGGAAGTTTCCTGTGCCAGCTGGCTTTCCGCATCGATCCCCATCCGCAATCTGCCGTCGATGATGGCGCAAACAGCGCCGAGTTGGATCTCTTCGAGCTTGATAGCCCCACGAACGCGACGCACCATCCAGACATCGCCGGCTATCGGGGTCGCTGGGTTGCCAAGGAGCTCGTACAAGAAAGTGGTGTTGCATATACTGAATATGGGATCCAGCCGTTCGACTGCTCCTCGATGCGGCTTGGGGGACTCTTGATGGGCTTCGAGGTCTCGCCCAAATGGTGGGACCCAGATGCTCGTGTTAATATCTCGTGGTCTGGTAAGCAAATCATTCGCCTCTTTTTCCCACTTATAAGAATGCCCTGGCCGCAGCTCGCTCGTTCTTTACATGAGTATGTCTCTCTGTCCATGAGATCTGATCGGTCAGACTGTTGATTCCGTACGGCAGCAGGTACAGGCATAGTGTTAAGTATCTGGGGCATGGACTTTCAGCTTGTCTTTTTAGTGATTCCATATTATCTCGGTCACAAAGTTTCACGCGATGTATGATGGAGCTAATACTAGGCTTTAGGACATGCCGGAATTAAACTCAACGTATGGGGAATGTGGGTATAAAATTTATTTTCAAAGCTGTGTTTTGCAGGGTCCGATTAGCTTCTTTTGTGCTGATCCAGCATCAGGCTTTTCTGAGATATCGTCAGGTTGCCAGTTCTGCGAGACATCCAGCGCCATCGATAATGGGTCCATGGTGTATTAAGATAGGCAGGCTCGACGGATGTAGAGGAAAAATACTCGAGTTTGACCCATTTTGGAGTAGCATATCCGTATCGATGAAAGATCCATGTCACGTTCACGTTATTGGTGTCGCCCACGCGGCAGCACCCTGCTCTTTTGTTCAACCATCTCAGCCTTTCTGAAGTTGCTTGAATCTCGCTATATATCTTACCTATCCCTGGAACGGTAAACTAAATCATGGGATGGGTGGTGCCCTGTCCAAGGCTTCCCACCGCCTAGGCCCTTGCTCTCACCGCACCCAAATCATCCACGTTCAAAACCCCGACGCCAGCGTCAACCAAAACCCTCCATACCACCTCCCTCAAGTTTGGAGGTTCTGATGGAGTATCCTAATATCGTGTGAGCAAGCCTCTTACTCTTGCTTGTTCGAGTTGGGTAGGGGATGTTCCGGTATCGCTGGGGGAGACGTAGAGCATGGCGTTCCTGAGTTCTGTCGAGGCAAAGTAAGAGCTCGACTGGTTGAACTTGTATGTGGGCGACTCGTTATCTAAGTTGTCATCGCCGGCGACCAATTTTTCGAGCTTGGCATCCCAAAATATGTCCCTGTGGGTCTCATTCAGGGCAAGCACAGAATCAAAATTGCTGTTGCCGGATGCTACGATGGTGAGGGGCCTCATGATTCGAGTCGTGCCGTTCCAGTGCGTGAGGAAATCAAGGTCTCGCAATGATTCTAGTTGGGCGTCCAACCCCGCAAAAGCCCCCGGCCCTGAGCTTTTAAAGTCCACGAGGAGGACTAGAGTTTGCTCAGGGGCGAGGTTAAAAACGCCGCGTCGAGTACTAGTCGCCACGTTCTGCGCTTGCAAAATACGTTGGAGGGGATCCAAATATAGGGAACGCAGCGTAACATCTTTGTGTAGGTTTGCGTCAGAGTGCCCGACTAGAAGATCACTGTCTTTCAAGTGGACATCGGCTTCAACGCTTATGCACCCGGACCCGAGTGCTTCGAAGAGAGGAATCCGGCGCTCGTAATCGATATGAGAATGAACTGGCACCGGTAAAACGTTACGCAAAAATAACTGGCATTCCTCGCTCCAGACCTCGGGCCTAGTGTTGCTAACATCGTGCCCAAACCAGTTATCGAAAGGGTCGTTGGGAATGCGGACTAATCCAGCCTCGAGCGGATACAGATACACAGATTGTGCAGCGAAACTGAGAACAGAGCCATTTCAGCAATGTAGCAGCGTTAGAGACATCTTGCAGCGTACTCACCCGAGAAACAAAAGGCCACTGACATATTTGAATAGGTTTCGTCTGCCGCTGTAGAATACTTTCGATAGGATCGTTTGCTTATGTGTGCCCTCGAGGCTCACAGATGAGGATGAGGCGGTATCATTGGCAAGCGATCTATGGTCGTGGAGGTTTATGAGGTGGTGAGAGGAGGCCATGATGTATCTGTTGCTGGTTCCTTGTCACACGATCATCGTCTTGTGGGGCAGAGCGGCCTTTAAACAAGGGGGGTTTTCGCTTACTGATGGACTTCTTAGGAGGGTTCTGCTAATGACATTTTAGGCAGCCGCTTACCAGTTTCGGAGACCTGGTCAACCGTAGGAGCAGCTGCCGCAGAGCCACGCTCTAGAAAAGAACTGGTAAAGTCTTCTGACAATATGTTTCTCATACCCTAGTCCAATGATCTTTGAGTGAAAATTGAAATCTTTAATTTTTAATTGTGTTTTTGGAAGCTGTGGTACGAGGCAACGTATTTTGCCGCCAGTCTTTTTCAAATCAAAGTAACTGGCGAGATGATTCCCCCCAAAGCTTTTTACAACGTGGAATTTCTTCTTAATTTTTAATTAGTATTCCCCTTAAGGATCATTGAATAGACTCGGAGTATAATTCAAGAAAACCTGCTCTGTTGTGGGCATAAGACCCAAGGTCCAAACACTATCTTGCCGGATATTGTTGGCCTGCACTGTGCTAATGCATATTTAGGTTTTTATGAGTTTAAGAAATATTTTCTTTCTTTATATGTATTGTCCCATGTGTTGGCACTATCATGAATTATGTGATACTCTGTTCCGTTACCTTTAACCCCTCCCCCCCTCCCCCCCCGGAACCAAAACCTGGGCATTTCAGTCTTCCTCAATGTCCAGGGTGTTGATCATATCCGTCAAACCACAAACAACATGCTCATACACGGCCTCTTGGAGCCGCGGCCTTGATAGGTCGTTTCCAACAGCAAAATCACACTCTAAGCACTGCTGGGTGAGATCTCGGTACCTCTTACCCAGTACTGGCACCTTCTGGGCGAGGCGGCGCACTGCAACCACGTCATCCGGAGACTCTAGTTTCGCCCACGTCCCTATTTGAAGCCTTTGCAAGGTTAGATACCCAGATCGATTGCAAAATGGACTCGAGGGAAAAGACTGCCTGGAGCTGCCACTCGGTGATTTGTGAGGGTTTCAGCTCTGGAAGTGCCCTTGAAAGTCGGGTCATCGTCGCGAGAACATCGGGGAAGACGAAATTCTTTTCAAGGAGCACGTACATGACTGTTCCCAACCCCCAGAGGGTTAGGTTACGGACTCCGTGGGCCAACTTTGCATCCTCGATGGCGCCACTATTGCCTTCATCCTCGGTTGGAATTGGAAAGTCGTCGCGTAGGGAGGTCTGAAGAAAATCAAAATTCAGATGCGCAGTCCGTATACAACTCGACAGGTCTCTATCATCGAACCGGAAGAACGAGATGTCCCTGATGGAGACATATTCTGTTAGCCATGGTGTTGAGTGAAACTTCAAGACCGCCATGGCGAAGCTGCGTGCAAGTCTTAGCTGGTCGACGAGTGTTGCAGACGTTTCAGGAGGATAGCTTAGAATATCTTCAGTCGATACACAGATTGATTTTGACATCGGTCTCGGTGCCGCCATTCCAAAGAAGCTGTGCCTGAAAGTGTCACTGCCACAACTATCAAGGTAGCCTAGGCATTTTGATTCAGAGGATTCGACGCTCGTTCCTTGCAGTGCCGTGCAGATACTTTGGGCGTCTCCAAGATCAACGTTTCCTTGATCCTGTGCTTCCATTACAGTAGACACTGTTGCAGAGCCTTCTTGGTCGTCGTCGAGATTGAAACGAACCCTAGGCTTCTTTCGACGGCCCCCATCACTGGAAGGGGGTGGGGTATTGAGTCCAGACTTCGAGAAACCGATGACGCGAGACTTCACGTGAAGGTTGATGAAGCCAGCTCGGATGGGCATTCTAAGATAAATGTCAGATTTAATGACGTGAAAGGTTGTGTCACTCTTACCGTTGTAACTGGGCATGCTTGTAGTAGGTGATTACGACTTCCATCTTGACCTCGTCTCGCACTTCAGTGTCAAGCTTAAGTTTGACGTTATGTCTGATTCCTTCGGGCTGAGTTTTTGAAATCTCTTTCAACCATGCCTCGGCCAGAGCTTGGTGGAAGGCATGTGATGCCCTGCGAACCTTTCCGATCGAGCCATATTCCTGGCTAAGTTGATGAACTGGTCGGATACGTGCTTTGCTTCGGAGAACTGGCTCTTGAATCTCCATTGCTTGCTCCCGGAGGTTTCGTAGATCGCTATTGAGGTCTCGCAAAGTCTTTATATGTCTTTCCCAATTCTCTTTATTCCAGGTGATGCTCACTCTCTCGCGTAAACGGCAGACTGTGGCCTTCAGGCGCTCGTTCTGTGTGTGAGAATTAGACCTTGAACACATGAACACAGCAGGGCTTGAAGCTTGGAAGTGTGTCTTGCACAATCTTCATTATTTACCTCTGCACCCATCCGTTCTATCTTATCAAAGCATGCTAGTTCATCTTGGAGAGCCTGCAGTGTTGATCTGAACTGCTCCATGATATCTTTAACAGTGCCCAGATTCCTCGGAAATGCAGAATTGAGTTCAGCCTGTAGCTCTTGACTACTCCATTGTGGGTCGTCCCCATCCTGGAGCATGCGTTTAATGTCATTTTCACCCTGCTTGGCTAGCCTCAAGAGCAGGTGTATCTCGTTTATAAAGTTCTCTTTCTGTCGTAGTACCCCTTTGAAAACTCGTTTTACTTCTCGAGAGTAGTGGCAGAAGACGACAATTTTCTTTTTTAGGACCGATGAGACATTGACAATAACGCATGTGAGTTGCAAGACGCCTAACGCAATGGCGAACGGTTCCATGGCGTGCAGAGATAGACAGGCTTGCAGGACGAAGAGGTCGGTACCTAAGTTATGATCAATTCTGGGGTACCATGTCCATATCAATAAAATACAGGCCCGAATCATGTCTAGGCGTCTGCTATCTGTGGACGGTCGCTGTGCTCAGAAACATCTCAGCTTAGCCAGTATCATCGTTTTCTCTTGCTATTGGGTAGCGATCATAGTGTTCATTGCCGTTAGGACCACAGGCTTGGCGGTGCCGCTATGGTCCCGCAAACTATGTGTCCTTGTTGGGCTGACCTTGCTCGAATGGGTATGGATGGGGATTAGATCTCAAAGACAAAAAGGCCTAGTTACAAATAGGGACGGCCTTTGCACACGGTGTTACTAAAGTGACAAAGAATATTGCTAAATAGCGCTGAACCCTGTGAAAGGAAAGTTCACGTCGGCAATCTATCTCCCGGCAATCTGTCTTGATCGGGCGCACGCTAGAGAGTAGCCGTGTGGCCCGCGGCCTGATGCTCTCGGGTGACCACCTTGCAACATTGATGTGAGAAGCTCCAATGACTGTACTAGGAATACGCTCGGAGGCGATGGTGCTTCGCACAAGCGTTTGCACCTCGCGTCACATGTGTATTCACATGTGCAAGCATAGGGCCTTCGGGGCGGCTGTGCTGAGAAGCATTCTGGCTAAGACTGCACCTCTCTCCTTTGTCCTTCTATTAGTTGAGCAACCCACTAGTTAGCGTGACAAACTCCAACGGCTTTAATGCAGTTGACAGGCACGGTCTCCGTCCCGGCCATCTCTCGTAAACGCCATTCTCCCCAATTTGCTTCATTCTCCCTGCCATAATCTTCTTGTCGCTCGCTCTTACCTGTCGAGGACGCTGGGAGTTGAAACCTACCCAGTCATGAAGTCTTTAAGGTTTCAAGATGCATGTAGTACCGCAGCCCTTGTACAACAATACCTCCAGGATGCGGAGTCATTATGGACGGACGTGGAAGAGCGCAGTCATTTGGGCCAGCTGTGCTACGAATGCATACTTCTGTTCCGGATTATTTTGAAAGCCCTGCGCTCAAACACTGATTTCCGATCCAAATGGAAGATGATGGAGGTCAGTCTCAATAGGAGCTACGGCCGTTTGCAGATATGGTCAGTAGAGCATGGCGCAGTCGATGGAAAGTTGGATGCGACCCTCGCAGCATCCGGTGATCTGCAACGCGACACTCGCAAATACGTTGTGAGTATCAGCCGAACCTTGACTGAGAGTAGGTAGATCTACACTTCTCCTCGACACGTTACCTTGGCCAGCAGCAGTTGACCTTTATCATCAGGACTAATCAACTACGTCGACATCAGTCTTGGTGAGGCTGGTAACAAATCCATTTCGGTCATCAGGTCCCTCACTGCGGCCGTTACGGAAGGTGAAAGTGACAATTCATCAGATTCAGGATTTTCAGACTCTAGTCCTGACTCCATCAATGACATCCTGGAGGATTTGAAAGTTGACACGACGTGTCTCCTGGACCTCGAGCCACTTTTTTGCAGCCCAATCTTGCGAAAGGATCTTGAACCGGCCGCCGTTCTGGATACCACGCGGATAAGATGGAGTCCCCACCGGCCTTATAGCGACAGAATCAGCGTGCTGTTTCCAAAGGCTCCCGACAAGTTAGTCACTAGGCTCGGAAAAGCTAACTATGAACGCTATTTGAGGTGCCAAAAGCAGAAAACTACGAACACTCTGGGTGGCGTGCTACCCGACCAAACAGCCTCAGCCAAGCCCGACAGTGCGAGCTCAAAGTTCCACGATTCTGGCATCGGCTCGTCCCTACCCGTCTCGGCATCTGCATATGCAGAAACGATCATGTCATATGGCACAGGTGAAGGAACAAAAGTGGGAGTGCCACCACTGTCAGCTCGAGCTAAGGAAGGCCTGCCGTTCTCGTGCCTTGCCTGTGGTAAATGGCTCAAAATCGTCACTGACACCGCCTGGAAGCGGCACATATACGGTGACCTCGAGCCATGGATATGTCTTGAAGTGGATTGTATCTTCGACAGTGAGACATTCCGAACTCGAAAAGATTGGATGTCCCATCTCTCTCATCATCATGGAATGGACCCAAACTGGCGCATGATCGATTGCCCCCTTTGTCGAGTTGAAATAGGCCCGGGTAAGCTTCCCATCACAAAGCATATGAGTGATCACCTGGAGGAAATCTCTCTTTCAGCATTACCGGCGGACTGCGAGTTCGACGAAGAGTCCGAAGAAGGTGAGCCCGATCGGGAAGATGTCAAAAGCATTAACCCAAGGGCGTGGTTGGATGGCCTGGCGATCTTCCACAAGACACACGGCCGCCAACTTAGATCCGTGCCGGCTCTTAGAAAGAAATCTTTGAGCCTTTTCGACTTAAACTTGGCAGTCGAGGGACTAGGAGGATACGACCAGGTCAGCGAGTCCGAGGCTTGGGGACAAATCTGCCGTGACCTAGGATTTCGCTTCGACGAGGCAGCCGAGGCGGCCACGGACCTCCAGGATGCCTATAAAGAATGGATAAGCCCATATTACGAATCTGTGCACCCAGCTCCATCATTAACAGCGTCATCGAGCTCGGATGTATCCTCAAGTACCAGCATGCCTTCCCCACAACATGGCCCCGTCCCCGCCCCTGCGCCAATGGGCGGTATATCGCTTCCACTGCAAGGCAACTCGCGCCAACTGCCTACTGAAAACCATGCAAATCGATCATACGTCCCTCCTGTTGGGGCGGATCCTATAATCGTCACGCTGGCTAAGGGAGCGCAAACGGACCCGCAATTGCTCAATTTGACGAATCGAGTGGCCAACGGTAGCCCTTCAAAAGACGAGCTTTCCCGCTTCCAGGCAGTAATCGACCAGATCACGGTGGAGACGAAGCACAAAGGAACACTGCAAGTCCCGTCAGAGGTGACAAGTGAATTAATGGTATTCGACTCGAATAATATACATAGCAAGGAAGGGTCAGAGAACCCGCAGTCTCTTGGAACAACTCCCGGTGTCTCAGTCGCGCGGACCGATTTTGCTAGTGTTTCTGGGCACTTAAAAGATGACAGGTCGAGTTTCAACGATGGCGGAGATGAAATTTTCGCAGGCAGGACATCTGTGGGGGCCACGACCCGAGACGTAACTCCAAACGATATACCACAAAGATCTGTACGATCACACGAGGTTTCACGCCCAGTCCAAGACGATCGACAACGGCACGAAAGTCTCCATTCTGCAGAGAACACAACGACACACAATAAACAGCCCAAGGTTTCCGAGGCTAATGCTACTTCAAGCTACTGGAGCGCGGCCGAGGTGGACAATTTTCCCAAGCTTCTGAGGCGTTATGGTACGGATTGGGAGGGAATTGCACAGTACATGACTACTAAGACGGCTACAATGGTAAGCACGCTCTCAGATATTGCTCTGAAATTGGGGCAGAAGACAGCCTAATCAAATGCGCAGGTCGAGAACTTCTTCAACAAGCAAACCCACCGCGGGAACCGGAAGTGGCTGTCTATTGTCTCGAAGGCTGACCTGCGGATCCGGAAACAAAAGAAAGGAACCAAGCAACAGATACCTGGTTCCTAGCGCAAGTATTAGGCCCAGAAGCTACGGTAAAGTGGTCTAAGGGTCGGCCAGGGGGTTGAGAGATCCAGTCCGGGCATCGCGAAGCTTAATAATAGATAATTTAATCAATCCCATTCAAGAGTCACCCTTCGATGTAGTACAGGTGGATGGCAACCAAGAGCTGCCCGGAAACTCCCACTTCGGCCCGGAAGCTTCATCCACGATCCAGGCCATTTGGGCGAGGAGCCTGTGGCCCACATTCCGCAAATTTCTCAGACCGGCCTACGCCCAGGTATGATGGCTCATCATCTCAGTCAATTGAGGATGACAAACAGTCTAGGAATTGCCAACGTGACGCCACAATCTCAACTGTTGGCCCAGCAGCAACGTTAGTAACAGTAAGGACGGAAGATGAACGCAGCCATGATATAGAACGACAAGATAAACGGCGGGGACCACAGGATGCGCGACAATGAATACAGGCAAGATTCATCTAGCAGCAGCAGAACAATGCGTACCTGGCAGCAGGCGTCAGAGGCGTGGGGTGACGAGCAGGACGACGTTGAAGGCACGTCGGAGTCGAATATCAAGGCAGAAACAACCATGAACCGCAAAGGCTGACACAGCTCCAAAGATTGCAGCTGTTCCTTTGTAGGTACACTTCTGGTGATTACGTAGATACCTGAACGCATGTTGTGTAGCCATTCACTTTTTTTGGCCACTGCACACTGATCATACTCTCACACACTGGATGATAACTCCGTCGTCAATCATTTGAGAAAAGTAGGTACAGCGGATTATGGGCTGTGACAGTGACACATGGAATATTGCGGCTGGTCTTCTCGGCATCAGGAATAGCTGCAATTTACATATGCGTACCAGAATGTCAAGATAGGTCGTCAACCTCATTATCACATTTCTGTCGGTGTCCCGCTTATGCAATCCGACCGATCTAGGCGTCTTACTCAGCCCTGCAGGGCCACAGCAGCAGCAGTGGATGTGCTGTTGGTTGGCAAGCGTGTTGTGGGACGCAAAATGGTTGGCCCAAAGAGTTTACCACGCGATGAATCCTTCCCGTGTCCATACCCATAGACTCGTGAGGGGCCACGCAATCGCGTATTCTTTGCTCAATCGGCCCATTTGCCGCCAGGGAGCGAGGCGGCCAACTATTATAACTCGTCGGACGATCCAGAGGGAAACCCATTCAATGGCGCCTCAACTTGTTTTTGGGACGGGTGTCCTTGGCATGGACGGCACCGAGTTCCAGGACAGCGAATCCGTCACAAACCTGCTCCACACGCTCAGGCAGCTCGGCATCAATCGCCTGGACACGGCCGCACGTTACCCGCCTTTCAACCCGGGCAAGTCCGAGCAGCTCATCGGCGCGGCCAATGTGCCCGGGGACGAGTTCATCGTCGACACGAAGGTGTACACCGAGGTCGGCGACGGCAGCGGCGACCTGACCAACACTGCCATTCAAAAGTCCGTGGGCGGCAGCCTCGAACGCCTGCACCGACCACAGGGCGTCAACGTACTCTTCGCACACCGTCCGGATCCCGCCACGCCGCTCGAGGAGCAAGTGCAGGGCTTCCAGGACCAGATCGCTCAAGGCCACGCCAAGGAATGGGGCGTCGCGAACCACCCGCCCGAGACACTGCAGAAGATCATCGACCTGTGCGAGCAGAAGCGCTGGGTGAAGCCGAAGTGGTACCAGGGCACCTACAATCTGCTCACGCGCGGCACGGAGACCCGTGTGCTACCCATGCTACGGGCACACGGCATGTCATTCCTTGCATCTCACGCCCTCGCCTCGGGCTACCTGACGTGCGACCACATTGACACTGGCGGGAACCCGACGGGCCGCTTCGCCAAGAACAGCAGCTATGCTGCTCCGCAGGTGGCGGCCGCGATGAAGAAATTCGTGGATGGTTGCGAGGCACACGGGTTGCCGCCCGTGGAGGTGGCCTGCCGCTGGATCGCTCATCATTCGGCCCTGAGTGAAAGCGACGGCATCGTGTTGGGTGCGAGCAAGCTGGCCCAAATTGGTGACACGGTGACCAAGGTTCGCAAGGGCCGTCTTTCCCAGGACGTGGCTGTTCTGGCAGAGGGTCTTTGGGACGCTGTGAAACATATGCGTGGCTCAATGCTGTGACCCGGTTCAAAACTGAGGAGCTTGATGTCTGGCATTTCCGAATTTGGGGCTATTGTGGGTGAATACTATTAGAGATCATTCACAATTTTTTCCGTCTCTAGAGCTACTGTCCCTTCTAGTCACATCGAAGTAGCTACATGCGTCGGTGAGATCAGTCGGGGCCGGTTCCTGAAAGTAGTCCATCCTCTGAGCCCTGATACCTCAGCTATCTACTTTTGCCTGCCACCCACAGCGGTGACAAGTGTTCCTCGACCATAACCTATACTGCCCCTGACATCTGGTTTAACATTCTCCGTTGGCATGCCGCTTCCGCGGCAGTGTCAAAGCCAAACAGCACTGAAGTCCTTCACCCTTTCCACCCCGCCCAACAAGGCATGAGGCGAAAAGCACTCACCCAGCCAGAATGTCTCAAGGTCTTTGTCCTGCGGTCTGCGGCTGAGCAATTGGCCTAGATGGTGGAGCCCTCGGCGGACGTTCCATCCGCCATGGAATGTTGTCACCTGCCCCACAGTCACTACACCAGCCACCCCTGTATCCATTGTCACTGTCTCGCCTGAACGCGTTGATGATCTGTCCCTGGGTGTTCCAAAAATCACCCCAAGTTATTGGCATGGAGCACCTCAAACAGTAGCTAGAGCCATGGTTTGAGGTCACCTTGTCGCGAGGTGGGACCCAGACTGAGTTCCTCAACCACGACTTGGAGACATATCTGCCTAGGAAGTCGTCCGCGAATCTCGGCGTGTCCTTGAGGTGGTCGAACAAGACCGAAGCAATGCCGCTCTGCAGGGTCAAGGTCCTTGCTACCCATATGAACTCCATGAGCACCGACTTTAAGTCCGAAATCTGCCATTCGTAGGCTTGTCGAAGGGCTTCGACAAGATCAAGGGCCCATGGGCTTAGTTGGTCGAGGTGTTGGGGGTGACGCCAAGTTGGGCG
This sequence comes from Diaporthe citri, assembly GCF_014595645.1. Taxonomy (NCBI): domain Eukaryota; kingdom Fungi; phylum Ascomycota; class Sordariomycetes; order Diaporthales; family Diaporthaceae; genus Diaporthe; species Diaporthe citri. The sequence continues at coordinate 272,116 of NW_025064858.1, forward strand.
ATGTGGACTTATGCACAGCTCCTTCATTCGCTTGTCGCAGTAGTCTCGAACAGCTCTTTCCACCGACCTTTTCAATGCTTCGAGCATCAAGAAGTCTGCGGTGTGCCAGAGAGAAACACAGTGCTCGACGAAGTGTTCTGCAGAGACACTGCGCATGATATCAAGCCCTACTCTGATGTTAGTCTCGACAATTCCGGCAAGGGCGTGATCGCTGCTTACCACGTCCGTAGAGGTACTTCAGAACAAGATCGACACAGATGGGGTCTTCCTCCACTAGGGTGACTTGTCTTGTGTTTGCCTCCTACGCGTGGAAGTTACTGGTCAGCTTTGGTCGGCACACGCTTTGCCTGATCAGCCACGCACCTCGAAGTGACCCATAAGGGCCTTGCGGAACCACAGGCAGCGCGGTACAAGAATCGCTCCGTGACATTTCCAAGACCGATTGCCGCAGACAACCTCAACATCGGAGAAGTTTCCAGAACTTAGAAGTCTGTACCAAGAGAGTTAAGCCTCTGCAGCAATGTAGTCTGTTTCAAAACAGAATTGAGGGAAATGATGGGTTATAATTTACTCGAGATCACCGGACTTGTGGTCTTCCACCGCAGTGGACGTTGTTGCCATTATGATGACGATGTGACATGATAGGAGTTTGTGAAGTAGGAATAAGACTATGAAAGGCGGGAGTGAAGCAGAAGAAGATGCAAGTGGATGATTGTTGACCTTCTTCAGGTGGTGTTGCTGGGGGGATAGTACTGCGCCAAATGTTTGACAGCACGATGATATCACACGGATTCAGATGAAGTGGCCCAGGCGCTCCAAGCCGTAAATTGAGGCTCCAGTAGTACGCTGCCTTGCAGGTGGCCCTATACAAGCTTCGCCGTAGCAGCTCAAGGTGTTGCCGACCCAGGCATCTAGACCCAGAGCTGGGTCCTTAGTTCCTACATGTTGAAACTCCATTACTTGATTTGGCCCTTTCGTCTCCTATTTCTGGGCGAGACCAATGTTGTATTTATAGTAAGTTATGTCTTCACAGTGTGTTGAGAAGTAGTCATACTGGTGCCTGGACCTGGCGGCGGGCAAGTGGGGTCCACGGGGGTGCCGATTCACGCCTTGTCTAAGCCGTCGCACCTGGTCTCAGCCCAGTCGGTCAGACTGGCTACATTGCTATGTAGACCCTCAACCTTGGGGTGCTGATCGATAGTTTCACGCGCTCTTATTCCACATCCTCACGTGATAACGCCCAACTGCATCTGGACTGTGACACTAACATTCAATAAATATCCCTGCATATCTGTAACTCACGCTCAGTCCCAGAAGCCATGATGACCAGGTCCCCCCCCCCCAAACGTCCGCCATGCCCAGCCCATCCTTAATCTTCATGCCTCCTACATCCTCAACCTTAAGCACAGGCTCAGATCAGCTGCTAACAGTAACAACAACCAAGCCCACACCTGTACCAAACCACTAACCAAGGGATAAAAATTAGCAATAGTAGCACGCTAAACAGGATTTAAGTTGCAGGGCTAATCACAATAACAAGACCTTCCCTCTCCCTAAGCTCTGCTTATACATTCAGGACGCAATGCGTCTGGTGCAGGGCACTCAGGGTGCATGCTCTTTTCTGGAGGTATCTTATCAGACACTGATTAAATAACAGATTAGATAAGAGATAAGGGCAGACCTATGAACCTACTATCGGCTACCAAAAGGTCGGCACTCACAAGGGCACCCTGACCAGCGACGGCGGCACCTACGATGTCTATGTCCACCAGCAGGTCAACCAGCCTTCTATCTCTGGCACCACCACCTTCAACCAGTACATTTCCATCCGTCAGACGCCTCGCACCTCGGGGACCGTCACCGTTGCCAACCACTTCAACGCTTGGAAGTCATTCGGCATGCAACTGGGTACCTACAACTACCAGACCATCTCCGTCGAGTCCTGGACTGGCTCCGGGCCAAGGTTCCATTACTCTCAGCAAGTCTGCCGGCGGTGGCTCGACCGGCTCGACCGGCACCACCACCTCGTCCAGCTAGCTCATCCACACCTACTACGGGCACCGGCTCTGGCTCCGGTACCGTCGCTCAGTGGGGTGGGACTGGCTGGACTGGCGCGACAACTTGCGCCTCAGGCTTTACCTGCAAGGTCTTGAACTCGTACTACTCCCAGTGCCAATAGGCAAGCCGACGGCCGCAGAGTTAGGTATGGAGCGATGGGAAGATCCAAAATGTACTCATATTGCCTTGCGCGTCTGTAAGGCGTATTCTACTCATGTCAATAGCTTCTTTGAAATACACAACAATACAAGGAGTCGGGTCCGCTCCTCCAAAGTTCTCAATTTCATCTCTATGTGATGGCATCGTCCACTTTCAATGTTTGCATCGGTGCTGTCTATGGAGACGGATCACACCGGACCATGGGCCCGTAGTAATCATTCCCTAATTACCGTCGTTCTGTTGTAAGCGTACGTTATCACGTCGGGTCGGCGAATCGAGCTGATTATTTGACACTATGCGATCACCTCCCAACTAGCCTCTCACTCAACACCGATGTAGTTTCAATGGTGTGTAAGGATACCCCTGCTTGCGCATATTGATCAGATTCTTCCTCCACTACCAATAGGGAATCGACGTCGGCAGAATCGACCAGGCCCATTTTACCTTCATAACCTCCAACACTCTGCTCAGCTAGTTCATCTGCTTGGTGAGCCATCCCATTGTCCTTGACAATGATAAAAAAACGTCCTTGTTGCAGAGCCGTCCTCCTCCTTTGCGCTCACAACATCAGCAGTTATCAACTGGCTGTCTTGAAGCCTTAACTTCGTGTTAGCCAGATGCTTTGCGAGCGCTATGGCACCTTCTGAGCCCGATGATGCCACGAGTGCATCCAATTCGGGATTCCGGGTTGTGCGGAGGACAGTCGAGAATGATGAGTCGGAAATCTTCGACTTAGATCTCGCGACGCTAATGACGCTTGCGACCACTACGACGCTCGTTGCCACAACTGAAGTGCAATATGCAATGAGGAGATTGCGAGGTTGGTATAAATAAGAATTCTGTGGAGTGAAGATATGGACCGGTCTTGCGGTAGAAGCGGTCGAGTTTTGACTGTGTGGTACTGATCAGCATAAGTGGCACATTCCTGGTTTTGGTCGGAGGAGCTGGAGTCGCTGCCCCCCTGCGGCCGGTCGACGTACATGAAGTAGGACTCGCTGAACAAACTTAAAGTGCAGTTGATGAAGACCTGCTCTAGTGCATCCGCAATGTTCATGTTTGCGATAGATAAAGGCTCTACATCGGGCGCAGCGGCTGCTTCAGTGGACGATGTGAGCCATTTGTCGACCTGTTCCTGCATTTTATGTAGTTCTCGACTGTCCATGAAGACGGAATTCAAAATCTGCGTCCGGACGGCGCCGATGGGCCCATAGTGCGATTGTTTAATCTGGCCGACGAGCTGAGAGCCCAAAGCATCTAATAGGGCGATATAAGCGGTCTCTGTGGCCGAACATAACTGCCCTGGCCCGCCGGGCATGTCGCAATAGTTAGTGATGGCAAGCGCTGAAGTCACTCCATTCAGCCTGGTTACGTTACGGATGTTTGTGTCTTGGCTTCCGTCATTCGAGATGAAGTCGACTTGGAAAGATGTATTGTACAGGCCGCATTCGATTGTGGTATCCGCAGAACCATCGAAGGTCAAACTTGAACCTGAATCGAGCCTAGGGACGGCAACATAGAGTCGAGCGTGGTCTTCGGATATCCTGTCGAATGTCTCAACGTACTGGTTGTCCTGCAGTGTATTATTGAGTCCTGCAAGAGCCGCATCCAGGTGGGTCTCATTTATGACATTCTGACTTGGGACGAAGCCAACATATTTGATGATAGTTCCACCAAGAGTTCTTGAAAACTCCTGGATGAGATCGGCTGTCTGCGAGTTGTTGAAGGAAATTGCAGGTCCGCAAGAGACAGAGGGCCCATAGAACTCAACCGAATAAGATGAGTTGGCGGATGGAGGGGTAAAATCGAGAATTGATCCCTTAGAGATAACCGTGGTGATCAAGCGTGAAAGTCGATTGGACGGTGCAGTGTAGTAGTTTGCTCCATCACCACCCCACTGTGCGAAATGTCTGAAAACGTTGTAGTCGATCATGGGGATAGATAAATCCACGACAGTTTCTTTAGGCTGTGTTGCCTGTTGCACAGTGAGAGTTCCTGGAGTGAATACGGCGACAATTGGGACAGCCCTAAGCCCGAATCAGTCTTTATTTGCAAGGTGATGTAGACGTCTACGTACCATAGCAGCAATGCTATCGATACCAAATGAAGCCCATGTCGCCAAGCCTCCCAATTGTAGAATTTTGACACAGCATTGACTATCGCGAAGAGGGCATCCAACCCTTTTAAAGTAAACGGTTTGGTCTTCAAGGTGCACCACAATAATTGTGTATAGGCTAGGCCGGCTGAAGCGGTGAGGAGGGTTTTGACAGAAAAGGCAAGGCCGGTTCCAATACGGCTGAACCATTCTTGTTCGTTCAGGTCTTGGACGACGCGTTGGTTTACTTTGGAGTAGAAGCAGTGGTGGGCAATTGCGGTGAGCGTTGCGAGAAGCAACCCTCCTGACATCCAAAAGGTTGTCCATGTGAAAACAACACTGTACTTCATTGCACCTGGGCTAAAGCTCTGAGCTGCTGTCGTCTTGAGCGGAATCTGAGTGCCCTGGAACGGATGGGGATTTGTAGCAAACTTCTCTTTGATGATAGGGGACGTCTTGCCATTTAACCTTCTATCCACGAGCCGCATAGTATCATGTTACACTTCGGCCCCCAATTTTCATCCTGCAGGATCCTGAAATAAACTTTCGTGTGACACACGCTGCAACCATCCCGAATTCGGAACGGGCATGTTCAGCTGGGCAATATCTGCATGTAGGCTATGTCATCTTTGCAGAATAGCCCTGTACATGTAACTTGAGCACCTTGTTTGCACGAAATCAAACAATGAGTCACTGTCCGAACGGCGTTGATAGATCAGCTGTCCAAGTTTAAAATGTAAATCAAGATCTGTATAGAAACAAAGACGTGCTCAGTGTGGCTGTACCTCACAATCATGATTGCGAAGCTTCGAGGATTGCCAGAATCCGCCTTACCAATTAGCCTTCCCCGCCGCTCATAATTGGTGGTGGCTATGCTGCAGGCCTGCCGTGTTTGCCAAGACAAAGGCTGCTTACCTAGGTACTTGCATCCCTCACTGCCAGACTCCAATCGAAGCAGGCTGGGCCGTTGTACAACACACCATGATGCGTTCACATTTCGAATTAGTAGATAGGCGCTTTCAGGTCGTACAGTTAGGCACCATGATCAGGCATTTTCGTGCGGGGTTGCAATCACTGGGCTGCCTCTTCACATGAGGCAGCCTGCTCAAGCAATACTTAAGTATCCCTCCTGACATGCACAGAGAACCCCGCGTTCTTTCAGTTCCAAAGTTCTCATCAACATCGTGTTGTAGCTAGAATAGCGTCCTGATAACACCCCAACAATCAAGATGGCCGAAGCTCTTAGCCTTGCCAGTAGCATCGTTGCGTTGGTTCAACTATCGGCCTCTATATACTCCGCGACATCAAAATTCTACCGGGAGGCCAAAGAGGCCAAGTCCAGAATCGGCGCGCTTGCAACTCAGACCAGAAACCTCTCAGGCGTGCTTCAGAACCTGTCACTCTTGGCATCCTCGCCCCTGTTCGACGATGCTGGGGTATCTGCCCTAGACTTCAGGGACACGTACATAGAATCTTGCTACAATACTCTGTACAAGATCAAGCGAAAGCTTGACAAGGCTGAGGGTGACTTTGACAGTGGAAGCCAGAAGAGAATCATCACACGCAGCTTGAAGTGGCCATTTGCATCTCAAGAAACCAAGGATCTGGTCACAGAGTTGAGCCACCACCAGGATGTTCTCCACTTGGCCTTGTCAGCTGAGACTATGTCGCAACTGCTTCAGTGTCTGGCCAACACAAACAGTATTGCAAAATCGGTCGACATCCTCAACCAAAAACTCGACCGGAAAAGAAGCATTGACATGAGGGCAGAACTGACTGCAAAGAGAGAGGAGATCGTGCGTTTCTTTTTGAAGGTCAATCCCGAGAACAAATTGCAGGACTGCAGAAGTCAAAGACAGCCAAACACCGGGAAGTGGCTAATCGAGAGAGATCGAACGTTTCGGAATTGGATGGGTCTAGCGGGGTCCCAAATATGGTTGAGCGGCATACCAGGTAAGAACCCATATACTTTCCGATGGCACCCTAATCTAATCCGTCTAACCATGCGTAGGGGCCGGCAAGACCATCCTTTGCGGCACTGTTATTGAAGAAATCCTTCAGACGCAGAGCCCGTCTACGGCGGTGGCGTTCTTCTTCTGTGACTACAAATACTCGGAAAGCCAGAAACCCATCAACATTCTAGCTACCCTAGCTGTGCAGCTTGCAAAACAAGCTAATGTCGCGTTCGAGACGCTCGAGTCTTACTACGAGGAGCTCCATCCCCACAACAGGATTGCAAAGCCGCCAGAAACCAAGCGCATGATTGAAGTTGTTCAATCAATGATCAACCATTATGACCGGGTCTATTTAGCTGTCGATGGCCTTGACGAATGCGGCCAAAATGTCTCAGAGGCAATCCAGACACTCAAGCAACTCACGCAAGGGAGCGAAGCTAACATGGCTCTATTCAGCCGGAAAGAGCACGACATAATCGAAGAGCTTTCCGATAGCCCTCACATCGAAATTGCCGCACATACTGAGGATCTAGAGCTATATGTCCTTGCACAGATGGCGAGTCGTAAGAGGTTGGGGAACCTGGCCGTAAAGAATCCCGAGCTCCATGAGCATATCCGCCGTACTCTGATTGGAGGTGCCAATGGAATGTAAGTAATTTCACATTGATTGCAATTGCAGCACGAGTCTTGTATCTGCCCGAAGGACTCTAACGGTTTCATACCAGGTTTCGGTGGGTTGCCTGCCAATTAGACCATCTTGATGGCCTTCCAAGCGATGGGCGACGTCGAAAAGCGTTGAACGAACTTCCGCCCTCTCTCTTTGAGACATACGATAGGATATTGGACCGGATCATGCAAGAAGACGAGAAAGATCAGCATATTTGTCGAAAAGCTTTGTATTGGATCGGACTGGGTTACCTTAGGATTGGTCCCATGGCTTTGTGCGAAGCCATCTCTATTCCAGACGACCAGGACCTAGTCGACAAGGATCTCTGGGTGGAGCCAGACTGGGTCTCACGCATGTGTAGCAGCCTCGTCCGTTTGGCTGAGCACGGCTCCAACAACGCTCACTTCCAGCTCGCCCATTTTACCGTCAAGGAGTACTTGCGAAGCATAAAGCCGCAGTCGGAAAGAAGCCTTTTTCGATTTTCCGAGGACGAAGCGATTCAAAGCCTGTTTCGAACTTCGTTGAGATTCTTGATATCCCCAGTATTTGACCGAAAACCAATAATTGCCAAGTCGGAGATACAACGAATAGCAGAACGCAATGAGAATCATCCATTCTACCCCGTAGCTGCGGACTATATGTTCTGTTCCGGGCCAGGCTGGGAGCAAAGCCTGAGACTCAACGAGCAATTATCTCTGTTGCTCGAAGATGAGACGATGCTGGAGCAAGCCATCAAACTATTCAATCCAGACAACAATGGGACGTTTCTCTCCTGGGTTCTTCAGTTCGCCTGGGCTTGGATGGTTCCACGTCAGCGCGTCAAAAATGAAAATGAGTTCTTCAGCCTGCTTGGGATAATCCTCGCGCCCGAATTCTCGGCACTTCAGGTTGCTGCAATGCTTGCGCTTCCTTCAGTTTGTGCATACCTGATTGATGTTGGTGGCGTCAATCCGAATTTGTGCGGCCGTCTTGGAGCACCCTTGCATGCGCTTTTGGCTGGCTTTGGTCTATTGCTCTGGTTCCGGTCTGACTTTCAATACGATCCACGCGTGCACTACCGGATTGCCCTGGAATCCACAGTGCAAACAAACGACCAGCTTCGGAAATGTTTAGAAATTCTCCTCGACCACGGCGCAGACACTTCGCTTCGATGGAACCAAACGAGCGTCATGGAAATGGCCATAAACAATGCAATCACCGGTTATTCCACCAAGTTTTGGATCGATCCTCTCATAACTCAATCAACGATTGTGCCTGAGGATTTCATCGAGACATTCAAGGAAAATCTGGTGGGGGGGCTTATCGAGCAGCCACTTCTCGATGCGATTCTCCTCATAGGCTCCGATCCCAATGCAGCACCTGGATGGGCACGTCTTGCCTCTCTCATTCAAACGCGGCGCATGGGCTCTATATGTCATGCTGAAGGGATCGATGTTGCGATTGACCTTCTGAAGAAGGTGTCGGATGAGGACTTTGCCGATGGTGTCCAAAATTCAATCAAGCAAGATTTGACAGATTCTCTCCGAGCATTTGTGCAAGATCCTAGGTTCCAGCCACAGTTATACATGCCATACGGCGATTCCGAGCAGATGCCAATCCTGAAATACGCAATCGCCGAAGGAAGCGTCAAGTCGGTTGAACTGCTATTGGACGCTGGCTGTGACCCTCAAGTGGTTGATGAGAATGACGGATGGACTGCTGTACATCAATGCGCTGCCTGTGATACAGGTGGTGCAGAGATGATGGCGCTGTTACTGAAGTCGGGGGCGGCTGACTCGGCCAAGAACCATGAAGGAGACACATGTTGGCACGTTGCCGCAGAGAATGGCAATACCTCCAGTCTCAATGTGTTGGTAGAGATGGGCAGTGACACCAAGGAGTCCCTCGCGACGACTTCGAGTGCAGGCAGAACTCCGTTAGCATCCGCCATCCACGAAGGACATCTGGAGACGGCAATGATGCTACTCGATCATTGTGGTCCAGATCTGCATTTCTTCCAGAGCGATCAACCACTTCTGAACCGGGCTGCAGCTATTGGATCCAAGGACTTGTTCCTGCGTCTGTATGACAAGCTGAAAGAAGCTAACGCGACAGAATCCATCGACAGCTCCAAGCCATTACAACATATAAACATGTCCTGCTCGGTGGAACTTGTTGATTACCTGCTAGACTCATGGGCTATGAGCGATGGAGAAGCATCCACTGCATTAACGATATTCCTACTGCACGCCAACGACATTGTCTTCCAAGATCAGGAGAAGTACCCTTCCCGTACTGATATGGATCACATTATTCGAGGTCTCCTCCCACCGAAAGATGCCGTCAACCATGATGGGCCTACACGACAGCAGTTCTGGAACATATTCTGTGAGAACGTGGTGCCCAACCTGACAAAAGTCTGCGAACATAACGACGCTCAGTGCCGTACTGGTCTCATCAGCATGATGTTCGAAATTCTCATCGACGTCGGAGTGTTGCATTCGTATGAACGGAAGGCGCCCCTGACGAGCTACAAAGTGCTGTTCCAGTCTCTTCTGGATCGAGGCAATAATTTGAAGTGCTCATGGATTGCTTCGTCGGTCCAAAAGGTGATCGAGGCAGACAGTCTATCTTTAGAGCTAACGAATGAAGCAGTATCCATCGAGCTTCTTTCAAATGCGATGCAACAATCCAACATCGACCTTGTGCGCCAGCTTCTGGATCACGGTGTTGATATCCATACGGCCCATGGAGGCTTATCACCCGTTGAGCAGGCATGCTATGCCTCAGACCTGACAATGTTCCACTTGATCATTGATCACGTGGATAAGACGCTTGTCAATAGGGCAGGATACCAAGGAAAGACCCTGTTGCACTGGGCAGTCTCTGGGACAGTCCCCGGGTACTTAGCAAAGATTCAACAGCTTCTTAAATTGGGCGCCAACATCGACTCGGAGGTTCATGATCCAAATGCAGACACCGCTCTGACTTTGGCATCACGGAGTTATCGCCAAGACATCGTCGCACTACTGGTCTCAAAAGGCGCCAATTCTCTATATCGTGGGCGTGACGGGTGGTCAGTACTCCACGCTGCAGCTGTGTCAGGCGACTTTCAGTACATCCATTCTTTGCTTTCCTCAGAAGCTCCAAGGTCATTTTGGCTGGGAACTTGCACATTTCCCTTTCTTCTTGTTGACGGGAGGCCACACAGAACACAGAACACAGCCGCCATTCATCTCGCAGCGCACTATGGAAAGTCCAATTTTGTAAAGTTTATGATACAGACCGACTTACCGTTTGACGTCAACGGAGTGACGGGATACCCGTCTCTAACACCACTGCACTTGGCATCTTTGGCTGGGCACCACGAAATTGCCGAGATCCTCATTTCATCCAATGCGAATGTCAACGCAAGGGATGCAAACCACAATCTTGCCACAGACCTAGCAGCAATGAATGGTCATCTCGGGGTGGTCAAATTGCTCCTGATGGCAGGTTCTGAAAAGCCATCAAACCTTTTCAGTGATGCAATTGCACGTCTCATGACAAACGGAACTGGATATATGGAAGATGCAGAAGATACAAAGGCCATATCTCATTTCGACTTCGAAATGGCCATTATACGTGGGAGTCTTGAACATTGCCAAAAGCTTATGGCACAGGGCCACTCAATCAACGCGGAACTTCTCACACATTCATACACGCCGCTGGTGTGTGCTGTGGTCCATGGACAAGCAGACATTGTTGACTGGTTGGTCTCAGCGGGGGTTGAAGTTACAAATCCCGTCATTAAGAGTCTACATCCATCCCTGAGATGTATGGCATCTCTCACCACACACCATATCCCGTCCACAAAGACCCTCGCAGCTGTCATGAGCCTGGCTCTGAAGCAGAACGTGAGTTGGTACGGGGGCATCCTTGGTCCGTTACACGTCGCCATTTTGAATGATGACATTGGAGTGTTGGAAGTGGCCTTGAAACATATTCGCGAGAATGACCATGCATATCGGTATGACTCAAAACTTCAGGTTATTTGCAGACTCCACTAACATAAGCACAGGAAGATGATTGACAACGAGATGATTTGCCTTCCTGCCGATATTATCGGCTGGCGTGGTCGCAGTTCCCTTTCCATCCTGGTCAACGAGGTCAATCAAGACCAAGCATTTTCGAATGGCCCGCCTTGGACGCAGGGGATGCCATCCGGTTCGCCACTGCACTGGGCTATTCGGAAAAGTGACGTTTCTGCTGTGAAGTTGCTCCTCGAAAATGAGGCTGAAGTGAACCAAGTCGATTCATCGGGAAGAACGCCACTGAACCTCGCAGTCTCCAGTTGGCATCCCGCAGAACTAATAAGAGAGCTTTTAAAAGCGGGGGCTGGTCCTTCAGAGCCAAGTCAATGTCGAATTCACTCTCTGGACATGGCCATTCGCAATGGAGACCTGGAGGTGGTCAAGATGTTGGCTGAAGCTGACCCCGAGACCTTGAAGGGTGTGGACCAACGCTCTAGCGATTTTCGTCTCGGTGTCGCAGGATCCGCAGGGGTATTTCAGTGCCTTGTTTCTCAAGGCGCTGATCCTTTCAAAGTGTACGAATACAGACCGACGGCGGTCACAATGCTAATGCGCCCTACGTCTTTGTTGAGGGGGTTCATTCTCAACTTAGGCTTAGCATCAGAGTCTGCTGAAGACCCGCTAGCCTTTCAAGTTGCCGCTGCCGCTTATGAATCCGATCCTGGCAGTATCCGCTTCATTAAAAAGCTTTACCATAGCCTTTCGATTGGTGCTTTCGGAAATCTCGTTAATCGCACAAAGTATGGAATGAACAGCCCTTTGTGTATGGCAGCCTCAATGAACAGCATCCATATGGTGGAAGCTCTTATCGCCATGAGCGCAGAGATCGATTTCGAGGGATGTCGTTACGGTTCTGCACTGATGGCTGCTTGCGTTTGGGGATGTTTGGACGTGGTGAGGTGCTTGGTTCGGTCAGGAGCTGTGATGTGCTATGTGAATGGAGATGGCCTGCCGCGCAGTGCGGTCAACTTGAGCGGTCGGCATCAAAGCGTCACGAGATGGCTTTTAGTTGACAGGCACGTGGAACAGCGGAAGCTCGAGCATCAGCCTTTACAACACAAGTCTCTGCACCCAGTTTGGGCGGGACCGAGGCTTTTCAAGCTTGCGTTGCCAGCACATTTGCAGCGGGATTTCGGCGAATCTAGTTGGGATCATGTGCGGAGACTACAAAAGTGGAAGGAGGGACTACTTGGGTCTACCTTGGCCGAAAGTCGCAGGAATAGCGGCTTGGACTTCGAAGCCGAACTTAAACTCGAGTTGAGGAAGAGTGAAGCGCACGCTGCTCGCCGTCAATTCCTCACAGGTTTAGGTGAGGAATGATTCGAGGATGCTCTTTATAGGAGGGAGGGATTTTCTTTTCCGTTCTTTCTGTGAATACTTGGGAGTTCTTCCTGGAGTCTTGCCGGTAGTCTCACTGTATTTGAGTTGAAGACTCAGTCCATGCAATCGAATCTTCCGGGATTAAGGCACCGTGGCTGTCCTCGTGTAGCTTTTGGAGCGACAGCCAGCATCTTTATACCACTCTTCCATCATTGGTTCCACAGATATATCCTCGGAGAGTCGAAGACATATTCGACGGGATAATATTCATGTCTTAAACGTCGCCCTAAAAGCACGAACAGAGTCATTTGCCTTGTGTCAAGGACATCTTCGTAAACGTCCCGCGAACGAGATCTACCGCAGCTTTGAGAACAACACGTGCCAGGAAGCCATCACCGGTACAACAACTGAAGCGAATTTCCTGCTGGTACATGCAAGTATGACGATCAACTCAAGGTCGTCGGAAAAGCTGAAGTCTTTCTCTGTATTTATAATTCGGATCAATCCTAGGCACAGCGCCCCCCAAGAAGGATCTCCCCTCCACAGCGACTCCCAATGTCTCAATCGTTACAATCGCATGGTGTACGAGTACTATCCATCGATCTCTGTTGTTGCAAAGTTTAGATGGGGAGAAACAAAGTTCCAAGGGGATAAGAATCCAGAAAGATCTCATCCAACTCCCTTAGATTTACATCTAAAACTTTTGTTGCGACTCGTGGTTGTACATAAATGGAATCAAGACCTGCGTTCACCCTATCCACCTAGCCTAATGCCATCGAGCTTTCAGAAAGCCAGTGTCCCGCCAGTACTGAATATACCGTCTTGTGACCTGCTTCGCGACTGGTCCTACACCTGCCAAAGTCTCAGACCGCCGTCTCGATTTCTCAGTATCCAGCAATAACCCACCCCACGACATTCTTTCGAAGCTCCCCTCCAAGAAGTCAACTAGTTCGAACGCAGGGTTGTCTTTCTCCACACTCCTAACGAAATGTCTCACCCGCCTGACCCACTCCCCAAAAGGGACAATGTTCCTCTGTGGGATGCCAAGCTCTGGAGCAAGCACGTCACCCACCATCCCTTTCCATGGCTGCCGCACAGGGTTGTCGATATGGTGAATTGGCTTAGCGGTGCCACCAGCGTCGCTGTTGAGAAAAAAGCCGCCAAGTGTGCTGGCCACTAGTTCCACAGAGGTCCAAGAGAGCACATTATCAAAGTCAGGGAGACAGCGCAGAGTCTGTGACGATTTCACAAGAAGTGGGAGACGTTCCAGAGCATTCCGGTATCCGGTGTTGCTGCAGCCTGCAACCTGGCCGAGGCGCACACTCATCGCGCGGAACGACGACGGATGTAGATGCAGAGTCTGGTCCAGCTTACGTTCGCTGACGTATTTGGCGTCGCCGTAGCCGTTGGCCAGGGCTGAGTCAATGTCCACGCGGCCTTCTAGAACAACGGGGCTGTTGGTGTGAAGAGGCTGGTGGCCCACCACGGCGATGGAGGAGACGAACTGGAAGGTGGCGGGACGACTGATGGCCGACACGATCTGCGGTGGAAGTACTGGCACGACTGTTACTTTGAAGCGTTGGAGATCACTCATGCGGCTGCTGGCAAGCATGGTCTGACCGTCAACGAGTGTGCGCTCCGGTGGATGGTCCACCATAGTAAACTGGACGCTTCGTTGGGTGACGGCATTGTGATGGGTGCGTCTGTGCCGAGCCAGATCAAGGAGAATGGTGAGGATCTGAGGAAGGGCGAGTTGCCTGAAGACGTGGTCCAGGCTTTCGAGCAGGCGTGGCTAAAGGCCAAGGGTTGGATCCTGCCCTACTGGCATTGATCGCAGTGCTCAATGGAGACAGCTATAAATGAAGATCTCGTTTATTTGATTCGTGACTATTCAAAATTCTAGATCAAGCGAGCTTAACAAGCATCTCCTCGGAACGCGTCGCCGAGAAAGCGTAAAAGACAAATTCTTCCCACTCCTAACCTCCGCGACAACCCATTCACCGTCCTGAAAAGCAGCACCTCGTAGATGTCCACGGCAGCAATCCCGCCAGCGGTGAACCGGTCAGTGTCCCAGTACGGATCCCCGTCCTCATTCTGGCACTGTGTCGACGGCTCTACCGTCTCGTTGGGCACGAAAACCTCCGGGGGGCCGCGACGCCACTCCTCGTCAAATATTTCCCGAATCTTTTGTGGCTCCATACCCCAGCACTGGTCCCGTCCCGACGGTGGCGGCGGGGCTTGAAATAGGCTTCCGTTTGAGATGGCGGCAAGATGATGCTCGCAGCCGTCGCCTTCAGCCGGAAGACACTCGTTGTTGTTGAGAGTGAGGAGTCCGGCGCGGTATCCTTGGTGGAACTCCACGCTCGCTTAAGAGGGTAGCGAAGTTGAGGCGTCGACACATGTCGCAGAGATCCTACTTCGGATTCGGTGACGAACCACTCGTCATCCAGGGGTGCGTCGGGACTGCCGGGCCCCCAACGCTTCTTGAAGCTGTGATGCTTATACTGATTAAATTTCGTTCGTTGGTCGTCAGTAGCCTTCGTGATAATACCTTGATAAACGAGAACGGAAAGATACATTAGGTTGCTGATCAGTATTAAACCTATGGGTATCACGGTCCCTCCGCAGTTGCACGAGTCAACAGTTTTGCGCTAGCTGCTATGATACCTTGCCTTATCACTTTTGGTAATTCCATGGGTCCACTTTATGTTGGAGACTGCCATTCCCAACCCCTTGACCATGATCATGATATCCATGAACATATGCCGAAGAGACAAGAGCGAAGAATGTATATATAGGAAGATACAGCTCGTCCTTACAGTGATACAAACTATCCTTATCCTTGAAAACATATCTAAGCGTATTTGCTGAAACCTAGCCTTGACACACTTTTTATAATCGGTTCTACTAATCATATTTATTTCGAGATGCTTTTCTCCAAAACTACTATTGCCTTTGTGGCTTTCGTTGCCCAGGGCCTTGCTGCCGCCACGCCCAAGCTTGACAACCTCAACTATCCTGGCAACAGCACTGCCCCTGCCACTACATGCAGCGCTGTTCGCTCTACCTGCCAGGCTCAGGGCGACGCCAACCAGTCCCAGTGCGCCTCGCTGGCCGCTGGGTGCTGCAACGCCGCCGATACCGTGTGCCGCACCTCCGCCGGCGCCAATATGGCCACCTGCTCTGCCGAGAAGGCCGCCTGCTACGCCGGCGCCAACCTGCCCGACCCCTACGCCAAGCGCGAGGTCGCCGTGACCGTGTGCGAGACCACCCGCAGCACGTGCATGGCCACCGTTGGCACCTCCGACCCGACCCTGTGCAACACCCTGGTTGCTACCTGCTGCGACAACGAGCGCGACACTTGCGCCAACAGGCCTGGTGTGGACACGGCTATCTGCGCTGCTGAGCACGCGGTCTGCTATGCTTATTTCAGCCTGCCTATCCCTGTCTAAATGCTGGATTCTCAAGAGAGGATATTTACGCCACCCGGGAACAAGTGACAGGGCTCTGGGGAGATATGACGGGGGGACATGATGAGTCATACGATGGGAAGTGATGCATAAATGCTTGACCATAATGTCTAAAAACTCATAGTGACGGTGTGGAACATTGAAATTCATCACTATCCTCACCTTTAACTTCTCCAGCTCTGCAGTGTGTTTCTTTGAAGCTTCTTGATGATCCGGTGATGTGAGACTATCCAAACCGTCAGCCAATAGCACAGACTATTCCTGTGCTCTGCTATCGAAACAAATGGCGAAGATAACACTATTTATTGTGCCCACGCGGTTCCGAATGTCGATTTAACGATTCTACTGAACAAAGTACCTTGATATTAACTGAACGAGTATTGATTTTGGCATAAAATCTTGATTTCTACATAACTCATTGTTGTCGAAACTAGAAAAGGGACTACAACAAAAACAGGACGGGGAGACAAGTCGATAAAGGAAAAATTACAAGACTAATAAGAAACCAAGAGCTGATAAAGTACAATTCGCAACTGCCTTGTTGCGCTATCGCCATCCCTGTCTAACTCTTCTTCGCCTCTGTGAGACTAGCATCGGAGGTCTTGGCTCGCCACGGGAGGGACCAGAAACGAGCCTCGGTGGGATTGTCGACATTGGCACCGTTCAACCCAAGAAACATCTGATGGTCCGGCTTGCTCACGACAGCCTCTTCGATGACGCTGAGGACGTCGGCCTCACTCAGGACATGGTACTACTGTTTGCGGAGGCGCTCCATCTGCTCCTTGTGCTCGATCAGGTGGCCGACGGAATTGACGATGCCAATGTCGATGGACACCGCGTGCAGGCCAGAGCACACGCGGTGCAGAGCCATAGCATCCTGGAGCGTGTTGCCTGCGGCGTAGTTGGACTGGCTGACGAAGCCGGTGACGCCGGAGAGCGAGGACAGCATGATGAAGAAATCTACTTCAGGGTTGCTGAATTGCTTGTGCAGATTCAGGGAGCCGTGGACCTTGGGACGCGTGGCGGTCAGCCATGCATCCAGTGTCATTTGCTCCAAGATTGAGTCCTAGTGATTTACCATTAGCACACATGGAACTTGTCACGGTATTTAAGGAAAATACCTACACTCAACACCATCGCTGCTTGTACTACATTACGAACTGGGGGCATGGTCTTTCCACTTTCCTCGACTGCATGTGACAGCGCCAGTGGACCTGACACATCACAGCTGACAGGAAGCAGCTTGATGCCAAGCTTGCGCACCTCCTCGACGACCTCATGGGACTTCTTGCTTGAGCCGGCGCTTCGGGACATGACGATGATGTCCCTGGCGCCCTTGTCGGCCGTCCAGTGGCAGATTGATCGACCAATGCCGCCGAGGCCAACTACGATCAAACAGGAGGCGTCAGGGCAAAAGTTTGCATCTTCTCCACTGCCCGACCACTATACCAATTGTCAGTGACAAATCCCAATTTGGTATGGGTGCAAAGAAATAGACATACGGGTAACATCTCATCGGGCCTCACTATCAACACAAACTTGCCCATGTGCTATCTGGCTTGCATCACCCGGAAGGGCTTCTCGACCTCACCGAGTGGGTAAGACACCCTTGGCTCATTCGGCATGATGTTACCATTACTAAGGAGATGCATGAGGCTCTTCAAAGCCCTCTAGACCCACTCGCCCTTGAACTCTTCCATCTGGAGCAAGTCGAGTGAAGCAAAGGCGACTTGGCGCTTGAAGACTTCCATCTCGAGCTTACTGTTGCCCCACAGGTTACGCTTCCCGGTCTCGACGAATCGGCCGAAGCGTGCAACACAGTTCCACAGTTCAGACTCTTCTGGAGCAGTGAGCCTGCCAGGGAGTTCAGCACAACGTCGACGCCTCGCCCATTTGTCACCTGCATGATCCCGGAGGCAAAGATGTGGTCTCTGCTCGAGAAGATGCCGTCGTCGGGAATGCCGTATTTGTCAGTCATGAATTGACGCTTCACTTGCAACCCCACAGTCACCAAGACCCCTGCGCCGACATGCTGGGCGATAGTGACAGCAGCTTGGCCCACGCCACCGGCTGCGCTGTGGATGAGCACGCTCTCCCAGGCCTGGATATGAGCCAGGTCAACCAGGCGCGATGTGGGAAGTGGCAAACGCCAGCGGGATGGACGCCGCTGTGTCGAAGCTCATGCTATCCGTGATGGGCACCACACTGGTCCAGTTGGCCGCGACCGTGTCGGCGAAGTGCCCACGAGGGAGAGCTGCCACGCGGTCGCCAGGCTGGAGGTTGCTCCTGGCCGCAGCGAGCGGGCCGAAAGTTCCACCCAAGCGCAGCAAATGCAATGGAAATGAGTTACTTATTATCACGATACCGATTCAAAGCGAATCGATCGTGCTGACCTCTGCTGATTTTGATCAATCCAGCCAACAACTGCAAGTCGTTTACCGCTGCAGATCGGAACAACGACCAGGCTGCAATCTGAAAATAGTTTTAGTTCCTCCCTGCTTTCTCAACAAAACTCTACCTTCATGAGGTCTCCAACCACTGTACCAAAATACCGCTATGAAGGCCCTATTGACCCAACCATTCCTTTGAACTTGGACTCCGTGAGCGGCAAATCAGTGATTATTTCTGGAGGTAACATAGTCTTGCTCTACTTCGCAGTCGTGAAAAATTCATTAACAGTGACTAGCTGCTGGTGGACTCGGTAAAGCGTATGCCAAAGCATTTGCCGATGCAGGGTACGGAGCTCCAACATGGCAGCGATGTAGGCACCAGCTAAGATTACACAGTGCCTTCGTCACCATGAGAGACATTAATACTGACGCCTGCCACAAAGAGGCTGAAGAGCTTGGAAAGTATGGGAAGCTGGACTCTGATTGTCTGATGGCTGTGTGGCTGACTACTATCCCCCAGAAATGTGCAGGCGCTCAAGTGTGTGACGTGACAAGCTGGGACGACCAAGCCTCACTATTCGAGGAAGCCATCAAGTTCTCTCCCAGCGGCACAATCGACATCGTCGTAGCAAACGCCGGCCTGGGTGCCCTCGGTGACCCGCTTGTACAGCCTGGGGACCTGTCCGGTCCTGCGACCAAGCCAGACCTGCGGATCCTAGAGGTGAATCTACGCGGCATCCTGTACACAACCCGCTTGGAGCTGAATTACCTCGCAAGGTTTCAAAACCAAAAAACCCAGCGATCGCTCATTCATCCTCATGAGCAGCATGTCCGCTTACGTTGATTGGGAGAAGTCGCTCCAGTATCCCGTCTCCAAAGGCGCTGTGCGGACTGTTGTGAGGTGTCCGAGGGGGATGACGTGGAAAGATGGGATCCGTGTGAACTCAATGGCTCCTGGGTAAGATTGCGACAGTCAGCTGGGACTTCTCGAAACAGGCTGATCAAAAGCATATGGGTACATCGAGACCGTGATGATCCCGCAGCACATCAAGTCGAAGATGATCGAGGCGGTCGTGGAATTTGCCGAGACGGAAGATGCGGTCAAGGCCGTGATGAGAATAGCAACCGATTCGTCTGTCAACGGTAAGTTGATATCCATAGCATGGATGTGAACAGTTGCTGATTAACTCGTGTTACGAAAAGGCCGATCGCTCGGTGTTTTGAGCCGCGACCGGGCGCCTCAGGGATACATTGATCTTGACAGTGATGACTACCGGGAAGGCGGCTTTTTTTATCCCATGGAACAATTGGCATTGTCGATCAAGTTCGGATAGAAAGAGTAGAGGTCGACAAATAAATTGATTCAAGTCGGGTGCCATTTTCCGTGGGTTTGTCCCTCACCGCAGGCGAGTGGTCCGCCACAGCCTGTGGCTCGGGCTGTATTTGACCGCTCTCTGAGCCGCCCGTCTCAATTACACGCCAGCCCCCCTGAGAGTGCATCAACGGAAATGATGAGTTGATACGTGCTTGGACAAATAGGGTCCGGCCCGGCGGTAACGCGTGCCCAAAACAAGCCTCTCCTACTCGTCTGATGTTGCCTTGTCTTTGAAATCCAGCCTCGGGCTCCTTCCCGCTCTGGTGGCACCCTGTGCATGTTCAAACACCGCGAGAAATTTTCTGGAGGCGTGAATAGCATGTGTTCGTGGATTTGTCAATTTAATTTTTGACCTGCATTAAGATTATAAAAAGTTCTAATTTTCCATGGAAGTCGTGCGAGCATTCTCCGAGCTTTAGGCTCGTGTTCATCCGATCCGACCTTGAGTTTTTGCCAATCATAAGCATAAGAGGCATAAACGGCCATGCTCGAAACCCCGGTTCGTCTCGGTGCCGATATCGGGTTCCCCCATGAATCAGCTGCTGACTGCGACGAGTAGGCCTGCCTCGCGGCGATCCAATCTTAAAAATTCATATTTACCAGAAATATAAGCAATCCCGAACCCCTTAATTCCTTCCCACTCGAATCATCACTAAGTCGGGGGAAAAAAATAAGAAAGGCCTCATTCTCCCTTTGGCTTGCTGATGGGGTTGCCCTTCTCGTCCACGAGCCCCTTGGCGCGCATGACCTCGAGGGCGTCGTGGAGGGGGTCGAGCTCGGGCTGGGGCGCGCGGTGGGAGCCGAAGTAGGTGTCGGCCCAGGTGAAGTACTGGCCGTAGTTGACGGTGAAGTACATGTGGTGCAGGGTGTGGTGGGCGGGGCTGTTGAGGAACTTCTCGGTCCAGTGGCCCGTGATCATGTCGCCGTCGTGGATCAGGATGGTCCAGATCTGGACGGCGACGAAGAGGATCATGTACAGGTAGCGCTGCATGGGGCAGATGAAGACGAAGACACTTTGTGAAGTGTTAGCGATGACAACGTACCAGAGCGGCAGTCGAGATGAGACTGATAACTCACTGGTATGGGAGAGACTGAACGTATCCATCAAGCGGGTGGAACGCCAGGGCAGCCCATGGGGTGGGAACTACCATGTCTCATTAGCACTGGCACAAACTCAATGTGAATGAAGTGAGTGACTTACCGATCCACTTGTGGTGTGGCTTGTGAATGTACTTGTACACACTGGGGTGGTGCTCGAGGCGATGGATCCAGTAGATGGCGATGTCGTTGAAGGCCATGTAGAGGACCGACGAGATCAGCAGCCAGGACCAGCCATAGTCGCCCACGTCCTGGTACAGCAGGCTCTTGCCGCGGACCTCTGCGAGGAACCAGGGCAGGGTGAGGATGTTGATGACGGGGACGGCGGACAGCGACGACTTGATCTCCTGGGCGACCTGGTTCTTGAGGAAGCGCGGGTGGTACTCGAGGCGCCGGTCGAAGATCAGGTAGTAGGAGAGGGCGCTGAAGATGAGGTAGAGCGAGGTGGCGCCGACCTGTGTGATGACCAGCAGCGATGTGATCTGGCGGTAGATGTTGTCGCGCGGCCACAGCGACGTGGGCGCACTGTCGGCGCCGGACAGGCTGGAATAAGCCGCATCTGTCGAGTTGCTGAAGCCGGCTCCGGGATGTGGTAGGGCCCAGGCGTAGGCCTTATCCAGGATGAGGGGATCGAGGAACTCGAGTGCTACATCCATCGTTTGCGCGTGCTGTTGATCCGGGTGCAGACGCGTGGATTGAGCGAGTGAGGGTGGCGGCGATGGCGGGCGGGAGAAAATGTTGAGTTGGGCTGCGCCGATGAAATTTCAATGCTATTGCCACCACCCCTGCGACGGAGATTGAGCACGATAATCAGTGGCTGAGTGGCTGATACCAGTAGTAGTGCCGTGCAGCTGCAGTACCTCGCCGGATCTGATAAAACAAACTATAAAGCCGCAATGCCCACCAGCTGGAACATTGAACTGAATCGGATGCGCGCGGATGATGGGGCGTGGGGAAATTTTGCCAGGCCAGGTTGCATCGAAATTGCATGCAGCTGTCCAGGGGCTGGAGTTATTAACGCGACGGGGCGAGGCCGAACGGGATCTGATAAAGACCGACCATGCCTGCCACGCAACCACGCAACGAGTTCGCAGTTTCCAGCAATGCCGTAGATTATCATACGACCGCGGATGGCCGGCAGCCGGGCCAGGGCGGAGGTGCAGAGTGGGTCGTTGGGGGGCAATTCGCCAATTGTGTGCGCCCAGGACGCCAGGCGACTAAGATCAGCGTTGGCCCGAATCAGCCTAGTCTCAGGACCGGTTCCGCTGGCGAAGCATAGGAAGAATGTTCTGTGGGTTGGGGTCGAGAGTATCGTAGCACAAGGGGCGGGGCAGAGTGATTTCATGCGTAATGTGTGTGATGCGGTCCGCGCTGCCGCTTTCGTGATTTGGGTCTGTCTGCTGCGCCGCACTGGCAGCCTCGTAGGTCCAAAATGGTACCTAGGTACCTTGCTGGCGGGGCTTGTGGTAACTTTTCAGCTGCTGGATAGTAATTAGGCATTCATCCAGTGGTTATCTCTGACACACAGACCGCCTTGGCCGCGAAGCTCTACTAGCTACAGTGGGCGCAGAGACAGGATCTGAGCGCGTTGAAGGGGTGTGGGCCAATCACGACGCGAGTGTTGCCTGCCGGTCGGCTCCGGAATAACCTAGCGTCCGGCTTTTCTTAATTGTGGAGCCCACCGCCCCACGATTCAAAACCCCCAACTCTCAACCTGACTGACTGACCAGTGTCCCCGTACACCATACAACCGCCAAACCTCAAACTTCGCATCGATTCACCAAAGACAAGATGGGCCGTGTGCGAACCAAGACCGTTAAGCGGTCCGCCAAAACCATAATCGAGAGATATTATCCCTCCCTCACTCTCGACTTTGAGATCAACAAACGCCGATGCGATGAGATCGCCCTGATCCCCAGCAAGCGTCTGCGCAACAAGGTCAAAATCTCTCCCTCTGTTTCTTTGGGTGCCCCAAGCTCACAGCCATGACTAGATTGCTGGATACGTCACGCACCTGATGCGACGCATTCAGGACGGTCCTGTGCGCGGCATTTCTTTCAAACTGCAGGAAGAGGAGCGCGAGCGGAAGGATCAGTATGTCCCCGAAATGTCTGCTCTCGACCTCGCGCAGAACGAATCTGGCCAGCTCGACATCGACCAAGAGACCAAGGACATGCTCCGTAGCCTGGGTGTATGTACACATTGCAGATTTTGTGCCTCCCAGCCTGCCTCAAGTCCTTTTTACTGACTCTGCCCTGCAGTTCGATTCGATCCCCGCCAATGTCGTACCTGTCGTACAGTCCCAGGCTCTCGACCGCCCTGGCGGCCGCCGCTTCGGAGACCGACGTCCTGCACACTAGCGATTCCGCCGAAAACGCACACGAACAGAACGTGTGGCCGACAGTGGGAAGACAGCAGTGCCGCTGAGAAAGAGCTAGGGGCTAAAAGCTGGGTGTGAGATGCGTCGCTCCTCGTTCTAGCTATCGATGCCTGTACCGTATCCACAGATCACTCTCGGTGATAGTTTGACGGACAGATAATGGATTTTTCCTTCCCCTACGGTGTCCCTGATTCTCGGCTCCCACCGAGATGACGGTTGATGGCCAACTTCTCGTTCCTCATCCTTGGGTCAACCCGAGAGAAGAAGGAGCAGTGCGCGAGGACCAAAACTACGCGTGTCATGAAGTGCTGACTATTTCTAGCTTGAGCTACCCGTTTGGCTACATGATCTCACGGTTCTCTGGACATTCGCTGTTCACGACCATCCATGTCCTCGGTTTGATTGTTCTATCTCACGGCGTATACGGATAACTCTCTTTCGTTATCCCCCCCCCCCCCCCCGAATTCTGACCACCATTGATATGCTTGTCGTCTTTATCTTGCTTTCTCCTTATTCTTTTCCAGCTGCTTTCGCTGCCGATATGCTCGTAGTCTTTCCCTTTCCCTTTCCCTAAATTCTGGTTGCCGCCGGTATGCTCGATATCTTTCCCTTTCTCTTTCTCTAATTTCTGGTTGCCACCGCCATGCTCGTCGTCTTTCCCTGCCCTTTTCCCTTTCCCTTTCTCTGACTTCTGGTCGCTGCTGATATGTTAGTCGTCTTTCCCGATTTCTTTTCTTGACTTCTGGTTGCTGCCGCCATACTCGTTGTCTTTCTCTTTCTCTTTCTCTAATTTCCGGTCGCCGTAGATATGCTCGTTGCCATTCCCGTCGCCTTTCCTTGTATGCCGGTTGTTTTCGATATGCTTTTTGTCTGATCCTTCGTCTCCTTTCTTTTTCCAGAAACTCCAAATCCTGTCTTTTGCGCTTGCACCACTTCCACTTTCTGGTATATGCCCGCTCCCGTTCCACGTACCATGGGTGCTGGCGATGTGCTTGTCGTAATTCTTTCTTTCTTTCTCTAACTCTGGGTTGCTGATGGTATAATCGTTGTTGTTCCCGTATTCTTTCTCTAACCCCTGGTTGCTGTCGGTATGCAAGTTGCTGTTCCCTTATTTTCTTTCTGTACTCTGGTTGTTGCCAATACCCTCGTCTCAATGCCGCTTGCCTTTCTCTTCTCAGAAATCTCTTCCTTCGCTGTTCGGAAGAGTCCGCAAAAGCTGTGGCCTGAAGTTCCGAGGGCAGATATCTCTTCAGGCTCTCCTCTACCATGCTCCGTAATGGATTCTGACTCAGCGTCCATTCCACGTAGGTTTCAATAGCCCTCATAATTTCCCCCCATTCGTATTTTTCGCGGTATCGGAGTATGACTGCCAAACTTTTGTACGTAAACTCATGCATTTGTATGTGCCCAATCTCACCGGCAAGCCAGAAGCCGAGATTCCAAAGCCAATCGGTCACAATTGCGTCGCGCAGTCCCCCACGTCCTCCAAGGAAGTGCTCGGGATGCGCGACAAGATAGAACATCTTGACAAGATCTCCCCTTTCCATCAAATGTTGCCCAGATACGTCCCACAGTTGTCGAAGGACTTGCCGCCAGGCTGAAGATCTCTTTTGCTGTCTCCGGTAAATTGGACAAGAAGCGCTTATGGTTTGCGACACCAAAAACGTACACTATTTGATGTTGTCCATTCCGAGTCTCTGAGATGCGAAACTGGAACTGATGGAACTTCTCCAGGAGCGGACCGCAGTGTTACCCGATGTGGTCATCCAAGCGTGTCCCATAGAGTCGCCTCTCTGTGCAATTGCGAGTCGTATAAGTCGGTGGTGTAATCCTACAACAGATGGAGTCCGTGATGAGAATGGATCGAATTACGTCTAGGCCCCCTTTATCTATAGCAAGACGCAGGCTCGGATTGCTACTATCCAAGACCGTTCCCCATTCGTCGTCTTTCACGGCCTGGCGTGTTCTGAATGATGGATAATGAAAGTTCAGATGTATCTTCGCATTCATCCGGCCTGCGGGACGGATTAGATGTTTTGCACGGACGGACGTCTTGTTTGGAGGACACGCTTGAACTTGAGCCACGAGCTTCTCGAAGTATTTTTGTAAAGTCCGCGAATCCTCATCTTGTGTGTGGGAGTCATCTTGGTGGTCGAGATCG
Source organism: Diaporthe citri (assembly GCF_014595645.1). Lineage (NCBI taxonomy): Eukaryota > Fungi > Ascomycota > Sordariomycetes > Diaporthales > Diaporthaceae > Diaporthe > Diaporthe citri. The sequence goes on from NW_025064858.1 coordinate 297,293, forward strand.
AGAGTTTCTCGAAATGTAATAATCCGATTCTGCAGCTGTGGATCAAATCTATTGATCTCATTGGCGACAGTAGACCGAGTATACAGCCACTGCGGGATGACTTGAAGTTGCTATCAAACTTAGACATGTTCTTTAGTTTGGAGACACTGACTACCCAGCGGTCTTACCTTTTCAAAGCCCAGCCAAAATTGAAGAAGTTCAACCTTGCCCTTCCAGGATATTTCACCTATAGCAAGTCCGGCTGGTTTGCTCAACTTGCTTAACTCATTCAAAGACGCCCGGTACTGCCAAACGCGGAAGCCTTTTGGGGGTTGCTTCAGCAATCGATATTCGCGTTCCATCGCTTCTAGGAAATCCAGCCTGAGACCCGAGATTCCGGTTCTGTCTCCATTGGCATTCAGAATCGAGTGTTCATCCGTGGATAAGGGGCTTGATGGTTCGAGTAGAGGTTCAAGCGGGTATTCCCCGACAACCCAACCAGTGTCAGTAACAGGCGCAGGAACACTGACACCGGCAGCCTCATCTATTTCCAGATCATCGGTGGCATTTAACAGTTGACATTCCCTGCAAATATACTCGCCAAGCAAATCAACGTCTTGCTGCCGCAAGCCTAAACAGGAGAAATGAAACCATCCGTTGCAGCCACCGTCACAACCAATATAGGGACGATCATCCGCTGGAAGTTGACAGAGGCAAAAGAGCTCTTTTGATGTTGGATGCGATGGTCTTCTGGACGTGGAGACGGTGCGACGCTCCGGGGGCCACCTTGCGGCTCTGCGAGCGCAGCTGGTGTATCCGCAGCGGCGCCGCGAGCAGGAGCACGGCAGAAGGGCCGATGCTGAGGACGGACTGCTCAAAGGCCAGCGTGAAGTCGAACCTTCCGCTGCAATCGTATGCGAGGGGTCCAAAATGGCCATCGCAGTGCGCAGGGGCGGCGTCGGCTGCTGCTGCTGAAGTCGACATTGCCAATGCAAGGCCAGGAGATTGGTGCCCAGTCCGAGGTGAGCGAGTCTGTGTGCCGGAAGAAGCAACGCGAGTTCCAATGGTAAAGTACAGCGGAGGAGCAAGAACAATGAGTGAGAAAGCGTCGAGTGTGTTGTTTTGGTGGTTTCCGCATAACTTTAGCTAGTGATCACAAGGCATCCCGAGGTATTCTTGCTGCGCCGCGCACTTGGGAATGGGCCTGGCCAGTAAACTTAACGAAACTCCATCCGTATTTATCCATTTGAACTAAGGATGACCCGAATTCTTGTTGGTTGCTTGTTTGGCCCTCCCTGAGCTTGATCGTGAGGAGCAAAATGTAACGCTAATAGATCTCAAAGAATGGTCATTCACGGTCGCTAGCAGGGATCCTCTGGGATGAAGCTCCTATGGGGAAGCAACTGACCATGGATACCCGGCAAGGACCAGCTTCTGAACCCTTTCTAGTCAACACAGTACTGCTGCGAAAAGTAAGATTTATGTACGACGGCAAACCTCCCGTTGGCAACTTTGTATGCTTTCTTCAGGAGGAAACAACTATGCTACTCACATCTCGGCAGAGGGCGAGTCACGATGAGAACTGGCACCAAGTCAACGTAGCAAATTTGATGAACACACGGTGGCAGCGAGTCAAATTGTTGTGTGTCTAGTCACATTACTAGACCTCGGACTTATCTGGACCAGATTCACCTCACCCGCGCAAATGTCATCTCCTTAAATGTAACAATAGGCTGGCTGAGCGGATAGAAGACCCGTTTCAAGACTTGCAGAAAGACAGACCACAAAAAAAAAAAAAAAGATTGCCGATCATGACCGTTGTTTAGCTGCCCGAACTGCATTACTTGTCTCAACCATCCAGTCCCAGAAGAAACCAACTAACAGTTATCGTGGACACACGTCGCCTGAAAGCCGTTGCTCTGCACCCTACCCCCCAAGCTCATATGCCACTTGAAGTTGATGTCGTTGTCATTGTCGGGAGTTTGATCGTTATTGGTGCCAACGGTGTGGTCGGTGAAGTTCTTGCTGGGAAAGACTGTTTCGGGTACTTAAGCACGCTTGGCGTACATCTGGTACTGGAGGCCAATATCGGAGTCGACGTTGTCGGTCTCACGCTTGGCGTACATCTGGTACTGGAGGCCAATATCGGAGTCGACGTTGTCGGTCTCACGCTTGGTGTACATCTGGTACTGGAGGCCCATGTCGGGATCAATGTCATCGGTGTCGCGCTAAGTATACATCTGGTACTACAGGCCAATGTCGGGGTCGACCTTGTCGGTCTCTCTCTTGATCCTGGCCTCGCTCACATGCCCGTGGTTGTGACCGGAGACCTGAGAAGAGACTGTGCCGCTTCAGTCGTAGATGTAGATCTGGCCGGCGTCGGCGTCCGGGCCGATGTCCTTTTTCTCGTGAACGCCTTTTGTTGCATTCGTGTAAGCTAATACAACAAGTACCACATTTTGGAGAAAAGATGATGAAAATATGAAGCAGCGTGCCTTACCCAAATCCCGGTTGGAAATGCCAGTGGGCTCGAGGGGCATCGCCGAAGCCGGGAGCGTCGCGAGGACAGCGGCTAAGAACACTGCGAAGGACTGCATAGTGAACAATTTAGCCAGAAGAAGAGGGTTGAGGGCGGTATGAGAGAATGCAGGTGTTCTCGAAATAATGGCTTCCTGGACGACGTTGTTGGAGGAAAGGTTACGGGATTGAGAGCAGGAACAGCATTCTTATAATAAATCACCAGGCCTGCCAGCTGTCTGAAGTGAATGTCTTTTTCTTGATTGAGACTTTCAGGGGAATTGTATTTTTCTCTCTCGTCTTTCCTGTCATCACTCATCCCAATGGACTCGCCCCCGGTTTTCTCGTCTGACTGTAAGGGCCGTACTTCCTCTGAACTCCTGCTCGCCGACCACCTCCCCATGCAAAATAAGGAGCATCATCAGCCGCGCCATGCCTCAAGGAAACATTTATATCTCCACCTTGGAGTAATCATCCTCTATATATCAATCGGAACCCTTCTCATGGGTCACGTTTGGCCCATGCCGGGTGACAGGATGAAATGCTTGTCGGACGAATTAATTCCATGTGAGTTATTCAAGATCGATGAATCGGTCACAAACTGACACATTTCAAAGCTCCTGCCAACGAAGCCATGGAATATCATCGCATTACTTGGGACAATCCCCTCGACGGCAACAGTAATTATACGGGCCAACCACGGCCTGAGGTTGACGCTGCGTGGCGTGATCTTGTGCAATGTGCGTCTCGTAGCTTTTGTTTAGAGCCGAGCCATGCAGGCATGCCCAGGTAATTAATCAACAATCAGTCTGCTAATCACTCTTCCTCAGACATGAATATCCGTGTTCCCAAGGAAGCTCTCCAGCGCACCGGTCAGAGCTCCGTACCCCTGAGCGACGAAGGAGGTGGCTATCTCGCTTCCCTCGAAGTTTACCACGAACTCCACTGTGTGAACCTGATTCGCAAGCATGTATATCGGGAGTACTACCCCAACAGTCAGCCCATGGTAAAGCAGTTGGAGCATATCGACCACTGCATAGACATACTCCGCATGCTCGTCATGTGCAAGGGGAACACGTCTCTCATGACCTATTCGTGGATTGAAGACTACCGCAAACCCTGGCCGGACTTTCGCCAGGACCACGTCTGCCGCAACTTCGATCAGATTGACGAATGGTCCCGCGAGCGTCATATTCCGGTTCAGGATTTGCAGGGGCCGATCCTCATGCATCCAGTCTATGGTGAGTTACGGGTATTTCGTGTTCACTAGGGATAGTACCCCGGTATGCTGACGTGTGAGACAAGGTGTTGCATGGCCTGCAGATAAGATCTAGGTGCCTACAACTGAGACTCGGAAGGTGGGTGGACATGTTCAGGTTCAGAATCTTTCATTTCAAGAGAAGACAGCTCTCTGGTCTAAGGGAACTGGTGGCGAGCGACCTCGGGAGCCGACTCTCTACAGATCTGTATTAATTTACTGAAGCAGGTGGTGTGGCTAATCGTTTGAATGCGGTGTTGCAATAGCTCAGAATTGGAATCGTGCCGATGACATATTGTAGATCGGGACAATGGAGACTGCCTGGGTTATCTTGCGTATCTTCCAGACCACGTCTTGACTTAATGTGACCAGATTAATTCACACATGGAGCAACCTCGAGAAGCCCTTTCCGGGTCGATTGGTGACAGTCTCCGAGCGATCAGTCCTACGGGAATACTCATGCAGGTGAGACCGCTCTTTTTATCCAACGTTTCACGTTGGTCTAGCAGAGACGAAGGAGTCTCGGACGTCTTTGTGGCTGTGACACGCAGCCACAATACCCTGAGGTCGTGGCATTGCCACCAGTCCACACAAGATGCTGGTGATTGTAACTTGCGCCCAACTAGCTAATAGTTGTAACGTGAAGTATTATTCATTAACTACATCCTTAGTGTAGTCCTGGGACGTAATTAGATTTAGTTGCACTAATCAAAAATCCTTGCTGCGGCGCAGAATCCGACTGCTACCCATAGTTTACCCACGCCACAAACGTGCAGACGCACTCAACAGGCGCTTCTGAAGCAGGAGCAGGTTGCGACTGGAATCCTTTGATATTGATAACGGGACCATGATACGAACGGAAATCAGTTCCTGGTCCGGTCCTGGTCTGGTCTCTGCTTCACGCAGTCCTACATGTAGTTAGTCACTGCAGACCAGTGATAGCACCGTGCCACATACAAACACATGCTTTTGACACATCGGTGGGAGCCTTTGGATTAGATTGTACGGGTTTGCAAGAAATCCTGGTCCCAGATTGCATCCATGCGCAATTCCATCAGACTTTTGCTTGAATATTTGACCATGACTTGCAAGCTCTCAGGAAATTTAGGATATCCTCACAGAACAACTTCTCGCAAATTTGACCTTGGGCCACTTTTACTTCATCACCATCTACCCGTTTTATAACCACCATGCTTGGCGCTCTGCGTACTAGAGCAAGCGATGCTCGCTTCTTGAAATGGTACCGCTACAGCAATTTGCCCCAAGAATTGGAAGGCAGTGACGAGGAGTACGCCATCAATAAAGACGCAGCCTTGTGTCCAGAAAGGCCGTGGTACAAATCGCTCTCGAGAGCCCTGCTGTGGAACATTGCTGTCTTCAGCTTATTGACCCTCGCCTTCTGGTTTGTCGGCAGGAAGCCCACGAAACCAGCTGTATTTCCTCCTACTTGTAGGCTTTTCCTACATGGCTTATGCTTGATATTTCTCCCGCTGACCACTATAGTGCCGATCACTATCCCAACCACGTTTCTTGCAAGCGATCATTTTATGTCAGAAAAGTCTCCGGAATCCGACGCAGCATGGGAGAGCTTAATGCCAGGTCAGTCCGTCATTCAAGGATTTCACAACGTCCGTCTAACAACACGCAAAGAGGGTCATGGCTTTGTTCTGGTTGAGCATCTAGAGGCCTTCAACTTACTATCGCCTGGTATCCCCACAAACGTAGGATCAGACCGGTATAGCGTGTCAATGTTTCACCAATTGCATTGCTTGGTAGGCAAGCCCTTGGCTCTTATCATCTCAATCACGAATAAGGATTCATGCTGATTATTTTAGGGGATGCTCCGAGAAAGCTACTACGCGGCCCAATCTGGGAGAGCGCCGAAAATCTACCAGGAAGACAAGCTGCCGGCAGAGAAGCAAGAGCATGCACATGGTGTGCATGTTGGGCATTGTTTTGACTACCCTAGGCAGGCGATACAATGTGCAGGAGACTTGACTTTGGAGCCGTCCGCGCAGTCTAGTACGGGCCAGGTCCTCGGCACCGTCGACGGCTGGGGTGTAACGCATATGTGTCGGAGTTGGGATGATGCTGTGAAATGGACGTTGGAGCACAAGGCACCCCACAATGAGGGAGGCATAGCTTGAACAGACAGGATTCTTCTTTCGATCTAGTCGGGGTTCTTTGGAATGAGACTTTATCTACATATCGATTGCTTGCAAAGTGACCCACATCAAAACCGAATACAATCATCAGAAAAGTTCAGCCACACATTGACGCTAGCGCCATCTTCTGAGGTCGACAGTCGCCACACATGGATTCCGGCGTCAACTGCACAAGTCGATCAAGACAGTAGCGGGAAAGTTCGAGACAAGGAGAATGATTGCAAAGTTCGACATGCACACGTAAGTGAGTGGCTATGACGTTCCCAAATATATTTTAAAGTCACTCTTGATTTCTAGTTGTAAATGTGGAGCTGAAAGTGGAGTGACAACTTGAACAGCTAAGGGTCGGGGGGAGCTCCCCAACGGACTTTCCAATCAAATAAACGTCCGTAATATTTTCCCGAGTGTTATAGGCCAGAATTAAAGGATCAATCACTATCAGCACATTGGAATGTGACGCAAATCATCAGCAATACATGAAAAGGTTCCTTCCCCTATTCCGACGGAATCTTTTGTAGTGCGATGGCTCCAGGGTAAGCGGGTCCTAATGATATACATGTAATTAGCTTTCCGGTTTGAATACCAGCCGCACGTTTTCTTTCTTCCTGGATGGCTTCTAAACGAGAACAGCATTCTTACCAAAGATTGGGTGTATGAGCATGTCCCCACCGAGATCTGGAGCCTGGTGCTCTTCTGCCCACGCCATAATATTGTCCCATTTCCGACACTCGTGCATGATTTTGAAGTCAGGCCATGGCAGAAGATGGTCCTTCTTCCAATAGTATGTGCCGACAGAGATATCTCAGTGACAGATTAGTGATTGTCGAATCGAGTCGATACAGGTGTTCACCTGTCGGAGGCGGACCACCGCCTCGCTTGTGGACTCGTTATAGTATGCACGGTAAAGATACTTCCGAATCGAATTCAGACAGTCGAGGTTGTGGAAAACGTCCAATTCAACCAAGACGTGCCCAGTTCCGTCATTTGTTTCCACCGATGACTGTTGGTCCCCCAACTCGGAAGGCAAGACAGCAGAATGACGAACTACGAAACAGTCAGTATCAGAAAGTGCGTCTTTGTAATCAAAGAGAGGATAGGCCTCACACTGTAACAGTTCATCCCAAGCATTATCAGACTCCGGTCGAGGTGGCCCCTTGAAGGCATTTTCAATGTCAACATCGTGCTGCATAAGGACCTTCTCATACTCGATGACTGATCGTGCTGGGCCTTGGGTTGATCGTCAATAATTAAACACGTGCGATGGGTGGATTATTGCTCACTTGAGATCAGATTAACCCCGTACGGGTAGTCCTGACCAAATCTCCTCCGCAAATATGCCCAAAAAAACCCTAACACGATGAAGATAAAGCCATGCAAAAAAAAAAAAACCAGACCAGAATTAGCTTGCGTCTATGATGTATAGGAAACTCTGGTGTCTTCTCAAATTGTGTCTCCTGAGTCTCGGCCCTCACGGGAGTCACGGGGGCTCATATCGCCGTCCATCAGCTGTCACTTGATCGAGGCCAGCTGTAGGGATTGTGATAAACTGGAGCTTCTTGTGTTTGTGGTAGCCTTGTAGGACAAGGCCTTGTGTTAAAGATGGCGTCCGTGTTTCAGTCAGTCTAGCCCATGCATCCAACAGCCCGAGGGCTCCATGAGTTTAAGGTGGGATATCTCCGACGTGCTACACGATCCAATGATCGCCCTAGGAGGTCCCGTTGACAGTTCATTCACTGGGGCTATTTCCACGAAAGCAAGGCCCCTGGCCGTAGGCAGGGACAGGGGAGGGGGAAGTCGTACATCCTTCAACCTTATAGACTAGACCAGGCTACACCAACAAGCTGAGAAGTTAGCCTGGTGTTCTCATTGATGTTGGTTTAGTCTCCAAGATAGCCCATGTGATCTCGATAATCTGTGCGTTACATCATCCTGTGGGCATCCCAGTGTAGCAAACTTTGACTCCGGACCGGGACCAGACAGGACCAAACTTCGGCACACGACTGCCGAACGCGAAGGATCAGGATATACTAGTAGAGACCGACTTTGAGATTAATGAACTGGTACTAGCTACAGAACTGATCCCCTCGGGTATGTCCCTTCGTTTCCAATGTAGGATCGGCCTTTGGGCCGCCGAGGCTAAAGCCAAGCATGCATGTCTGCGGCACACGTCAAAATCCTTCACCTGTTGATTCGACCCCTCTATGGGACCGGCCTGGGACCGGCCTGGGACCGGCCGCGTAGTTTATTTCTGATAAATGAACGTTCTGAGATCACATTCAATGCAGAATTGGTAAATGTTACATTGTCCTGCCAGAACACACTTCATTCGTGGCACCGAGACAACAAGGTTGCACTAACTAGCGGGGGCACAATGACGACCCAGGACCGGACCTGAATACTCCACCTCACCCAATAGTCTGAGCACTTCCCACTTTAGGGACGACCAAATTGCCATACATACTTTGAGTGGTTGTTGACCCATTAGTCCTCAGATAAGAAACGCAAACAAACCAGTGTCACGACGGAGACCACACCAAGACCAGACCGAGAGCGGCAAGGAAGCTGACGGTAAAAAGGTTGTTCAGCGATGTCTAACAAGAATTCCCATTGGGCTATGGACGGTGGGATTTGACTTGATTGACTTGTGGCGGAAGATAATTTGTGAGTATTTAGCCACGTGAGCATAGCCTTAAAACTGACAGATCTTACATCTGGAGTGGGTTGGATTGTAGAGACATCATTCGACTCCTTTGTGTAATTGTAGAGTCAGCTTTCCAATACCGTAATCTCTTAAGCCATAAATTCTTGCGTCTTCCAATTTATTTCTTTGCTGGCATTCAGATACTTGCTCCCTACATCTCACAAATACTGGGCAAAGATACATCACAATGACATTCTATTCCTTCATTGAGAGTTCCAAACATATCATATGGGCCAAAAAGGACAATTCGGCATCCAATACCAAGTATGATGCAGTCCAAACCAGATACCAGCCAAGCCAGGCTCCTCATTCATGGCATCAAGTTTTGCGAATCCTGGGACTTAACCTGGGACTTTTCCTCTCATACTCGGGCATCTTTTGCTACGCTGCTCATAGAATGATTCTCAATCGCCACGAGATAGGCTTAATCTACTGTAAGCGGGCCCGAAACTCACCTTCCTGCCGGTTTGTCGGTTGGCGGCTCTACATTACACTCGAGTCTGATTTTCTCTTAGCCCCAGCACGGTCGGTAGTCTCCTACGAAAGTCGATATCTTGACCAGTCTACACCGTCAACCTTTAACCAGGCACCCAGGCTGGAGGTCGATACTGCATGGCATCAGCTTCTCAAGTGTGAGTTCCAAGGTTCTCACGGTGAAGCAAGCTGATACATGCTTTCTGACCACCCATCAGATAACAACATTATGCTGCAAGCAGAGGATCTGACACAGATAAACAAGACTTTCTGTTGTTTTACGAGACAAGTCAGCATACTTGGGGGGTCTCGACGTGTTCCATGAACTCCATTGCTTGGTACGTAGAGCAGCTACTGACTTTCACATCCATGAGACTAAATTCACATTTACCACAGAATTACATTCGAGAGAACGTCTACGCCGATTACTATGCCCTTGAACCAGGAATGTTCCGCACGGAACACCTATGTGAGACTCCCCAGGCCCAGTTTGTGCCGCCGTATAATTTCGAATGGCGATTGACCCGGCTGCTGCTGAACACACAGACCATTGCATCGACCATCTCCGAGAAATCCTCATGTGCCACGGGGACATCGCGGTGCACACGTACGAGTGGGGTGAGAGCACACGCTACCCGCTCATGAAGCAGAAGACGCTGCACGAGTGCAGGGAGTGGGAGCCAATTGTGGCATGGGCTAAGCAGCATGACCCGGCTGCACTGCTGATGCCGATTCTCGAACACCCCCAACTCGGTGAGTTTTGACCATCCATGTCGCAGGACCTACAGTTGGGCTGCAACCTAACCGGTTGCTATGTATAGGCATCATAAAGCCCCAAGTCCTCAACAAGACGCAGGCCTGAGGGACGGCCGCGTGGGAGTTGGAGCCGGAAAGATCGAAGCTGGGGCAGTCAGGTTGCATTTAGAAGCTTCTCCGAATTAAAAGGTAGTATTTGGCGTGGGTTTGGTTGGTTCATAGCGGCATCATTGGTGATCCTGAGGTTCAAGCTTTATGCTGCGCCGTACCTAGGTAGATAGCCATCCAGGTGAACCTCGAATCAAATGCTGAGAAATACAACCAACTGCAAAGCTAGTAAACACCAGAGGAAGATTCAGTTACTCTTTGATGTCACTGCTGAATGGAATGGACATATTCATGTCAGCTTGTGTTGGTGATGACTAGATTCTAGAGCAGACCTTGCCATGCTTCAATTGCCAGACACCAAAGGAAGCGACTGTTACAGAACCCATGCTGCTGTCCATAATGAAGTGCTTGGCATCAATATACAAGAATGATTAGCCCTGCATTTTCTGACCGAGGGTATTGCAGCCCCAGGGAACGGCGATGTTAGAATCTGCCATATTGATGACCACCCTCTGATGGTCCCCTGACGTACGTCAAACACCATGACGGCCTCAAAGAAGATCCCTTGTCCATGGACCCCCGAGGAAGATATCCTCTTGAATTGCCTGACCAGCGAGAAGCGTACGTCCTTCCATCTGTATAGATTTATGCCTCTGGGCACAAGGCCACTAACCTTGACTGGCATGCAGAGGAGTTGGAAGAAGGACCCATCAACTGGATGGAAATTGCCTTACACTTTACAAACCGAAGCAATAAAGACTGTCGAAAGCGTTGGGTCTACGCCTTATGCCCGTCCATCAAGAAGGGAACGTGGGAGGAGGGCGAAGACTCGGCGTTGCGAGACGCGGTCAGGCTGTTCGGAACAAAGTAAGTCATGAGGTATCTACCTGAAACAAGTCGTCAACTTCGTTGCTAATGGCAATCCACGGTCAGGTGGTCAGACGTATCTCGACACGTAGGCTCCAGGCAAGCGGACCGTGAGTTCCCGCAGTGACCCCAGATTTCGGCGTCGACGAGGATCCGGGTGCTAAAGATGTTTGCAGAGTGCGCACGAAGGTGGCATCAGATCCTGAAGCCGGACATCAATAGAGGCCGGTGGTCTTTATACGAGGTTGTAATTGATCCAGGGCATGTTGTCTCCATGTGCATGTTTAGTAGCTGACAAAATTGCCTACGGGATAGGACGAAATGTTGAAGAACGCCGTGCTAGCCCACGGTCGACATTGGACTGAGATCGTGGAAAGATATTTCTGCGATCGAACACCAATAGCAGCTAGGAGCAGGTACGACCTGCCGACTCAACCCATTCATTGACGCCAATGGAAAATCGCATTGACACGTTTCTGGTGCAGATATGATCAGCTCAGTCGGCGCTTACAAGGCGCAGGGGAAAGCTCGTGATATTGTGGCTGGACGAGCAGGTCATTTACCAAATACAACACTTTTTATGAAACTTTTTCCGACATGAAGAATCGTGCCTTGCTTAGAATCAAATCTATTGACACCTACAATTCCCTATTTCGTTAAATCTTGATCAAATAGAAGTGCTGTGAGAGCTCCAACGCCAATGTTCCGCGGCCTACAGGAATAAGAAACTCACGCTTCTTTGGGTCAGATATGGTCCAGTACTGATTCAATCTTTCACTTTCCCGTTATCCTCTGCACACTGAGTGGCTATCCGTGACGTGTATTTGAATTTCAAAGAAATTAGCCCGCCGTTATCCATTTGGGTCCGATCTCCCGAACAAGCGCCATGGACACATACTGCTCTTGGATGAAACCACTCGCAAACACTTGAGTAAGTTCAACTTGTTGGACTCACCCTGTAGAACACATTGAAGCCTCAGGGAGGGTTGATGACCTCGTGACCCCAATTTCAATCACAATAGGCAGGGAGGCCAGTGATATTTGCGTTTTTGAGACAAGTCCCCACTGGCGGCTGATCAAGGGCAGCGAGGCTAGGGTTGTTGCAGTAGCGCGGTACTAAAGCGTATAAAACGCTGCTTCACATCCAATGTCTCGGGCAATTGTTTCACGGATACAAAAAGATTTGGTGGCTGCAAAGGGGGTTCCCGCGGCTTCGTTGAGCGATCTGTCATCTCCCGGGCCCTTGATGCCCTTGGGAAGGCTGTAGTAGCCACCGTGCTGTCTGAATTCGTGATTGACAGTATCATTTGGGAAAATATTAAAAGAGCAACCACCACCTTCTTCCACGACGTGCACGTGTGTTCTCCCCCTCCCGCAGTTTCCTTTGCGACCAACAAATCGATCAACTTCAAAATGATGAATACAGTATGGTGGGGCGCAGCTCACGTTCTCGCTACAATTTCCCATTTCATCATGGGCATCGTTGGCATCATTACGTTCAACAACACCGCAATTCAAGCTTTAGAGGACTTCTGGTCGGGAGCCGCCTTGGGATCCTCCCCGGTTAGACAAGTGGGCGAAGCAAGTTTATTGCAGGGAATAACGGCCGTGGTAAGTCAAGTCTCGCCGCAGCCTTTTTCACTTGGGCTTGCTCATGGATCCCCTGGAGGGGGAGCTGACCACAAGAAAACATAGGGCTGGGTGGGATTTGTCTTTAATTTGACATACTTCCCTGGCCTCCTCTGGCTAGACCACAAAATATCAACCGACAGCTCTCGTGACACGCTCATGAAGCGGAAAATTACTGTCTTGATTGGCATCATCTTTTCCTGTGGAATATTAATCGGAGATATCGCATTGGCTTCGATGATAGGTGTGAAGGGAGCAAGTGTGATGGTTGGACCAATCACCGTCTCTACTATTGCTGGGTAAGCTACAGCCCTTGCGACCTGGTCCATTGCTTGAGGCTAATCGTCACTGTTCATCATAAGATTCCTGATGGCCCTTACTATTGTGGCCGATCTTATTAAGCTTCATGTCATGGACAGGGGACAGGAGAAGCCATTGGGAGGTACAGAGAAGAATCAACAGCAGGCATAAATCATTTTGATCTGCCTGTTAGGGATGACGCGCTTTGGGTGTAACTAGAGGGGAGCTGATTAGATTTACCTCTGGTTTCGAGTCCTTATGCAAGACGAATCTAAAAGTACTTTAGTCCTTCGCTTTGACAGTGAGAGACGCGTTTGAATTCCATGATTCCACCGCTTCTTGCATCTCTCCTCCGTATAGGTGTCAGCACCTGGGCAGTTATTTGCCTGATTAGTGACTTCTCAGATACACAACGCTAGGATGATTGTGGTACAGCGAATCCCGTACTGCCTGGCAAACACGTTCTTTGATATCTGCAGTTCTTCAGCCTTAGACAGACTATTACGAGTAATAAGTATTAGACGGTTGGCTGCGCGCGGACTTTTTTTCAGGAAACATCGTCGCACACCATCATGAAACCAGGATATGCTGTATGGCTCCTTTCCGTAACGGACCAATCCATCAAGGAGCATTCTACTTAGGTTCATGTCTCAATAGAAATCAGACGGAGGGGTTCGATGAAGACCGCTGTCACTTGTGAGCACCTGGGACATTATGACAGCGGCCTCTTTCCGAGTCACCGGACGGGCGTCCAACCGGCCCCCTAACCAACCTTACACCTTGACCTTGGCCACAAGTGTTCACTTATAGCGATGTGAACTTGTGAATCCCAGGACTCGAGTTAAAAGACCTCCGTATCTTGCAATTCTCAGCACGAGGGCCAAGCACTACGCCATCTACAGGACACCGAATACCTCCCTAGTCCTCTGTGACATCCGAAGAAGGAAGGCACGTTCCCCAAGCAGTGAGTGCGCTTTCCATGTATCAGCGAGGTGATCACCCCACCGCAGTCAGTCTGGCGGCGCATGGCTTTCCAACTGACCTTTGCCTGCACACAGCGACTGCAAACGACTGGAAAGACAAGCTCAGCCTGATCCAACCAACACAATCACAATCAAGCAGCCTAACACACCCGCCAGCCAAGATGCTCTTCATTATTTTCACCTTGATCACTGCCACCGCCACCTTCTTGGGCTTCGGCCAGGCAACCCTTTCCACCGCCGTCAACCTCGCCCGCGACGACGTACGCTCGCCCACCCTGGGGGCCGCCCCCAACCATCCTAGACACGACCCTCGGCTAACAAAGCCCCAACAGAAGAACCCGAACCTGACGCACATCATCTGCAAGCCCCAGATGTCCCGCGAGGCGCGCAAGGACTTCACGCTGCAGAACATCGAGTACCTGGGCGGGCTGGACCACGGCGGGCCGGACCACGGCGGGCCGGGTGCGTACCTGGGGGCCCACACCAACGGCAAGAACTGCGAGCGCATGAGCTGCCAGTACGGGTCGGGCACCTACGTCTGCAACGACGGCGACGGCGACCTCAACGTCCTGTACGCGACTCTGGCTGCCTACGCGCAGGCTGTTGTCGACGACCCGCGCAAGGAGTGCAATTGGCACGAGGAGCACTACGAGGGCGGCAAGGACGGGGCGGACCTCACTTTGGGGGCAGGCGTTTGATGCCAATGGCTGGTCAGTCTTGGGACCCCTCGTCGTCCTTGATCCCTGTGCCTCTAGTGGGGTTGTGCACCTGTGTGCGCGTGCGCGTGTGCGTGTTGGTGCGCGATGCTGACTTTGGGACTCATTATAGGAACGTCATTGTTGGCATGTGGCATTCGGATGACCACTGCCCATGATCGATCTATCACTGCGAGAGAGTGCGAAAAGGAACATGTGTGGTGGTGGTGGCGGAGATTAGGTGCTGCAGTGGCCTTCCAATGAAGCAACGTCGCGAGGTTTTGCACCTCATTTGCCTCTAGCCCCAGTCCAGTATGGCACGCCTAATAATGTAATTGACATGGATTGGGCCCCAGCGCCTCATCCGTCTTGCCGTTCAGCCATCCAGCCACCCCAGGTTACTGTGTGGTGAGATGCTTCATGAGCGGACATGTGAGCGGTGGCTGCTGCGCAGAGTACCGTACGTGGCTTGTAGAGAGGACCTCATCCCAGCCGGCCCGAGACAAGAATGTCGTTGAATGTCATCCCCAGCCACAGGGGTCAAGCCACCTCCCTGGGAGTGGGAACCCACCCTGGACCGTTGATCCCGGGGACATCTGGTAACAGCCTGACAGGGTGGACGGAGAAAAAACGGTCCCCGGAACAAGGGCCCCAGGTACGGAGGGAAAACTGTGATCATAGCTGACGTTTCTCATTGACCGGCGGATTGCAACGCCGGAAGCAATGGCAAGGCTGTTTTAACGTGTAGGTGAGCCTGGGTGCCCGTCCGTCTATCTGTCGATCCTGCACCTCATCGAGCGGCCAGAATCTTGGCCTGCCTGGGCGGATTGAGTGGGTGATTAATTGGCCCGTTCCCAGGCATCCCATGCCAGTCATGCAGCCGCCCACTCAATTGTTCGTTGTTGCTTCTGGAAAATGCGGGCTGACTGGGGGGCTTGATGTTTATGTCTGGATGCAGTCTAGCATCTACGCATCTTGTACTCACTTGCAGGTACGTTGGACTGCCTTGGTAGGTGATTATACTGACGTCGACCTGGGCTGATTTTCTCAGCCACCAAGGCCCCATTGAGTGCATCTACTACTGGTGGGCAGTCGGCTCCTTCCATCGGTCTTTGATGGCGTGTAACATGGTGGCTAATGAAGATGCCTTCAGAAGTGGCCTGCAGGATGAGCAGGATAGATCATCATTATGAGGTGGAACCCCTGAATGATACCCAGCCCAGAGGACACTCAATCAATCTGAGCCTGGCTCCTTGCTCGAGCTGTCCTGCTGCATCTGTGACTTCTCCTGCCATCTGCCACCAATTCTGTTCCCAAACCCACCTGCATTGCTTTGCATCCAACAAAGCCGCCCAGAGTCCTGAGACACTCCAGCGAACTCAATTGCAGCGAAACAAGGACCACAGGTGCCAGAGTCTGGGTCGCCTCCTGATCCCTGCCCTGCTCCCGCTAATAACCGTACCACCCGCATCGGGCTCACCACAGGCCGTGACGTGAACCCTGCCGGGCTTTGCGCCACAGCTTCATTCTTAGCCCACTTGCACTTGCACTTGCGCCTGCACTTGGACTTGTCACTCGTCCGTCCTTTCGTCCCATCCTCTCGATCCCGCTGCTCCAGATATGCCCCTCCTTGGCTGTGGTCCTCTTCTTCCCTGACTCCTCTGAGCCTCACCGGTCCCCATCTGCAACCGCAAACCAACCCCTACTGCCGACGATCCCTCCCCTGCTGCATTGTCCCAGCTCGACCGAACCAGAGCAAACAGCCCCTGAGAGCCGCCCTCGGGGCCTCCACGATCAGATGCCACTGTCCAGCCTCTCCACCACCGCGCCCGCCCTCCCATCCACGCCTGCCATCGCCTCCAGACCGGCCAATTGCGCCCGGATTTGATACGGAATCCAACTCCGAGCACACCGTGACGCGCTCTGGCGGCGAGCTACCCGGCGGATTCGCGTCGGGTCGGGGCTCTTGGCGGCGGGAGATGCAGCCGGCACGCAGGCAAGCCGACGAGAGGAAGGCCAAGCTCAACCGCTCCTACCAGGAGCTGCTCGACGAGTTCTCCAACAAGGACCTCAAGACTGTCGGCAACTACCAGCTCGGCCGCCTGATCGGGAAGGGCTCCTTCGGGAAGGTCTACCTGGCCTCGCACAAGCTCACAAATGGATCAAAGGCATGTCATGGGACACGCCATATACGTCGATGGCATTTTGGCTGACTGCTGCTTGCGGCGCATCTAGGTCGTGCTCAAGTCGGCAAAGAAAGATGACTCCAACCTCGCCAGGGAGATACACCACCACCGCCAATTCGTACATCCGCACATCACCCGGCTGTACGAGGTGGTGGTGACCGAGAACCTGGTGTGGATGGTCATGGAATACTGTTCAGGTAAGCAGCTCCCACGTACACCCAGGGCAAGCATCCATGCGCCCAATTGTGTGCTGACGCCACCCTCAGGCGATGAACTATACGACTACCTGCTCCGACACGGCAAGCTGCCCGTCGACAAGGTCCAGAAGAGCTTCACCCAGCTGGTAGGCGCCGTCGCCTACGTCCACCAGCAGAACTGCGTCCACCGCGACCTCAAGCTCGAGAACATCCTGCTCGACAAGAACGAGAACGTCAAGCTGCTGGACTTTGGCTTTGCGCGCGAGTACGAGGGCAAGACCAACTACCTGCAGACCTTCTGCGGCACAATATGCTACTCGGCCCCGGAGATGCTCAAGGGGGAGAAGTATGCCGGAGAAAAGGTGGACGTCTGGAGCTTGGGCATCATACTATACGCGCTGTTGTGTGGGGAGCTGCCCTTCGACGACGACGATGACGACACCACGCGGCGGAAGATTCTCGGGGAAGAGCCGAAATACCCAGACCATATACCGCTGGACGCCTTGTCCCTCCTGAAGCAGCTGCTATCGAAACGACCCTTTCCCCGACCGTCTCTGACCGACATCCTCGACCACCCGTTCCTTTCTGAACACGCTCCGGAGCAGCAGGCCATCCTCAGCAAGGAGCGACTGGAGCCATTTAGCTCAGCCTTGGAACGAGACTGTTTGCATCGGATGAAGAGTGCTGGCGTGAACATTGACCATGTGATAGAATCCGTGTTGGCCCAGAAATGTGACACCCTCGCCGGCTGGTGGACGCTCCTGCTGGAGAAGGAGGAGCGAAAGCAGAAGAGGAGAGAAAGGAAGCGCAAGGAGAAAGAGGCGGATCGCAGGGGCTCACGCCGCTTCTCACAGGCCTCCAGCCGCCTCGAGCGACTAGCTCCCGTGGGCGAGGAGGGATCATTCGTTAAGCTCGGTGACCCACCTGCGCCCAGGACACGGGGCCGCTCCGAGAGGAGAAGCGGGTACTACCCCGAGTTCCAGATCACGGACCTACCCGGGCTGCCCGAGGCCGGCAAGTCAAACATCACGCTCAGCCCCGAGACCGAGAACCCGCCGCCTCCGATAGACAAGGACTCGATCCGGTCCGTCAGCACGTCACGCAACCGAAGGCCCGTACCGCCGCCTAAGGAGGGCGTGCCCGGCGTGCTCCGTAGCGCAAGGTCCAGGGGGTCCACGCTGCACCTCGTCACGACGAGCGACGCGTTGGGAAGCAGAAGCGGCAGCCGTGGTCTTGATCCCGACACGACACCCCAGCAAAAAGTCCGCAAACGACCCTCTCAGGGAATCATGGCACACTGGAAAAACCTCACTAACTGGCTCGTCGAAAGCACCCGCCGTCATAAGCACAACAGCAGGAACCAGAGCCACTCGACCCCAGACCTGCGTGCTAAGAGCCGCGCTGGGAAAGAGGGCAAGCTGTCCAAGGAGAACAGTCCCAGGCCGCACACCGGGAAGAACCTCCCAACACACACTCCGCAGGCAGCCGTGTCTCAGCTCCCTCAGAATCTTGTCGTGAACGGGTTCGCAAGGAAACCTGTCGGGTCGTCGACGCAGCCAACGGCCAGCGGGCTGAGCAGCCCATCCACACCAGGCTTCAACACTTCCGGCGGCCCGTCTGTCCATCGTCGTGTGCCTACCGGGCACTCGTACAAACGACAGTCCCTGTCGCCATCACCCATCACACCGCGATCTGCCGTCCGCCGCTCCTCGGCTGGCCTCCGGGGGCGTAAGTCGACGTCCTCGTCCGTGTCTTCTGTCAGGTCCATGCATCACGCGCAACACCACCATACCCACTCCAAGGCCTCGTCCACATCATCCACTAATTCTGTTTCAACCAACATGTCAAAGACGCCCATGCAAACGGGCCGCAGCCCTCACCATTCCGTCAAGGTTCTGCCCGCCACACCCACCAGCACGACATCCTTCCCCAGCAATATCCGGCTCGTCCGGGGTGCCGGGCCCCCGCTTGCCCTGTACAACGAGACGGCCCCGGGCAGTGGCCCCGGCCGCAGCGGTGGCAGGCTGGCCGCGAGCCCCATGATACCACCAGCCCCCGGGTCACCGAACCCGTTCGCATCCTTTGGCGAGCGCAGCATGCCTTTCTTCGCCAAGCGGAAGAGGAACGTCTTCAAGGGCCCGTCCTTGGCATTCGGGGGCGGCAGTAACAGCCGGAGCGCCAGCGGAAGCACACACGGCAGCACGCCGTCGCACAGCCGCAGCGCCAGTGGCGACCGCATGGGAGGAGGCCGGCGCAGCGGTGAGATCGCCGCCGTGCAGGAAGAAGATGAAGATGCGCTTGAGCTGGAAGACGGTATGCTCCTCGAAGACGAACACGAAGACGATAGGGATACCGTCAAGTTTCGAGGACTAGACTCGGATATCGAAGAAGTAGATAGTTTTACCCCCGTGGTGGGCGGCCCCGGGGAATCCGTTTCGGAGCAGATTTTTGAGCCTGGCGAGCTGGAGAAGGCTCAGAACGGCGTGGCCAAGGAGGTCAAGAATGACGCCGCTGCTGTTGGTCACGGCGGGGTTGCTGCGGCTGGGACTACGACTGCTGTGAACTGATTTCATGGAGGCGACCTGTTTCCATGACAGCTTTTCATGTCTTCTGTCTTCTAGGTTGGAATCCCGCAATTTGGCGAGACGGAAGCATTCACGAACTACGTCGTGGACCACCACAACCGTAACTCTCAAACGCAACTACCTGTCACCACATCACCAGCAAGCAGCACAACATTAACAACAAGCACATTTTAATTACCAACTTCAGACATTTTCAACCGGCGCTCCGGGGGCTTTTACCACATGCCACAGCAAAGTGGCCACAAGATACCACATTTTCTTCCTCTCCTTCTCTCTATGCCTTTTACCTCTTCCCTACCGATGTCTTTATTTCCCAGCCATACGTCTATCGACAAGCGCCTTATCAGAGATCGCCCACCGTTCCACAATGGTCCTCGAAGTCAATCTGCCACCGCTTCTCACCTAACCTTTTACTACATACACATTCCCACCAACCGGACTGCCTCGCCGCAGTACGCAAGTCCATGAGGATGTGCAAGGGTCGTCCCTTCTCTACCCCGTCCAACCGACTGATATTCCCCTTTTTTTGTCTTAAAAAAAACTTGTACCAACCATTATCATTTTCTCGTACCCAGTTCTTGTTTTCCCTAGTGTACTTTAGCCGACGCCCGAAATATTTGTCGCCCTTTTTCACCCTCAAATGATACCTCTGAATACTTTCGGATTTCTCTAGCTTGAAACCTGGTCGGGGAGGGATGGAATGTACTGCTGTTCACAAGAGCGTGACTATTGAGGCCTTGGGATCATCAGATTGCGTGACTGATTCTCTAGTGCCAATTGTTTGTGCTCGGCTTGTGTCTACGTGTATGTGCGTGTGATATCTAGTCTTGTGGTGTATTCTGCCTTGGTCCTGGTGGATGGGCAACTACCTCGAGGACGTTTGACTGGCGAGTCTGGACTGGGCATTAGCACCATGTGCCCAGGAATTTACAACAGCGCTCCCTGGGCCTCTTTTATGACAATGATCTATCTCATTGTGCTGTGGCCTGACAGGGCCACAGCGGGGTTAGTGGAAGGAGGGGTTTGTTCTGCTGGGCTGGTGAATGCCCCCCGGCCACTGTCCCCGCCACCTCTCACCCGTGCCTGTCTTCCCATTCCTTTGGGGCTACTACCTGCCCTGTTCAAACGAACAAGACCGCCCTGAATCAAGGCAGACAACGAAATGCTGCCGCCTGTGCTCTTCCTGGGCATGCTTCTCCCTGGAGCAGGGGGTCTGACCACCACCCAGACCCCAGCATCGTCCAGAAGAAGAACGGCGACCCCCACAAGGCAAAAAAATTACACTTTTGGTACATTCGAACTGGGCGTTGGTACACTCGAACTTGGAACCATTATTATTGGAACTCTTGTAATGTACAGTTGTGCCACAGGTGTTGAAACATGACCTGGGATTAAAATCGCTTGCTATATGGGGATATCAAAGTAAGGGGTGACTTGGTAACAGCTATGGCCAGGCTCTCACACTGTAACGTCCAACCATGCAGGCCTCTCGCCACCACTCCCCATGGAGACGGCCATGTCCACCAGGGCCTTCCCATACCCAGCTCCCGAGGCGGCACCCCCGCCGTCCTCGCCCTGCCTCGCCCTCCTCAGCAGCCCCTTCCTCCCGGCCTCGATCTTCCTGACCGTGTCCACGCTGACGGCCAGCCCGGCATCGACCTTCTTCAGCGACGGGTCGCCCATGGTGGCCAGGGCGAAGAGGCCCAGGCTGGAGTGGTAGATATCTGGGGGATCGCCGGCGCGCTTGCCGAAGCCGCCGATGGCGTGCTGGGTCTTGTCGAGGAGGAAGGTCCGGGCCGCGCCCAGGGCCGCTGGGCCGACTGTGTTGGGTGATGGGAACGAGCCGGAGGTTCGGGAGGCGTCGTCGAGGACTCCCAGTATGGACAGCGAGCCGAGGACCCACCAGGTGTAGCACGTGTCGGCGACCTTGTTACAGCGGCCGTTAAAGCCGATGTGGTTTGTGTCGTCGTGGGATTCAGAGAGGGAGAGCCCAGCCATCTGGAAGTTCGCGGTCTCGGGGTCCTCGTCGTCCTCTTCTTCCGCCTTCTTCTCCTGGGCGTCGAGGTATGCGAACTGCCTGGAGACGAGGAAGGATATGAAGCCTGGTATATCCCCTATTCCCTCCTGTAACGACCTGCTCTGTGTGTGATGTGTAGATGGTGTCTTTTGCTCTCCCGCTTCGGAACCGGATGTGCCGCCCCCGGTAGGCCGGTCTAGCAGGGCCAAGGCCGCGACGGCGCAGTACGCATACCCGGCGTGGCTCTCGTGGCCAAGACTCTCGGAGAAGCCGCCGTCGTACGACTGGCTGCGGTGGATGTGGCGCACCAGCGCGGCGACGTCGATATCCTCGACGTAGGCCCCGTCGCCCTCGGGCACGTCGCCGCGGAGCATCCACCGGATGGAGGCGGCGAGGTAGCAGTAGCGCATGTCCTTGCCGCCGCCGATCATGTACCTCCTGCTCCTTTCGTCTCCGTCTTGTCTTTCATCTGTGGTTTCAAAAGAAGGCAGCTCATATACGACCTCGCCAAAGCTCCCGTCGCCGTCGACCCTCTGCAGCCTCCGGAGCCACCTCAGCGTCTTGGCCCGGTCGACACCTGCGTACGCGCCCCCCTCGGCTTGATCAGCCTCCGTCAGCATGGGCAGCAACAGCAGCGCGAAGTAGGTCGCCGCGATGTTCGCATTTCCGCCTGCGTCGCGGTCGTCATATTGGGCGCGGGGGAAAACGTGGGACGGGCTGCCGCAGAATCCACCGTGGGGGTGCTGGCACGACAGGACCCAGGCGCGCAGGCTGCGGCGGTCTGCCGGGGTGAGGAGGGGCTTCTGGTCTGTGGGAGAGGAGAGCAGGTCGATGGCGGCGATGATGAAGAAGCCGAGGGTCAGGCGCTGGCTGTCGTTGGGCGTGTAGTGGTGGGGCAGAAGCGTGCGGGCGCAGCGCTGCCAGTAGCGCAGGTGGCGGGGCTTGTCGAGGGGAGGGTCGAAGGGGGATGAGGATGAGGACATATTGAGCGAATATTAGGATGTGGAAGTTGGTGGGTGAGTATATGCTATAACATCATGATGATGGTGGAGGAGGACTGTGCAGGTCAAGATCGAAGAAGCTATCCCAAAGTACCTAGGCACATTTACCAGCTTGGGTCCTGCCCGTCAGAGAGCTACCCCTGCTACCTAGGTAGGTGGGCCCTTGGACAGCCAGGGCAGCAGCCCACGCCAGAGGACCCCTGAAAGTGGGGGTGACCAATCACTCGAGGCAGGGCTGCCCGCTTGACCTGTTACGTACAGCAAGAGCAAGCACGGGGCAGCTGGCGGCATGTGAACAAACAGGGCAGCAAGCTCAAGCTCGACCAACCCAAACGTTGAGCTCAAATCGGGAACGAGGTCGCATGGCTGAACCCGCCTTCTCCTCTCTACCAGGCACACCCGGAACCGGAGCTGAACCGCTCGCTATACGACACACTGGCTGACTGACTGTCTTCACACTCCAACTCTCTCCGTGTCTTGACGACGACGACCCTGTCGAACTGGCAGCAGAAACGACCGGAACACCCCAATAAAACAGCCCGCTGGCTGACCAAGTGACAACACCATGGCCCTCATATCCGCAAAGACAATCATCACCTCGCTCTCGCTCTTCCACATCACCCTCGGCTTCTTCTTTCTGACCAACCCTATGACCATCGCCGACCAGGCCCTCGTCTGGGCCTTGGGCGAGTCCATGGGGATGCCCTACGACAGGTCCTTCGAGACTCACTCGCCCGCCCTGGCCTTCCTCGCCGTCATCCTCGCAACCATGGGCCTGACAGATCTTGTCTCCCTGAGCCTGCCCGAGGAGGTGGGCCTGTTCGAGCACTGGGGGACTCAGGGTACGTATTCCCTCTATCCATGAGAGATAGGGAGGGCAAAAAGGACAAGAGAGCAAGGAGCTAACGTACAGCCGCTCTCCAGCCCCCATCCGCCTCCTCATCTCCTTCTTCCTTGTCACCTACTCGTTCCTCTTCTCGCCCTCGAGCCCCATCTACCGCGACGACTCCTCCGTCCGGGGCCGCATGGCCCACCCCACCACCGGGATACACCCCCCGGGCTACGCCGCCAGCACCTGGGGCGGTGACGGGCTCAAGAACAGGGTCTTTTTCGCCTTCGCCTTTGTCGAGGTCATCAGCTGGTTCTGGATCTGGGTCACCCTGCGCGAGGAGAAGCAGAGCCTCGCCGTGAAGAGGGCGGGTGCTTCTAAGAGGAGGTCGAGCAGGTAGTGACCTGAACAACTGCGACGCGGGGGAAATGAGGCAGATGGATCTCTTGCGCTGGCCGCTTCGGGTGGGGAGGGTTCAAGAGAGGATACTTACTTGGTAAGGAGGGCGGACGTGCACATTATGGTATCAGTTGGAAGGGAACGGAACATACGGGAACGAATGAATCACGACGCTGCATTGCAAGGAGTTTACAAACTGAATTTCGGACTGAGCCGGCTTGGGGCAGCAGACAGACTGAGTGTATTCTTGATGGCAACAACATGACACTTAGCCTGGCAGTGAGGGATATACCCAATAAATCAATCGAATTCCATTTCTTTTTCTATCCCCCATGACTCCTCGTTTTCTAGGATTTCTTCGCATGGATATGGCCATTTCCCCCATCCCCGCCTCCAGCCCTCGGTCCACCCACTCACTCCATCTTGACCATCCCCAGCCCCTTCACGCCCTCCCTCCAGCTCTCAACGACCCGACCACCCCACTCCTCAACATTCGCCTCACCAACAACATCCCGAACCAGACCGGAAAGCTCATCCTCCCCGAACGCCCACCCCTCCATCCGGTCAAGCCAGCCGCCGAGCCCGAGGACCTCCTTGAGCCCCTTCACCCGCGCCCTCACGGACCCCAGCAACTTACCCGCGACCTCGTCCAGCCCCTTCGCCTCGGCGAGCACGTCCTTGTGCAGCCCGCTCTTGCCCGACCTGTCCCGCGCGCCCTGCTCCCCGTGGAACGCCACCAGCGACCCGGCGGCCCACCTCGCCGCCAGCGCGGCGTCGCGCAGGAGGGACAGCGACAGGGGTGCCGTCAGGTGGTGGAAGACGTCGCCCTCGCCGCCGGGGAGGGCAGCCATCCGCGGCGGGACGTCAAACGCCCCCGCGCGCAGCGCCTCGAGCGAGGCACGCACCCCTTCCGCGGCGGTGGAGAAGGCGGCCGGGGCGGGCGTGCTCGCGGACTTGGGGGTGTCGAGGGCGGTGCGCGCGAGCGCCGCGAGGAGGGCGACGGCCGTGTGGTACTTGTGCTCCGCCGGGGTGAGCTGGGCGGGCGTGGAGGGGCGGTGGAGGAGGGTCGACATGGACTCTGCGAGGCGGGCGTATGTCTCTATCTGGTAGGCCTTGTCGCGGGCGGCTGCTTCGTTGGCCTTTGTGGGCTTGTAGTCCTTTGAGGGCTTGTGGGTTACCACGTCTAGGAACTGTTCTGTTAGGAGGGCGAGGCGGCAGCGCTCGTCCTGTTGGGGGTTGGGATGTTAGACTGGTACGGTCATTGATGCGTTATGGGAAGGAGAAAACGAGCTTACTGAGAGGGCTGGGCCGAGCCTGACTATGTCGTGGAGAGGTGCAGTGTGTGAGCTCTCCAGGCTCGGGAAGGAGCCGTAGTCGATGGCGTTGACGAATGTTGTGTCTTCCGTGATGTGTGCTGCCACAAGTCAGCCGGGAAACCACTCCAAAGGCGGGCGCGTGTGTCGAGATCTAACTCACCAAGCAGAGGGGACTGCTCGATCCCGCCCTCGATCTTGCTACCCAACGCCCGAGCCGCCCTCCTCTCCTCAACAACACTCATAACCAGCGTGCAGCTCCGCCGCAGCCGATCCGAGTACGCCGCCATTCCCAGGATCGACGTGTAGCTCCCCGCCGCGAAGGCGTCCCAGATCTTGACGGGCGACCTCTCCCGCAGGCAGCCCGAGTAGTACGAGGCCAGCGGCTCGGTGAGGGCCTGTCTACCCGGCCCGGAGTGCTGGAATAGCCCCGGCGAGAGGCCCGACAGCCGGTCGAAGAACAGCGGGCTGAGCGCGTCCTGGATCGTGCGCTTAACGTCCATGGGCACCCAGGTCGCGTGCGCCAGCGAGCCGCAGCCGAGGAGGAGGTACACCTGCACGAGGAGCAGGCGCAGCGGGATCTCGTTGGGCGTCTTGGACAGCTGCGCCGCCAGGACCACGGCCGCCTGGAGGAGCCTCGAGGCGTCGACAGTGCTCAGGGGCAGCAGCCTGCTGGGCGAAGGGGACTGGCGCAGGCCGCTTAGTTTGAGGAGGGCTGATGCTGCGACAAGTGCGAGGTCGACGTGCGGGTCTTTGTCGAGCCCTTTGAGGGCCTCGGGCGTCCTGCCGAGGCCTTGGTAGGTGGAGAGTGCTGTGGTGGCCACGCCCTCCAGGCACGAGGTGCAGTTCTTGGTGGTGGTGGTGGAGGAGCAGAGCTTGCACTTGAGCTGCGAGTCGCCGGCCTCCGCCACGACGGCGATGTACTCCTGCGTCAGAGGGCATGTGGTCAGGAAGTACCTGAACTTGATCTCGAGAACGCGGGAAACCAGCTGTCTCTGAGCATCTGGGGTCTGTGGGTAGAATCTAGTCAGAAGGGTTTTGACCATCGTTGCAGACTAGAGCAGTGCTCACCTTTCCGGCTACTATATTTCTCAGGTTTCCAAGGAAGTGTTTGGCTTCTTCAAAGGTAAGCTGAGACACATACTCCTTCACGTCGTCGAAAGTGGCGCGCTGGAGCAGGTTCTGTTCGATGAAAAGGTACAACTGGATTACCCGGTGCGATGGCTTGCTCGGGTCGAGGCTCGGGGGCAGGAGACTGGTGGGTGAGCTGAAGGCCAGTTCCAGGAGCGCCAGGCCGATGTTTTTCTTGTACATTGGTGCCACGCCTTGTTGGACCGAGACGAACTTCTGCAGCACCTCCTGAACCTCCGTGAAAGCACTGGACAACTCGTCAGTAGGAGGTCAGCGGTCAACAGGAAGAAGTGATGTTGCTTACGCTTCGACGTCTCCTTTCGTGCCCGCGGACTTGACGAATAGTTTCCATATTCGCATGTCAAGAGCGAGGAACGATGGCTTCCCATTGTCGTCCTCTTTGCTCAACGCCTGCCGGCACGTGCTGTAGATGGTCTCCCAGTCCCCAGCCTCCTGCAGGGTCTCCAGGCACTGCTGGAGCAGGTGCTTCCGGCCCTGCTTGAACTGCTCGAGAACCCCAATTGGATTTGCCTCCGCTGAAAGTGACTTCAGGTACGCATCCTTGCCGGCCACGTGGTAGTAGAGGTTGATCTCCTCCTCCTCCCGGAGAGCGCGGCCTGCGGCCTTGGCGTCAGCAGCGTTGGTGGCCGCCTTCTCAAGCTGCATGCGCGACAACTTGCCGAACATGACCTTCATGTTTTCTGGGCATTGTGGGCTAGTCTAAATTTGTCAGTCTGATGAGGTCCCTGGGCATGGAGTGTTTAAATGCTCACAGAGAGGAGGTGGGTTAGCGTGATGCTCCAGAATGTGTTTTTGCCGTTGTTCTTCCCCGGCTGGCCCTTGTCTAATGTGGCGGCGATCTGTTGTGGTGAGCATTACCGTAGAAGAACGCACAGAATGGCCAGTGACAACATACCTGCTGGGCGTTTACTAGGTCCCACGCAAGCACACACGCCTTGAGGCACTCGACCACGTTGGGGCTGGACGGGTTTGCCTTGGCCCACTTCGCCCGGAGGACACCAATCGACTGCGCGTAGTCGAGCGGCGGTGCAGCCTCCCTGAGCGCCCACTCATACAGCTCGATGGAGTCAAAGTCCGGTACGGCGTTCTTGTCCCTGGCCAGGGCGTCGACGGCGAACACGACAGCGGATTTCTCCGTCACCGTGTCCAACTGGGACTCTGCGCAGATCCGTATCGCCTGTGTCTCAAATCAGTACGTGGTCTAGAATTTCAAATGCGAAGGCGGCTCGCTGGTGGCCAACCTCATAGTATGGGTCCTTCTTGGCCTTGAACCGCTGGGCGGCGAGGCGGGCAACGTTGGACCAGAGACCCTCGTTAAAGGCGGTCTGCAGTTGAACATCGACGCTGTTCTTCAGTGCAGGCCTGTAGTACCTGCCGTACATGGACATGATGGCGTGGCGTTTATATCGGTATCATGCGATCAACTGTATCGCATCGAGTCGAATCGAATCTGTCTGCCGGGGTCGGAGGGGCGGACGGCGGGCGGAGAGGGCGAGCCGCCGGATGAGATGAGGACTCTCTAGAACTCTGCAGGGTGCCACAAGACGTGTTTCGCCCATGCGATCTGATGAAGGTGTGTAAATATGAGACGTTTTTCGCTTTAGAAAATTCACTCCATCCTCCCCTATGACCCGGTCGAACTGTATCGTGAGAATTTCGCAGAGTGGCTCCATAGAATGGAAGTGCTCACTCTCCAAGTTGCAATCTGTATGTCCTGGTTTTGCACCTGTTGGCCCGTGCGGGGACATGCCTGAGGACCATCACGGACAGAAATCACGGGAGATTCAGAAGTCAATTTACAACATTTGAAAGAATATTTTAGAATTGAGTGCTTGTAATATTGAATTCCGATGATGTCGAGAATTTTCGATTTCCTCCCCATGCACCAGGAATTTGCGCGCACTGGCTTTTCCTTCACCAAGAATGAGGTTGGTGCCTCCACGAGTTTCCCTTCAGACTAATCTCATGCAATTCTCTCTCAGATGAAGCGCGTGCTACGATACCCTGAAATATTCCTGGCAGAAATCGTCATCGTTTCTAGCCCATGAGTGCCACTGCACCGGGCCCTAGACCACAAAAATAGCAGAGACAAAACCTGTCAATACTGTGCCTCTCGATCTGTAATTCAAAGTTTGTTTATTTTTGGTCTTGATACAATTTCGAGTTCGCAACGTGACTGCAGAGAATTGCGAGACTTGGTCGTGGCTCTTCAGAGCGAATCGAGAACACTGCATGGGAAATGACCGTGAGATCCCGGTGAATAACACCATTCCCCCCCCCCCCCCACGTCAGAATTTATTTGCCGTTTAGAGAACTGGCCAGATGGGACCCATGCGAGAAAGACCCATGTGCTTCGGCAGCCCATTTCTCGCCATCCCACCATGGCCTTGAGTCAAACCAGATGCCCTCGCCAACCGTCCGGGTCCCAACCAACTCGTGAGCTCGGACGGTCGATTCCTCATTGACGAAATGTGAGCGTCGTTTGCCTTTTGTAGAGTGGGGTGTGCGTGCTGGGCGTTATATACCCGGCGGTCCTCCCGGCACGTATCGTATCGGCCCGTCGTCGGTCGATTCCAGCCTGAGGGGACATTTTGCGTTTCTTTAACAAATCGCCCGCATATTTATTAGGATCCTATCCGAAGAGGCCGCCACCCTCAGCCTTCCGCTTATTGATCTGCCTCCTCGTTAGCAACGCATCGCAACCCCAGGTGTACCATTCGCATTCATACCCAATTCTTCTTGCACTCCCTATATGCCCTAGAAACATCCCTTGTCAGCCTTGTCGTCTTCAACCCAGGTACGCCCGGTCCACCAGATCGGCCTGGTCGTGGAAAACGCACTCGAAGTAGTCCTGGCACATGGCCCTGTCGCCGCCGTTCCGATTGAGGCACTTGATGCTCTTGGAGGCGGCCTCCTGGCACGGGTCGAGCCACTTGCTCTTGCTCTTGCTGGGTGGTTGCGGTACAAGGTCAGCGACAAGGAGCCGACGGGCCAGAAGCGTGCGGTGCGTGAGGCGGCTACCAACCTGTTGAACTCCTCCTTGGTCTTGTCGTTCCAAGGTTCCTCGCCTTTGTCAACTGGGGACGCCATCCTGTCGGTCACTGGCGCTGCGGCGCATCTGCGTGGGGTCGAGGGGCGGTGGTTGTTTGGATCTCGAAAGGACGGAGGCACACGAGAGAAGATCGATGCCTCGGCTGGCTTGGTGACGTCCTGAATTCTGGTGAAGCTACGATAAGATAAGAGCTCGGCTGTGGCTGCTCCAGCATTATGTCAGCATCCCTCACCAGTCCACCACCTCCCTTCCTGAACCGCTTTCATGACAGCGTCCGTGTTCACTCCCTCCTAATCCAGATTGCCAAAGCATTCTTCATCGAATTCCATACTACAGACTATGGCTAGCCTACTGTACAGGTCACATAACGCCAGACAAAGCCCAAATCACCCTCCCTAGCCATAACGCCACACAAAACCTCACAATTGTACAAAACCCCCTTGTTCAACTTCCTCAGGGACCGTTCTGCTTGTGCCTTTGCTTCCTTGTTCTCGCTGCCAGCACATGAGCCTCGGAAGTCGCGGTGGTACCGGCGACTAGCCTTGCGCCTACGCTGCTTTTTCCTGTCTCGCTCACTTCGCAGCTTCTGACGGGTTCTCGCCTTCTTCTCCGCCCTGGCCCTCTGGTCCTCCCTAAGCCTCTCATTTTGCGCCTCCTCACGCGCCTTCACCGTATCATGCTGCTCCTCCCTCCCTGGCCCTGTGCTCCTTAGGCGACGGGGCTTCCGAGCGCTGCGGCCGAGCATCGTCGTCACCGGCCTGACCGGGGAGAGCAGGAGACTCGGACTCGGTTTGGGTCATGGCACGGGCATCTCCGGACTCTCTCTCGCTTGACGCATGTACCGGAGGAAGCTGTGCTCGGTGCATCATGCCCAAGTGGACACGATTGTGCACCTCGAGCGGTGAGTAGCCGTGCCCGCCACTCGATCCCTTCCCGAGCGTGCTCTCCAGGAACGCCCAGTCGTCAAACGGCATGCGATGGAACCGCTCCTCGACGCACTGCTGTAACTGCGCCTCGATAATAGCTGGGGTGGAGGTCGGAGGCACCATCTGGTGGTCTATGCTGTCCTGTCTAGGGGCGTCACGGCTTCCCTTGGGCGGCGACGACGAGAGATGCAGCTTGCTCAGCTTGCGCCACGAAGGATGGTGGCCTTCGGCCTCCTTGCTCGACAAGGAGTCGTTCTTATCGTCTCCGTCCAACGGCACCCCCGCGCGGTCCGCATCCGCACCCGCGTCGTCGCCGTACGCACTCGATCCGAGGCCGCTGTCGTCATCGTCGGCCTCCTCACCAAGGTCAATGCTCGACTCCCGCTTGATAGGCGACGACACGATCATCTCGAGCTCCAGGGCACGGCGGTGGGCCCTTTCAAGCGCCTGCTTTTTCCTTGCCTCCTGCAGTGCGGCAAGCTGCTTCTCCTTTTCCTCCTGCAGTGCGGCAAGCTGCTTCTCCTTTTCCTCCTGCAGGAGCATCGCAGCCCTCTGCCCGCGGTTGCGCTTCTGACTGGCCTTCCTAGCAGCCCTCTTCCGTCTCTTTCTCTTATGCTGCTCATCCTCGGGGTCGGGCTCTTCGCTGGTGGTGCGCTTGCGCTTGCTAGCCTGGGCGGAGGGCGGCGGCTCTTTGTAATCTGGCTCGATCTTGATAGGCTCTTTCTTAGGGCTGTGTCGCGCAGGCGAACGGTTGGCCTGCGCTGGGGATCGGGGGAGGGGTGGGAGCTGTTCCTTCGTGAGCGGCTCGACGTTGATGCTTGGTAGCTCGGCCTCGTCGTCCTCCAGCATACTCTCGGAAGGCTCGATATCCGAGTCGCTGCCCGACGACAGCTCTATGACTTCCGGTGGGTTTTTCTCCACGTGTTGAGGATTTTCGTCAATAGGAGGGATATCTGCCAGTTTTGTTCTTGATGAAAGGCTTTCCTCGCTGCTGGGCGGCTCTTTCTTCACGATCCGGACGTCTTCCTCATTGTCGCTTTCTTCTGCACTGGATGAGTCGTGAACAATGGTGGCCTCTTCTCTCTTTGAAGGACTTGTAATAATGGGTGTCTTGGTAGGACTTTTCTGACTCGACTTCTTGCCTGGAGATGGGGATTGTCCGAGTGGCTTCTTGAAGGGGCTCTTCACAGGGCTCTTCGGAAGGCGCTTCTTTGGGGAGACGCTAACAATGGAAACCTCATCCTCCACTAGTGCTGCATATTCCTCATCCTCAGCCATGCTCCGGCTTGCAGGAGGCTGGTCATCAGCACCCGTTTCAGCGTCTGGCGCCGCGCGCAGAGGAGGTGCAGACCATGGCAGCGAGGGCGTCGGAATCGAGCCGGACAGGTCCCGAAACGCCTCTTCGATTAAATCGTCATCGGAGTCGGAATCATGGACGCGAAATACGATCTGGCCTGGGCTAGGCAGCGAGGGCTGCGTGTTCCTTCCGACAGCGCGCTGTCCTCCCTTGGCGATGGCAGCTGCGACGTGGGTGGTAGGTGAGGACGGCAGCGGTGCGGCTGGCGATGAGGGGTTTGCCTTGGTTGGTGTTGCTTTCTTAGTCGGGGTCGACGTCTTGCTGCCGACGGCGGGGACTGATCCTTTGTTGGAAGGCGACCGTGATGCCTCGCCCGATTGATGACGACGCGGAGATGGGAGCGACACAGGCGGTGGCACGACAGATCGGCGCCGCGCGGTCGCGCTGCCCAGCTTTCGGACCGAGGATGACATCTTGATGTTGGCGGCAGTCTTGGTGTTGCTTTCATCTGAACGCTCGTCCTCCTCGTCTGACAGCACAGTGTTGATGTCGTATGGATCTGGTCTGGACATCTGCAACTTTGGTTGAGCAGTGGTAGTCTGGACGCGTGGCAAAGGACGCGACTGAGCCTTCTGCGTGCAAGACGTGTCAGGCGTTGGAAGTGTAGGTGCAGGGTGATCAGTTTCGACAGATTCCTGAGAAAAGAGTCCTTGGGAGAAGGGGTCCTGTGAGTCCGGGATGACAAGTTGGGAATCCTGGAGGTTAGGTGGGATTGCGTATGGTTGTGTTTGTGGTTGAGGTGGCGGCGGTGGTGGGGATGGGCTGCGAAGTGGTGAGGCAGCACCCAAGTTGGCGTCCAAGTCGTCGGTTTCGGCTGGCTCACCCACATCAGTTTCCCCATCACGCACCTCTCCATCAGGCGCTTCTCCCACCTTTTCTAGGGCCGGTGACGGCAAGCTCTTCTTCACGGCAGAACTTGTGGGCAGCGTCCTTCCAACAACCGGCTCCTGAGGTGTTGGGGTGCGTCCCTGAGCGATGGCCAACGCCTTCTGGGAGGCTGTCAATCTAGGCTGCCCAGCCTTCCCCTTGGAGTCACTTCGCGACGACGATGCCCTGGACGAGACCGAAGGTGTGCGGTAAGGCGTCTTCGTCTTTTCTTCCTCCTCCCCCTCAATTTCCAGGCTCTTCAGGCACAGCAGCCGACCCCTCTCCCTGGAGGTGCTCTTGGGCTTCTCGCTTGCCCCTTTGCTGCCCCTGACTACCTTCGCCGCCCCCCGCGCATCCAGCCCGTCTTCTACCAGGTAGATAGTCTCCCCGCTCAGGATCTCCTCGGAAAGGGTCTCGTGCCCCTGGAAGACGTGCCCGTCCCTGTCGCGCGCCTCGAAGCGCGACCCGTCCAGCACGACGTCGAAGTTTCGCCGGGCATGGCCCGCAGCGTGCAGGCAGAGCTCCCTGATCTTGGTCATGGGGAGCATGTTCATGGTGAAGGAGTGGGCGAGCCCAAATTCTTGTGGGCCGTTTGCTGTTGATGAAGATGACGAGGAGGAGGAGGAGGAGGAGGGACGAGCAGAAGAAGAAGCACCAAGGCGGACGATCTGGATGTTGATTGGGGTCGCGCGCCGTGAGGCCGACAGGGCTGCTTTCGCGCTCATCTTGGCGTTGTTGCTTTTTTTCGGTCTCTGTGTCGCTTGTGGCGTGGTGGTTTTGCTTTTGCCTGTGGTTGTGCTTGTGGATGTACTGCAGGTACCGGGGTTGGCGAGTGAAGCGGCAGTCTTGAGCTGCGTTTGTTGGCGATGACAAGGTGTGGCTGCCGCTGCCGCTCCCGCTTCTTCTGCGAGTGAATGGCGCTCTGCCTCGACAAGTTGAGAGAAACCTTCCCCTTTCAGATCCTCAAGCTGGCCATTATCCGAATCGACAGCAGAGGTCTCTGGGGACAGCAGGTGGGATTCCTGGCTCGGCTGGGCCGGCACCACCTCTCCTGAAGCGAACATTGTCATAGTCCTCAGCTCTCCTCAGGAGAACCAAGCATATATCACGGAACGTACAGCATCCACATATGGATCATGGATAGACAGTATTTACAAGCATGTGACTTCACGATGGAAATAAAGAATAATAGACGAGGGAAAAGAGGAGAAGGCCATGACGAGGGTGGCGGTCTCGCAATGTCCACCTCGAGAGTTAATAAAAGAGAGATCCAAAGGTAAAACGAGGGCGACGTCACAGCGCCGTGCCAGAAGAGGGTTCACACCTTCTCTTCCTCGTCCCCCGGATTTCAACGCGGCCGTCCGTGCCCCCACACGTCTCGAGACGCGTTCCCGCGTTTTTGACTCGGGCTCGACAGCGACACCGCGTCTTAATTGGGTTTGGCTTGCCGGCTGTGGCTTGGGCACCCGCTGAGGACGCCCGTTTCCTTTTTTTTCTCTTGGAACACATCTTGCCAAGCTCCACTGGGTTTTGGGACTCTGGGTTTCGGTTTGATGTTACCTGCACACCCCACCACACGCATGCGCATGGGCGTGCATTGCGTGCATTTGGTTGTATCTTGCTACTGCAAGGTGAAAAAGGTGTATGCACGGCCGAGTCCCACTTTCTCTCATTGTCGCGAGGACCTTGTCAGTTGATCCGGAGCGCGTCGGCCGTTTGCTCGCGTCCGCCCGGCTTTTTGAGGTTCCACGGCCCCATTCTCGTCCCACTGGCAGGACCGGCCGAACATTCGGTTAGCGACGTCGCAAACGGGCGCCATCCATCGTATCTAATAAATGTGAGATACGACATGGTAGGATTGGCAGCCCTTGGCAGATGGCCAGATCGGCGGGGAAGGAATTCCATGTTCCCGCCAACCCGCCCGTGGACTACTGCATCTCCCCAGGAATGGATCGCTCTGAACAGGGGGTTGTTAATGGTGCAGGTCATGTTCATGGCCCAGGCCTGGTCATCTCCCAGGGGCGAATGCATATTCAAGGACCGGCCGACCGACCAGTCTGCAACGATGAACACTAAAACACAGGGTGATGGCAGTGATCTATCTATGCTATTGCCAGTGATAGTATCTTCTTATATATGCACTCTACTGCACTGCACCAACGCGCTGTGGGTGTAGATATCCCACTACAAAATGACTCCAGAGCCTCGGTGACCTTTCGATCCGGGTATTCAACCATCCTTACTTCCGTCTCTTGTCCACGCTTCCATTTCCATGTTCGACCTCTCTTCGCCTATAGTCTGGATTTCACGGCCATCCGCTCCGGCGCAGCAAAACCTTGAACAAAACACAAAGAACAAATCAACCTCGTCGCTCAACACACACACACACGCCTCTTGGCTTCACTTCACACAACTTTACTCGTCCCTCACCAACTCACCATTCAGATCCCAATCCTCCGACTGCGCCACCAGGTCCGGGATATCGTCGACCTGGCACTTCCCATCCAGAATGTCGTTGACGGCCGTGAACAGCGGGTACTCATGCGTCAGCCCCCGCGCCTTGAGGAACGAGTTGACCTCCTTGGCCGTCGAGGTGCCCTGCAGCATCTGCCCGTTGAGCTCCGTACGCTCCACCTCGGCCACGCTGACTCCGCGCTCAACGGAAATCTTCGCGCAGCGGAAGTTTCGGCCTGACGAGCACGATGTCACCAGGTCCGCCATGCCAGCCGACTCCACCGTGAATGTCGCCGTGTTGACCGTCTGCCCGAAGAACTCCTTGCCGAACTTGATCATCTCGACTATTCCCAGCCGGCAGACCTCCGACTTGGCATTGTCGCCCCAGCCCTTGCCCACCACGAAGCCTGCGGCCACAGCGACGATATTCTTGAGAGCACCACCCAGCGAAGTGCCTGCGACGTCCGACACCATTCGCACGTGGAAGTAGGGCCGTCGGAACAGTGCCTTGAAGGTCATGTGGTCGAGGGGCGGGAAGGTGTCGGGCACGGCGGTGAGCTTGACCTTGCTGTTGCGGCCGCGGGCGTCCTTGTGCGACTGGTTGACGGGCGTGATGCTGAGGTCGAACTTTGTCTGGTTTGCGGCAGGGCTCTGCGTCCTGGGCGTCGGGTTGCGGCTAGCATCCATGGGCGGCGGGTCGTAGGCAATGGTCGTCGCGCACCACTTCTCGGCAGCGATCTCAGACGCGATGTTGGCTCCCGACAAGGCGCCGCAGTAGATGCCTAGGCCGTCGCCGATCCATTCGCTGAACAGCGAGACACCGTCGTCGGACACGTGCACACCCTTGATGCAGCTGATCGCTCGAGCGTAGGGGACGATGTGGCCGCGCAGCTGGTTGCAGACGTTGTCGATGAACTGGTGGGGCAGGTTGAAAACCAGAATGGTCGAGTCCTTGGCGGCGTCGATCAGGTTGGGGTTCGCGATGACATTGTCGGGGAGCTTGATGCCGGGCAGGTACTTGACGTTCTCGTGGTACTTGTTGATAATGCTCGTTATTTTCTGCTTCGCGTCACCAACCGAGGCGTCGTAGTGGGGGGAGTCCTTGGGTATTGCGACTTCCTCCTCGTAGACCCACATCTGCACCTCGGGCTCGAAAATCTTGGGGTTTGCCTTTGTGTTTTCGGCGACGATCTTCGCGATGGTCGAGCCCCAGTTTCCAGAGCCAATGACCGTCACCTTGTGCCGCTTCTCGTAGGACGCTCCTAAGGTAGCCATGTTGCGTCGACCGGCGATCTGAAATTTGCTAGATGCTGCTGCCGCTTTGCCGCCCGTGGCTGATGAAGCTAACTTGCGAAGGTGACAACTTGCAGGGGAGAGCGTAGATGCGTGTAAAGGAC
The DNA here is from genome assembly GCF_014595645.1 of Diaporthe citri. Taxonomy (NCBI): domain Eukaryota; kingdom Fungi; phylum Ascomycota; class Sordariomycetes; order Diaporthales; family Diaporthaceae; genus Diaporthe; species Diaporthe citri. Next base: position 333,457 of record NW_025064858.1, read on the forward strand.
GGTTGGAACTGTACTTGGCCGGCGATGTTGTGGTCACGAAGCTGCGGGTCGGGATGGAAGCTCTTCTGGTGTCCGATGTAGCGAGTTGCTGGTAGCTTGTGAGGATTCTTCTTGTTGACCAGGATGGGTTGTTCAGTACGACGGTGTTTGTAGAAACGAGAGAGAAAGAGTCGACTCGAACAATGCGAAGGGCGTGCATGAACGAGAGCACGGGAGGTCAAGAAGTGGTGGTCACACGAGCTGTTTTAATAGAAACGGAGAGGAAGCTGACAGGAGACCGCAGGGAAGGAAGGAAGAACCCCACGTCCCACTGACAGGATAGGTAGGAAGGTACCAAGGGAGCAGGAGCACAGCAGGGCAGGGCAGGGCAGGCAAGAACAAGCCGAAGCGAGGCACGGCAAGATGGCAGGTGGCAGGTGGCACCGCGGACTGCCTAGGTACTATAAACCTGGCGAGTAGGTATTTTTGGTTTGTAATTGGGTCTCGTGGCTTCCACATATGTGCATGTGGTTTGTGCTGTGCTTTTGCAGTGATCAGTTGTGCTGCGTCGCGTTGTGTTGAGCTCCTTCCCGCCTTCCTGCCCTTGCCTTCCTGGTATCTCCGTCCCGGCTCCCGTCCAACCTTCCCCACTGCCCCCCTGCCCGTCGAGTAGAAAGTGACGCAACGAGCCGGCAGAATCCTGGCCGCCTTCCCTACAGAGCGGGATGCATGCAGGGCCGTATAGCCAAGTACTTTCTGTATGCCGGATAGTATGTGCTATCTGAGGTATCACAGTAACACAGCGTCGAGCTCGTAGCCCTTCAACAATGGTGGGGTCCTCAACCATCCTGACCTAAAGCTTTTTTCTTTCTCTCTAGGCGCTCGGGATGTCCCGGCCTGGCCGATCTTGACAAGCTCTCGTGTTTCCATTAGTTGCCGAGGCCGTTGCAACCCATGCCGGCGTACTTCCCTCTTTTTTTTTCCCGGTGTCGTTTTCAATGGCAAGGCGAGGTTCGAGGCTGTGAGCTGAACAGGGTGGGTTCTGTCATATTTGACAATCGAGGGAAGCATGTGAAAGTCCCCATAATTTCCTGCCTTATTTCCGTTCATCACATGCCAGCGGACCGACCTCAGGCGACACTCCCATCCCGTCGGCCGAATAGGCAATGCCCCGTTCAACATGAGCTGACATCACGCCTGGTCTGATCCGGTGCAGGTAGAAGAATGGCCCCGGAAAGTCCGTCTCCGACAGGCGATTTGATTTCTCACGGGCTGTATCAGCCTTCACATCTAAACGCTACGAGGCCTGGCCAGGTTGGTTGCGTGGTGCAAACATGACATCAACGGCCATTGTTGTCCTCGGCAGCGCCGTTCTGAGCCACAGCCAGCTCAATGCCTCGCTCTACTCACGATTGTCTGAATCAGGCTGTCTAGTCATGGAGCCTTTCTGCATGTCATCTTGAAATTACTGCCGGGAATATCCTTCCTTGGACTCGAGGGGCGGTTGTTCGAGAAGAGCCTCGCAGCAGTAGGTAGCAGATTCTGGCACGTAAAGCTCATAGGCTTGGTCTTTCAATCAGCGGGAGAGATGCGATCCCTTTGATAGCTTCACCGCTGCAACGGAATTTGATGGATCATTGGTCAAATCAGGAAAAATCTGCTGGGGCACTGTAGTCGTCACAGGAAGGCCTCAACCACCTTCCTCGAAGCCAGGATGTGCTGGGGGAGCCGTAGACCAGATGGGAATATGGCTTTGATCAGATTGTGGCTTCAGAAACAGGCCCAGGTTTGACAATGTATTGTTGAAGTGTTGTGCGGATGGGCGAGTCGAAATTCGGAATCTGCATAGTTGAGACGTCTGGAAGGAATGGGACCGAGAGATCATATATCCTGGTCTGACAGGCCATGGGCTATACCAAAACCTCTTAAGGATATTCTGCGAGTTGTAAGGATCTGCAAGCTGCCATGAAATCAGTAATGCAGTACAGAGGTCCCTGCCGTTGCTATTGTTATCGAGAGGCTGGTCTCCTCCCCCAATCCATGGACTTGCAGTAGTCGTGGGAAAGGCCGGATGGTCTATTTGGCCCTGAGGCTGGAAAAGCTGCTGATTCCCCATTTGATGAGGTCTCTCATTATCGAAAGCGACATCGGCAAGATACGCCTCGTACCAAGTGTTCTGGACAATGGGAAAGGCGGAAACGAAGTTTGGTGGAATGGATACAGGGGAAAGATCGCATACATTTGCTAACCAATCCACAATGTTCACCCTATGCTGACTTTACTCAGATAATCAAGACGAAAATACAGAAAAAGTCACGTCAAAGTTAGACGTATGCTCAAGATTGTTTGATCACGGTCCCATACCATTCTATGTGCGCATTGTACATTCTAACAACGACACTCGGCACCAAACAGGTATCCGGGATTCCAATCAGGAAACTGAGATGAGGCAAGGGCACGGGGCTGTGACCAACCGTCAAGGGGAGCTGCAAACGCCCAGTTCCATGGACGCTCAAGGCGCACGCAGTGAGTAGAGCTATTCAAAGCGACCGCAAGACAATCAGGCAGCAGTACGCCATACCCATTAACTTCACAGCCTGACTTCCAAGACCAACCCCCTGCACAAAAACCCCCAACCAACCATGACACGCCTTCGCGCGCCTCATCTTCGGGTGCGCGCCGCCACAGCTCATGACCTCAGTGCCATGGCAACGATTGTTTACGAGGCAATGCCATCAGACCCTCAGTGGAACTACAGGTTTCCCCTCCAGAAGAGATTCCCCGAGGACAACTACGGATGTACTCGCCAGATGCTCAAGTCGATGCTTGAGACAGACGGTGTTTACATCAATATTGTCACCTTTCCTTCACCGTGTCTGCACGAGGACGAAGAGATACCTGCGGCCGTAGCTGCATGGGAGGTGGACATCAACTGAGACAAGAACTACTCCACGCAGCCAACAGGTCAGTTCCCCCTCCAACATTACTGCTACCAACCCTCAGCATTCCATCTTTTACACGCGACTCACATTGAACCTGAGGGCAGAAAAGCCAGAATGTCGTCGAGATGCAAACATTGAGCACATGAATGCCTTCGCCACTGCCCTCCAGTCGGCCAAGAAGTCGTACTCCGACAGCAAATACCAGTCTCATCACCTCCACCTGCGCATACTTGCAACCCATCCCGACTTTCAACGCCGAGGTGCAGCATCGGCACTCTGCCGCTGGGGAGTTGAGTATGCAGGGGAGCGCAAACAGCCCGGGACGCTGTTCGCAAGTCCCATGGGCCGGAAGCTCTACACCTACTTGGGATTCAAATATCTAGGGACGGTCCCGGTTCAGGTTGAAGGGGAGGATGAGAAGCTTTCCATTGGGGCCATGATGTACTCTTATCCGGATGAGGGTGATATCTCTCCACCAGTCGGTCCGGATGATGGAGTCCAGCAGCTCAGGGAGTGAAGAATCGCTTGGATGAAAGGCATTAGACTTTCCTGCGAATGGGATTTGTCACTGAGAATGAGATAAATGCTAGTCAAGGGGGATGAGACTGAGTAATAGACTGATGATCCTTCCTTTGGAGAGGATGACGGCCTTCCAACAACCTTCTATTTCCCTCTTCCTTCCCTAGCTAGATGGGATTTAAGATAGGATTCTGCGTTATTAAGCAAGACGTGACAACTTGAGATGCTCTGGGGCGGATTAGGCTAATGGAGTGCCTTTGAGTCCTTGCCCCTGACTGGAGCACATTCCATTGATAAGATTGTGCTTTTAGTTCTGGTGGAAGTCTAAACTAAGACAAGTCGGAATTTAAACGAAGTTAATCAGCCAAGACAGACCCGGCCTGGGAACGCAATGGATATGTCCAATATCAATGGATGTAAGTCCGGCATCGCCCGGCCACTTCCTGTGAGAGCCGGCTGAAGCGGGGTTGAGCTGGGTCCCCCTTATCGCCCATGACATCAAACCCCAAGCTTTCTCATGACCCACCCGTTGGATCAGAAGCGAGCTTAAGACAAGGCGGAATTCCAGCGGTTCGGGAATTTGCGAGCTCAACATGAAGAAAGCAACACATACGGAATTTGAGCGATTCGACGACCAAGGCAAACTTCCATCAGACAACTTGAAGAGCACAATGGCACCCCCAAAGCGCAAGGCGTTCATCAACGTCGACCTAGGAGAAGGATATGGCAACTTCAAATGCGGCCCAGATGAGGAGCTTATACCGATGATTGACCATGCTAACATTGCATGTGGTTTTCAGTGAGTCTCAAGTTTCGCATGCTGAGTGGTCTCGACGTAGGAATGCTAACAACATCTCAGTGCCGGGTTAGTCCACATACTCCACCTGCAAGGTTAGAAAAGATTGGAATCAGAGCACTGTCTCTAACATCGTGTTTCTAAGTGATCCTTTGCACATGCTCGAGTCCGTACGTCTGTGCAAACAGCACGGAGTCAAGACCGGCGCCCATCCGGGTCTTCCAGACGTGCAGGGGTTCGGCCGCCGTGAGATGAAGCTGGCGCCAGAGGAGCACACGGCCAACATCATCTACCAAGTCGGCGCACTCAAGGCCTTCCTCGACGCCGAGGGCATGGAGCTGCACCACGTCAAGCCCCACGGCATCCTCTACGGCATGATGTGTCGCGACCCAGAGGTCTGCAAAGCCGTCTGGGCCGGCGTGCCGAAGGGTATCAAAGTGTTTGGCCTGGCCGGGACGCACATGGAGAAGGTCGCCAACGAGATGGGCATTGAGTTTGTGGCAGAATTCTACGGGGACGTCAAGTATACTGCCGAGGGAGCTTTGGTGATCGACCGGAAGAAGAAGCCGTGGAAGGTCGAGGATGTGAAGAAGCACGTACGTCAGCAAGTTGAAGACTCGGCGGTAACGGCTGTCACGGGCGAGGTGGTGCATCTGCCGACGAAGGACTACGCCGTCTCCCTGTGCTGTCACTCGGACTCGCCGGGCTGTGTCGAGATTGTCACGGCGGCTCGGCAGGTGGTGGATGAGTACAATAAGGCCAACGGCTTTGCATAGAGAAATGCGGCAGAAGGTCAAGTACCACTCAAGGACATGATACAGCACAAAACTAGTAAGTATGAGACACATTTATTCTCGAACCCGTGATAGGATGAGACTGGGATGTCTTTGAGCTCCAGACAGAGCTCAGTCCGAATACTTTGTCTGCTTTTCATTTCTTGACCCAGTGGCGTACACACCCAGGCCGACATATGTGACAAAATGCACAACTACGGGGGTACTGTCCAACGAGAACGCGAATGTGGCAGTGAATGGGGGGTACTTACCGTACGTGCGTCTTTAAAAACGGTGCCCTCTGGTGCCCCTTCTGCAGTCAAGTTGTAGCTATACGCCCGCTTTGGATCCAAATATCGCACATTTGCAGCCCCCATGTTTACCTTCCACATACAGGGACTGTGAGGCTGCGAAACCCGGATTACGTACGCCCAATTTTAAGAGGATTGTGACGCGACCGAGGATCTACGACCCCCTATTGAGTTGGCAGAACCGGTCAGATTTTTCCTTGCACGCAGATGTGTGCTTTTTCATCCAACAGCATCGTTTCTTGAGGAGAAGAAGAGGAAGGCTCACAATCGCCTACATGCTGTCAATATAATGCAAAGACTTTACCAACATGCATGAGGAAATGCAAGTCGAAAAGAGCTGCCTAATTAAGGGCACTAGCGCTCAGGATTCGCCCCGTCTTAAAGGTAGACTTGATACATCAGCGGTGATATGCAAATACATAATTGATGCGCCAGAACTTCAACCACTGCTTGAACTTTCTTCTTCTTGAACGTGTGAATCAGACCGAACCACTTCACACCAAGCTTTAGAGACATCGACCATGACCGACAAGGAGCTCTTCAACCTGGAAGAGATGTGGGAGCAGGCCGAGGCTAGGTTCAACAGCCGTACCGGAACTCCCCTGCATCTGAAGTGTGCGACTTGGAAGCAATTCATTGAGGAAATCAAGAAGATGCGTGATTCAGACACATCCTCAGCTCCCAATGATAGATTGGAAAGGGCTAAAGAATCCGGCGTCAAGAGGGTTCATTGCTTGAGACTGGTCGGTGGTGTGGCCGCCAGAGCCGGGAGTTTGGTATGCTCGCAGGTGCTCTGTCTTTGCGAAACCTCCAATCTGGTGCTGACCCTACGCAGGTCTCTGGCCCATCCGAGACGTGCTTCAACGCCCTTGGTGTTCTGCTGGATATTGCATTGAAGATCCGCGATTTCCACAAGACAGTGGCTACAATGTTTGAGGTCTTGGGGCCAGCGCTGTCGGTGTACGAGATATACAAGGACAAGGACAAATTCGACAATATTCACCCAGCAGTAGACCGAGCAGTCCACGACATCATGATAAGCTTCGTCGACATCTGTGGCTTATACCAAAAGCTTCATGGGAATAAGTCGAAAGCGAAAAGCTTTTGGACCGATTTCAAGGCTGCGATTCTAAATGACGACTCCGGTGTGGGTAGCGAGATGGAGAGATTCAAAACGTTGACCCAAGTCCATAGAGATGTCGAGGTAACACAGACTCTCAACGAGGTTTTGGAAACCAACGACCTTGCCGCCAATATGCTTCTGCAATTCACAGGTTTTCAACACGACGTGTCCATCCTGAGAAATTCAGATGAGGAGCGGATGTTGCAAAAAAGACATCAACAACATCTGACGGTGATCAAGGATAAGCTCGGATGGAACGAAAGCGCAAGCAAGCAGTCCGAAGCGACCCCGAAGAAGAAATTAGACAACATCCCTGACGGAACAGCAAACTGGTTCAGGACCGAAGAACAATTTCTTGCATGGATGAAAACGAAACCCGTAGGTGAGACGCAGTCTCGGCCACTCTTCGTATTGGGAGGTCCTGAAGACACCGGAAAGTCTGTTCTCATGTCGGCTATCCTCCGGCATTCACAAACCACGCCACGTACCAACAGTCCACTGCGCAACCTGGTCGCTGGGTACTTTTTCCCTCCGTCGTCTGGCACCAAAGATGAGGACAGGCACCCAGTCAGAACAGCTCTCAAATGCATCGCAGTACAGCTGGCAGGGCAAGACAGTGTCTTTGCAAGGACCTTACGTCAAAGATGTGATGATCAAGCTGTTATTGACGACGTTATCAGAAACGGAACGTACCAGCAACTCTGGGCCTTTCTCGGCATCGGGATCCCTAAAGACAATACGGCGCATTACATCATCATTGACGGCTTTGCAAGCCTTTCCAAAGAAAAGGAGTGCGAAGAGCAGATGAACCAGTTGTTTGGTATCTTGGGCACGCAACTCGAATCCGATAGGAGAGTACGAGTGGCAATCTCGGTGAGGTCGACCATGATGTCACTCATGCCAGATCACACGAAACGGAGTTCATTCGTGGTGGACATCGTCCAGAAGAGCGCAAAAGATATTCAAAAGCTCACCTATGACCAACTGAAGGAAAAGGACCTATTCCAGGATGAAGAACATCGAGAGATACGAGACTTGGTCGATCAGATCGCAGCTAAAGTTCAAGATGATTTCAGCAATATCGTTACTGTTGTGGAACAGGTCAACAAACTCGTCGATTCATGCGAATCCAGGGAAGACATCAAAAAAGCCCTCAAGCCTTGCAGCACCGAGTTAAGTGCCTTATCTGATGCAATCAGACGGCTGGAAACTGAACTTGGAGCCAAAGAAATCGATGAACTGCAGGAGCTTTTGCGATGGACAATGTTTGGTCGACAGAAATATTGCTCACTAGACGAGTTGAATGGAGCATTGGTGCGCATCAATCTATCTGGTTTTTGGTAGGCTTTTGCTAACACAAGGTCCCAGTGGCTCAAGTTTGGGACCGCAAACACACGCAAGACGCAAAAGAAGATGGCAGCCAAGGGCAGGTACTCCGACATCTTTACTCTCGACGAGGACCAGGACGTCTGGACCAAGAATAATATGCGCGAGCTACTTCGGCGCCCTGAAAGACAACTTGGAACTGATGAGACACCGAAGATCACGGCCAGCTTTGAAATCACCAAAGGGGGCCTGCAAAGCGTGCAGACGTTCTGTTGGAGCCTATCCCAGCAAGTGGCTCGACTGAGCTTCAACTTCGATCAGGCCGCTCTTGCGGCGGGAAATGTTCGAAAGAGCTTCCGACTCAATGAGGTCGATGCCAATATATCCATGCTCCGTTCCACATTCAAAATCCTTGGGGCAAAACCAAATCCAAGGACGCAGCCGCTTGGCAGATATGCAATGGCCTATTTACCACAGCATATTGAACGTCTTGGAGATGTAGACCAATTGGAACGACAGGAAAAGATCGACATAGCAATGGGATTGTATCGAATCTTCGTGTCCGGAACGTCGTGGACACACATTGGGAAATTACTGACAGCTCAGATCTGTGGTGGCATAGTGACGACAAGGAAATCACAACAATACGGGAATTCATCCGCAAACAGCCTATCCTCGACAACTTGGACATCAAAGACCAAGAGTGGTTGGTGGATGGCGTGGTCGAGCAGGATGAAGTTGAAGTGATGCTCGGGGAGCTCAGGAGACACCCAGCAGAGGAAGCAGGAAAAGGACGCGGATCTACCATCACCACCCAATTCAGAAGACCCCACACGCGAAAGGCTACGCAAAGCATGCAGCAAACTGCGAAGCCCCAAAAACCACAGCCTTTAGGAGATGGACTGCCACACCTGCGGTGAAACTTGGGATTTCTAAAACGACTTCTACCGCTGCAAGTACTGCCGCAACAGGATGCTTTGCCAACGCTGTCACGAAAGCTTCAAGGAGGAACCATTTGCCTCGAACCTGAAATGGGTGGAGGAGCTGGCGTGTCAGAAGGACCACGACTGGCTTTTCCTGCCGAAATGGACCAGAGAAGCATACATGGCAAGCTTAGCCGGCAAGGTGGTGACTGGAGGTCGCGTGGACAACAAAGTGCGCGCGTCTGTGGTGAGCTTGTGCTCGTATCCGACTGGTTGAACGGAATGAAAAAGGAATGGGGCTGGCCAACGCAAGATGTGTCGGAGGAAGAAGAATGATGTTGCTGGGTATTTGTGTGGAGTTTCTTTCCCCCTTGTGGAAAAGGGTCGACATGAAATGCTTTTGAAATGAAACCGAGTACTTCCCCAGGAGCCGAATAAAATGCAAAATCGTCAAGATCTCAGGAAAAGTAACTACAATAAAACACGCGGTGCGAGATTCGTTATATCCTGCCGTATCGGCGTGCACCTGGAGGGAAACCTCCACTCTAGTCCTGCACCAGTTGCATGGTAGTCAAGTGGGGACAGAGGTGCGCTTCCAACACACGGAATAGATCTATTTTCTGGAATCTATTTCACCTAGCTCTAAGATTCGCTCTCTCTGTCTAATTCAGATGGTGAATTGCCGGCGTCGTCGGTGTAGCACGAATCAACTCGTCTTCGCTCGGTGGCGGCGAAAGCTGCTCGACCTGCCGCTTCGACCGCCAATGCACCGTGCCGTACCTGTACAGCTCCCCATACGTTCCCGGTCTGTGGTCTGCATCCTTGAGACCGTCCCTCTTTATCAAGTCTCCCAGCGCAGGCAGACCTCCTGCTGAGTTGTGGTAGACTTTGTACATGTGGCTGTTCTCCAGCATGTCGACCACAAATCTCTCAGCAGCAGCCCTCTTCTCCATGCAGGGCTCGTCAAGACGGGTCGTGAAGTACTCGACCTGCCTCGCGCCGTCGTAGTCCGTCTTGATTGCTCCGAGAACGCCATTCTGGATACCCTCGACCATGAAAGCCCTCTTCTCAAAGACCTCACGCCCATTCCAGCTCGTTTCAACGTCGAGGAGGTTTCTTGTCCGGTCGCCAATGAGCATGTGGGCCACATAGTCGCTCATCTCGAGGACCTTGTCCTCAAAGTTCCAGTCTGACATGCCGTCGGCGATACCGATTTCCTGGACCAAGGGATGCTTATGGAAGCCACGTTCGTTGGTGCGTCCGTTCCACAGCTCCTTGTACCCGTTGTGCCAATTCTTGATGAAGAGGGAGCCCTTTCTCGCGGCCAGCATGAAGTTTCCGAAGCTGCCCCATTTCTTCCTGATCTGGCCGGTGATGATCCACAGTCCGACCTCATATGAATCCGAGCTCGAGAGCGAGTTCCAAAAGAGGTCATCAAGGTGAGTGTGCAGCATGTTCCCGACGTCCATCCAGACGCCGCCGTGCTCGAATAGCAAGGGGAGGCGTATCAGATCTGACGTGTGTTGGGCCTTGTGACCTCCGTCCATGGAATTGTTGATGACACAATCCGGGAACCAGGATTTGTCGACAAAATTGTAGATGTTATTGGGTGAACCGTCGACGAGGTCGACGACGCGGACCGTCCAGCTAGGGCCAAGCTTTCGCACCCAATTCAGGACGGTGCATCGGTAGCTGGGGTACATTGCGTCGAGGCCCTTGTCCCAGAAGGCCCATACGTTCTTCTCCGATGTGACGGGTCGGAACGAGCCGAGCTCGGCGATGATGTCTGTGTCAGACCGTAGGTCAAGTTGGGATCGCGGTACCTCTTCGAGGCTAGTTGCTCCTTTTGGGATAAGAAAGTACAGCATGTTGATGGAATTACTGCTTCTTTGTGAATGGTTGGTGTTGGATGTTCTTCTTTGGATGCTCTCATGGTCAAGAATTCTTTGCTCTCTGGGCGACGCTTCTTATATCCTTAGACGTCTATACTTCAGGAAGACCAGATGTTGCTGCTGATGTAACCAAGGGCCGCACATTCCTTTCACTCGCACTTCGCCGGTCTTGTTTTGGAATAGCGGCGATGAATCATCTCAGCTCATACCACAACGGCACTGGCCGATCAGGGGTAATCGATGTTGGCTTGGCGCTAGTGACGGGGAGGAGGCGCTAGTGCGGTTGGATGGGATCTGTGCTGAGTTATGGTCTCTGACCGTTGTGGCAGTGTGCGTTACCACAGCCACAAGAGTCCAACACTTCACATTATGGCTCATCGTACATTTGGACCAGCTTCAGAAAAAAAAAAAAAAAAGAAAAAAAAAATTTACGACTAAAGGAATGGCATGCTTATGAACTCAGTCAATGTGGCATCTTAAGGACTGCAATGTCGAGGTACATAAGCCTGATTTCCCGCACAATATGGACGGACAGAAGAGACGGACAGAACAGCATCTCACCAGAACGCAACAAGTTCAATTTAGTTGGCCGTCAAAGTCTCATCTTATAAAAATACACCATGATTTACACGAAACCCAAGTCAGATTACGTCGATCTCGACACAAACTTTCAACCGCTTCCCAAGTACGGCCGCCTCTCTCAGAAGCATCCTGCCTACGAGTCCGCCGAAGAAGCCATCGCCGCCGGATTCTCACAACTCTACTCCCTGCCAGATTTTGTGAGTTTTCGAGGAGCTGCCGGCGACGCCGATGCAACCATCCCTCCTGGTGGGCCCGACCGGTATCGAGACGTCACCACCCAGCTCATGTACTTCACAACTCGGGACGGCCACAAGGCGGAGCTCAAAATTTACAAGTCGCCCAATGTTGAGCCAAATGCGGTCCTGATGTATCGTATGCATGGAGGTGGTGAGTAAACTGCAACATTTTGACTATATTGCTTGAAACAGGGAGACCAGGTTCACTGACCCTCCTTTCCCCAGCCTGGTGTGTGGGACGCCATGAGGTTGATGGTGCCGAGAATGTTTACGCTGCCACGAATAAGAATATCGTCGTTGTCAGCGTCGACTATCGATTGTAAGTATAGGTCGATGCGTTTGCGGCCTTGGGAATTGACTATTCCTGCTAACCCATGAGTAGGGCACCAGAGCACCCGTTCCCTTGTCCGCTTAATGACAGCTACGATGGCCTTTTGTGGGTGAGTTGTACAAATGAACACATTTAAGTAAACCATATTGCGATCTAACAATTTTCTTCTTCTTCCTTAGTGTAAAGAAAACGCAACTTTGCTAGGAGTAGACCCGGAAAGAATTATCCTTAGCGGTTCCAGCGCGGGAGCCAACCTTGTGAGACATGATTACACTAAGTCGTCCCTTGTGGACCCAACCGCTAATTTTCTTCAGGCCACTGCCTTGGCTATCGAGTGCAGAGACAACGGTGTCACCGGCGTGATTGCTCAGGTCCTCCATTTCCCGGCGACCTGCCACCCCAAATTCTTTCCCAAGGATACATACGAGTTCGGGAGCTACATTCAGAACTGCGAAAATCCAGTCCTCAGCACGCTGAGGTATGAGGCGTGTCTCGACATATACATCCCAGACGCCGTTCCCGACCATCGTCATTCGCCACTTGTTGCAAAGTCACTGAAAGGCTTGCCACCAACATGTGCGTACCCACCAAACCCTTTCCAGACGGATCAATGACCTGACTCATCGATAACATAGTGATACAATGCGCAGGGTTTGATATTTTGCGGGACGATGCCTTTGCCTATGCAGAAGCTCTGCAGGCTGCGGGTGTGAATGTCGAAGTTTTCGGTTATCAAGGGTTGCCACACTGCTTTCCAGTTATTCTGGAAACAATATCTGAGACTTCTAACTTCTACGAAAGGTATCAAAGGTTTCTGAAGGAGCATTCGACGACTCGAATAAAGACACATAACTAGTAGCATCATATTCTAGGAATTGAGTCGTTTTACCAGACGAGAAAAAATCATCGTCTTCAGATCAGATAAAGCGGAGTTGGCTATGTATGCAAAGCTAATTGGATATATAATTGACTGGAATACGTGTTGCTAGCACAGCGCATTTTTCACGGTTAGCCCAAGAGTAGCATTCCTACTTATTTCAGTTCATTTTAAAGAGGTTGGTGGTAAGCTTGATTAATAGGGGAGGGGATTGGCTGTTAAATTCGATTCTCTTTTCTTGCGCAAGTGCGAGCTCAGTTCGTGCCCACCTGCGACATTCCAGGCACGCTGTCGTGAGACAGCGCTGAGCAAGACACCTCCAACAGTTTCAACCCCCTTAGAATCCTGTTTGAGCCCAGCAAAGCAATTTTGCGAGGGTCAGAGCCTCAAAGGTAGTACGGCAGGATGCCCATATTGGTACCAAATTCCGCAGGAGGGAGGGCATCCGTCTCGGGGTTACACAGCATACAGCCTGCTGTTGCTTATCAACGAGTCCTGACGAATGGAGCCACACACATATTGTGGGGTGCCATTTTTCTCGGCTGGCTGTACGACATGTGTAAGCAGACTGCCCTTCTGTCTAACACATGTATGCGTCCTTTTGGATCTCTCTGACCACCGAACCAATCTAAACCAACGAAGGCGCGGTAACACAGGAAAGTTGACATGGTCATGAAGAGATCTGACCTCCCCAATGGGGGCTCGCCGCCCCCACCACCACCTACTCCTTCCCGAGGAATTTGCCACATTGATGTTTCCTCTGCGGCCGATGCCGAACCACTCATAGAGTCGTGTACTGGACAAGCAAATGCCGTACTTCCAGACGTGGAGGTTTTAGGAGGCTTCCCCGCCCGCGGGCATCCCATCTACGCTGGTTTACATCTGTGCCTCGTGGTGAGCGCACTGACATTTGATGGCCGGGGACTGGAGACTTTGAAGATCTCAAATTGTTTCTGACCTCCCGTCAATTGGGCCAACGGTGCTTTAGTTACAGTTGCACAACCGCGTCTAGGTTCCCTGGCCTGGGGTTTGTGCCATCCGTGGGGCCGTTTCGTCGAGCACAAGGGAACCGCCTATTGAGCAAGACTAAGCAGGCATAGACGGGGCCCCAGATACCCCTTTGCCATTATTACTTGTGCTCTGCGCGACCTTGAAGGTTAGAAACTAGTTTCCTCTGTTGTTTCTGCTGCTCGATATGACCCTGCACTCTGATACGAAATAACTAATTTGTGCGCTTCAGCCTTCTAATGACCACTAGCAGTTCTCCCTCGACGATATCAACTCTGCGGACTGACTCTCAGCCACCAGGGTCGGCACTGACCACAAGATGTCGTCCGGCCCACGCGTAAGAGGGGACCCGTGGCTGATCCAGGTACTCACACCTGTCGCCATACTAGTCACTGCCGTCGTCGCCGTCCGCTTTTCTCTGCGGTTTTCGAGGCGGGCAGGCTTCTGGCTCGACGACTGGTTCATCCTCGCCTCGTTGGTTCTTGCGTGAGGCATGTATACCATATCCGTCCTAAGCGAGGAATTAGCAGGCATTGGGACGCCCTTCAGCGTCAATATGACTACTGATCCAACCATGACTTGGTTGGGACACCTTCTCAAGGTAAATAAGGGGCCTAAAGAATATCCTAGGCAGATATTGAGACCAGTGGAGAATGAAGAAAAGGAACTAAAACGACTAGCTAACCAGCGCCTACGCACACAGCTCCTCTACGCCGCCCAGATCATCTACGCCGGCGCCATCATGACAGCCAAACTCAGCATCCTCGCGCTGTACTGGCGTCTATTCCCGACCCCCTTCATGAAGTGCAGCTGCGTCGTCCTCGCCGTGCTGACGGCCATGTGGTGCGTCGCGGGCGTGCTGGTCGACATCTTCCAGTGCACGCCGGTCGGCAAGGCCTTTGCGACGTCACTCACGAGCGACGGCGGCCGCTGCATCTCCCAGACGGGATACTGCCTCGGCATGATCATCCCCAACATCCTGATCGACGTCATGATCCTCTGCCTGCCGACCTTCGAGGTCTCGAAGCTGCACCTGCCGCGCGGCCAGAGGTGCGCCCTGGCTAGCGTGTTCCTCCTCGGAGCGGGTGTCACCTCGGCCGGCGGCGTGAGGATGTACTACCACCTCGAGCTGGTGGAATCGGGGACGGGCGGGGACTTTGACTTTACCAGTGAGTTTTCAGGCTCTTGAGGCTTTTCCCCGCCCCAACGGAAGGACATGGTACTACTACACGGGGAAGTCGGCTGCTAATGATACCCGGATGGGGACCTAGTGGCCCTGTTTAACCCGCAGCTGTGGATGACTCTCGAGCCCGACATGGCCATCATCTGCGCCTGCCTGCCCGTCATGCGGCCACTGGTGACGATGCTCCTGGCCTCGCCGCTCTACCTTTCCATCACCTCGTACCTCACTGCCGGCTCGAGCACAGGCAGTAGCGCCAACAATGGCAAGCTCGCCGCCTCGAACACGATCGGCGGGTCGTCGGCGGCCCCGAGCAGTGCGGCGCGGGGCGGCGCCGGGGACAACAACACCGATTACCGGGCGAGCAACCACCACGAGCACCCTTCCGAGTACGCGCTGTCGTTGTTCGACTCGTTGGAGTATCTGAGAGACGAGGACGTGGAGGCCGGGCGGCTCGTGCGACGGGACGCCGGAGTCTGGCCCTCGCAACGGGACAGTAGCATCGGGTGCCAGACCCAGGTCAGCAGAAGCGAGAGTATAGGACCCGATGACATCCCCCTGGGCGCGATCTCGGTCAAGACTGTTGTGGATTGTCGTGAGACGACAAGTAGTCCTCCCATGAGGGGCTAACTGAGCCAGCCGCGGATACAAAATCATTATTAATACCATTTTACGTACCATGGATACAATTTCCATTGCCTTCGCATTAGCATGCTACTGAGATTAAAGGTTATCAGCACGCCTTCGGGACTCCGAACTGGGGACGGATCAAGAGAAACCTAATGCAGAACGTCCATTGACTCATTAATTGCATCACTACTGCCCCTTATCAAGATTGTTCATCCAGCGGGGTCTGGGCACAATTACATATCGGCCGCTGGAACATGCGACTGTTCCGATTAATGTCTTCTACAATCTAAGAATCAATCATCGGTAGTTTACTACTGTTATTCATCACAAAAAAAAAAAAAAAAAAAAAAAAAAAAAAAAGAAAACCCTACTACTGCCTACTCTATGTCGGTAGAAGAAGCTCCAGCTTTTCCTCAAGCATAGCTCGCTCCGTCCAAGGGAAGGCCATTGTTATGGACTGATAAAAGGGGGGCGAATGCAGCTGAGTGCGTTAAGTGAACAGTGGAATTACACACGTGCCAGAATTAAAGTTCATCCTTGAACAGTCTAAATGGTTCGAGAGATAAAGCTCATGTGGGGCATTATCTGGATCAAAGCAGGAAGTGCTGCCGGACACCTAGTGGCTCTCAAACCTTCCCCGCCTTCCCAGGCATAATAGCTTTAACTCTTATCTCCTCCACCCGTCCCTCTCGGCTACACATGCCAATCATGGCAATGAAGCTATCTCAGGGCTATGACGCAGGTGGGTTTTTGGGGTTCGTCCAAGCTGGATGCTGCGGGGAAACCCTCGAAGTTGGTTGGAGATGGTGGTCCCCTCCGACCGAAGTCTCGGGACCCGCATCAGGAACCATATATCGTACGTAGGGTGGTGTCGTGTGCCGGTGGAAGACTAATCTTGTTCATGAATTTCCAACCTTGGCCGTCTTGCTGGCTGCATGCTGGAGCTTGTCTGCCGCCTGTAAAACACCTACAACCAGATAGTTTGCGAGAATGGAACAACTCAACACACTCCTGATAGCCAACCGAGGGGAGATAGCAGTCCGTATCATCAAGACAGCCAGGCAAGTTCACACATGAGTGGCACTTTAAACCATGTATTCATTGTTCCTCTCCCTCGGACTAGCTAACGCTCCCTTCTCAGACGCCTTCGCATCAAGACCGTAGCCATCTACACCGAGCCAGATTCTGCATCGCAACACGTCGCCGAAGCAGATATTTCCTATCTCCTCGACGGGGACGCCACGAGGGCCTACCTAGACGGTGACCAGATCGTGCAGAAAGCCAGAACTGCCGGCGCACAGGCTATCATCCCGGGATATGGGTTCCTGTCCGAGGATGCCGGCTTCGCCCGCTCCGTCGCGGCGGCGGGGCTGCACTTCGGGGGCCCCAGCCCAGAGAGCATCGAGCAGTTCGGGCTGAAACACACGGCGCGCGAGCTGGCCCTGGCCGCTGGCGTGCCTGTCGTCCCGGGCACGCAGGGGCTGCTGGACGACGCCGACGACGCCGCGCGGGCAGCGGACGGGCTTGGCTATCCCGTGATGCTCAAGTCGACGGCCGGAGGGGGCGGGATGGGACTGCAGACATGTGGGGATGAGAGCGGGCTGAGGAAGGCGTTCCAGACGGTGCAATCCCGTGGCGCGGCCCTTTTCAAGAACTCAGGTGTGTTCCTGGAGAAGTACTACCCTGCTGCTCATCATATCGAGGTACAAGTCTTTGGCAACGGCCAGGGAAAGGTCGCGGCGCTCGGCGAGAGGGAATGTAGTATCCAGCGCAGGCATCAGAAGGTGATAGAGGAATGTCCCAGCCCGTTTGTCGCGCAGAAGCGGCCAGATCTGCGGAAGCAACTCTGTGCTGCTGCGGTGTCGTTGGCAGAGTCTGTCAAGTATGCAAGTGCAGGGACTCTTGAGTTTTTAGTGGACGACGAGAGCGGTGCCTTCTTCTTTCTGGAGATGAACACCAGATTGCAAGTGGAGCATGGTGTAACGGAGATGGTGTATGGAGTCGACCTAGTGGAGTTGATGCTTCGCCAGGTTGACACACAAATGGCAGGCAAGGGAGGGCTAGAGGAAGTCGAGTTGGATCACATCTCAAGATCATGTCAAGAGCCGAAGGGACATGCGATCGAAGTGCGAGTCTATGCCGAAAATCCTGCTAGAGACTACGCCCCCTCTCCGGGACTCTTGCAGGAGGTCATCTTCCATGAGCTTCCAGGAACACGTATTGATGGCTGTGTTCGAGCTGGAATTACGATCAGTCCACATTATGGTGAGTTGGAGCAAGCCTTTCCACGTACCGAGTTGCTGACGATTTGCCCCAGACCCATTGTTGGCGAAAGTGCTCCAGCATGCCGAAAGCAGATCGCAGGCTGTCGAGGAGCTTCAGACGGTGCTCTCAAAGTCATCCATATGCGGCCCCCCTACGAATCTCGACTTCCTCCTTGCAATTCTCAAGTCTCCAGAATTCGATGCTGGAAACACGATCACGCAGTTCCTTTCCACCTTTGTGTTTCGCCCTCCGGCGATAGACGTGCTGGTTGGAGGCTCCTATACCCTCGTCGAAGACTTTCCAGGTCGCCCAACCATAGGGAGAGGCTTCGGGCACGGGGGTCCGATGGATCCAATATCTTTTCAAATCGCCAACGCTCTTGTTGCTAACCCTCTTGGAAAAGAGGGCCTGGAAATCACCCTCACCGGCCCAGACCTCAGGTTCCTGGCGGATGCTGTCGTATCTCTTACAGGTGCAGCCATCTCCGCCACACTCGATGGCAAGGAATTTCCCATGTGGCGGAGGGTGAGAATATCTGCAGGGCAGCGCCTGACTATCGGGAAGACCTTGTCCAACGCCGGATGCAGGTCTTACCTTGCGGTCTATGGTGGCTTCCTGAATGTTGCAGAGTGGTTTGGATCCAAGGCAACCGTACCACTGACACTGGTCGGTGGGTATCAAGGTCGTCCGATAGCCACGGTCAGTTATCTACTCCACTAACTTCAAACTCAAAGCCTCGAATAATTAGTGAGGACTGACACACAGGGCTTGACAGGGAGACATTCTTCGCATCGTGGATACACTTCCCCCAGAACCAGAGACAAGTTTACCCAGGGAAATACCCGACAGCATTTTGCCCAAACACCAGGAGCACTGGGTTGTGCATGTCATGCACGGGCCATACTGCGAGGGATTCCTATCCCCTGAGGATATCGAAATGTTCTACAACACAAATTGGGAGGTCTCACACAATGCGGCTCGAGGTGGCATCAGACTCATTGGGCCACGTCCGAGATGGGCGAGGACGTCGGGCGGAGAAGGCGGCTCGCACCCAAGCAATGTCATCGAGTACGGCTACCCCATCGGAGGCGTCAACTTTACTGGAGACGAACCAGTCATCTTCCCAAACGACTGCCCTGATTTCGGAGGCTTTGTCTGTCCGTTCACTGTCGTGAAGGCGGACTACTGGAAGGTCGGTCAGCTTCGCGCCGGCAACACGGTCAAGTTCGTCGCCGTGTCCCTGGAGGATGCTCTCTGGTCGCGGAAAGCAAACGAGGCCTTTGTCGACAGCATTGCCAAGTGGCTGGCTTCCGGTTCATACGAGGCAGTGCAAAGGCTCGACGCCACGCCGATCCTAGAGGCACCTTCGTCGGTCCAGCCGGCAGTCATCAGGCTCACCGAGGCAACACCCAGCAGGCCACGCATCGCCTACCGCCAGGGGGGTGATGACTACTTGATGCTGGATTACGGTGAGTTGATGGCACTTAGACATCCGGAAGAGACACACACTGTAGTCTCTGACCCCTTGTTCTGCAGGAAATGGTTCTTTTGACATCAACCACAAATGTCGCATCACAGCACTCAAGCGCAAACTCGAAGCCGGCACCGGTCCCATCCGCTTTTCCCCTACTGGTGAGGGCATCTACAACACGGTCTGCGTCGGCAACTCCATGATGATCTACTACAACGGGCTGGCCATCCCCCAGTCCCAGCTCCTAGACTACCTCGCCGCCCTGGAGGACGAGCTCGGCGACCTGGGCTCCATCACGATGCCCAACCGCACGTTCAGGCTGCCGCTGACCTTCGCGCACCCCCGGCTGAAGGAGTCCATCGAGCGGTACATGGCGAACCAGAGGCCGTACGCGAGCTACCTGCCCGACAACTTCAACTTCGTCGCCGAGAACAACGGCATCACGCCGGAGGAGTTCCGCAGGCTCTGGCTGACGGCCGAGTTTGTGTGCATCGGCGTGGGCTTCTTCATGGCCCTCCCCTTGGGCCTGCCGGCTGACCCGCGTCATCGCCTCAACAGCCCCAAGATGAACCCATCCAGGACATTCACCCCAGAAGGGACGGTGTCCTGGGGTGGATCGTGTCTTGCTATTTATCCGGTTGACAGCCCCGGCGGGTACATGCTGAATGGTTTGACTCTTCCTTCTTGTGACAAGCTAGGGTACAAGAAGGGTTTCTCGCGGCAACGGCCCTGGCTGTACGAGGACATGGACGTCATTACCTTTTACGAGGTGAGCGAGGAGGAGTATGACCGTGAGATGGCATTATTTAGGAGCGGACGATACGAGTTCGAGGTCGAGTCCACGACCTTTGACATGAAACGACATAATGAGCTGCTGGACAGCGTCAAGGACGAGGTTGACGCTATCAAGAAGACGCAGGAGGAGGCCCAAGAGAAGATGGTGAAGCTTGAGAAAGAGCTCCTGGCTAAGTGGGACGAGGAGAAGAAGGCCAGCGGTGTGTCCATGGAAAGCATACAAGACTTGCTGGATGGTGAGTACAACCCTGTGGCGTCATTCCCGATTGGCCGAGTGCTAATATCAAGCGAAGATCCAAATATCGAGGCCATTGAAGCACCTGTCAACGCAAATGTGTGGAAGGTGCTCGTAGAGGAGGGGCAGGTGCTTGAAAAGGGCCAAGTTGTCACAATCCTGGAGGCGATGAAAATGGAGATCAATGTCGCTGTTGATGATCGCTTCGTGGGCTCAAAGATTGAGAAGGTGCTGATCCAGCCGAATGATATAGTCCAAAGTGGAAAACCCCTTGTCTTGGTCAGAACTTCTTGGTCAGAACTGGACGCTGAATAATCGAAGTCTTGCACAATGATTTGCGAATATTTGAAGAAAGTTAAACGTGGAATTACAACACAGTATCTTAGTTCAGAGTCAAATCTCCAATCACGGGCCTGTGATCGCTAATCTTGACCCCGCTCACAAGGTTACCCAGGGTCTTGTACCCGTTCACCGAGAACCGGTTCTTGCCCTGGGGGCCGATCCAGATGTAGTCGATGCGCGAGTTGTACTCGTCGTTGAACCCGGTGTAGGTCCCCGCCTCCCCGGTGCGCTGGCCGCTCGACGCGAGCTTGTACAGGTCCTCGACGTACCTCTCGCCCACGAGGGTCGTGTACGCGCCGTCCGCCTCCCCGGCGTTGAAGTCGCCGGTGAGCGCCACCGGCAGGTCCGGGCCGAACCGCGCGTCGACGGCCTTGATCCTGTCCACCGCCACGCCGATCTGGTTGGTCCGCGCCTCGCCGCTCGCGTTGTCCAGGTGCGTGTTGGCGTGGATGAACCGCCTGCCCGTCGCCGTGTGCTTGAACACGGCGATGGTGACGATGCGGTTGCTGCCCGAGCCCCAGTCCTTGGAGGGCGTGTCCGGCGTGTTGGAGAGCCACTTCGTCTCCGAGTGCTCGACCTGGAAAACGTCCTTCCTGTAGATGATGGGGTTGAACTCCCCGCCCTTGTCTCCGTCGTCGCGACCCACGCCGATGCTTGCCCAGTCGGAGCCGAACGAGGTCATGATGTCGTTTAGTTGTTTCTCGAGCACCTCCTGCAGGCCGATGACAGCAACGTTAGAGACCTCATTAGCCTGGTCAACTATAGACTCGATGGTTAGCCTCAAGGTTGGCAAGCAAGTGACGGTACAAGTGCCTACCCAGAGTGGTAATGACACCTGGTGCGCGGCATTGTGTCGCATCGCTGGCGCATGACAGTCCAAGCCAGTACCGTTCAACATCACCAATGCTGATATCGTCGTTGGCATAGCGAATGTTGAACTGGATGACCCGGAGCGGCTGCTGGGCGCGTACGTGAGCCGCCCCGAGCAGCAGAGCAGTAAAAGTCTTTGAAAGCATCTTGGTTCCGGTGAAGGATAAAAGAGTGAATGTGGTGAGAAAGAACGAGTGAGTGTTACATCTGAAAAGAGAGGCTGAGGTCAAGAGAGAGAATTGAATTGTAGATGCACCTTCCTCTCTTATTATAATTAATCACATCTGACCTACAAGAGAGTCGGTCGTACCGCTCATGCTATCCCTCCTTGAAAGCCAATCATTGCCGTCCTGTGTTTACAGGGCTTAGCGCCTTGGCGTTGAGTCTTGGCCATGCGCACGGCTTGTAAGGCTGATGGCTTAGAGACTGCCCCAGAGCCCACATGCTGGCCCTTTCAATTACGATAAACAAGAAACACCCTAACCAGCGATCACTGAGTCAGGCACTCAGGTGGCTCACGGTTGATCCTCACCCCTATTACGGCTCATTTAACCAGCATGATGAATTCCACCCTCCTTGGTAAAGAAAATCTGCTAGCGTTTCTAAAGGCAGTTAGCGGACCTAGTTTTATCTCTTGGCTCTCCTTAGCATCCAAAGTTACTTTTAAAAAGGCATCTTACTTATTTTGAGGAATATAAAAAGTATTAGGTTGGGCCTTAAGTAGTGCTTAGGCAAGGCATATTAACCATTTGCCATGCTTAACCTTTCGCCTTAACCAGCCCTTTCTTAATTTAATTATCAGCCTAAGAAAGTAATTTTAATTGAAAGGGCGTAATATAGGTGCTTAAAGATATTAAAAATTAAAGTAGGTCTGCTAGTTACTTTTGGAAACGCTAACAGATTTTCTTTACCGAGGAGGGTGGAATTCATCATCCCGTCATTTAACGCCGTAAAAACAACCACCGCTGCCAATGCTAGTCAACATCTGACTCGCACATGCCAAAAAATCTTCAGGATAACTGGTTCCTTGTTCAAGTGACCTCAAAGCCAAGCACTGCCAACTCCATGCTCGGTGCACTAGATAATCCTCAATGCTTCCCTGTCCCACGACATCATGCCTTCGTTGATGAGGTTGATCAGCTTGAAAGATATGAAGCTGCTTCCGAAAACAAACAGGCTAGCTCTCTCGAAGGAATCCAGGTTTTGTCTAAGAAGAAGCATTCTTGCCGAAACGTACGGTTGATTGTGTGTCCTGCTGTTGCTAAGAACAACAGGGACAATGACGTACGTTCACGCAGACCGTGGAGAATAAATTCATATCGAATGTCTTCATCCAAATCGAACCTGCCATGAGAGCCCAGTCCGGATGCGTCCAATTGGCTGTTCTCTGTTATTGAAAGTGCATCCTGTGGCAGGACGTTACCTTCGAGTACAAGGACCTCAGAGTCTCGACATGCGATGTCATACCACGGTTTCCGGATACGTGGCCCATCGTTATCGACCGCCTCGAAGGATATGTCCCATAGCAGAGACTCGAGCCGCTCGTCGCTGCCGCCACGGGCTTGGCCCAGCCATCCCGCCCAAGACCACGACGGGAACGACGGTCTTCTGCGGCTCATGCTTCCATGCACATGGCTCCAGCAGAGGCCCAGTGACAACTCCTGAGATACTGCCGTTCTTGAAGTTGGCGGCGGGGTCGGGAAAGGTATCCCGCACACGCTGGAGAGGGGCATTCTCCCGTGATGTGTCAGGTCATGGCGTACGTAAAATTGCAGGACACCGCGAAAGGCGGCGGCCGAGTCGTCTGGGAATGTCATCTGACGACTGGTATATTCTTCCACTCTGCGCCAGAAGTCGTGGAGCTTGCCCCCACCTTTGATTGTGTCATCTCCATCCGTTGTCAGCCAATTCTGCAGTGATCGCGTCAACGGCCCATAGTTGTACCTTGGAAATAAACGGCCAGCATTAGCTCTGTTGTCGATCACGGAGTCTGCGAAGTACCCTTCCCGCATAGAGATGTCCAGACGTTGAATTAGTCCATCGTTCTCGTAGGTTTTCTGACATTCGAAGTACAGGCCTGTCGCAGTGAATATGACGATGCGCCTGGAAAAGAATGCTTCCTGATATGTCCAGGCCCGAGTAGCCCACTTCGACTCGTTCAATATCTGTGCCGAGTGGGATGGCCAGTGAAATACTTCGACTCCGTGTTTCGTACGAACTGGGCCCAGATCTTCTGAGCGGGGACGACTGATTCCGACGAGACCATAGTTGGCATCTCCACCGGCGCCGTCGACAATTGTCCAAGCTGCGGTGCTGTAAATCTGATCCATTATCTTGATCTGTTGGGCTTTATGCACGGTGTCATCTTGATCGATGCAATATTGGTCAACCCAAAGATAGCGATACCCAGTGGCCAGGGTAACTCTAATCGCGTCCTCGATAGCTTGTGGCAGACCAGCGGGGAGACGTGCGTCCGATTGCATTGGGGGATGGAATGCGCTTCCCCAGACTTAGCTCAACGCTACGTACAATGGTAGATCGGCCTGGTCAATGTTCTTGGCGTCTATGACTATCCTGCTCTGGCAGTCAATGAGCCTCATGTCGGGGGGGCATTCATCCAACTCGAGCTCGCCCGGGCACCAGCCATGGGATGTCTGGCAACCCTCCAACCACTGCTTCACGATGGACACGTCGACTTTCGCAGAGATGGCTCTTGGCCGAAGATCAGAGGAAATGGATAGCCCTGATGGTTTCTGGTTGCTAAGTCTTGTAACGTCCGGGTGCAACTTGTGGTTTATTCCATGTATCTGTCGACCATTGATGATGACAGGATCCATGCCGTAGGCCTCATCGCCGTCTATATCCGGACCGACAAGAAGAAAATTGCGATCTAAGCCCATGCCCGTCTCCTGAAAACAGTACTGCGCCGAAAAGGCATAAAAAATTGATTATGCTACTCCTGAACGGGCTCGAGAGAATATGGAGGTCTCCATATTTCCTGTGTCGGTCGATCAGGTTGCACAACAGACAATCTGTAGCCCCGACAACACGAGACAGGCTTGCCAAGCGAGCTACACGCACACCGACGTCAGTCATCGGCGTGTATCGTCCCAATGATCCGGCTCGTTGGGCTAGCGCGTTCCGCTCAAATGAAAGATTCCTGCCAGCCATGGAGAGATCCAATTGCCGAAATTGTGCGCATAAGCGCGTGCCGGCAGATGTCGACTTTCGGTTCGTGACCTCCGCCATACTGCAGGGCACACGCGCCTGTGGCATGCAGCTTCAATGTTGGGCGGGAGATGAGTCCAGTGGTGACTGGCTAATGCCCCTGCATGCATGGCTTGATTCGAGGCTGATTCGTTGAGCATGACATTGTTTGCGTTATTTTGTGAGATGGACCTCGGGAGCTCTTTCTCTTTGGGTGATGTTTTATACAATCTGCATCTGCGTGCATACGCGAAAGATCAGATCTTCATGAGATGAGGGGCAGTACATATCCATGATCAATGCTTAGGTAAGCAAGCAGAGTTGCGTCCTCACACTTCGGACAACGCTGGGAACCAAAGATGGATTATCCTTAGACGCGATGAACTAATCTTTATGATTGACAGGTTGAAAGTATACCATTCAACTGGGGTCCTTTTGATTGGTCAAGGGGATCTAGACGTATACAAGTTGCCATTTGTCGAAGGTCATGTGTTCACTTCTCGCCATATAGATCGCATTCTTGGGGGCAGGAATCACCTACGCGGGAGTAATACCTAGAGGGTACCCATGAGTGGGTAAATCCTTCCCCTACGCATTCTGTATCAAGGCCAGGGACGCTGTTAGGTAGTGGACAGCTGCCAGAAGCACTTGAGTATATAATCCGGTCTTGTTATGATCTGGACTGTCTAGCCAACTATGATTTCAATATTATCCTCCTGTTATACGTATCTGGCCAGGGGCAAAGCCACGCCCATCATTCCTTTCCACGGGTCTTCTGGGCTAACATCTATGGCATGGCCACCGCACCCCACAAGCAGACTGTACTGGGACCGACGCTTCGCTCGTATCCATTCCCATGCAGGCGCGCTTCCAGTAATCGCAAGAGATTCCGTTGAGACCGGGAAATGTGGCGTGTTCAATGCCGAAGCCATGGAAAATGCATGCACGGGTTCACAAAGTGTAGCTCGACTTGTTATCCGCGTGGATCAATCGGATAATCAAGCGAGTAGGTGTTGCAGCCCAGGAACGTCGTTGCCTTGCGACGGGAGATCAACAAGTTGGACCACAGCAGAGTCAAACTCACAAGTGCCGGAATTCCTATGATTACCGCATAGATCCGGCAGAGGGCATGGGGAAGGCGAGAAGTCTCCGAACTGGTGTCAGAGACCCGGCAGCTCCTGTCGATCTGGGGGCTGGGCGCAGGGTCGGTATCTTCAGAAAGTGCAGGGCCGAAGCCGTCCTACTTTACCGAGGGATCCGATCTCAGAGTCTGATCTCCGATCCGTACGCTTTTGTGAGATATGACCAGATCGAGTGGAGATTCACAGGTTTCGTTTTCGGAGGCGATAACCGGAAGAGTCACCTTATATGACAAGATGTGACCGCGTGAAGCATGCACGAGGTAGCATCTGAGTTTGTGGGTAGCATGATACCTTGCCTGCTGCACAGCACTGCAGAGCCCGAACTTCCCTGCACACCTTCGGTGAGCCGAAGGCTAGGCCATGCATGGCCTAGTGTCGGGTGACAGTCACGTTAGGCGCGCGCCGATGGCTGGCCACGGTGCATCCAGTAGGTTTGTTCCTGGCCTGGCGGATGGCCTGGCGGACTGTTGGCTCTTCTCTCGATGTTTCATGGGCCCCAGCTAATCAGGGGCCACGCGTCAGGCACGCCATCCTGGAGGACATCTAACGCCAGCCTCCCGGAACTTGGAGCGACGAAGTATGGAATACGGGTAGCGAGCTAATCCACGCGCTCCCCGACCCGAATGCAACCTTACCTTAACCTCAGCTCTGCCCCACCAACCTGGTTAGACTTTCGCGCAGAAACAGACCAAGACGACGGTTCATTGCTTTTGCTCGACTCCCCACTCCTGACTCTCTCTCGCCCTTCTCGCTGTGAGGTCGGTTAGTGGGCCACTGCTATCGTAGTAGCGTCGAGCTTCTCGCTCATGTCAAAATTTCCCGCTCATGGTCTAGCTCAGCTCGCGTCTATTGCAACCCAACTCCTCAACCTCAAACATTAAAACGTTTGTAATAAGGGTGCGGCAGTTAATGCCGAAGTTTGCACGATGAGCTTTGACCTAGTTCACGACATACACGCGGTATATAGTCGTTCACGTATAGCCAGCTCCAATCATAATTCTGGCTAGAGTTGAGTTTGCTGGATCAATTGACCGACGTGATATTCCTCGTCATCGTTACGACGGCCAGTGTAGCTTGTCAGCAACAGCGGACAACACCGGCCTGGAATCGTCATTGGACCGTCGCCCGTCATGAAAGGAAGTCCATTCAGGGACGTCGTCAGCAAAACATTACCTCCGCCACATCCCGTCACGACTAAATCTTCATCTGAGCTGTATCCTGAATGGCTGGGCCAGCGTTACTAAACCATATTGCGTGACAGCTAGTGCAGCGAGGCAATTTGGCATTAGACTCGGAAACAAACATGTCATTCTCGGCACGTCAGCGGACCGCTCCTCGGTTGACAGCGCGAGGTTGCGGCAAAGTTTGGCTCTTTGGGATGCGTGGGGCCGGTTCCTGCAAGGTCTCGCAACGGCAAGGGGTTAGAAATGCAACTGCTATAGCTGCACATGAATATAGGAGTAATATTGTCTGTATCCTACAAGGTCACGCAAGGGCAAGGAGCTAGACGTGCAACGGCTATAGCTACATGTGAATATAGGAGTCGTATCGCCCTGAATTTCCACCTTGATTAATTTACAGTGTCTCTTCACGTCAAGGTAGATACGATGAGTCTGCAACGTTGAGAAGAACCCCGTCAGAATATATATCCACTATTAGCCATTCGTAATGCTCAGTAGCTCAGCTTCTTCCTCCTCCTTGCGTACCTACTCCCTTGATGCAGACGCTGGAGAAGCCGACGATCAAGACATACCTCGTGTAAGATCACCTGGGGGAATGTCGCTGCTGAACAAAATCTTGGCCGGGAAGTACGACTTTATGGCTCATCACCGGAAGACATCGGACCACGAGCAGCTCGGTGGCAATGCCTTCAGGCCAGAGACGAAGAGGTTGGTTGCTTGAGTTCCTGTCATCCCTTCCTCGGCTGCCAGCGCACTGTCATTTTGGACATTTGGAACACCTTGGCGGCCTCGCCACTGAATATCCCGACGGAACCTTTGGGCTGACCCACGCCTCTCTGTTTGTCTCTGTGCAGTCTTCCTGACGTACCAGAGAGCATTGAGTCTCCCGTCCCAACGAGACCCGATCGCTCCACATCGAGAGGAACTCGCTCTTTCTCTCCACACATGCGTAGCAAACGTTCAGGACTTTCGCTCCGCTCTACCGAATCGTCATATCAGACTCAGGTCACCACCCCCAGCCCCCCACCAACGGAGCTCGCGCTGCCTGCGCTGCAGGCCGCAATTGCTGAACATCCAGACGGTCTCGAGCCTCTTTGCGAGGAGGAAATCGAACCTGGCAGCTTTGACCTCGTCTTACCGGAGAACGGCGAAGACACCGGCCTGTACTCGCTCGAGGAGCGATCCGAGTTCCTATTCTCCTCGGAACACCTGAGGATATTATTTGGAGACTTCACGCTCTACCAGCGATTTGCCACTTTCATGAGCACCCATCGACCAAAATCCGTGCCCCTTCTGGTCTATTACCTGGACACCGTCAAGGCATTGGCGGCTTTCAAGTACGCCAATGCCATCAGTGAGGCGCTGGAGCCCCTGGACGCGTACGATTTCACGCGAGACAACGCCGCCGCACCAAAAACGGTGAACGAATGCCTGGAGAGGAAAGCCAATGCCGCATTCGATGTGCTGGCCCAGGAGGACCTGCCCGCTTTCATCACAAATGTGTGGATGCAGTTCGTCGAGGTTTCCATACGGAGGCGTATTGTGGGTTCCATGCCTGCTCACTTGAAGGAGTAAGTTCCTTTTACTGCCGCTTCTGGCCGTCTCTATAATTGAACGAGAAATTGCGCTGTAAACCCGGCGTTTCTGCTTCGAGAATGAGATAGATGCTAAATATGTGGGCTTGCCCAAATCTAGTATGTCGGAAGGTCTGGCCGAAACTTTCTGCCTCACCGACCCCTCCCGCCGCGACAACCCCATAATCTTCGCTTCTGAGGGTACGTATCGCGTTTCTTACAGTCTTACCAATGGATAACATGTTTTCGTGGCCAAAATAATGGCGGAATGACTTACTCTTCGTCAATAAACAGAATTCCACAGGACCACACAGTATGGCACCAAATACGTGATCGGCCGGAACTGCCGCTTCCTTCAGGGGCCCAAGACGAGTCCCTTCAGCGTCAGGCGCATAAGGGAAAAACTCGATGCTGGGAAGGAGCACTACGAAACATTCGTCAATTACAGAAGGGATGGGTCCCCGTTCATGAACCTGCTTATGTGCACCCCTTTGATGGACTCAAAGGGCAATGTACGATATTTCCTGGGTGCACAGGTGGATGTATCAGGGCTAGCCAAGGAGTGTGCTGGGCTGGATTATCTGAAGCCTTACTTCGAGACTCACTACGAAGCCGACGACGACGAACAAATTGAGGAGAGAACACCGGGGTCACAAGAAGAGGGGGAAGTCGAGCAAGAGGCCAAGGACGAGTTTCAGGAGCTGAGCGAAATGTTCAATCTGCGGGAACTGAACACTGTGCGCAAGCACGGGGGAGCGATGTACAGGGCCCTGCAGGGCCAGGAGCAGACAAACCTGTCGAGCTGGCCCAAGGAACGCGTCGTGATCGTCTCCGACTCGGACGGCGGCGGCAGCGGCGACAATGACGGCGGCGACAATGACGGCGGCGACAAGAGCAGCCCGGACGCCATCACAAGCCCCCTCGCGCCGCACAAGGCCCCCTGGGCAGCACAGGACGAGGCAAGCCTGCCGCTGCGCTCCAGGCCGTCGACCCCGGCGGACCGCAGCGCGCTCAACCGGGGCGGCAACATGCCAGGCGCGTACAGGAACTACCTACTTGTGCGGCCGTACCCGAGCCTCCGGATCCTGTTCGCCTCGCCGTCCCTGCGCATCCCGGGCATACTGCAGTCCAGCCTCATGGAGCGGATTGGAGGCTCGGGACGCGTCCGGGACCAGGTCCAACAAGCATTCGCCGAGGGGCGACGGGTCACCGCCAAGATACGCTGGATCTCCAGCCCTCGTCGGAATGTTGAGTATAGCCGTCCGAGATGGATTCACGCTACGCCTTTGCTCGGTAGCAACGGCGGGGTGGGCGTGTGGATGGTGATCATAGTCGACGAGGAGGAAGACGAGGTGGCGAGCAAGTCGATCAAACAGCAGAGGAAGCAGAGGCGGTTTGGGCTCTCAGCACCGCCGCTGGAGATTGACACATCAAGGGGAGCAACATGAGCAGAGACTAGTGGAATCATGTGGATGAAAGAAACGAAATACTAAGGAACTGGGAAGCAGCGAGAATAATCGCCGGATCTCGTTGTATTCTTTGGAAACATGGGCCCTGCGCGTATCAGCCGCCAAGGGCAAAGTCACGCGTGCTTGTGTGCGATTCGCAGTCGCGATGTAAAGTAGTACTGGTATTCCGATAACAGATCAACTCGTATTGAGGCACTTATGTCTGACCGAATATACAACCAGGGACAAGACATCCAGATGCAATGGCTTCCTCAGACTCTCGTAACCCATGCAATCCCGACCCGCACTGTATCCATTATTCGATCCAAAATTCCTACTCGACCCATGAAGTAGCGATCAGCTATTAGCTGTCGAAGAGTGGCCCATTGATATCGCGACTATATTTCTTTATCCTCGCTCAACATGAAATATGCATCCATTGTGGACATTGTGTTTCCTTTAGTTTCGACTGCAACGCCATCAACGCGTGACGGATCTTCTAAAGTCGAGCCGAGAGTAATTCTCGGTGGTCTTTGGCGCATCCTTATCAACAGACTTGAAAGCACAAGATCTGGAAAGCTCATTGGCCGGGCCGTGACGCTCATCTTCCCGAAGAGGCAAGGTAGTAGCTCCGGCCTATCTACCCATATTGTCCTGTGGATGTTCAGTTCTGTATTTATCCCATCCAGGATATTGCAATAGTGAACGAAGCGAGAGTAGAATGCTGGTGTCAGAACCCTTAGCTCTAATATGTCGTCGTTTTCTGAATCGTCGCCGTTCTCTGAACTCTCGCCATTGGAGGAGGTGAAGACTTTTTCTCTGGCCGAGTCACACGGAGAGAGTGAGACCGGGACTTGGTACAATCGGTAGGTGGTATATCACTTAGCCGGCTCTGAGTTCTTCGCGACAGGAGAAGGGGAGGTTACAGGCGTCTCGCACTATCTATTCAAAAAGCCCGACAAACCTGCATTACCCTAAGCAGCCTATCTTCATATTTTTAATACAAACGGAGATTTACGCAGGAAAAGAATAGAGAATTATAAAGGTATATAGTGCCCTTACTATACAATTAATATGCACCACCTGAATTAAGCTTCTTTGAAACCCTTTTGGACTTTTCTCCGCGAGCATGCGCATCACCAACAGTGCCCGAGCCCGGCCCCACCTTGCCCGCATTCGCCTTAACATCCCTTCTAGTCAGTAGCCTCGTCGTATTCTCTTTGCCGCTCGGACTTTGTTATTCCCCTAACATAATTGTAAATGGCAGTCACGTTACTCAGATGACTGTTCGCCGAAGTGTTGGCTTTGGGCTACTCGTGTTGACGGTTCTAATCTCCGTGCCGCTGGAAGCTAGTCTCGACTAGCCTCGTCACGAGGCTGTCTCTATTCTCTCAGCTATTATCGTATTTTGAACCTACAGCTATCTGCATTGTGTGTATTATCTAACGCTGGGTCTTTGAGCGTTTACGACTATATGAAGGGACCACCTGCAGCTCATTTCTTTTTTAAAGAGTATTGTAATCGGGTTAAGAATGAGACCAGCTGTGCCGACAAACTGTTTATTAAGGCTACGACAGCAAGAATAAGACCAAGACATAGTCGTCCGGTGTCCTAAGTTGACTGAGTATTTCGGTGCTCACATGGAACAGATCGCCGCCTGAGATTAGGCAGGGGGTAACCTACTTTCACCGTCAGTCAGTCGTCTGTACGAAATCCCTTCATGTCCTTGGCGTCTTTCGGGCTGCCAAAGTGGACGGTTGCCCTTCAAAATGGTTGGTGATGGATTTTGGAGTGCTCTACAAAATTCCATTACCCTCATCCAGACCGGAGCAACAAGCCTGTCCGCCGAATCAACAGCTCTACGCTGTAAGTGCGATGGTACCATTTATCAGTCCGAGAAGGGGCTCCAGGCAAACCAGGAGGATATTGAGGTTTGTGGGTCGAAAGATTGGACATCTGGACCTCAGGCTGACTGGAAGGGATAACGCGCCGACAAAAATTCGAATTAGTTCATGAATTTTCAAGTTGATCATGCTTGTGAAAAATGCTTGCTAGCGAGTGCCGACAACCCATCCTCTCTCGCTATAGTTTCAGTCATTTCTATACAGCGCAGAGAACTGCCTGGCGGCATGTTAGCAGCAAAGGCTAGCCTATATACCGGCTGAAAATGGTACAGCACTAAGGGGTGGGCACTAAATAAACAAAAACTTATCCACCATAGCCCTTCGTGCGCTGGATGCAAGTGCTGGAAGAACGATACATGAATGTACAAAGAGCCAGGGGTTTCCCGCCCATCTCACTCTTCGTGTTTACAGATTTCTCAATGTAGTCACCAGGGCACGGGCGATTGCTTTGAGAGATAACTAGGGAAGTAGCGCGATTTTTTGAATTCTATTCAGGTAGTACTGCAACCAGCCTATCCAGATACCTATATCACCACTGTATGAGTGGTAATCAACATTGAATCCGCCAGAAATGCACTTTGGGGCAAATCTTTCGTCTGCTGTTGCCCATTTTCTAGCTAGGACAGCAAGAACCGGTGCCGTGTGTGGCAAAAGGCGGGCAAGGAGTGCGGGCTTCGACCTTCCGAGCCATTACCCGCTTGACGATGTCGGGTTCGATGACCAGAGTATCCTTGGCGATGCCCAACTGGTCACGCTTCTGAATAGCGTCCACAGATCTGAGGTCGTCGACGAGTTCCTCGGCAATTTCGTCGCTGCTCATACCCCCTTCAGAAGTCATGAACTGCGGGAGGTCATTTGTTAGTATAGCTGGCAAAACGTTGCCTATAATGGACAGGGTTTCAAAGGAAATTGATTTCAGTTCAGAATGGACGCTCGCTGCTGCTTGCTTACCTTAATCTCCTCGTTGAGGTCGGAGATGGTCTCATCGCTCAGGAAGCCACCATCCTTGTGGTGTGCCTCGGTCTTGTCGACGACGACGTCGCTGTCAGAAACGTTCTGAGCGTTCAGCTGGGCTTTGATGGCGTCGATGATTGGTTGCACACCATGGGGCTGTGCAGCGCTTAGAGGTGCAGCAGAAGCAGAGTAAGCCAGCAGAATGGCCACAAGAAAGGTCCCGCTCTTGGAAAACATCTTGTGGGAGGCTTTGGTAGTATTGAGCTGTGTGGACGTTATATTTGGGGACGATGCGGAAAGACACTCCAAGTCCAATTGTGGAAGTGAAAGGAGAAGTGGGAGAAACCGAGTCTGCTGCAAAGAGGAATCAAATTTGTATTTGAAATATGCACAGCACATTCGACCGTGTCATCGTTTATCAGTTTCTAATAAAGTCCCAGCTGAATCTGTCCTCAGCCAATTTGAGCTAAACTTGGACTGGGCAGCTCTGCGTCTTGTGACTGGTAAGTTACCTTACCTAGTATTTGCAGTCCGGCACCAAATTCGCCCTTTAGCTTTATCGGTTTTTGTCACTATGATGCACCGTCTAGGAATTATCAAACGTGACTCTTTTCGGTAGCCAAGATACTTCAAAATTCATAAGCCGTACAAAATTTAAGGCCGCGCTTTCTAAACTCGGCTTTCGAATTCATAGGGCTAGTCACAGCCTCACAGCCACTGCCTTTTAGGGGCCAATGTTTCAACAGGGTTTTCATTAGAGTGGATGCGGTCTGATGAACAGAACACGTTTTCAAAACTTAAAGTAACTTTCGATGAGGCTTTACAGTGGTATCCCTTCCACGAGCTCTAAGGCTCCAGCTCGACCGACCGTGATGATGACATCGCCCAAGGTCTTGGTCCAGAAGCCGGCCTCGCAGTAAGCAAAGTAGTACTTGTGTTACGTGGTGTCAGCAGAGGTTTCGCTCTGAGGACGGGGGACGGGTTTCATCATACGCACCTCCCATTTCTTGTGGAACACTTCGGTAGCCTCTTTTGACATCTCAGGATAGCTATCCAACAAAGCGGGTCTGATTTTATCATCGAAATTGAGCAGAAAAGCTGCTCTCCACAGCTGTAGGGCTCTTGTGTAATGGCCCCCGATATTTTCAACCCGTTCCAGGGTCAGACTGCCCTTAGATTGCGTGCTGATACGGTTGATCAGCTGCATTGTTGATGGTAAGTAGCCTCCTGGAAAGATATATCGATCGATGAACCTATATTGAGAAGTGATCAACATCAGACGAGAATTTAACCATGGAAGTAATATGTTCCACTTACCCCATCTTCTCCTTATCGGCCTGGTGTAATGCTTCCGGTATAGTGATGCGCTGAAACATTGCAATGCCCCCTTCCTGTTTCAGCAACCTATGGATGCCCGCGAAGTACTCCTCAAGATGGGCCTCCCCGACTGCCTCTATCATTTCTATCGAGACATCTTGTCGAATGTTTCTGCAGAAACAAATAGTTCTCGATAGTCCATGAACCTGACCTCGATGCGATGACCAAGGCCAGTAAGCTTGATCCCGTGCTGGGCTAGTTCTAGTTGCTTTCGAGACAAGGTGATGGTCGTGACACGGCAGCCTGTTCGCTTCACAGCCTCGATTGCGAAAGAACCCCATCCTGTGCCGATCTCGAGAAAATGGTCCGATGCCTTCAATTTTGCTCCCTCGATAGATCGAAGCAGCTTTGTCTGCTGAGCATCCTCCAGAGTTTCCACGCCATTTGTAATCCCATCCAAACCTGCAGACCGCCATATAGGACAAGAGTACGTCATGTCTTTGGACAGAAAGGCGGCAAACATGTCGTTGCTAACATCATAGTGGGCAGCTGCGTTAAGCAGTGAGTTGGTAGGTGTGTTTTTGGATCGTCCCAGTCTCAGCTTGGAAGCATAGGCCTTGCCAGCTTCTATGCCCATTTTGTATTCCCCCGGACCTGGAATTTCGAGCCCCAGCGAAGAATTGGAAAGGCGGGTGGCTCGATGTGGTTGGCTCGTATGGAAGCTAGGTTAAAAGAGCGGGCTGAACGCTGGGTTATGGGTGACAGGTACGATACGCTTCATGTAGATAAGGAGGAACCGCTAGAGAGCCTATGGAAGGTTTCGTTCAACAGGGATTGCCAGGCTTGACTGTTTGCGGACTGTAAAGTATTGCAGCAAAAAGTGCATCTGACACAAAGTCGCAACGAGTGGAGCAACCTAGAATCGAACTGGCATATGTCAGATATTACACATCTAAGGTGCCCAGTCTATGCCTACCGAGATGCTTCCTCCAATTATTGTTGACATCCCCTTGAGTCACTGCACACATTGGGTTACTGTAGCAGACCCAGGGGTCTAGGGGCATAGCTTCTGCTATGCTGCCTAGACCCCTAATCGATGGCATTTCGAGACGCTACGCTGACCTTGGGTTACCGCCGACCA
The DNA here is from genome assembly GCF_014595645.1 of Diaporthe citri. NCBI lineage: Eukaryota > Fungi > Ascomycota > Sordariomycetes > Diaporthales > Diaporthaceae > Diaporthe > Diaporthe citri. The sequence goes on from NW_025064858.1 coordinate 368,731, forward strand.
GTCGTTTGGCTTTTTCGAGCTCGGCACTCTCAATACCCCGCCGCAGTCTTCAAACTGCGATTCTTTTTGAAAGTCTTGAGCAGTATTTACACTTAGACTAACCAAATTTCATATCTAACACTGATTGATCGGGCATCTCATGAATATCCTTTCTGTCTCACCATGTCCTCCAGTTGGCATTGCAAGCCAGATGAACGTCAGCAATGTATGATGTTCAGCCGCTCAGGGAGAACAGCATACGCCTCTTCCAAATTCAGCCAGCGCTCAGAAACGGCCGCATTGCTTGCATACTGGATCAATACAATGACCGTGTTCCACCGTATGGTGCTCTATCTTACTGTTGGGGCGACCCGAACCCCACGAGGAAAATGTATGTGAACAACTCCCTCTTTGATATTCACGAGGCGCTGTGGGCATTCATGGACCAGATGCAGCGATCTGAAGAGACCGAGAACTGGATTTGGACCGACTTTCTATGCCTCAATCAGAGGGACAACACAGAAATGGGCCAGCAAATACCTCGCATGGGTTATATTTACTCGAACGCAGTGCGGACTATCTCCTGGCTTGGTTACAACAATTCCGCTTGGGTTTCCGGTCTTGATAAAATGTCGACTCCCTCATACGACTTGGAAGAAGATATGAGAGTCATTGCCGAAAGGGTGGCAGCCAAACGCGCGGCCGTCAAACGTTTCTTTGCACAACCAAAGTTGGTCTGTTGGACAGAAGTCATGAAAATAATGCATGGAAAATATCATGGGCTCCCTTCCTTAGTATCGAATTCATCACCAGGGAGCCGGACTCTTACCTCCAACGATCTCCCTTTAGCTATTAGCAAAGTCAGGCAGTTCAGCTTTGGAGCGACTCAACGAACTGCCAACATTCTTTCCTTGCCTTACTGGACACGGGCCTGGATTGCTCAGGAGGTCGCGCTGTCAGAGGAAGCCATGCTGATATTTGGGACGGCCAGCCCAGACTTTGACGACTTCCTTCTCACTTATAAGTCTCATTGCTACTGTACGTGGCAGGCATTTGGCTCGATCGATGACAAAATACGAGTCCCCATGGAAGCACGAGAAGTCGTACGTGGGAATATGAACATCACCTTTCAGCCAATTCTGCAATGGGGACAGAATTGCAAAACTTCGAAGACTGTGGACCGTATCTATGGCTTGCTGGGTCTGCTGGAGCGTTGTGGTGACGCTACCGATACACTGCCCCCCCATTCTGGCTCAGCCTATCGACTACTCCAGAGACAAGAGAGAGATATACTGGGAGATTGCTTTTACGTACCATCAACCAACCAACCCGTCCAGCATTTCCGGCTATTGGTACAGGAAAGTCTTCACAAAATGGTTAGATTACCTGCCTGGCTTGGGAGAGTCCTTGCCCTGCCCCTTCACCAGAGAAAGTCTGCAGTGCGCTGAAAACGACCGCGCAACGCTTTTGTGCAGAAATAAGGCTCATGTTGCGCTTTGTGTTGTTGATAAATGCAGTCGCTGACCAGCACCAACACCCTGGCCTCGCTGCGGAATCCGATCAAACTGGGCGTTTGGATCCCCCCCCCCCCCCCCCCCCGATCTGCCATGCGCCGCGAAAGCTCTTGGCCGACCAAGCTCTGCGCGCGCCAGTTTTGGTCTGGCCCTTTTGATGAGCATTCATTCTACCAGATCAATGACATCCAGCAACTCCTGAGTACCCTATTGATGGAGACGGATGAAACCCAAGGCATGGATGAAGATGAAAAATGTCAGGCTGCAGTAATTGGCTTACGAATTGCCAGAAGAGAAAAATTTGAACCGGAAGGAAAGTGGAATTGTGTCCCTCATCAGAGCATGGAGGGACCGCGGGGGCACAGCATCGAGGTCCGATTTGAGTGTACAATCTGGATGGCTTCGTCGCAGGTCCCATGCTCTTCTCTTTCGACCACGCCCAGCGCTTCGTCTTTTCAAACATCTCATCAACGCCAAAGCTCAGACCGATACCTTATAATTGAGAGGACAGGGTGGAGGCTAAGCTTGAAAGATCTCCACTACGTGAGAGAAGAGGCGAAATGGAGTGGGAGTCTCAACGTTGAGTACTGAATTACATCAAATAGTTTTATTTGCGTATAAATAATAGGGAATATAAATGGGAAGATCACTTCGAATTTATACCGTACACCATTTCTGAGCTTATAAGTTGGCGCTGATGACAATAGAATCCCTAGGGCTCTGGGATTCGGGCCCGCCCGTGGTACATATTTAACGCCATTACCTGCCATGAGTGGCTAAGTTCTCACATACGTATGAAGCGCATTACATGCAGATGTTGATAAATATCTCCATGCGGCCGAAACAAGTTCTGGTGCTGCAAGAGGTAGAACTGGTGTCACCAGAAAGGGCACAGGAAAAGGTACCGCGACAACGGACAACTCTGCAGAGAAGGACGGTCGCACGGCGATTACCAGTTCCTCCTATTTTAAGATATGAAACGGGCCTGGTGATACCATATGTGACGCTCAATGTCAAATTTCCCCAGCACGTATCCTCAGGGAAAAGAGAGAGGCACTTGTCAAACTCCTCCGCATTATCCGCATGTCGTTGCTAAAACTGGGGCTGATTATGTAATTTCTGCCGACTCGGCCACACAGCGCAAGGCGCACGGGCCCTGCCTCGGCAATTCCGGGCTCTCTGACTCGGCGCCCCACCAGCACCGTCAAGTCTCCATATCTCGACGAATATCTGGCCCACTGGCGAGAAATTTTTGTTGTCCCAATGACGAGTAGCCTCATTTTCTCGAGCTCTCGACACTCAGCGGTCCCGTAGCTCAGCTGGTTAGAGCGTGGTACTAATAATTCCTCAGCCAGGAATCATCGGTGATGCCAAGGTCGCGAGTTCGATCCTCTCCGGGACCAGCTACTATTTTTGGCATGATTTGCAGAGATTTCCTTTTGCTCTTGATTGATACTCCGTCGGACTAGTCCCATAGGGCGCCTGGGGTGCTTATGCCAGTGTGATTTGTCATCTTGTTGGCTGAGTCCAATATTGGAACACTTTGTTCAAAGTGCCTCGACGTTTATAATGTGCCCAGATGTGGATGGGCATATTGGGTCAGCAGCTACCTCGTTTTCCAAAGGGCCATATGTGCTTGCGAGGAGTACCCGTGGGTATGAGTAAAAAAAAAACAATCATGAAAAGCAATGGCAGAGTAACATATTAGCAGCAACTTCACGGGAATTGACGAGGTTCCCGTCGTTTTAAGTAAGTATACAGCAATGTCCCAGTTGTGCCAGATTGCAAGGTCTTCCGGTTCTCTTTGATGAGCATCCATCTCAAGAGCCATGCTAAGGCAGCTGCAGCCGCAGAGACGGCAGCGCTTGAAAGCATAGCCGTGGTGTATCGAGGCTCATCCGCCGATGGCCCAAGATACTTGGCCACAATTAGCCTGGGCTTTTATACTCTGGAGGAATTTCATAGACGCATAATCGATAGCTTACCGGAGTATATATCGAGGAGATGGTGGCAATAGTGTTGACCATAGCGAGCGAAACAGCCTTCTTCTCCCTCGTCTGGTCGCATGTGGTTGATACCCACCCAAGGATTACACTGTTGCAAGTATAGACACCAGTCGCAAAAGCGCACATGGCGAAATACCGACCGCCAACGTTGAGTGTGCTGCAAGCTAATACGAAACCACAAACGGCAACGCATTTCGCCGCTGTGATATGCCAAACCCTTTCGTTGAAACGGCCTAGTATATCTTCCGTCAGCGAGAGCCAAACTGCATTGGAAAAGGAGAGCAGGGGTAGAATAAACGAGATGATACGGGGAATAGAGGAGGAAAGAACAAACCAGAGCTTGCAGCCCACCCTGCGGAGATAATGCCGGAGATGAGATATGGACCACAACTGAGCGCAAGTGTGACATTGCGGCTAAAGCCCAAAGTTTCGACGATAGTTGGAAAGAAGTTCTTATACTTACTTGCAGCCATGTGTAAATGGTGCATAAAGATAAGAACCCAGAGGCGCGGATCACGGCTTGCTTCAAGAATTTCTGTCCAAGTACTCGTGTTTGCTCGGAGATGAAAGGTGTCGTTGGCGATTCGAGAATGCGACAATCTCTGCTCATCCTCTGACAGCGAGTGGGTTTGGAAGGGCTCATTAGGCAAGATGAAAGCCGAAGCAACTGAGATGACGAAAGTGATGACGTCTTGGATGATAAAGAGCCAGCGCCACCCTGTGATGCCGGCTACATTATCCATTCGAAACACGCCGATAGCAATCAACCCGGCGAAGGCGGTGCCGCAGATATTGGCCGTGAAGAGGATGGAAATCCTCTTCGCAATTTCCTGTCTAGTGTAAAAGGTCGCAAGCATATACAGAGCACCTGGGTAGAATGGAGCTTCGGCGATTCCAAGAAAGAAACGGGTAACCAGCAGGCCTTTAAAGTCCCTAGCCACCGCAGTCAGAGTGCTGACGATGGCCCAAAGCGCCATTGATGCAGCCATAAACCGGGAGGGCCGTACTCGCGTGACCAGCATGTCTGCCAAGAGTCAACCATGGCCCACGACGTGGGTTTGAAGCAGGTCCAGGTGGACTTACTGCTTGGTGCCTGGCCCAGAATATACCCCACGAAGAGGATCGAGACGCACGTTTGGTACTCGGTCGAAGTCATGTTCAGTTCGTCTTCCATTACGTCTAGGCGAGCCACGGTGATAGCGTTGCGGTCAGGATAGCTGTTTAGTCCTGAGTAGCTGGCCCGTCGGTACTAAACCTGGCTTACTTACTTGAACCAGTACATAATCCACAAGACGGGAAGTATCACCCAATCTAGCTTTCGTACTGGCTTTTTCTCTAGCTGATCGAAAGTTTCTGGGAGCAACTTCTGGATCCTCATTGGAAGTCACACCCATTTCGTCATGGCGTTGCTCGACGTGAGTGCACTCCGGAAGATCATCTTGCTTGTGTGGTACTTCGATCTCCTCGCGGGTCTTGGTCTGGGATCCGACAGCCATATCTGCATCCAGCGATTGGGAGCAAACACAGATGAATAAAATTACATGTAGTCGACGTGGTTTGAGACACGAGACCTGAAGAAGCGAGCCGCCGACACGAATCCAATGGACACAGTCCATTTTTATATTTATGAATACATTACCCCAAGGGCAACTTCATTCCACCTGCATAGGATCCCTGCTCATCATCTACCCCAGATTACGCTCGAGCACCTACAACCCAAGCACTCTTGGCCGTTGATCCCCGGCGAGGAACTACTATAGCCGAGGGAGGCTTGCGGCAGGGCATACTGGAGGGCCGGAGCGGGATAAGTCTCGCGGGGAAACCGGTCACGAGGCCACAGTTTATCCACGGACCAACACGCACCGTTACGGGATGTTCAGAACACCGTGACCACATGATCGCTATACGTGTCAGAGGTCAGAAAAGAGATTCGACCAAGAATTAAATTTATTCGTTTTTAATTTCTCTGCCCTCGATTTTCGAACAAACTCAACGAATGGGTAAAGATGTGCACTCATTCAACACATTCGTGAGGCGGCCTCAAGAGCATTATGGCTTCAAGTTTTGAATCTGCCGTAGATATGAGAACGCCAGAGCATTTCAGCCGTTTCGAATTGCATTGCACCTGAGATGACTGTCATAGACTCACTTCTGGAAGGTTCCAAAGAAAGTCAAGCGAATTGATCTCGAAGCCCCGAGACAACTGGTCAGTACTGTCACCAAATGGCGCCATGCTCATGTCGAAAGGCAAGAGATTACAAGTCCCATTGAAATCAAGTCCAATGTCATGGTCGCCTGCGCTCTCATTCGGCAGGGCCGAAAGGCTGGCTGCAAGATCAGACCAGTAGCTCGAGCTATTCTGATCCTGTCCAAGTCCGCCTGCCCCAGGGCACGTCGACGCAGGCGCGAGGCTTCCCCGCAGACACGACGTATGCTTTTCGACGAGCTGGGCGTATGGAAGCGCAAAGTCCATGTCATCCGGGGGAAATCTCTTGAAAGTTGCGGTGCATCGGTCCAAGGTTTGTCGAGCAGCAGGCACCTCGGTCGACGGTGCGCCGATAGTTATGGCTCTGAGTAAGAAGACCGAGGAAGAGATGAGACTGATTCTTATGCGCGCGGGCGCATATGCAAGGCGTGTCCTCAAACTGGGTGACGTCGCGATGTGAATGACCCGGCTTCTGTCAGACACAACGTGTTGAAGAAGTCGAGCGTCTTGACCAGTCAGGTAGGAAGCAAGACCATCCCTGGGAGTATGTCTAGTGGAGGATACAGTTGCCTTTTGAACCACCGCTTGCATTGAGATAGCACTGATGCAGGCTCTTAGGTTGTATAATTCGATGAACAATGAGTCTTGAAGAGGCTCTGCGATGCCTGTGTATCAAAATCAGTCCGTAGACACAGGACGAGGATGGATTAACTTGAGTGGTAGAAAACGGGTTGAGACTGTATTCCTTACCGTCGCGAACTGCGTCAAGGTCTATCTTGCACTTTGACAGCAACGATAAGAAATGGTCTATCACGTCGGGGTAATTATCATTCTCTAGCAAGCCTTGCAGGTGTGCCGTAGAATGGGAAAACATGGCCGAGGCCAGTTTGGAAAGACGGGTGAACTCCAGGTAGGCATCCATATAAGAATTCCAGGCATTTTGCGACTCGTTGCCCAAGTCCCTGGGGGAGGGCCGGGAGCAGGCCACCGAGACACACCCGGGGAATACGGAGTTGTATCCCAGTCTGATGGCCGTGTGTGTCTCATGTAGCTGTAAAGAAGCCTTTGCGCGCGAAACCTGCGTCGCCCTTCAGTGTCAGTTGCCGACGGACCTGGGTGCTGGCCGTTGGACAATATTCCCAGCTCGTGCGCCAGATTCGTGGCAAGACCGAGGAGCATCCACAACATTCTGCTTGCCCTTTTCGCCGGTTCGAAGACATCATTGCGCCAGCGCACGAGGGGCTCTTGGTTGTTAGTTCGTTTACGGTTTTCCCGCTCGTAGACGGTGTCAATAAGCAATGCGTCCCAGCCCTCTGTGTCTGGCGGGAAGTGGATGGTGCGAGGGTGCCAGTCAGAGATGAGCATCAGACCCTCGATGGTGCCGATAATTCTCATCTTGGCGGAAGACAACTTCTCTTGTCCGAGCATGACGCGTTCCACCATGAGCTCGCGTGCCTGCCAGAGCCGATTATGGATGAGATGGCTTCTAGATTCACCCCCTGCCCCAGGGGGTAGGAAGAAGCGGGAAGACATCATCAGGATTGCACAGCACAACATGGCTTCCTCGTATATTAGGCGGGCGTGGGCTTCGTGGTCGCGAAACTGATCGACGGCGACTGCGGATAAGGGAGAAAGATACTTGAAAAATCTATGTGGCTAATCAGTCGGGCAAGACAAGCAATTTCTGGAAGATTTGCAGCTGAAGTTTCCAAGATCAACGTAAGTGACTGCCTCCTGAGAAGTGAACCAGCCTTGCCGGACAAATCGGCACTTGTCCCACATGTCCAAGATCGCATCGGTCGGTTCAGATAGGGCGAGGATATGAAACCCTACTCCGCTGTGGCAGTCTGGTCGTTCATCTGCGGGAACGGCAACAGGGACATGTTCCGGTGAGTGAGATGACTGGTTCGGGAGAGATTCCAAAGGGGGAGATGTTGCGGGATTGTGCAGTGTCAGAATATATAAACTCTCTAAGCTGCACACTGGCAGCGCTTTTTATTTCTTACAGGTTATGAGGCCCGGAGCTTACCCAAAACGGCAACGCTAACCCGATACAGAAAACGGCTAACCCGATATGGAAAACGCACATCACATAACACCCTTAATTACCACCACTTCTCAAACCTTTTAAATAAAATAAGCTTTATACTTAAAAATATACCTTTTAATTAATTACTTAATTAAGCTAATTAATAAGCTTTTAATTAATTAAATTGCTATATTTAATATTATAAATTAACCTTATCTCTTAACTTAAAGCTTATATATAAAAACCATACCTTATTTACTTAAATATTTAATCATTTCTTTATTAATACTTAACTTATTTATATAATTTATATATTATTTAAAAGCCCTTATTAAAAATAATAAAAGCATTTTTTTAAATTTTAAAAACTATATTAAATTAATACTAAAAATGCAAATTTTAATAAAATTATAATAATTTTTAAACTCCCTTAAAAATACTTAATTATATCTTAACTATCTTTAATTTATAATACCTTAAAAATATATTATTTAAAAATCCTTCTTTCTTTCTTTATAATTATATTATTTTAATACTTATATCTTTATTTCTTAACTTATTAAATTTATTTAAAATTTATTATATTTTTCTCTTTAATATTTTAATTATTTTAATAAATACTTTACTTATTTACCTTAAAATAATATTTCTTAATAAGTATAATATTTTACTCCTTAATAAAATAAAAAATTATATATATTAAAGCATTAAAATTTAAGCTTAGCTTAAAAAAAACGTTATTAAAAATAATCTTAAAAGTTTTTTTTAAGGCTTATTTTTAGCTTAAAATAAAAAAGCCTTTATTAATATTAAACTTATATATAAATAAGGGCTTATTATATTTATAAAAAATATAAATAATACTTAAAAAGCATAAAATATACTTAAATCTTATTATAAACTCTTTAAATTTATAAATTAATATTTACTTTATAAAGAATTTTTTAATATTAATCTTAATAATTTTAAAATTATAAAAAAACATATTAATAAGCTAAAGCTTTTTTTAAAGGATTTAAAAGCTAATAATATAATTCTTTTTAAATAAGTTATAATTAATTAAATTCTTTATAGCTTAAATAATAAATATATTAACTTTATTTAAAATATAACTTAAAGTTTTAAAAAAGATTTAAATGCTTATATAATTAAATCTCTCTTTTTTAACTTATTAAATAAAAATAAAGAGAAATCCTTTAAATTATTTAAAAAAGCTTTATATATAAAGAGCAAGAAAAATAAGAAAAAAATTATTATATAGCCTAATTATAAAATAAAAGGGTATATTTAAGAACATTATTATTTCCTTTATTTAAATAAGGTACTTATTAGCTGAAAAATAAATAAATAAAAGAAGGAAAAACTAAGTTTTTTAAGAAAGAATATAAGCTAAGAGAAATAAAAGAAAATGCAAAAGCAACTCCTAGCTTTATTAGCTAGCATAAAGTTTCCTATAGCTTTAAAAGGTGCTTAGGAAGAACCTATAGCCTATATAGTGTTATGGGCTAGCCTTGGGTTGTCTACCGTAAGGTGTTTAAATAGGGTTTATATTTAAAGTACAAAGGAAAAGGTTTACTCCCTGTTTATATCCACGTTAAAGCCTATTCTTATAAAGCTAAAGCCTATTAATTAATTATAATAAGCAAAGCCTAAATTATAATATATCCTCCTTCTTTAAGTCCTTATAACAAGCCTTAAAAAATAGCTATATAATAAAAAATAAAGGATATTATAATTTAATTATAAATTAAATATTGCTTTTTATTTAGCTATTTAATTATACCTTAGCACTTTTTAATTATATTAAAGGCTTAACTTATTATTTATAATTAGCATATCTTAGCCTTTATAATTTAATATATTAATTAAAGTAAGTTAATAAAAAATAATTATTTAAGTATAAATTAATAACTAAATTAATAATATTTTTATAATCCTTTAATATAAGTCTTTTATATAAACTTCTTTACTTAAAATCTTAAAATTATAAATTTATTATATAATTTATAATTAATTAGCGCTTAATTATAAGTAATTTGCTTTATTAATGGGAATTTTTTAAATTTTAAACGTTTTTATAAAGCTAAATTAATTAACATATAATTAATTTACTTTAAGTTTAAGTTAGCATTAAGTTAATATTATTTTTAAGCTTTATCCTATAAAAAAAATTTTATGCCCCTTTAAATAAACTCCTTTTCTTTATTAATCTTAATTAATAAAAGCTATACCCTTATTTTTTTACAATAATTAAAGTAATTGCACTTATAATAGCTAAGTTAGCTATATATAAAATACTTAACTTTACTTATTAAGATTGCTATAATATTAATATTTATTGCTTTATTATTTTAAAGTTAAGTATTATCCTTTTTTATTATAATACTAAAAATGCCTTTATATTACTATAAGGTAAAGTAAAAGGCTTTAAATATATTTAGCTACTTTTTATAATTAAGCTAAACTTTTATTATAAAGATTAAGTTATTAATTATTAATAATATTTTATATTTATTTAGCTAATTTTAAGTCTTTATTATATAAATTAATTTATTAAATTAAGTAAGAAATTTTATTATTCCTTTTTTATAATGCTATTATAATGTAATTAAGCTAAACCTAATATATTTTTACTTAAAAGGATTTCTAAGCATAAAGTAAACTTTCTTTAAAAAGCTTTTTAATTACTTCTTAAATATTTTTATAAAATTAATATAAGATAAAAAGTAATTATAAAAAGTTCTTAGTTAATTAAATATATAAAAGAATTAAGCCCTTTTAATGCTAATTACTTCCTTATTTATTATAAATTTAGCCCTTATCTTTATTAGCTAAGTTATTAAGTATTTTTAAGATAAAAGTTTCTTTAAATAAAAAAGGGCTTAATAAGCTGTTATTATTCTTTTTAAGTCTTGCTATATTAAGTTTTATATAATTATATTATAAGTTTATAATGCAAAAGGATTTTAAATATATATTATAAGCTAGCCTTAAATTATTTACCATAAAGTATTTAAATAAGGTTTATATTTAAAGTGCAAAGGAGAAGGTTTACTCTTTATTTGCATCCACGTTAAAGCTTATTCTTATAGGGCTAAAGCCCATTAATTAATTATAATGGGTAAAGCCCAAACCGTAACATATAGCTATAAATAATTTAATAGAAAATATTAAATATAATAAGAATTTATTAAATCTTTTATAACTTTCTTTTAATAACTTAATGGAAATTAAAGTAAATAACTTTATATATACCCTATATATATATATAATAATAATAGTAATTAATAATAATAAATTTATAAAAGATTAATAATATATAAATTTTATAAAAATAATTATAAATACTATTATAAATATAATAAGTTTTAAAAATATATACCTTTTTAATATTATATATATAATTAATAAAACCGTGAAATAAGGTAATATGAATATTATATTTATAAATAAAATAAGGAATTTAATAATTAAGTTTTTAGAAATAAATATTATAAAGAAATTCTTTAATATATATTATATACCTTTTTTAAGTTTAAATATACTTAAGTATAAATATATAAATAATAAAATTAAATTAAAATTAAAAGGAAATATTATTAAATTATATTCTTAAGAAATAAATAAGCTAATTATTTAAAAATATTAAAAAAATAGCTTATACTTTATAAAAATTAATATAATAAATTAAATAAATAAGCTTAAATACACCTTTTAAAAAATATATATAACTTAATAAAATTTAAATATAAATAATAAAAATAAAGAAAAAATATATAAATAGCATTATAAACTAAGTTATATAAATATTTAAGCTTTAAAAGTATTTCTTTAAAAATATAAAATAAATATATTAATAAATAAACCTATTTAAGAATATATAAATAATTATAAAGTATGCTTAAAAGCTAAGTATATAATTAAAATAAATAAAATTAGCTTAAATAACTAAGTATATAATATATTTAAAAGAATATATAATAATATAAGCAATTTCTTAAAACTTATATATAATAAATATAAATATTATATATTATTCCTTAATATAAAAACTTAATATTTAAAAGTTCCTTTGCTTAAAAATAAAAATAAAGCATTAAAAGCTTTTAATAATTATAAAAATAAGAAAAAAAATAAATATAATAAAAGAATAAAAGAATTCTTTATTAATAATAAAGGTAAATATATAAATAAAAGATTTAAAATCTTATTAAATAAATACTTTATAAATTACTATATAACGCCCTTATATATAAAAGAATTAAATAGCTTAATAAAAAGACTAAATTTAATTATTATAAATAAAGTAAGAAGCCTTTTATATATAGTAAATTTACCTATATATTGTTGGCAGGTGCAGGGAATTATGTAAGAAATGGTACCGCGCTAAATTCCAACTAGCTATAAAAAGCTAGCTTTTACGCTTATTTTAAATATTCTTTTAAGAAATTAACTCTTTTCTTTTCTTATATATTTAATGCTTTAATTAAGCTTTTTTTATTTTTAAGAATTTTTAAAATATTTATCTTTTCCCTTTCTTTAATTTCCTTTTATTTTTATTTTCCCTTTTTATTGCATTAAAACTTCTCCTTAAGTTATCTTTAAAAGGATTTAGCAAAACTTATTTTTTATTATTTAAGTAATTTATTTTTATTAATAATTTAGCTTAAGCATAATTTTAATTTTATATATCTTTAATTAATAATAAAAAAAATAAAAAGTTAATTATAAGCTAATTATTTATTAATTTTATTTTTTCTTATTTTTATATTAAATATTATTAAATTATTTTATATATTAACTTAAAGCTTTAATTAAAGCTTATATTTATTTTTAATTTATTATAAAAAAAAGTTAAGTATAATTAAATTTATAATAATATTATAAGTATTTTAAAATTATTTTTTAATTTTAAGATATTTTTTATGCTTTTAATATTTAAATAAAATATTACCTTAATTTTATATTAATATATTATTAAGCTTTAAACTTATTTTAAATTTCTTATTAAAAACTATACTTAAAATATAATAATAATATAAACTTAAAATTAAAATAATAAATTTAAATTTTATAAATATTACTTAATATTAATTAAAGATACTTTAAATTCTTAATTAATATTTATTATTATTATTATAATTTTAAGCTTAAAATAAAAAGGGCTATAATATAAAATTAAAATACTTATTTTATTTATTTATAAGTTTAATAAATAATATTATATTATATATTTTTATATTAATTAAATTATATAAAAAACTTAAACTTAAAATATAACTTTATTTAAGCTTTAATTAAATTTAAATTTAATTTATTAAAAGTTTAATATAATATTAATAAGCAAGGCATTAAATATAAATTTAAAGAGCTTTTTTTATTATAGCTTTATAATTTTTATTTCTTAATAAAATATTTTTTTATTAAATTTATTTTATTTATTATATTTATTAATACCTTTATTTTTTAAACTTTAATTTAAATATCTTATAATAATATTAAAAATAAATTCCTTAAAAGTAATTATTTTAATTAAAAATATTATTACTTTTAAGTTTCTTTATTTTATTATTATTTTAATAAAAATTATTATAATATATATATTATATTTTTAAGCTTAAAGTTTTTTTAAACTTATTTTTATTTTAAAAATATTTTAAAATCTTAAAAATTATTTATTCTTTTTTACTTAAAGCTAAAAAAGGAATTTTAAAAAACTTATTAAAGGAAAAGAAAGATTTAATTTTACTTATTATTAATTAAAATATTAACCTTACTTTAATTAAACCTTATAATTTATTATTAATAATAAATTAAAAACTTAAATTAATATTTTAAAAGTTTTACTTTTTACTAATATAATAATTTTATTATAAATAGCTTTATTTATAATTTATAATTTAAATACTTTAAAGTTTAATAAAATTAATATTATTAAGGTTTTAAATAGCCTTAAAATTATTATTTATTAATTTTTTTACTTAAATAATTAAATTTTAAAATTATTTAAATAATATTATATTATTTTAAACTTAATAAAAATAATTAAAAGCATTATTATTAAATAATTTATTTAAAAAAATTAAAAAAAAAGCTTTTTACTTTTTATAAATTTAATAATTAAACTTATTATATAAACTTAATTATAATTATTAAAAATATTATTTATAATAATTCTTATAATAATTTAAAAATATAAAAAAAGAAAATTATAAAATATAATTAAAAACTTAATAATATAAATAATATTTTTTTTATTATAACTTAGCTTTTTTATAAAGCATTTTTATTATATTTAAAAAAATAATTAATAAAAAAAGGAATTACTTATAAGTTAATAAGGAATATTTTTTAATTAAATTTTAAATATACTTTATTAAAAATTATTAATTAAAAATTTAAGTATTTTAAATAAAATAAATATTTATTTATATAAAATAATTTTAATTAAAATTTATTTAATTTAAAAAGGTTAAATTTTTTTTAAAAAAGCTAAAATAATTTTAATTTTTTAAATTACTTTTAAAATTAAAACTTATAAGCTTAATAATCTTTATTTAAATTTAATTATATTAATATTATTAAAAAATATAATTAAAATTTATAAAATATAAATAAATTTATTAAAAGATTTATAAAATTAAAACTTAACTTAATTAAATTTAAAAATAAATTTAAGTTATTTTAATAAAATATTAAAACTTTTTTTTATAATAAATAATAAAATAATTTTAAAATAATTAAGTTAAAAGTTATAAATTTTATTTAATAATTTTTAATAAAATTTAATTAAAGTAATTTTAATAATAATAAAGTATAAGTTATAATTTTAATATTTTTCTTTAAAAAGAATAAGTTATTTAAAGTTTATTATAGTTATACTTTTTAAGATTATAATATATATTAATATAATAAACTTAAGTAATTTTTTTTAAATAATTTATTAATAACTTTTAAGCTAAAAAAGTTATTAATATTCCTTAATTTATTTAAAAATACTTAAATTAACCTTTTAAAGTATTTAAATCTTATTTATATTTAATTATATTATAATTAAAGTAGCTATAATTTAAAAAAATATATTTATAGCTAATTAAAGTTTTTATTTAAAAAAAAAAGGTTTAATTTACTTTATATAATTAAATATTATAAGCTTATTAAAATAAATTCTTTATTTAAAAAAAAGGCTTTATTAAAAGCCTTAAAAATAATTTAAAAATTTAATAATTAAAAAAAAGTTAATTTAATCTTAATACTTATAAATTTTATAAATTATATAATTTATATTAAAAAAAAACTTATAATTATAAATAATAATAAGCTTTTTTAAATAAATATTATTATAATTAAAAAAAGTATATAATTAAAGATATTAAAGATTAAAATAAAGTTATAAGAATTATAAAAACTAATTATACTTAACTTAAAGATTTTAAAAAAGCAGAAAATAATTAATCTTAAATTATTAATAATAAATTATAGCTAAAAAATAAAAAAGAAATAAAAAAAAAAAAAATTTATTTATTAATTAAGATTAAACTTAAAAGGAAAATATTAAATCTTTTATAATAAAAGTAAGTTTAATAAATATAATAAATTTAAAATTAAAAAAGTATATTTAATAATCCTTATTACTTAAGAAAAAAGTAGCTTAAGTAATTTTAATTATAATTAAAATAAATATTATAAATATTTTAATGCTTAATAATATTAATTTAATTTTAATTAAGTATTTATTAATAATATAATTTAAAATATATATTTTATTAAAAATACCTTTTAAGTTAATATATTTTAAGAATTATATTAAAAACTTATTTCTTAAAGTTAATATAATTACTTTTTTAAAAAATAATATTAAGGCTAATACTTTAATTAATTTATTATAAATTATTTAATATTAAGTTAACTTTATTATTATATTTATTATAAATATAATTAATTAAAAATATTTTAATTTAACTTATTTAATAATTTATATAAAAATAAATAATTATTTTTTATAATTTGCTTTTTTAAATATTAAAATTAAAATAAATTTTTTACTCTTATTATATTATAAATATAATAAACTTTTATATATTTTATTTAATAATATAAACTTAATAATATATAATAAAAATTCTTTATTTTTAATTAAAGTTATAAAAAAATAAATTTATATTAATTTAAATAAAATTAAAGCTATATTTTTTATTATTAATAATAAGGCTTTTAATACTTTATATTATATTTTTTTAAAAATACCCTTTTTCTTAAATATAAACTTAATATTTAAATAATTAAAGAAATATTTTTATATTTATTTTACTTTTAATAATATTAAAATAATATATAATTTAAAATAAAAAAACTAAAAGCTTTTTAAAGTAGCTCTTTTTAAAAAAGCTTAAGTTTTTTAAAAATATTTATTAGCTTTTAAAAGCATTTTTTTACTTTTTTTAAGCCTTAATTAAAGCTTAATATTAATTAATATATTAATAATGTTAATTTATTTTAATATTAAAATAAAAAAAATAAGAAAATTTTAAGCATTTTTTTAAATAAAAATATAAAAAATTTAATCTTTATATTTATAAAAAAACTTTTAAATTAAAGTTTAAAAAATTTATTAAGTTAAAAAAAAAAGTTAATAAATATTAACTTATATTTATAATATTTATTTATAAAAAAGAATTATATATATTAAAAAATAAATTAATAAAATTCCTTTTACTTTAATAGCTATTAAATTAATTAATAAAATTTTTTAACTTTTAATTAAAACTCTTTATAAATAAATAAGTATTAAAGTTTATTTTATAAATAATTATCTTTTTAATAATATTATTTTTAAAGGCATAATTAATTAAAACTTACTTATAAAAAAAGAATAAAATTAACTATAAATAAGAATTATAAAAATAAATATAATGCTTAAATTTAACTTAAGTTTTTTTTAATTAATAAAGAATTAAAATTAATACTTAATTAATTAAATACTTTTTTATAAAAAAACTATAATTTCTTTTTAAAGTAAAAATAAAGAATATTTATTTATTTACTTTTTAATTAAAAGAAATCTTTAATATAAAATTAATTTTATATTACTTAAATTAATATTAATATAATATTATTATAATTTATTTAAATAATTCTTTATAAAGCATATTAAATAAAGATAATTTAGCTTTTAAAAGCTTTAAGGAAAATAATTATTAAAATGCTTAAGAATTAATAAGCTAATAAAGTTATTAAAGAATTTTATATTACTTATAAAAATTAATAATTTCTTATAAAAAAAAAACTTTAATTATTAACTTATTAATAATATTTTAAAAGTTAATAAAGTTATAATTAAAAATATCTTTATTTTATTATTAATAAATAAATTTATTAAAAAATTTATAATATATAAAATATTATTCTTTTTTAACTTTTTTTTAAAATATAATTAAATTAAGCTAAATAAGAAAAGTTAAAATATTATAATTTTCTTTATTTTAATTAAATTATTTTAATAATATAACTTATTTATAAAAGCTATAAATTTTATTACTTAATTTATATAATATATAATTTAAATCTTTTATAATTTAACTTTTATAATATATAAATTCTTTTTTAATAATATTATAATTAAAAATTTAAAAATAAATTATAAAAATAAAAAAATACTTACTTTATTAAAAGTTTAAAAATATATAATTAAGTATATTAAAAACCTTAATAATATTCTTTATAATTTTAAGTTAATTAAAAAAGTAATTAATATTATTAAATTAAAATAATATAAATAATAAATTAATATTATTAATTATATTTATAAAATACTTAATTAATCTTTATTAAATAAGAAAATTATTAAAATTAATAAATAAAATACTTATAAAAATATAATTAAGCTTAAATTCTTTTTAAGCTTATTAAATTTTTATAAAGTATAAATACCTTTTTATAAAATTATTACTAAGCTATTATTTAATTTTTTAAAAAAAAAAAAAAATATACTTTATTAATAAATCTTAAATTATTAAAAAGCTATAAATATTTTTAAAGCTATAATTACTTTAAAGCTATACTTAATTAATATTAATTATTTTAATAATAAAATTATTCTTATAATAAATATAAATTTTAAGAAATAAAGTATATATTTTATATAAATTAAAAATAAATTATAATACTTAATTTAATATAAAAGTAATATTTAAATAAAGGCTAAAAAGCTATATAATATAATAAAATAAAAATATAAAGCTATTTTATATATAATTAAGCGCTTATACTTTTATATTTATAATATTTACTTTACCTTAAAGATATATTTTAATATTTTAATTTAATAATTAAAGGGATTTACCTTAAATATATTAAATACTTATATTATAAAGTAATTAATTATAATTAAAATATATAATTTTATTATTAATTATATTAAAGGTTTTAAAAATATTATTATAAATATACTTTTTAAAAAGTTATTAAAGCTATTAAATAAAATAAATTATAAATTTAAAAAAAATATTAAAAATTAATATAATGCTTTCTTTAATTAATTATTTTAATCTTAATTATTTAATTAAAAATTATTATTATTTAATAGTTATTTTTAATTAAAAAAATTATTTAAAATTACTTAATATCTTTATTATAAAATCTATTTTAAAAACTTAATATTATAATAATAATTATTTTTTTATAAAAAGGCTTATTATTTTTTTATTTATAAAGAAACTTTTTAAAAATAATTTAAAAAGAATTTGCTATAATAATAAGTTATTAATAACTTTAATTAAAGATAAGAAATTATTAAAAATTACTATGCTTTTTTTAAATATTATAAAAGAAATGCTATTTATTTTTAAATTTAAGTTATATATTATTAAAAAGAAATATATATTAATATTAAAAAAGTTATTATTAATTATTTTTATTATAATAAGTAAGATATTTAAATTTATAATAATGGAATTATTTTAATTATGCTAAATTAATTATTTATTAAGATTTATATTAATATTTAATATTTATTTTTTAATTAAGAATATAATAAGTTAATTAAAGAATAATGTAACTTAATAAAATAGGTTAAAATTATACCTTTTAAGATAATTAATTTAAAAAGTATTAAGAAAATTTTTATTTAAAAATTCCTTTTTAAATAAAGGCTTTTAATAAAAATAATAATAAATAAAAGATAAGAAAATATAAGTTAATTTGCTTAATATTTCTTAATAATTAAAGTTAAAAAGATTATAATTTTAATATATAACTTTTATATTAATAATATTATTAAATATAAATACTTTTTATTATTATAATTATTATTAAGAAAATGCTTAATAAAGGAATTAAAGGCTAAGTATAAATCTTACTTTATACTTTCTTTATTAATTAAACTTTATTTAAAAGATTTTATAAAAAGAATTCCTTTTATTTTTTTTATAGCTTTAAATTAATTATTTTAATTAAGATTATTATTTTTATATAATATATTTAAACTTAAACTTTAAATATATTTATTTAAAATACTTTTAATTTTTAATTTTAATTACTTTTTAATCTTTTATAAAATATAAATATAATAATTAAATTAATCTTATATTATAAGAAGAAAGCTATATAATAAGATATATATTATAGTTTCCCTTAACTTATTCCCTTAAAAAAGAATAACTTAATTTTACTTATTAATAAGCAAAGAAAAGCTAATTATTCTTTATTTTAAAAATTAATTTATTATTAATTTAATCCTTTTATTATTTATAATATTTATTATAATAATATTTATAAACTTTAAATATTTAATAATATTTACCTTTTAAATATATTTTTATTAAAATAATTAAAAAGATTTATTAATTATTTTAAAATATAAAAACTTAAACCTTATTTGCTTTAAAAAATTAATTTTATAATTATTATAAATAATAACCTTTTTTTAAATATTTTAATAAAGTTTAGCTTATTTAACCTTATTTTAAATAACTTTAACTTTAATTACTATTAAGATTAATTAAATATATCTTTATTTATTACTTAAGTATATTAATTATTTATAAGCTTAAATTTATTAATTTCTTTAAACTTTAATATTTAAAATGCTAAATTTATAATATACTTATATATAAAATAAAGAAACTTAAGAAATAAGCCTTTATAATTTATTAATATTTCTTTATTTTAATTAAATAACCCTTAATATTCTTAATATAATTAGCTTAGCAATACTTTTAAATCTTAACTTAAGTATTTATTTAAGGAAAGGGGGTTGTTTTCTTTTATATATATATATATATATATTTATTATAATATAAAATTTCTTTTTATATGCATTTATTTACTTAATTAAATTTAATCTTAAGTTTAAATATAAAATATTATATTTTTAAAAAATGCATTATAAAATTTATTATATATTTATTTATTATTTTTTTATTAAAATTAAAAACTTTCTTTTTCTTTTTAATAACTTAATTTACTTTTTTCTTTTTTCCCTTTATTTTAATTATTATTTATATTTTATTAAAAGCTTATTTTTATAATTAATATAATAAGAATTTTATATTATAAGATTATAATTATTAATTTTAAATAATGCTAACTTTCTTATTTTAAATAATATTAAAGTTAATTATTTTTTTAAGTTATATTATTTTATTAATAATAATTATAAAACTAAGCATATCCTTAAACTTTATTTATTTAGCTATTATAACCTTTTATACTTTTTTTATATTATTATATTTATTAAAAGTATAATTAAATTTCTTAATATAATAAATATAATTAATATAAGCATTATTATAAAAATTATATAAAAAGCAATAATTAAAGAAGGGAATTATAATAAAAATATTTCTATTTATAATTAAGAAGAAGTTATAACTTATATACTTTAAGTAATACTTATAAGGGAAAGCATTTTAATAATTATAAAAGGTTATAAGCAAAGCTATTTAATAATAATAATTAAAGTAATTATATATTATTATTATATACTTTTTATAAAAAGCCTTATTACTTTTTTTAATAATAATAATATTTATATAGCTTTTAATTAAATTTTTAATATTATTTAAAAATTATTTTTTTTATAGCTTATTAAGAAATTCATTAAATAATTCCTTAATTATTTTTTTAAAGATAGGATTAATAAATTGCTAAGTAAGGTATTAATTTTATTTAATATTAATAATTTTATATATATAAATACTTTTTATAAAGATATTATAAAGAATAGTTTTAATAAATTAATCTTTATTAAAAATGCCTTTTAATTTAAAAAAGATATAAATATTCTTAATTAAGATTTACTTAACTTATAAATTATAATAAATAGCTTAAAAAAAGAAAAGGGAATCCTTTTATATTAAATTTCTTAACCTTAATTAAGAAAGGTTTAATAATAAAGATATTATTATAGAAAAATATTAAAGAATAAAAAGATTATAATATTTTATTTTAATTTTAGCTTAACTTAAAGGTTAATTAAAGTTAAGAAAATATTAAAAAAAGAAAGGAAAAAAAAGAAACTTAAGGGAGGAAAGAAAATTTATATATATAAAGTTATTATAATAAGAGAAGATAAGCAATATTAATAATAAGCTATTTTATTATTAAAAAAAGTAATTTACTACCTTGCTTTTAATTAAGGTTAATTTATTATTAAAAAGGAGTTATTTACTTTTAATTCTTTACTTATAAAGAAGTTATTTATCTTTTTGCTATAAAGGAATTTTAATTAAGTAATTTATTTTAATTTATACTTAATAAATTTATAAATTAAAAAGGGAATATTTTATAATTAATTATTATTTAAGAAAAATAAAAAATTATATATCTTTTTACTTTAATTATTAATAAAATAATAAATTAATGATTTTTAATAATAACTTATAAGCCTTTTTATTACTTTTTTTTTAATTAATATAATTATTTAATTTAAAAATAATAAGTTATTAGCTTTTATTACTTTAACTTATATATATTATTATATCTATTTATTTATAGCTAAGCTTTTTTCCTTTTTCTCTTTTTTTCTTTTTCTTTTTATCTTTATATTATTATTAATTAAAGATTAAAAGTTAATTATTACTTAGCTATTTTAATAATAATATATTTTTAATATATTAATCTTTTTCCTTATTTAATTTTTATTTAAAAATAAATAATAATTATTTATAAAAGCTATTTTAAGCTATAACTAAATATTAATTATATTTTTTCCTTATTTTTAACTTTCTTTATTTTAATTATTTATATAATAATCTTTAAAGGTATAAGGCTTTTCTTATTATTATACCTTTTTTTTTTATTACTTAACTTTTATTATTTACTCTTTACTTTATTACTTATATTTTTTATTTTCTTTTTTTATAATTAAAAGTTAAAATATTTTTTAATTAAAAAAATAAAATAAAAAAGTAATTTTAATTACTTTTATATTATAAAATACCTTAAAACCTTAATGCTTTAATTTTAATAATTAAGCTTATTAATTTAAAAAAGAATAATTTAATATTAATAATTATAAAACTTCCTTATTTTAATAATTTTAAAAACTTATTTAATAAAGTATTATAATTCTTAAATATTATAAATATTTAAAATTAATAAAACTTTGCTTAAAAAATAAGTATTAATTTTTTTAAAGATTCCTTTAAAATAAGAATTATTATAAATAAGGTTTATTTAAATAATATTTAGCAATTTTAAACCCTTAATTAATTATTATTTTTTAATATAAAATAAATAATATTTAATAATAAGCTTATAAAAATAATATAAAAATATTTCTTAAGTATTAATTTTTATTTTAAATTAAAAAAATTAGCTAAATTAATAAATTTAATAAAATAATATTAAATCTTTTTTACTTTTAATTTTTTTAATATAAAAGAAATGCTTTATAAATATAAAGAATTAAAAACTTAATATATTATAGCCTTTATAACTTAGCAACTTTTTAATTTTTAAAATATTATATTTTTACTTAAAGAATTTTTATATTATAATTATACCTTATTTAAGAAATATTAATAATATAAATTAATAAAGAATTATAAATTTATTATTATATTTATTTATATATTTAATTATTAAATAATAATAATTTTTAATAAAATAAAGAATTATTACTTATTATAAAATAATTTTATATTAAAAAATAAAAAAAGTAAAATAAATAAAGATATTAAAGCACTTATTTATAAATATTTAATAGCTACTTTAAAAAATAAAATATAAGATTTTAATAAAGAGTTTATATTAAAATTAAGATAAATTAATAAAATATTTTATAAATAGCATATTGCTAAGTTTATTAAAAATTACTTTAAAGAAAATTAAAAAAAGAATAATTAAAAGGTATAAAATTAAGTTAAAACTTTTTTAATTAAAATTGCATATTATAAAATACTTAAAGTTATTATTAATATTATTATTTAAATATTTATTATTTAATTAAAGCTTAATAAAATTAATAAAGCTATTTAAACGCTTATATTAATTTCCTTTATTAAAATTAATAATATAAAAATAATTAAAATAAAAAATAAGCTTTTATTATAAAGAAATATTATTTAATAATAGCTATTTAAATTATAATATATTAAAATTACTATTAATTATAAAAAAAGCATAAAAAAATAATATCTTTAATATAAATTAATTTAATAATTTAATTTTAAATATTTAATATATAGTAAGGTATAAACTTTTAAATAACTTAAAATTAATTAAGCATAATTTTAATTAAATAAGCTTTTAACTTAAGTATTATATTATAAAATATTTTAAAGCTAATAAAAAATGCTTATTTTAATATATATAAGGATTTTTTCTATTTATTTATTTTAATAATAAATATAAATAAAACTTAAAATATATTAATTAATTTAAAATAATTAAAATAGCAATAAAGTTTGCTTAAAAATAATTTAAAAAGCTTATAAATAAGTTAATTAAATAATTAAATATAAAGCATAAATATTAAAAGTAAAAGTATTATAAAAAGTAAAAGTAAAAGCAAAAGCTTTATAAAAAGTAAAAGTAAAAATTAATAAAATTAATATATTATACTTAATATAATAATTAAAAAAAAAAATTTGCTTTTTATTTTATAAAAATATTTAAATTTTTAATAACTATATTAATATTAGTTATTAAAGTAAACTTTAATAATTAAGAAAATATAATTAATAAATATACTATTAAGCAAGTTTTAAGAATATTTAAAGCTTTTATAAAAGAATAAAAGTTATAATAAAATAAATAAGCAAGGAATTAAAAATAGCAATAATAATTAAAATTATAATAAAGTAAATTTTAAAACTTAAAGGCTTAATTAAAAATAGCAAAGTTTTATTTTAATAATTTTTACAATATTTATTATAAAGTGCTTAAAAAAGAGTATATTAATAAATATAGAAAATTATATAAGAAATAATATTGCATTAAATTTTAATTAGCTATAAAAAGCTAGCTTTTATATTTATTTTAAATATTTTTTTAAAAAATTAACTTTTCTCTTTTCTTATATATTTAATACTTTAATTAAGCTTTTTTTATTTTTAAAAACTTTTAAAATATTTATCTTTTCTCTTTTTTTAATTTCCTTTTATTTTTATTTTCCCTTTTTATTACATTAAAGCTCCTCCTTAAGTTATCCTTAAGAAGGTTTAGCAAAACCTATTCTCTATTATTTGGGTAGCTCATTTTTAATATTTATAGGGAAAAGCAATAAAATATACTATATATTTATATAATATTATACTTTATAAAAACCTAAAATATAAGTACCCTTATAAGGTAATAAATAAAAAAAAGCCTTATATAAATAATTTAAAAATATAAGGATTTATTTTATATTTTTAGAATAATAATTATAAAACTAAATTAAAACCTAAAAACAAAAAGGGGGTATATATTAAATATAATCCTAAAATCGCATATATATTAAATATAAGATATAAATATATAAAAAGCCTATATTAATTTAAGATATTTAAATATTAAAGGATAATATATAAATAATAATAATAATAAATAATAATAATAATAATAATAATAATAATAATAATAATAATAATAATAATAATAATAATAATAATAATAATAAATAATAATAATAATAATAATAATAATAATAATAATAATAATAATAATAATAATAATAATAATAATAATAATAATAATAATAATAATAATAATAATAATAATAATAATAATAATAATAATAATAATAATAATAATAATAATAATAATAATAATAATAATAATAATAATAATAATAATAATAATAATAATAATAATATATATATTCCTAAAATTGCAAAAATAAAGGAAAGAAAATAAGGAAGTAAATTCTCCTTTTATTTTAAATAAGATAATAGTTTAAGGAAATCCAAAAGATTATATATATATTATATAAGATATATTATTAAATAACTAAATATTTATATTAAATTCTTAAGAAAATATATTAAAATACTACTTAATTATAACTATTATTAATAAACCTTTTTCTTTAAAAAAGGTATTAAATAACTTAAAAAAACCCCTATAAGTTAAAATTATGCTAAATGAAATATATAGTTTATAAGAATAAAATACGTATATAATAATAGATTTACCACTTAACTATATGGCTTTAAGGGGGAAATAGGTATATAAAAAGAAATTTATAAATAACCTAGCTATTATAAAGCCTAATTAAGTAATAAATAATGAAAATAATATTAAATTTAAATTTAAATAGGTTATTTAAAGATATAATTAAAAATTAAGCATAGATTATTTAAAGACTTTTTCTATAATTTATTGCCTTAAAACCTATACTATGTTATTAATAATAGCAATAAATAAAGAATATTATATATTTAATTATAATATTAAAAACGCATTTTTATACTTTAATATTAATTTTAAAATATATATAAAATTACTTATATATATATATATAATAAACCAAAATATAAAAATAAAGTTATAAAATTAAATAAAGCTTTATATAAGCTAGAATAATTATTTATACTTTAATATAAATACTTAAAAAATATATTAACCAAGCTAGGATTTATTATTTACCTATATAATAAAGGGGTATTTATATATTATAATAAATAAATTATATTTATATATTATATAAATAATATTATCGTTATAAAACTTAATAATAATGATATAAATTTAATAATTAATAAATTATATAAGAATATAAAACTAGATTTCTAAGGAGATTTAATAAATTTCCTTAAAAGCAATATATATATAAATAAAGATGATAAATAAATAATTATAAATTAAAATAAATATATAGATAAAATATTAAAAAGATTTAATATAAAAGAAAAGGTTAAGAAAAAGGAAATAATCCCTTAACTTATACTATATACCCTTAATAGAAAATTAAAAAAATATACTAACTAAGTTAATAAAAATATTATAGAATTATATTAATAATAAATAAGGTTTATATTATATGCTAACTTAAAAACAAGGTTAAATTTAACTTATTTTATAAATAAGTTAGCTAAATATATAGCAAACTTAAGATTAAAGCATATAAAAGAATTAAATAAAATATAGGAATATATATATAAATTCCTATATATATTTAAAGTATATAATTGCTTTAAAAATAATTTATAATTAATAGGCTATATAGATTTAAACTAGGGTAACGATATATTTATTAAAAAAAGCACCTTTAATTATATATTTAGCCTATATAATATTAATAATAATAATAATAAAATAAATCCCATAAGCTAGAATTCTTAGCTGTAAAAAATATTAATACTTTCCTTTATAAAAGCAAAATATATAGCTTTAAGAAAAGCTATAAAAAGAACTAAATATTTATATAATTTACTTAAATATTTTAATAATAATTTAAATATGGGCTTTAATCTTAAGCCCTTTATTATATATATAGATAATAATAGGGCTAAGAAATTAGCTAAAAATACCTTATTTTATAAAAAAACTAAATATATAAATATTGCATATTATTATATAAAAGAAGTAATAAAAAATAATAAAGTAATATTAAAATATATAGATTTTAAGTAAAATTTAGTAAATTAACTTATAAAATTAATAAATAAATTACATTATAAAAGGTTTAAAGAAAAGTATAATTTAATAAAAAAATAATATAAAAATATTAAGCTAAAAAATAAAGAGATTTTCTACTTATATTATAATATATATAAAATAAATTAAGGTATTTACTTTTTAATAATTAGGGTTAAGATTTTTTCCTTTACTTATAAAATATATAAATAAATAAAGTAAACTTAATTATATATATATATAATATTACCCTAAATACTAAAGGTTTTCCCTTAAAAGAAATAATTAAAATAATAAGAGTTTTTCTTAAAAAATAAGCATTACTTATACAGCCCATATATACCATATATATACATAATTATAATATACCTATATTGCATTTATATACATTTAATTTTATATAGAAAATATATTTCTATAATATATATAATATAAATAAAATAATGTATAACTTTAATATATAAAAATGCTGTAATATATTATAGCTATTATAAGATAATTAATAAATCTTATATAAAACCATAATTTAATATATAATACCTTATTAATTATAAATTTAAATCTAAGTAATAATAAATTTTTAAGTTTTTTGCCTAAATATATAATACTTAATAAATAAGTTTTTTTTCTTTTTATAAGGTTTTCTTATTATATAATTAAATATTCCTTTTTTATAAACTAAATTCCTTATATATAAAATAAAATAAATAAAAGGGAATTAATTTAAGAGGGGCTATTAAAATATTCTAAATATTTAGGCTATTATTAATATAAAATATCCTTTTCCCCATATATTTGCTATTATATAAAGGATAATAACTATAAATAAGGGCCTTCTCTCTTGTAAAATAAATATTAGCTAGCCTAATAAACTAAGCATTTAACGCTATTATTTTTATAGGTTATAAGCTTAAATAGCTTATTAAGAAAAGCAATAAACTTTAATTAATTAATAATATAAAGGTTTTTACCTAGCTTGGCAACCCAGGGTTTTTACTTTAATATTAAGATTACATAAGGTTATGCATTTAAGTCCCTAAGCAATTAATAATTCTAACCTAATACCCATAAACCCAATGTATAGCTTAAGGGGGGATGTTAGAATATATAAACTCTCTAAGCTGCACACTGGCAGCGCTTTTTATTTCTTACATGCAGCACACCCGCCACTTCAGACAGTACGTCCAGAGCATCGGTGGAGCCCTTCACAAGGCTTGTCATTACTCGGTCAGATAGCGAAGGATTACCATGTAGAGAGCCTCGGCGCCGCTCCGAGCCGCCGTCACCCGGAAGGTTTGACGGAGCTGCTTCATGGGGCCGTGCGCTTTCCTCTGGAGGCTGTGTGACGGGGCCATCTGGTGATGCGCTGGCAACGGATACCGGGTCAGATTGTAACGGCTGGGACGGGGTTGCCTTCGCCCAAGTCGGCCGGTCTCTGTGCTTGGAAGCCGTTGGTTGGCGGTCACACCGGCAGTCCTGATGTTCCCGTCGGCACTTTGCGCAGGGCGGTTTGTCGCCCACCGCACATCTCACTTTACGGGACCGACAGGAGTCGTAGGCAACGTATGTTCGTCTGGATCGGGGAGCTCGGGTTGATACCGAGTCCATGGTGGACCCTTTTCCTTCCGCACGCTGCTCAGAAGTTTGTGACGACGATGTCACCGGCCATAGAGATCTTCAGCCCAAATTCGACCCGGCCTCGTAACAATAAGGTACATTCGCGCCTACACTACGTTACTCTCGTCGATGGACTAGGGGCCCTTACTACTTGCTAATGTCGTGTTGAGAGGGGAAAACGACCTGCCGCCGCCGGGATCCCCGCACCGGTCCGTGTCTGTCCATGACTACCCGCTTCAGTCCGCCCTTTCATCCTCTGATGTGTCTCATCGCACTCTGCTCAGCACCGCAGGTGCTTACGTTGACGGCGCCGAGCTTCGCAGTTCAATTTCACATGTGCTCTCATTGACACTCATACTCCGAATACCGGACGTTGATGTTGGGGTGCGATGAGACCAGGCGTGTGGAGTTGTGTACATATTTAATTGCTCCACATCATCTTGTAGAGTTACGGATTACTTCCCATTAGCACATTTTTCAAACACTTGGGTTTTGAGACAAACCAGCCCCTATACGCAGGACGTCTTGTCTTCACTTGTTGCGATCATGTCCAAGTCCATCGTCAATACGAATCCGTACCCGTTCCAATTCGAAGCGAGTAAGCCCCCGCCGATCAAAAGAGACGGTCAGCATGTGACGATCAGTCTGGACCACTCCCGCGGACGGATCCCGTCTCTGCAGGCCTCAAAAGTCCGAGCCTTGATGCAGGAGGCACACAAGGACCCTTCCAAGATCCTCGCCCTTGTGTGCAGCTACGACGCACTCAGCTCGCGGCTCTGTGAGGAGGCTGGGTTTCCTATCATTTTCCTTGCCGGCTATGCGATGTCCTCTGCTTTGGCCCTTCCCGACACGGGTTACATCGCCTTCCAAGAAGTCGCCGCTAAGATACAAGAAGTTGTCAGGGAGACTACTGCCCCAGTGATTGTAGACGGCGATACTGGGTATGGAAGTCCTATGAATGTGCGAAGGACAGTGGCAGGGTGCGTATTTTAGTCACCCTTTTGACTGTTGCACAGCTCTTCTTCAAATGACGGTGTCTGACTTGAGGCGTAATAGACTGGCGGCTGCTGGTGCTGCCGGCATCATGATTGAAGACCAGACTTGGCCAAAAAGTAAGGCAGGCAGATAAGGCCAGCTATCCTCCGCGAGAACCGATTACTGACCAGTGGTGTCTAGGATGCGGCCACACAGCAGGAAAGAGCGTCGTTTCCAGGAGTGAGGCGTACGCGCGTTGGCAAGCTGCAGTCGATGCCAGGGACGAAGGCCAGGATATTTGGATTCTGGCACGAACCGACAGCCTCATTCTAGGATACGACGAGGCACTCGCAAGAGCTAGAAAGGCAATCGAGATCGGCGCGGACGCTGTTTTCGTGGAAGCCTTACCAGACCGGGAGACCATGGCACGTCTGAGGAAGGACCTGGATTTCCCGTCGCTCGCGAACATCATCTAGGGCGGCAAGACGGACAATCTCTCGGCACAAGAGCTGGGCGAGTTAGGCTACAGCGCAGTAGCTTACCCCTGGACGCTTGTCGCGGCCAAACTGAGGAGCATTCGCGAGACTTTGGAAGCGATCAAAGGGTCTTTCACCGTTGGAAAGCCTCCGACTGTCTTGTCTTATGCTGAGGTCTGCGAAGGGGTTGGCTTTAATAAATACTTCGCACTGGAAGAGCGGTATCAGTACGAAGGAAGGACTACGGGACAGAAGGGGCACCAATGGGAAGATTGATCTGTTACCGGACTGAAGCGCGCTGGATGCGGGAGATTGAGACTCATGGACGCCAGTGTCGAGCAGGCTGTCGATTGGGCACGTAGCAAAATTACTGAGCTTGAGTTCGGATACCGCTTCGTTGCATGTGAAGGAGGTAAACCAGTATTTTCCCAGGCGAAGTTTGAACGACATTTACTTGGTCGACTTGGAAGCGAAGCTGCAAACCCTTGGGGAATGCATCGTACTATGAGTCCTTCCAGTGCTTGTCTAATACATCTCGTCAAGTTCTCCGTCTTCCCTCACGCCATGAGAACTACACGTGGATGATCAAAATGCGTATAAACAAAGAATCGAGGTGAGCCAGACAATTCGCCCTGAGGCGATGCGCTGCAGATAGATCCCTGATCACTGCTTGTGCCCCAAAACGGT
Source organism: Diaporthe citri (assembly GCF_014595645.1). Classification (NCBI taxonomy): domain Eukaryota; kingdom Fungi; phylum Ascomycota; class Sordariomycetes; order Diaporthales; family Diaporthaceae; genus Diaporthe; species Diaporthe citri. Next base: position 399,282 of record NW_025064858.1, read on the forward strand.
GTTTACTTGTCAAGACGAATCGGCCAATGGCCAATGTTACTGCTGGTTGCAATATTCCAGTAATCCAGGCTTCAGGGATGATGCCTGTAAGCTGAACACACCAATACTGGTCCGGCACCTCGTTATCCTGAAGGATCTGGTGTCCGCTAGGCCTCGAAGGAGTGGAAACTTCCCTCCAAGTGCTCAGTAGCGTCGATGCTTGAAATCCTGGCAGGATTTAAGGCGGACCTTGGCGCAAGATTGGCTTCTTATTGTCATCTCTGCCGGCTTATTGGGTTGGCTAAAGCAGGTCCCAGATTAGGACGACCGTCGTCGCTTGTGATGAAGCAATGAAGCAAATGATAGTTAATTGTAGGGTGTTGAGGAGAGAAATCTCCCCGCTATTAAACGCTTAGAAGAAGCCTATTTATAGGCTAGCGTTAATATATAGGCATATAATTTTCATACCTTTTAACACACTCCTTATTGCAAATATTATTATTTTAATAATAATAAAAGATATTTTATTTTAATAGCTAAAAATATAATTTAAATATTTTGCTATAATTTATATTAAAACTACTATATAAACATTACTTAATATTTATATATTTTACTTATATTATTTTTAGTTAATTATTTAAATGCCCCCTTAATAATATAAACCTTATACTTATTTTAATCTTAATTTTATATAAGTCTTTTTAAGGGTAAGGCAAGGTAATGTTTTTATATAAATATTAATAAAATTATATTTAAATATAATATAATAAATATTATATATTTTTTTAATTTTTTTATAAATAAAGTAATAATAAATAACGATATATTTTAATTAAGTATTAATTTTATAATTTTAAATAAGGTTTAATATTAGCTAATTATTAATATATAAAATAAATAAATATTTAATATACTTAATATTTAAATCTTTTAATATTTAAATTATTTAATAAAGATATAATAATATTAATAAATATATTATATATTTCGCTTTATAAATAGATTTTATAATAATAAATTAACGCTTTAATAATTAAGCAATTAAGCTATTATTAAGAAATTATATATATTTATTAAATGCTTTTAAATTATTTAAATTAATATTATAAAAAACATTAATATATATATTAAGTATAATAAATTAAAATAATAATATTTATTTTAAAAATTACAAGGCATAATTTAATATATATTAAATATATTAAAGCACTTTCTTTATAATATTTAAATAATAAATTATAAGCTTTATATTAAATATTAAGAGTATTATATATAAAAATGCGAAATTAAGTTTTATTTTAATAATAAGAAAATTAATGAATTTAGTAAATAATTAATATATTATTATATTTATTATAATATTATTAAGTTTCTTTTATTATAAAAATAAATTTAAATTTATAAGAGTTTATTTTTAATTATAATTAAATATATTAAAGTATTTTAAAATTTATTAAGTATATTTTTTTTAAAAAATATAAATTTTATTATTAATTTATATAATTTTTAATTTAAGCAAGTATTTATAAAAATTAAGATCTTTATATTTAAAACGTTATATAAACTTAGTATAAAATTTATTAACTTAAGAGGGATTTTTAATAATAAAAATATTATTAATATAAATAGCAATAATAATTTAATTTTTAATAAAAACGCAAAAGTTAAATATTATTTTTATTAAATATTTAATTAATTTCTTTTTAAAAATATTAAATTATTTATAGCTTAATTATTTAAATTTATATAAGGCATTAAGAAGTTTTAAAATAACTTGCTAATTATTAAATAATATTTAATATCTTTATAATAATTATATATAAATATTATATTTTAAATAACTATATAAATATATTATTTTAATATTAAATTATTAAAGCTATTAGCTTATTATAGCAATAATAGCAATAATTAATCTTAAATTATTATAATATGCTATAGGGTTATAAGTATTATTATAATTTATACTATGGATTTATATATATTTATAAGTAATAAATTAAGTTTTATAATAAATAAGCTTATTAAAAGCATTAAATTTCTTTATATATACTTAGCAAGAATTAATAATATATTAATTTACAATAATAAGTACTTTAACTTATATATTTATATTTAAAAGTAATTTAAATTCTCTTTTAATAGCTTATTACTAAGCATTCCTTTTATTACTTTTTATAGCTTATATATATATATTAAGAATGTTATTAATATTTACTATATTAATAAATAATGCTTAAATAAAGATTTAATTAGGGTAGTTAATATTAATTAATGCTAATTAAATAAGATTTAGTATAAAGTTTATATTAATTAATGCTAAGTTATTAAAATTTTTAAAATATTTTATAATAATATTTATATTTTCTTTTGCTTTTTATAAAGGCTAAATCCATCATTCTTAAAAACTATATAACTATATGGGTTTCGCGGATTTAAGTAGTTTATTAATAAATTTTATAGGTTTAAGCGGTTTATTAATAGGTTTTATAGGTTTAAGCGGTTTATTTATAGGTTTATTTATAAATTCCGTATTATTAATAAGTTTTATTAGCTAAAATATTAATAATACCTTTATCTTAAGTAGCATGTTTTTATTTAATTAGCTAATTATTTATATAATCTTTATTACTAAATTAAACTAAGTAATATAGCTTAATATTACAATTATAATAACTTTTTAAAGTAATATAAATAAATAAAAAATAATTTTACCTTTAACCTTAAATTTCATAAAGTATGCCTTTTTAACCTTATTTAATAATTTCATTTTTAATTTATAAACCTTAATAAGTATATAAAGGTATATAAGGTAAAAGTATAGTTAAAATTATTTAATATTAAGCTTTTATTTATAAAGCACCTTAAATAACGTTATTTAGCATAATAAGATTAAGTATAATTTTTAATTTTATAAATATATTATATAGGAAATTACTTTAAGCTATAAGAATAAATAGTTTTTATTATAAATTATTATATAAATATTAATAATAATAATATATATAAATCTTTTAAGTATATTATTTAACTTATAATGATAAGGAAGTAATTTCTTATAAATAATTTTATATTTTTAAAATATTATAATAATTATCTTATTTATATATTTACCCTTATTATTTAAACTAAATATCTTAACTTTTATACTAAATTAAGTTTTAATTATATTTAAAAATTCCTTAATAATATTTAAAATATTATTTTTTTAAATAATAAAGTAAATTTAATAAAATTAAGTTTAATTATTTATAAATAAAATAAAGTATTAAGAATCTTTTAATAATTTTATTAAAAATTTGCTTAATAAATTAAATTAAATATACTTAAATAACTATATGGATTATTATTTTAATAATAATTATAGGCGTTTTTTAATAAACTTTATAAATTAATATAGTTTGCAATAAAAATCCATTAATTTATTTAATATAATATTTTTATTTTTATATAAATATTAAGTAATTAATTTTAATAAATTATTATAGCTAAAAACTTTATAAAATTTACTATATATTGCAAATATTATAAAGTTATTTTTTATTATTTAAATTTTAAAATTTTTATATTAAAACTTTACCTATAATATCTTGCGAAATTTATTATCTTTTAATAATAAAAAGATATTATTTCCTTATATATTTAATTAAAATCTTTTTTAAATTATAATTTAGCTAAATAAATAAGTATTACTTAATATATAATTATATAAAATATTAATAAAGATATTCTTAATAATTAATTTATTTAATAATTATAAAAAGATTTTTATAAAGTTAATATCTTTTATAATAAGTTAATTATTATTTATAATAATAATTATACTTAAATATAATTATAAAGAGCTAAAGTTTTTTATATATTTTATTATATACTTTAAAGTATTAAAATTAAAAATTTATAATATTAAAGTATTTATAATTATTAATAGCTTTATTATATATATTAAAATATTAATATATAGCGTTATTATATTTTCCTTATTATTATTGGAAATTTTAATAACTTCTTTATTTATAGCTTAATTTATAATAATTCATTTCTTACTCTTTTTTTATTTTTAATTAGCTTTATATTTAATAAGCTTTATATAATTAATATATAAATGATTAATAAATGTAAAGTTTTATATATAATATTAAGTATATTTTTTATTATTTAATATAAAGTTAATACTTATTAATATAAACTTTATAGCCTTTTTTATATTCTTTAATGCTAACTTTTTTTAAATAAAGATAAAGTAAGCTTTAAATTATTTAACCTTTATATAGAAAATAATATTTATTATTTTAAGTTTAAATTTAAAAAATATTATAAGGCTTTAATTATTTAAATTATTAATAATATTATTTATAATATTTAATAATATTATTAAAAAAAAAGCCTTTAACCTTATTACTTTTAAAAAGTAATTTTATTAACTTCCTAATTAATTATTTTAATATTAAGATTTTAATATAAAGTTTTATTTAAAGGTTTTAAAAAGTATTTAAATAGCTTTATAAATTAAAGCCATTCTTATATTATAAGTTTATTAATTAATAAAAGAAATAAATAATTAAGTTATTAATATTATAATTAAATTAATTAATTAATATTTTTTAAGCATTAAAAGATTTTCTATATAATATAATAAATATTATAAGGCTTAAATATATTAAGCTTAAAAGCATAATAAAGGCTTAATTATTAAGCTTTTCTTATTTTATAAAAGCTATATCCTTATTTAATTATTTCTTAATACTTATAATATATTTATTAAGGTTAATAAATTAAAAGCTATAACTTTATATTACTCTTTAATTTAAAAAGTTCTTCCCTTTTAAGTTTAACTTTAAAAGAAATAATAAGTTAAGTTTAAAGTTAAGTATATTTAATATCTTTTAAATAATATTTATATATTTTTAAATATATTTTAAATAATATTTATATATTTTTATTTATTTATAATAATTAGCATTAATTAATATAAATAAATAAATAAAAAAAAGTAAGTAATTAAAATATTAAATAAGGTAGGAGTGTTAAATTATTATAAGTTATTATTAATTATAATAGCTATTATAAGATATAATAATAATATATAGGCAAAGATTAATAATATTAAAATCTTAATAATTTAAATATAAAAATAATTATAAAAATAAGGGTATTAATATTTCCTAATATTTTAAGATATTTTAAGTAATGCTAAGCTTATAACTTAATGAAGTAATAAAGTAAATAATAGTTAATTATAAGGTGTTAAGGAGAGAAATCTCCTCGCTATTAAACGCTTAGAAGGAGCCTATTTATAGGCTAGCGCTAGCGTATGGGCATACGACCCTCGCACCTTCCAACAGCTTGGGTCAGCCTAAAACTAAGCCCTTCAGGGATAAGGACTCATTCTTGCCTTCCTGCGTTTTGAAACAAGGATGATGTTAAGCTGTCATAGACACACCTCCTGTAGGCATAAGTGGAATTAGTTTGCACGCTCCTGTGCTGTACCCGGACGGCAAACTAATCACCTTGTCCCGTGATTTAGCTGGGCTAGATACGATCATGGTGGTCCGGGATGCGAATCAAAAAATGTCTATTTGCTCCCGGTGGCTGATCCCAATTTCTTCCATCAAAACACGCCTTTCGTGTGTGTGCCACACAAGCCGTCACGTCGCTTGATCGTATGGGAAGGAAGCCTTCGAACTCGACTATGATTGAAATGACCATGTCCCTGCACGTGAATAAATAGGCATCCTTTAGTCGGTCTTCTAGGACGTGGCGCGATGCTAGAGAACCCGCAGAAAGGAAGTACCCTGAAACGAACGGGCTAGGCTGCAAGGAGACGAGTTGCATCACTTGAGCACATCACCCCACGCGTCGGCTACGCGCAAAGCTCTCAGCTGTTCTTCTCGAGCTTAGCCCAGCTGCCGTCTATTTTCGGCAACTTATCCGTTGACCACCCTGAAGCGCTAGAGTCGTGATTCGGGTCTACACCAGCCCCGTAAGGTCGGTCTGCAAGTGGTCCAGGCCGTCGGTTTGCGATCGTGTCTGTTATTGATCCATCTGGCAACGGCCTCCTTGGATGCGGTCTATTGATTGTCTTTGACGCATCCAGATAGCTGAACGTCGATCACTAGCGTGGTCTGTAACGAATTCTGGTGCCTCCAGACATGGCAGCCAGTCTCAACGGTCCAATCCCTGGTCACAACTGGCTTGAGGATTATTCGTTCCGTGCTAGAAATACTAGGCCCACGATATCAGGATTGCCACCACGCTCCTGGAGTACTTGGGCAGGCCAATGGGCAGGCCAATGAGAAGGTCATGCTCACAAACATAGCATCATTTTCGTCGCTCCAGACCATTGAGATGCCTTGACACGTTGCTCTTACTTTGTCCCTCGAGCAGGCCCCTCGGCCAGATGCTGATGCCGTCTCTCCTCCTCTATGTTGTTCGTCTGTACACCACCTGGCTACACCTTATTTAGGCAGGATATGGTCGTCAGGATCAGGATCCGTAACAGAGCCTCTGGAGCTATCATGTCCTCGGGGAAGAATAACAACCAGTTCAGACGGCCGAGGGCCGCCACAGGCTCTCACGATGAGGGCTGGCAACCAAGATACCAGATGGTTGCTGGTGAGATACAGGATTCGAAACATAATCCTCGACTCATCGCGGCCTTGATGGAAGATGGCCTTCCCTCCTGACGGCCGTCTTGTCGCCTCGAAAACTTGATGACAAGGACCATCATGCAGTAAAGACTGCGAAGCCTTCATAACAAAGCCTGCCAGAGAGCCGAATACAAAAGGCGAGGCAGAGCTCAGCAAATCGGTGTCTCTCCTTCTATCATCATCATCAACTTGTCCGATTCTACCAACCCCCTTTCATCAAGCATAATTCCTTTTCATACTTGCCGGTCAAGATCCGCTTCGTTAAGCCCTTCAAAATCAACAACTCCAACAACTCCCATACAGCCCAAAGCAAAAATGGTATTCCGCTACAAGTGCTGCTCCTCTTGCGCCCCTACCGTCCGCCACTACCTGCGACAGGCATGGGGAAGCTCAGTGTACGAGGACAGCTACGGCTCCAGCAGCGTCTTCGAGATCAACATGCCCGGTGAGTAAGGCGCTGGGCCGGCTCATCCATTCATTATCCCCCTCCCCCCCCCCCCCCACCCCTCAACAGGGTTGGACCACCCAACACCATGAAGATTTCCAGATCACCAGGCTAACTCTTTGATACTTCCAGACCCGGGAACGGCTGATCAGAACTCCCTTATCCGCATGTGTTTCAGGGCGGCGAGGAATAACGTCGCGCCGCACAGAATCCTCCGCCTGAGCAGCTCCTCGTCCCGTGGCAACTACAGGTGCAAGTACGCTTAGATTTGGCTGTACAGCATTAGTGGCTGTATGAGTGAAGGTGACTACATTTGGATTTGGTGTTGGGGATAGAAGTCAGGTCCCCGGTGGTACAAGATCGTGTTTGGGCATGTTCCCGCTGGTTTGGGCTGTCGGGCGTGTGGGGCAAAGAATGGTCTCGCTGGCGAGATCTGACGTGGTTATAGAAGCAGTCTTTCGTTGGAAGCGCTATACTTCGGTATCTCTCACACTCGCTTAATGTAAACCTTTGTTACAATCATATCATTTGGACTTGCCGTCACACGGAACACCCCGAAATGCTCCGGATTGCACCTTGAGGTGCCAGGTGGAGAGTCTCACCCAAGACTTGGTCTCGAATTGCCTAGGAAGTTAGTTCAAGTTGAGTAGAAACGAATTATGCGCAGCTTAATTCGCATTTGGCCTGAACGAAATAAGGGAATTCCTTTTCACACCCGCTCGCTATACCAATTGGCAATCTACCTAAATCTTTGTTGCGCTTTAAATCCTTGATAGCGTCCCATTCAACCCTCTCGTGAAACGCAAAACCAGATTACTCGTCCAGCAGTCCCAGCTTTTCTTCATCCCTAATGACAGTGGATTTCCTTAGCATCCTCCTCGTCCCGTGAAGCCTTCGCCTTTCTTCCTCGTCCTCAGTCCTTTCACCATCTCCAAATACCGGCTTGAAGACCCTATCATAACCAAGCCACACCGCATGGAAAAGGGTCTCCATGAACAGCCCCAACCACAGCGGGATCTTTCCCCTGTCATCAGCCAACCACTTGCTCAGCCCGAGGAACAGCCCCATGATAGGCATGGCCAGGCCGAGAAAGAGATACTGCCCGATGGTCTGCCGCCTGGACGTGATCGTGTACGGCTGCAGCTTGGCCAGCCACTCTTGGTACTCGTCAGGCAGCCCGTGCTCCGCCGCGCCGTCGGTGATCAGCTTCAGGTACCGCGCGGAGGGCTGCGCGTACTCCGGGTCGGGCCGGATGGGCCGCAGCAGCATGTCCTGCCACCAGTCCTTGAGCCTGTCGAGCGGGCTCTTGTCGTCTCCATCATCCCCATCACCACCATCATCTCCGTCTCTGGCTCTTTTTACAGGCTTATCGTCACCACCGCCGTCATCACCATCGCCGTCATCCGGCTTCTTCGGTATCCGGGGCGCGTAGAGCGTGTGCGCGAAGAAGGGCTTCGGAAGCTCCGGGGTGGGCGGGTCCTCCGGGATCCCGACCCTGTTCGGGATGCCGATGCACGGCACCAGAATATCCTGATATGCGGAGCCGCCGCCTTCGGTCTTGATGATCTCCGCGTAGTCCTCGGGTGTGACCTCGTAGACCACGCCGATAAGGCCCTTGTCCCAACTCCGGATCACCGTATGCATTCTTGCGCACGTCTTGATGCACCCCGCGGGAGATCGGAGTCGTGCTCTGGTCCCTGCGAGACATCTCCTCGGCCTCCTCGGACTTTGGAGGGAACGTGTACGGCGGCGGATGAGGAAGGTCAGGCACCTTCCCCGGCGGATCCGGGATCGGCGGGTGCTTCGGCACCTTTCTCAGAGCTGTGTTCGCGAAGCATGGCTCCTTGTAGGGGATGCCAGGAAGATCAAACGTCAGCCGTAGAGACGGGGCGGAAACGTTGATCGCGGAAACAGGACGGATTCCGCGCTGGCCGAGGAAGGTCTGGGCGCAGAGATTCGAACCGTATGCGAGGTAGAGGACTGTTGGTACGGAGGCAGTATGGTCGCAGAGATAGTCGTTCGCTGATGGCGACGATGATGGGATGTGATCGGCGGGGGACTTCTTGGGTGTTGCCCGCTGGAGCCGATCTGGGGATGTCCGGGGGATGCTCGAGACGGGTGGATAGTCTTGGGTGGGGACTTGGGACTTGAATTCGAGATTCCAGACACGGTCGAGCGTTGCCTTGACGCAACTGCTCCTCGGTATTGATGAGGTCTGATCCATCTCGACAGCTTTGCTGTGTTTGTTCGTGAGTGAGGAAGCTGACGAGGCGAATGTTTCAAAGGATCGAGGTAGATAAGAGGTCCTTGTCAGCTGCCCGCGTCCCAGGAGCTTGGGCCCGAATGATGATGCATGCTTGCAGATCAGTGGGGGCAATGCCAAGACAGGTCCCCTGTAACGGTCTGGGCTTTTTGCTGACGGACAGCTTTGTTGTGGGAACGTACCCTTCATATGGGCCAAATGCTGTGGAAGCTTGAGTATTGCATGCAGGGAATTTCAGTTATAGAAGTATCTGCGATGTTGCTATGAACCCTCTGTGTCTCTGTGGAGGTCCTTATTTTCCACTCACTGTCCACTGTCCACTTTAACATCAAGGATTGGCTGTGCTTCTTGAGGGAATGCATGACCACCGAAAGTCTTTGCGACCTCTCACGACTCGTCCTCCACCGGCGCCTTCTTCCGTATGTTCACCCAGCCCGTTCCCCACGCCGCGGTAAAAGACACGACGGCGAGCGCCGTCAGCAGATAGAACACGGCGTTGACGCTGTCTGAGAATGCGAGCAACAGCCCGTCGAGCTCCGGACTCCCGGGCGGCAGCAGGGCCCGCACGGCCTCCGCGCCTCCGCCCACCGCGAGCGCCGCCTCGGGGCTCACCGACGGTGCCAAAACCGAGACTTGCCGCGTCAGGGTCTTTGTGAAGACCACGTTGCCTACGATGGTGAAGATGGCCGCCACCAGGTTCTCGACAAATACCATGAATGCGATCACGGACGGGCTCTGGGCTGGTGTGACGGCATTTTGCACCGCAATAATACACTATTCCTATCAGCAAAAGTCGATGTAGCAGGCGCAAATTGCACTCCGAGATGGAGGGCTGCCAAGTCGGGGAGAGAGACTCACCATTTGCAGTCCCATCCCGCGTAAACCGAAAAGTATTTGGTGTCCGATCCAATCTGCTGTGGACGTATCTGGACTCCAGGTCGATATGAGACCGCAGGCGACGGCAGTTGTTGCTCCTGCAAGAATGCTGAACGGGATATAGTAACCAAGCCTTCTCACTAAATACATCCTAGTCAGCTTTGGAGGTTTCCCCCTTGTTCGACTGTGAGATCATAGATTCTGCTATGTGGCTTTCCAAATCAAGGGAATAGACGCAATCGACTTACCAAGAGCACCAGTGGCAACTAGAGTCAGCAACTGCGTCAGGATTGAGGGCAGTGTGTAGACGCCGCTCAGCGAGGGACCGACACCCCTGACAGCCTGGAAGTAGATGGGAACGTAGTTCACCCCGACAAAGTTGTTGACGAACAGCGACGTGGTTTGTATGGTGCTCGCCCAGATGACCCGTCTCTTCACTACGTGAAATGGTATGAGGGCCCTCTCACCGCCAACATGCCATTCCCAGAGGCAGAACAAGATCAACATCGCGCCAGAGCCGGCGAACAAGCCGATGACGATGGGAGAGCTCCAACCGTACTCAGACGACCCCCACTCCAGCGCTAGGAGAAACATGACAGTGGTCGGGGCGAACAACGCAAAGCCTGTAAGGTCGAGGTTTGGGACGATGTTGCGGAGCAGCTCGAACGAGAAGGGTGGCTTGAGCGTCTCGTCTGGGACGTGCGTGAAAAACAGCAGCAGGAAGGAGACCGCGCCGATGGGGAGATTGATGTAGAAGCCTGCAACTTGTGAGCCGAGAAATGGGAAGTGCACCGAAAGGCTACAGTCAAGGTAAATACTGACACCATCGCCAGCTCACGTATTGTGTCGAGGCGCCACCGATCAGCGGCCCGACAACTATACCCGTCTGGCACACTTGGGTACATGGTCAGCTCACAGTTCTAAGTAGATTCGATTGGATTCACTCACCTGCAAATACTATACCGTTGTAGACTGTTTATGACGATTAAAGATTAGTTTCGAAATTGTACGAACGGTGATTCCATAAGGAGGTGGCGAAAGCTCAGCTATGTCGTCCGCAACTTACAAGGCCGTTTTTGCAAAGGCACCGCTCCTGCGATGAGGGTCAGGGCCCCATTCTCCAAGCCCGAGCTTCCCAGGCCAGCGACGGTACGACCGAGAATGAAGAACATGGATGAGGTTGAGACAGCGCAAAGCAAGGAGCCGATCTCAAAAATCATTGAGAAGAATAGAAACGTGTGCTTCGCGCTGAGGTAGGTGTAGAGTTTTCCGGTAAGAGGTTGCAAAGCTGCGCTGGTGTCGGGATTGGATCAGTCTCAGTTCAGCAGTAAGAGAGAGCCCACTCATTGTGGTTCTCATTGCATTTTGAATCAAAAGGGAAGACCTACTTCGAAAGCACATAGGCGCTTCCGTACCATCCGATACTGTTTGATGTCCATGTTAGCAGTCCATCTCTTTCTGATTACACTGTTTGAGAAACCCCGAGTCAACAATCAGGCATCGAGCGGCCTCCTAGCTCCCGACGACGATACAAAATGGGGACTGCAGGAGAAGGGGCTCTTGTTGAAAATACACACTCTTGCAGCCTTTGAAAATCAGTCGTGATGTACGGGATAGCCTGAAGCAAGAGACCGAGGAGGTAGAAAGGTCATCAGCCGTCTGGCTAGGACCTAAGGTACAATCGTATCCGTCGTCTGGGGTAACGATAAAGGACACTGGAAGCTGAGTGATTCCAGAGGCTATTTTGACTCACCGTGGCGGTTATGCTGAAATCTAAGAGGACGAGGAAGAAGACACAGACAATGCCAAAGAGGGCGGCGTAGAGCTTATATCCTGTGATATACTCGTTGTCTTCATCGCCGAAGTGATTCCGCGAGGCAGGATTCGCAGCGGGTTCTGTTGCGTCTGGGGCGGTCTTCGAAGCGGTCGTCCGCAGGATTCCCTCTTGAACACGGTTGTGCGGCTGCACAGCTTTCTCTGGGTCTGGGCCCCCCTTGTCTGGTGAAGTCATGGTTATCTCTGCTGCACCCTCTGCCTCTTCAGCTTGACTTGGCTGTATCTTGTCACGAGGTGAAGTCGGCGGTGACGAAGATCGTGCATCTCCTTGCTTTGAGTGCCGCGCTGATTCTCTTGTCATCTTTTTCGGATGTGATTGCCGTCATTCTCCGCACACAGGTGTTGCAAATTCTGTGGTGAGCTGGTCAGTCAGGCAATCATTGGCTGTATTGCAACTAGCGTGGACAAGAGAATGGAAGACGCCAGATGGCCCGCAATCTAAGGTATAAATAACTGTCTGAGGGGTCTGTGGCTAGAGGCTCAAGTGAATGCCACCATTCGCAAGACCTCAAAACCGTCTCATGAGGGAAACAAACAAACAGGTTCACAGGTCGGACGGCGGTGACCAGGGTCCCGGACCAGGATTACGCCGACTCCAACACACTCTGCCCTTCCCCAGGTATCGGGCGGGTACCGGCGGCTATTCAGGGGTCTCACTGCGTTGCTTCAGCAGCAAGCGAATGGCTTTCATCGTCTCGATTATTTCTGTCGTGATTATCGCTGTGAGTCACACACCTCAGCCAAGACTCCAAGGGCCTGCTCCCAATCCCTGCGTTCGGATACTAGACTGAACTTCCCTCCAGTTACTCAGAGACATGTGTGTACATTTGAGTACAGTAGGGGATAATAATTGTACTTGCACCTACTGCCCCCGGAATCCTTTAAGCGTTCCAGGCCTGGGCACAATTACAAGATAGCGTACTCCGGTGACGTTTTCCCGCGCTGAAGCCGCCCTCTCCATGGAAGCCATGCGTCAGCTGTCTTATCGTCGGAAATGTACAAGCAATATAAGATTCTACAACTTTACAATGCCCTGCAAGTCTTGGCTTTCCACCATTTCGCAGGAGGCTGACCGGCGCCCGCTGCCTTTGCAGGAGGTTGAACAGAGCCTGCAGCCTTTGCAGGAGGCTGACCGGAACTTGCAGTCTTTGCAGGCTTGCTGGACCCGGCGCCGTCGGCGGATTTATCGGACCCGGTGGCGTGGTTAGATCCTCCCATATTTGTGCTTTAAATTTTCTGTGTATGGGGTAGTATTCTATGTCAGGTGTACGATAATAATTCCGCTGGCTGAGCTTCGAGAAGAGGTTTACAGACAAAACGAGATCAGAAGCAAATTATTCGGTGGTGCAAAGTAGAGGCAAAGACTGATGATGGGAAGTTTTGAGGTGTTGGAGATTTAATGTTTCAATTTTGTTTTCTGTGTACGGGCAATTTGAGATGTAGATGAGCGGACTGTCGCTTTAATAACAATCATCTTGTTCACGATGGAGCCCGGGCATCACTTCGTCCACGCACTGGACACAGTTGGAATCGCTCCACATTCACCAGGCCTTATTGACAGGCGAGTATTTTTATACAGGCCGCATGAGGCCGCTGGAAAGAAGGCCCAAACATGGTCCGCACCTAACATCTCGATAATGTCTCCAAATAGATCCGAGTTCGCTCAGCGGAGGGCGGGAGGAAATTAGACGTGACGCCCGGGCACTCTCCGAAAGGTGGTCGAGTGGTCAAAGACCTGCTCACGGTCAAAGACGACTAAGCTACGTAGTATAGTAGCCTATACATAGAATATGAAGTTGCCTCAGGATTTTCGCTAACCCATGAGGTAGGCTATCTTCGAACCAACATGCCGTATGAGTGGGGAACGGACCCATCTCGTTGCTATCGCCATGTGTGGACTCGCATCGACGCCCCATAGTGGAGTCCTGAGATATTTATATCACATTGAACTGATTGATTTCAAAGTGACGAGGTTTCTCCCAGGATATGAATTCCAGAGGAAGAGGAGATATGATATTCGAGATACACTGTGAATTGACTGTCTGAAGTACAAGGTCTACGGAGACATGGTTGGACACCAGATAATTGAATTGTAGCAGAAAGTGGAATATGTCCTGCGAATTGATGCAGGTCACCGCTACAGTGGAACAGAGGGGTACTTCTGTCACCAGAACCCTCGAATGTATTGAACAGAGAGGCAACGCAATATTGTGGACCCAGCGTGGCTTCTTGGGGGGGCATTATAACGTAAGCGTCCTGGGCTGCTACAAGAGAAACCAAGCGACTTTCTTTCATCCGTGATCAGCTTCTGGAGCTTTCCCGACCTGCTTCCTCAAGAGAAGCCCACACCACTTCACATTTCTCAAACTCGAAATCAAGGTCACTCAATCACGTTGCAGAAATGCCTTTGCCACAGTCGCAATCAACCCCTGGCTATCATGACTGGGAATCGGACTCCGATTGCGAGTACACAACGATTCCACCACCCTCTTTTATCGAAAGATCGCGCGTCGACGACGTTCTGGACCAGCCACATCAGACCCTGTTCAGCCGAGCGATTCGCAATGTTCTTCACTCGAAAGCTGCAGAGATGGCATTCGCCCAGCTCGCAGACGGACTGCCCTTGAAGAAAATCGCCCATTCCACGAGAGGAGTCCTGTTCCACAATGTCGTTGATGAACACGAGACACTATGCCCAGGCGCGCTAGACCGAGCAAAGAAATTGCGTGACGACTTGGACCCTGCCAGTCTTGATCTGCCCATCGCGGTTTTGCAACGATACCAGGGCATACCAGCTGGCTCACGGGCATACCAGCTGGCTCACGGGCGTCGAAGCTGCCCTTTGTCGAGTTGATCGCCGTCGCCATCCACCGGATTGCCGTCCTCCTCTACAAGCAGGGCAGCATGCACAAGGAAACCGGGCTCCCAGTCGAGGAGGATCGTCTCTGTTCTAACAGGGCAGATGGGCCTAATCGTCACTACCACCCACCGCCATTCTGCCTGCACGAATACGCCGACCCGGGACGGTACCCGGAGGGCGTAGCCGACATCACCGGGTATTGGGCCGAGAACTGGATTTTTGGCGGTGTCGTGGTCTTCAGCCGAGGCGGGAGTGGAGTCGAGGTGAGTTGAGCTTTCCGTGCGCCTCGGGCCCCCGAGATTTCCATTCATGGCTGGCTGACCAACAACAATAGTGCAAGGATGTGTGGTTGCACTCTTTCAGAAACAACACAACCCGTCGTGTGTGGGCTGTGTCGGATGATCAATTGGCGAAACTCTTGAGCTTCCTTGAGTCAGAGGAGCAAGACACATCAGATTGTCCGCTCCCACTTGTGCTGGAAAAGACCAACAAGCGACGAATGGACTCTGATAATTGCATCCCCGAGCACAATATCTACCGGGATCGATGGGAGCGCAAGATGAGGTTTGCTACTCGCAGTAACTGGGAGTTCGCGCAAAGTGGCATGTGTGTCGACGAGGAGATTCATTATCCCTACAGTGATGATAACGAGGACCTTTTCTGAGACGAACGAATTGCTGTTGTGCTTGGTACATCATAGTAGGGATCAACGACCACTGAAAGAAATGGGTTCCCATTGGGAGCTGGAAGCCAAATCATAGCGGCCCTACAAATCATTACATCGAGATAGCGGACAGAATGATCAATAGTTGCGCTATTATTGTTTCTTCTTGCACATACGTATGTACTCCTAGATGATATGCCCCCCCGGCCGCCCCCGGGAAACACTCAGATCCAGCCTAGCAAACTGCTCTCAAACCCAGTCCCACCCACTCAGCACTGGCCGCCAGTAGCATCCGCAATCACAGCCTCGCCAGCCTTCTGCCCAACCATGAACGTCGCCACAGCAGGGAAGATGCCGGGGATCTTGGGGAACACGCTAGCATCAGCAACCCTCAGCCCGCTGACGCCCCTGACCCTAAACTTGGAGTCAAGCACGGCGTTCGCGTCTCCCTCGGCCCCGATGGCCGCCGTGCTGGTGCAGTGGTGCCCAAACGTCTGCCCCTCGATCCAGTCCTCGTCCGCCTGGCCACAGCTCCCGTCCGCGTCCTGGGCGTTGGGGCAGGGCGGCTCGATGGTCGAGATGGGCCCCACGGGCGCCGCGGTCGCATTGTGGACGCGCCGGGCCCACGCGACAAAGTCCTTGACGGCGCCCATGTCCGTCTCGCGGCCCTGCGTGTACAGGCGGAAGTTGATCTCGGGCGGGTCCCTGGGGTCGGTGCTGGTGATCTTGACGCTCCCGGCGCGGTTGGCGACGTGCTGCTTGACCATGCTCATGCTTAGGGTGCCGGCTGCGTCCTGCGGGCCGGGGCGGTTGCTCAGGCGCGTGGAGGGTGGCCAGAAGCCGCGGAAGGGGCCGCCGTGCATCATCCAGAGGTCGCGCTCGCCGGTCACCGAGTGGTTGGTCTTGATGAAGGTGTAGCCTGCGCCGGACCCCTGACCATTCTTGGAGACCCCGACAACGGGCATTTCCTGATTGTCCTGCAGGTTCGCGCCGACGCCGGGAGAGTCGACGAGCACGGGGATCTTGAGCGAGTCGAGCAGCGAGGCTGGCCCAATGCCGGAGAGTTGCAAGAGCTGTGGGGTGTTGAACGTCCCGCCCGCCACGATGACCTCCTTGCGGGCGCGCGCGGTAGCCTTGGTCCCGGCAGCGCCGCTGTTCCGCGGGTCAGCCTTGTAGACGGACTGACCGGTGAGATACTCCACCCCCGTCGCCTTGGGAACGCCGCCGCAGCTGGTGGAATTGGTGTCGAAGAGGATCTTGGTAGCCAGGGCGTTTGTGCGGAGCGTCAGAGGCCACTGTTTGTTGTTCAAGGTTTCTTGTACACGAGTGCGAGAGCTGAAGCGTTGGCCCTGGCCGTTCTGGTGCATCGCAAGCCCCCAGATCCCAACTTGCGTGTCACGGTCGGCGGCAAGGAAGTTCGGGTCGGCATTGATCATGGTCTGCACCTGGCTTGCGTCTTTTCCGAGTGCGGCTGCTTCTGCACGCGATAGTGCCAGGTCCTGGGCAAAGCCAGCCTGCATGTTGGTCTGGAACCAGCCGTCGAAGCCATGGCCTGCTGTTCCCTTGGTGAGGTAGTTGTTCTTCTCGATATTCTGGAAGAGGGTCCTCATGGAGGAGCCACTGCAAGTGGATCATGTGTAAGTATGTCGAACGCGGGCATGAAATCAGAGAAGGCACGTTCTGTCCTGCTTACCTCCATGAAGTATCCCCAGTCAAGTTGGCAATGTAGTTCCAGTCGCTGTCAGGAGGCAGGTAGGTCACCATCGCGTTGATCATGGACGAGCCGCCGACAGTAGCACCGCGAGGGTAGTAGACACCGAGCAGTTTCGCGCCCGATGGCTGGCCTGTGTTCCCGACCCAGTACTGCCCAGCCGTCGTTTTCCAGGTGAGGAACCTGAATTTCATCGTCTTGGCCTCCTCTTCGTGGTGCTTCACGAAGAAGTCCCATGTTGATGATGCCGGGTAGTTGCCAAAGGGTTCTTCTGCCGCATTGTCGCCAGCCTCGAGCAGGAGAACGGAATAGCCAGCCCTGGCCACATTGGAGGCGACGGTTCCTCCTCCAGGTCCAGAGCCTATGACGATGTAGTCATATTCATCGCCGGCTTGACGAGTGCTGAGAGCATCTGAGACGGCCCCCAGGCCCAGAAGAAGTGCAACAGTGCGAAACAACATACCGAGGATGGCTTTAGAGTAGGATCCTGAAATTCCAAACCGTTGAACTTCAGTTTTCAGTGGACGGGTAGAGCGGACATTACTCTTCTATACTCGATCTATCTTCCTCCAGTACTACCGCACCACTGACCCCGCCCGCATGCGAGTATCTGGTTTTCCTGCACGCTTTAGGAAGTTCGTCGGTACAATTCCCTAGAATGTGAAACAGCAGCTCTTGGCCCAAATTACAGCATTCGACATGCTCGCTATTGGCGGACCTGACCATCCGGGGCCTCCACTCGCGGTGGCGCTCCGATGCGGCATACCTCGTGGGAACCCACATTGCTGCGCCCAGCGGTCTTCCGATAATGACAGATCAATTCCCCAAAGTAATCACGCGCCCACAGAATGAGCGCAAATGTCCCGCAGTCTGTCGTAGGGCCGAACAATTGCCGACACAATTCATATCTTGCCGGGTAATCTCGTCTTGGCGACCCGTACAATTCACTGTAGTATCATTCGACCTACCCAATAGAGCACCTGGGCCGAAGAAGTTTCAAGAGGGGTAGCATCGACATTGTTCCTGGATTTCAAAGGCTAGCCCAATACAGCTGGTAGATTGTTTATACCGTTTCACTGAAGTACATGGTAGTACTATATCTGTTGTTGTGCACCTTTAGGCGCAAGTCTTGTGGACTCCCTGGGAAGCTGTTTGAAAGACCGAAACCTGGTTCAGCAATGAAATCCGACCACCTTATAAGAGGTCGGTCGATATTGAAATTAAGCCCGGCTTTGAATATGTGCACACGGGCATCACGCCTGAACGAGAAGTGTCCTCGCTCACTTATCCTGAATCATCCGATGAAACATGCAGTGGTCAGCATGGAGAAGTGGTATGTACTGCTGCCACGATTGAGTGGTGTTATTTGGTGCCTATTGGAGAGATGAGGGAGGCCTGGGTATGCTGCAAGATGGATGCGCAATGGATGATTTCTTCCTGATTGATTTTCTATCATAAAATCATAAATCAAAACTCACGTAAATTTACAGAAAACGCGGCAGGGAGATCAGGTCATAATTGAGCTACGAAGCCTGGATTATCAGTGAAGCCACTCATAATTCGCTGGCAAGCTGACCTACCGACCCATAACTGCTACATTGTGCTTGAGTCCTTGAGAATGCTTCGGAGCTACATTGCACATCGCTGTATTCTTTTGTACGAGAAATTCAAGGGATGGTTCATTGTAGTTGGGTTCTGGATGTTGTGACACTTCGTATATTTATATCAACGGGATGTCCCGCAAGTCGTCACCCTCGGCCCGCCACTTCTGGCCTAGCAAGTCACAACTCTAACTCTAGAGATTATATTGTTGTAAGAGTAATGGCCTGCCATATATATTCCTTATAGCGAATAGAACTCAGGGTATACAATGGCTGCATCTGAGCTCAAAACGTAGTTTTCTTCCATAAGGAACTATAGTTCTACGACTTGACGCTCATGTAATGGCGCCAGGCTAACCCTCGAGTCAGAAGTGATTTCTCTAATCTACTCTTCTCCGTGCATCTAAATATTCCCCTTGGCATGACTCCGCTCCTTCAAACTCCGCTCGGCCGACACGATAATGTTGACGTGACTGCTAAGCGCCACTACGTTCTGGTGCTGGTCCAAGATGATGACCTCCAAATCTAGCCTACCGTTCTGGATCACCTTGGCCGAGGACCGGACAAAGAGCCACTCGGCCCCCTCCTCCGGCAACGCCCGCTTGACGTCGAGGTTCAGCGACAGCGTCGGGTACCAAAAAGTCTCGTCGTACCGGAAGGGGCTCTGCTCCTCGTCGCGGCGGGGCCTCCACCCTTCGACGACCATGGGATAGGCGTCCGCGACGTAACCAAGGTCGTGGGTCGTGAACCTCTGGCCCGTCCCTTTGAGGCGCAGCCACAGGTCCACCATGCCGCGCCGTGGGGTGCCTGTGCCCTCGCGCGGGACGTAGTGCTCGAGGTTGTTGTGGGTGCGGACGAACGAGGTGAAGCGCGCGCCGAGGGGAGCCATCCTCCGGACCCAGTGGGGGTCGCGGTCCAGCGCGAGGAGGCCAAAGTCGCTCACGGGCCTGGGCGGGGGCGTCGCGGACCACCCGCTGGCGAGCGTGAGGCCCTTCTCGAAGCTGAGGCGGGTGTTGGTGACGTAGGCGAGCACGTTCCTGCACGAGCGGGCGGTGAACCACGGGGCCGCCGCCAGCTGGACATCGTGCTGGTGGAGGGTGACGTGTACCGTGGACATGGTCTGGCCGAGCTTCACCTCGTCGATGACGAGGACCGCGGGGCCGATTTCCGTGCGTTTCACGTATTCGAAGTGGGCGGAGATGGTGTCTGGCTGCCCACGCTCTGCGAGGTGGAGCGACACCGCGCGCAGGATCACGGAGGCGACATAACCGCCGTTGGGGACTGTGCCAGCTCTGGGTTAACTCGGGTTCGCAACTTGGAGACGCACGGCAATGTCATGCACCGACCTGAGCCTATGCACCAGGCTGACACTAGATTGGCACCATAGACATTGGAATCTAGTCTTGTAATCTTTGCTGCCTCGGCCAACGGTACCAGGTCTTCAGACAAGGGAGCCGCCATGTCCAAAGGGGGAGAGAGTGCTCCGGAGCGCAAGTCGCGGGTCGGATTGGGACAAGGATCAAATTGGGCCACCCGTTCTTGGACAGTCCAAGAGCGATAGGAACCGGCAGGTGGATATCCTCAGTCTCAGATGCAATCGAACACGAAGGAGCAAGACGGCATCGATTGAATCTGTGGCAAGTCTCAAGTGCATGCATCCCACGCTGCTGGAACCCGGGGAAGTTCCACCCAAGACACAGGGGTTCGGATCCTCCAAGTCCCACGAACGGCGCGGCGAGTCGGTTCCCAATAACATATCGCTGAGCTGGATGCAATATCAGTCATCCGGAAATCCCCTCTTCACATTGTCAAGGACATGATAAGCCTATCTCCCGAAGCCTGCCGGACACACAGATAACTGTCATTTATATCAACTCTAACCCGTTGACTCTTACAGTGACACTTGGCTTGACTCATCCACATCTTTCTTGCGTACACCCCCATCGAGCTGAACAATGGCCCCGAAACCCGCCCCGTTCCCGGGCTTCACAGCCCTCAACGACCAAATTTCGTCCGCGAGGCCGAAGAGCTGGCAGTAGGTGCGGAACTGTCTCCGGACCACCCCGCGGGTTGTCATTGTTTTCAGTTGGGGAGACGCACAGCAAAACACGTCGCCAAGTACACCGACGGCCAAGTACCGCAAGCTCTAACCCCGCGCCAGGCAAATTGACATTCTCTCGCCCTTCTATCAAGCCCATAACTTAACCCGCAGCGTCGCCGAGTGCTTCGTTTATCTACGGTTTAACCATAGCATAGCCACACCCCCAACTTACTCTACACTTTTTTGAGTTGTACGTGGGGCCCATTTCCTTCTCCTACAAACACATCCCTCACTCGATACTCATACTTAGCCCCGCCGGGATGGTCGACTTGTATATCAAAGCGACGGATCAGCATAGCAACCGCAACGGAAATCTCCATGTATGCAAGCTGCTTTCCGATACACCCCGTTGCGCCGGCGCTGAACGCATTGAATGCCGTGCTCGCCGCGTGATAGCTACCATCATCATTGAGCCATCGCTCTGGGCGGAAGTCGTAGGGTTCCGAGAAGTATGTCTCATTTCGATGAATCGCGTATGCTGAAACTCCTACGCTAGTTCCAGGCGGAACCCATACGCCGTCGACCTCCAGACCGTGGGTGAGAACCTCGCGAGGGAGATGTCCCGGCGTCGGAGGCGTCAGCCGTAGACTCTCGTCAACGCAAGCTCTGAGGTATGGAAGTTGCGCGAGCTGGCCGCCGGGCTCGTAGCGAACCGCTTGATCCCCACGGAAGGCATTTCGCACCTCACCCTGTAACCTCGCCAGAGTCTCAGGCCGATTCACCAGATAATGAATGGTAGCTGCTAGAGCACCTGATGTTGACTGGGATCCCGCTACCATGAGCAGCACGCTCTCACAGGCTAGATCTGCGATGCTGTATGCTTGCCCAGTCTCCGGATCGCTACCATTCAGTAGGTGGTGAAACATATCGTTATCCACCATTGTTTGGTGTGCCTGGTCTCTTCTTCTCCGCTCTTTCAGGGCGCTGAGACAATAATCGCGAAATCTCTGATTGTCCCGGTAGGATTGACCTCCGAGATAGGGTCCAAGGCGTGTCTTGAAAAGGAGGTAGCGAAGGGGGTGAGTGAGGGGGTGGTAGCCAAGCGTGTACCAGCATCTCGTGGCCTGCGGAACCAGTTTTGTGATATATCGTCCCTCTGATGATTCCAGCAATCCAAAGGACTTGGAGAAGCAAAGCTCGCCAAGGATATCAAAGATGAGGTATTCGCTCCACCTCCCAAGGTCGACTGCTCCTCCTCCGGTGCTGTTGGCTTCCTGCTCCAGCTGGCTGAGCCACGTCCCAACAGTCTTATTGATCACCGGTTCGTAGTCCTTCAGGGCTTTCTCTGAGAAGGCATATGACAGCAAACGCCTCTTGACACCGTGCCTTGCTTTATCCATGGCGGTGAATGTGCTCTCAAAGCCTCCAGCTGAGTCTCGAACACATTGGTACCAGTCCGACTTGCGGGAGTTGGCCTTGCGAGACCTGTAGATCAAATCTATCGCGGAGACGGTGTTGAAAGATAGGGAGTTGGGACTAAAACGGACGACGGGACCATATCTGGCGTGGAGATCATGAAGCCAAGTATGTCGGTCCCCTTTTGCGGCATGATACCAGTTTGGCCAGGCACTCAATCTACTTAGTATGCGTCCTGGGTGGCTTGCAAGTGGATGGAGGTACAATCGATAGATCAAGAAGGTGAGGACCTTGAGAAGCCATTCAGCAGGATTTCCAAAAGTGTTACAGTACAGTAAGGTAACAGGTTCGACAAAGAAGAGTTCCCGACTTGACTCACAGGGAGAATGACCAAGGTGAGAAGTCCAACCGGGCGAGCGTCGAGGAAGTTGGCCTTGACAAGGAAGAAGTGCATCGACAGTGAGCTCATCCTCGTCATCGGCGTCTGTCGATGACTCCGAATGCTGGGTTGTACCCTGAGATTCACTACCAAAATACTAGCAAGCGGTTTGCGTTTTGCGATTTGCGGTTAGCACGGCTCTTGCGGGTGTGAACTCGCTCCTGGCCAGTCCAGCGTGGTCCTTATCGTAACTGGGCCGCTGCTAGTACTTGGGTAAAGATTCTCCCAAGTTGACCGAAGTTTAATTCACGCTACAGCGAAACGGCCGAGAGTCTGAGGTCGTAATGCTTGAAGAGAATGAATGTCGCCGATCTACCTCGGCAACGTGTCGTCGAAGGATCGCGCTACCCAGGCTTCGTACTACGAGCAGTGGAGACATGCTCCCCGCACGGATGCCGCCTCCAGGTTGGTTTTTGTAAGGCGAAATCCTGGATGAGCTTACATCAACGTGTCAGCAGTAACAAGATATCTACTTGAAACAAGATTCCATGGAATATAAATACGCTAGAGAACACATATATACGCAATTTAAATTTTCATTATTATATAGCCTTAACAAATTAAACTATTTAAAAACGGTAATGCATTAAGAAACCCTCACTTAAGCACTTTAATTTTTTCTTATTAAATTAAAAAATATATAATCATATGCATCATTTTAATAATTAATTATAATATCTAAGATATAATATTTAGGTTTATTATAACAAATACTATAGAGACATTACTATTAGTTAGGTGCCAGTGGTACTTTAAAGTGACCTAGTATGTAATTTAGAATATATGAGACATTAGAGAGTCGGGTAATTGCCCACTTTAAAAGCAAGACCGAAATTTAATCTCCAACACGCGTAACTTTCTTTCAAGAATAATCTCCACGCAGAAAGTCTAACAATTCTCTCAACTAACAATCCCAGCTACGCCCTCACCGCCAGCCACTGAACGCCAATGGCGCCAATCCCACCACCTTCCAACTTGCCGCCAGGCACCACAACAGAACCAATCACAGCCCACCGCCTGACGTCGTACACGACCACGCCCATTGCAACCGTGATCCAGCGCTTCCGCACCCTCGTCCCCCAGGTCGACCTGAGGAATCTCAGGTCGCAAACGAGCGCCGAGGGGATCAGGAACGTCATCGAGTCCACACTCCAACAATCGGATGCACATTTTGCCGAGTATCAAAAACAATTCGTCTTGTTTTACGAATTGAATCATTCGCACTGGATCCGCCACTTCAACACCGAACCCAACGCGTCCACCTTGTTATCCCACACTGTTGGAGAGTTATCAAAATACCCCTCGGCCGAAAATGTGCTGCATCGGGGACGCGGTCTTATACGTTTTATCTTCGGGAACCCGCTGATCGCCGCCGATATCCTGAGAGAAGACGTCGAGGCGGGCCTCCACGTCCCGGTTGAGTGTATGTTTGTTGAGACGGGAGAGAACAACGTTAGGGGGACGAAGATGGTTGTGATGATGCCGGGGGGCCTGATCGACAGAGACAGGAATGAAGAGACAAGTGGAACGGAAGGGGAGACATTGAGGCTGAAAGTGGCTGAGTTGGAGGCCAAGATATTGAAGTTAGTTGAAGAGCTTATGAAATAGCGGTGACGTTTCAATACAGGAGTTTTAGGGGTTGCGAATTCTCGGTGACGCCCAAGTCGGACTTGATTTGTCTCGCCCAGGATTTGAGGATATTAAATTTGAGTTTGTACATCAGAATGCTGGTGGTGTTCATTGGCACTCCATGATTCAACTACTGTACCTGTGGCTAAAAGCATATGCGGCAGACCGCATCCAATCATATGGCCTCCGTCTTGTCCACGTCACCTTGACTAAACAGCCTCGCCTCTCGTTGCTTATATTCGGGTCCTGGACTGATCCCCTTTCTGTACCACAACGCCCCATTCTTGGCTTCCTCCTCCTCTCCAAGCTCCCCTTCGCTCCTCAGCCCAAGGCTCACATCCTTTTCCCTGTCCGTCTCCACCCACTGACAGTATGAGAAAGCCACCTTCAAATCATCATATCCAAACGTGCCTTTCCCATGGTAATGATTACCTAGTAGCGGAATAATAGCTTTGCTGGCGATCGGTGAATAGTAATGCGGGATCTTGGAAAAGAGATGGTGCGTGACATGATCGCTGCTGATGTGGTGGAAGAAATGGGTGCCAATGAAACCGAAGTCTCTGTCTATTGTTGCTGTGGCACCGCGGATAAATGTCCAGGAATCACTGGTGTACTTTGGTACTGAGGGGTGGGTGTGATGCAAATAGGTGATCATAACGATCCAATGGTTCACCCACGTCCACGGAACTATGTAGATCCAGAACACGGTCTCGAAGGAGCCGAGGCGCAGATAGAGGTAATAGAGTCCAGTAATGGTGGCAAGACAGCCAATGTCGCTCAAAATAATGGAGAGGACTTCAGAAGACCGGAAAAGGGCGCCCCACGGGTCGAAGTGCGAGTGGCGCCAGACGCTCATATTCTTCTTTATCACGGCGGAAGGAGGGCAAGTGATGTTTGAAAGGATGTACCAGTTCCAGCCAATCAGTTGCTGTAGCAAGATCCTCAGAAACAACACCACCGGGGCATCCTCACCCACTTCATCGAGAAACTCTACCGCGACCCCGATCTTACGGGCATATTCTTTGCGTCGCGGAGGAACGTAGTTGAGATCCTTGTCGATGTGGTTGGCGTAAATGTGATGTCGGCGATGCGTCGACTTCCAGGAGAAGTAGGGTGCAAGAAGGAATGAATGCAGGATGAAGCCGACTGCGTCGTTGAGAGTGGATGAGTTGCTGAAACCGGAGTGGCCAGCATCATGGGCCAAGACCCAGAGACCTGTCCAGACTATGCCTTGACAGAAACCATAGATGTTGACGACAAGATAGTAGAGGGGAGTGGATGAAACGACCGCGTGAATGTTTAGAAGTTTGTGAAGGGTGACGAGGAGGATGGCCGAATAAGTTAGGTCCCGTATCAGATAGAAGAAGGACCAGAAAAGGTTCGGGTTGAAGCAATAGTCGGGTATCGCATCACGAAGCTCTCGGATGCCCGCCTTTTTGCTGACATGCTGTACCAGGCTTTCAGTCCACAGTACGTAACTCCAACAGGTTAATCATTACTTACGCCTCCTTCAACCAGCTGTGATGGGTGAGGTTCATACTTCGTTTGAAATCCCGTTCTCTCTGTCTCCATCGCGGCTAGTGGTAGGTTCGTACTAATATGGAAAGCCTATGGAAAGCCTTACAAAAGAGTAATTGTCAAAGATTTAGAGAAAGTCGTCACCGTTATGAGCGATTGCTTGTTTTATAATTGACTAGGCATTGCATAAGCCCACGGAGTGTGTAACGTGCCCGGCCCAGATCTCGGCCCACACCCGCTCTCAGCCACCCTCCTCCACAGACATCACGTGTATAAAGACCTTAATGTCGTCACTACTACTTCAAATAATATAATTTATAGTTTTATTGCTAAATTCCTTATCTTTTGTTTTATAATTATCATTATTAAATATTATTTTATCCGTGATTTAAATTCTATTAAAAATAATTATAATTATTAATTTAAAAGATTATGTCTTAATCTTTACATAATAATTCTTACATTAATATCTTTTTATGAAGAAATAATTCAGTTTATTCAGAGCCTGAAGAGGAATAAATATAGTTATGAATGGGGGTGTGAGATGGTATAGAACAGGGGTGGGACAAGATCTGCGCCGGGCATGTAAACTAGTTGCTAACTAGGTAACGGTCACAGAGGGATTACTGCTTCTGGCGCGAAGGATTTCCGAAGGATTCCCGAAGGAGTGGTCGTCCGAACTATCGCACGCGGGTTGTGTCTACACCGCCGTTGTCGCTGAGTAACGGCATCAGCATCGCGAATCTGGGATCCGGGTGAATGGATAGCCGATGCGATGGCTGCTAAGCAACGTAGTGGGCAGATTCACGAGTCGAATGCCGCATCGGATAATGCGCTGGAGTTCATATTTCTGCGCGGGACCCTGACTTGTGTCAGTCAATACGCGTATTTTCTAATGCCTTCCTACCAAACCAAACCTAATACATGTCCTCCTCCAAAAGGCCAGGGGGCCTTGTACGCCTTTGATACCGCCCATCACCAGCTTTTCGACACGCACTTTCAGTTCGGGATAAGTGTTGCGCGACATCTGGATGATGAGAGTTTTGCGCTCTATTGATGAGTTCATCTCAATGTAACAAACACGGGGAATCTGTCCCTGCGTGCTGTTGAATGACGGACTTGATGGACTACCAAGGCACCCAAAGAAACAGGTGTCGAGGCCTGAGTGGATCTTTACTTCTCAATCTTTTGATAACTGCTGCCACGATCATCTATCTCGTCTGGAGAGCTTTGAAATCAAGCAAAGTCACGTTCTACCACAGCAAAAGCAGCATCGCACTCCAGGGCGATCATGAGCCGCAGAGGACCTTTGCAGACCTCTGCAAATCCATAATATCGCCATGTCATCTTAGCTCCTTCCTCTTCAACGGGCACCTCCAGACAGCCGGGAACCTGTATTCTCGCCGCTCCGCCCTAATATCATACAGACGCCACATCTTCGAACAGCAAGATGCCAGATACCCTGGAACCTTCGCTGTCGACTTTGTTGTCGAGGACCCAGAACCACAGCATCGAGATTTCACACCCAAGGAATTCCAAAGCCTCCCTTCCGTTGATTGCAACCCTCTCCTTATCATCATACACGGCCTCGCCGGCGGCTCCTCTGAACCCTACATTCTTGACCTCATCGTGTCCCTCATACGCCAGCCCAGTGGCAATTCTCTCAGAAATTGGAAAGCCTGTGTGCTCATCTCCCGCGGCTGCTCCGGCCACAAGCTCACCAGCGACCTCTTCTACTCCCCCGCATCAACACATGACCTTGGCCAGTTCATGTCCTGGCTCTCCCGCACATTTCCCAATCGCCCCTTATACGCAATCGGTTTCTCATTAGGCGCCAACATTCTCACAAGATACCTCGGCGAACAAGGCACGTCGTGTCCCCTGCGCGCCGCGATCTCCATCTCGAATCCTTTCGACCTTCACACCGGCAATATTCTCCTACAGCGGTCTTGGATCGGTCGCCTCTACCTCCGCGTGCTTGGCTCGTCGCTTAAAACGCTGTTCCTCAAGCACGTCTCCCAACTCTCGCTCGACAAAGCCATCGACATCGATCAAGTCCATAAAGCGAGGTATCTACACGAATTCGACAAAGCAGTGCAATTGCAGATGTGGGGATACTCGACGGTCGGGTCGTATTATAGAGGTACCTCAAGCGTTGACTCTCTTCGTGATATCAGAATCCCGTACTTCGCGATTTGTTCAGAAGATGATCCGATCGCCGTTATTGATGCTGTGCCAAGGAAGGAATTTGAGGCTTCAGAGTACGCTGTGCTATGTATTACGGAGCGAGGCGGCCATATAGGCTGGTTTGAACTAGGAGGACAGAGATGGGTAGTAAGAGTTATAACAGCTTTCCTACAGGAGATGCAATTTACGTGACTATATTTATCGTTCTATTAGACTTTAACCTTTACGGTGTGCTGAGTATTACAAAAGTATTTCTTTTTCTTTTCAAGTTAATTGGTGGACTTCACTGCTAGTGTATTTGCGTTGAATCTGCAAGAAATGGATAGGAATATGGAGAGAGGGTTTAAGGTATATATTCAAGATCCGAAGGTATGTTCAGTTCCCTCCGCTACAATTCGAAAAGCAACGGAAAAATAGAAAACACTTGGTCTGCTTCACAGCCAAGGTTGTCAGCCTCCAACGAGAGGTTGACTATGTCCCCATTAGTGAGCTAAGATACCAAACAGCAGGTCTCTTGGCTCTAGTTGCGTCTGATCGCTCTGTGGCCTGTTATTACTCCTAATGTCCACGAGCTTCGGTTACCAGCAATGAAGGCCTCCGTTAAGTTGCATTTTTATTTTTTATTTTTTTTAGCTTTAGAGTAGTTGTGTTACTTATCTAGCCACCGAGCCAAAAGACTTGAACATTCTGGCCACGCTCGTCGATTGGTCCCCGGTCCTCGAACATTACATCTGCCGGCAGCAAGGGAAGGGAACTCATCAAACGGGAATCCTGAGGAATGCACACTCTCTTGGCATGGTTGACGTGGTTGGCGTGTTGGGCCTTTTGGCCTCTGCGGCCGAACGGGTCTAAAATGATTGGCACGAGCGAAATTGCAGGTGGCAAGTGTTTCTCCCAGATCCCTCTCCGCA
Source organism: Diaporthe citri (assembly GCF_014595645.1). Classification (NCBI taxonomy): domain Eukaryota; kingdom Fungi; phylum Ascomycota; class Sordariomycetes; order Diaporthales; family Diaporthaceae; genus Diaporthe; species Diaporthe citri. Next base: position 428,311 of record NW_025064858.1, read on the forward strand.
CGTAATGAAGTCGGTCAGAACATGTGGCCGGCGGTCTATCCACCTTGGAAAAGCATCAACAACAGGTTAGTCCGACCCTATCACACAAGGCTCCACCCGTTGATTGGCATATAAGCGTAGTGGGGAAAGGTCACGAGCTTTCTAAAACTTTACAACCTGGAGCGCTGTAGGTCAGCCATTATGGGCTGCTACATCGTCCAATACACCACCTTACAAGACAGCCAAGCATTTTTTAAACTTAGAAACGGCACAAAGTCCATACAAATGGATTGTCAAGGCTGCGGGGGGTGTAAAATACTTCTACGGTCGCAATCAGGAAATGCGGTCGAGCACAAGGCCAAGCCGGTTAAAATAGCCATAGAGTGCCCACTATATTTGCGGCGCTGTTCTGGATCCCGAGATCACAACGTTATGATACTTCTTGTTCGATTGACGGAGATCAAACCCCGATTTATTCTGTTTTTGTCATCGTTATTTAGTCGTTGCGATTTAAAAGAGCAATGCAAACTCTTCCGTGATGTGTCTGAGCCACCAGCAGGATTGCTGATTCCAAATCTGTCTTGCGGTCACTAGCCCACAATTTCAAACATACTATTCCAGCCACCATGTTCTTCTCATCTTTGATTGGAATTCTTGGACCATTGTTGGCGATCTGTTCACCGACATCGTCATCGCCACTGCCCCTTGACAACGACGAGCCCGATATCGTTGTCGAACGACACCTCGCTAAGCGCCAAGGCTGGTACTGGTCCAACTGGTCTGAAGGTGGCATCAACCTCCGATGCAACAACGAGAATGGCGGATCCTACTCAACTCAATGGTCAGGCACAGGCGGGTTTGTCTGCGGAAAAGGATGGAGCCGAGGCAGTGGAAGGGTCGTCACCTACACCGGGACCTACACCCCGACCGGGCCGGGGTATCTAGCCGTGTATGGGTGGACCCAAAACCCATTGATCGAGTATTACGTGATAGAGTCTCACGGCGACCTGGCCCCGAACGAGCCATGGACTTCGAAGGGAAACTTCACCTTTGAGGAGGGCACGTACGAGATCTTCCAGAGCACGCGGGTTAACAAGCCTTCTATCGAGGGGACGAGAACCTTCCAGCAGTACTGGTCTGTAAGGCAGGAGAAGCGAGTTGGAGGATCGGTGTCGATGCAACGACACTTCGACGAATGGGCAAAGGTGGGACTGAGGTTGGGAGGTCACAACTACATGATCCTTGCGACGGAAGGGTATACGGCGGCGGGAGGAAACGGGAGCAGTGGTGCATCGAGCATCACCCTCCAGTAGCTAATTGAGCCTGGGGCAACAGGTGACGATTCTTTGCACCAGTATAAGGCTATCGTACTATCGAATCTTTTCACAGCGCTTGCAATGCCAAAGGGTGGAATTGGCAGATAGGAATATTAAAACTGTGTGCTCTTTACCTAACTAGCCTGTGCAGGGGTGAACTGAATAAGCGGCCCGTCGTGGGCTGCCACAAAGTTATCTTGAATCTGGAATTCGTCCTTCCGCCGTCTTCCCACGGGTAATTCTGGGGAACCTCCACCCAGGGGTGACTCAAGCTTCAAATCAAACTGGAAGAGGACCCTGGCGGTGGTGATCATCATCTCGAGATAGCCCAAAGGCATACCAACACAAGACCTGGGCCCAGTACTAAATCCTGCAAAATTGGACTTGGCCGCATCGACGTCTTGTTTCGAGTTGTCGTCAGATGCAATCCAGCGCTCCGGCCGGTATTCGAACGGCTCAGGGTAGATGTCGGGGTTATGGTGAAGAGCGTATGCCGAGACACCAACATCGACCCCGGCGGGGATCTTGTTCCCATCAATGACCATCCCACCAGGCAGCACTTTGCGTGGAAGAATACCAGAGATCGGCGGGGTGCAGCGCATGGCCTCGTCAATGCAGGCCCGGAGGTACTGGCATGAGCTGAGAGCCGCCCCGGAGCGGATAGCTTCGACACCCTGGCTGGCAAAGGCCTCCCGCACTTCTTTCGTTACCTTGGCGAGCGCTTGGGCGTCGTGGCCGAGGTAGAAGAGCAGAGCAGCCATTGCGGTCGCGGTGGTCTCGGCGCCGCCAATGATGATCACATTTGCCTGCGCCACCAGCTCAGGAGTTCCAAACTTCTCTCCCGTCTCCTTGTCTGTGGCTTTGAGAAGATAATGATAAAAATCTTTCCGATCCCCAGCAACCTTGACGCGATCGCCGGCGTACTTGTGCGAGAATCCCCTGAACTTGACCTTGTCTTGCATCAATTTGGGAAACATCAACATGCCAAGGCCCAAGTTGTGAAATGCTCGGCCAAGGCCACTCTAAGGTTTTTCGTTAGTTTCATTCTGCACACCGGGATGTTCGAAACGTTTACCATCTGGCAATAGTGTGCAGAGTTGACGATGAGGTCGAGCACATAAGTGTTTGAAGAACCCAAAAGCATGCCTAGGCTTTGGCCGAAGGCTAATTCGCCCATGACATCAAATGATAGGTATTCGGTCCATTGGGCAACATTGACTGCCTTGGAGGTGCCAATTTTCGAGCAGAAGGTTCTGACATGTTGCAACATGTACTCCTCCATATTCCTCATAGCCTTGTCCGCGAAGGCATACGATAAGACCTTCCTTTTCTTGGCGTGGGAATCCTTGTTAGTGTCGCTGAAGACGCTGGGGTGGCCAGGTGGGGCGAAAAGTAAATAGAAGTCGGATTTCCGATTGTTTGCCTTGAATCCATAGATCGTGTGGTATGCGGTGCTTGAGTTGAAAGACAATCCATTGGGGGCAAAGCGGACGATGGGACCTGCAGACTGGTTAGAAAATAGTGGCAGGGGTGTCCTGGACTTCTCAATCTCACCGTAGCGCTCGTGGCATCTGTGGATGTCCAAGTGTCTGTCACCAATCCAGGCATGGTAAACAGAGTATAGGTTGGTAAATTTGGCCAAAAATGGGCCGGGGTAACGTGCAAGAGGGTGAAATGTAATTTGATAAACACATTTGCAAAACACCTATGGACGGGGACATTAGTGAAGTCCATTAGCGAGTGTGGACAGAACTACCCAACTTACGTATAGTGTTGGCACAATTAAAACTATCCAAGTTAACCACGAGATGCCATCTCGAACAGTGGTAGGGTAAAAAGTCTCCAAAGCCATATTGATTTGGAAAAAGAAGCCTTTTGGTATTGTGCCGTCGTTTTCGCTGTCAACAGTACAAGTTGTCCGTATGAACAAGAACAGAAATTACTGGCAGTTGTTACGTGTTGAATATAGGAGAGCTGAAAACTACGAGTTTGTCCCACGACCCCGATATTTTGTGTCAATGTCGTTCTGCCAACGAGAAAGCCCCGAAGCTGCGTCACTTGGTTACACCGATTCTCCTCACTAAAATGGCAGACGATCGTCTGAACTTTACGTATGCAATCTGACACCGGACCCCACCAATACAGTATTGATGAGGTGTTGGGGTGGTCATGGATCCCAACCACTATAATTCCTAAGCTGACGTTTGACCCGCAGCCATCACTTCCCCTCCCAACTGGTCCCCGGGCGAGGTACGTATCAGGTACATCATGATTTGAAGGGGCATGTGCTCTCAACGGCTGTAATATGCGGATGTCCCGGACAACAAAAGAACTTAATCGTGGTATGCAGAGATGAAGATCAGCCGAAAGATGGAATACTGTGTCACTATCTCGGCCCGGTTGTCAGCCACGCTAACAGGAAACAGTCAGACACGATTGACCCGAAACGGTTTCTCATCGCTTAATGAGGAAGACAGTAAATCTCACCTACTGACACACTTGGTTTCTAGTGGACGCACCAAGGCGTGACAGGTTATTCGGTCTTACGCAGAGCCTCAAGTACATCTACATACAAGCTTTCATGCCCTTGGCTGATGAGTACACAGGATTGATCGACACGCTCGATCACGTACTGTGTGTCTACTAATGCAATCATGTTTTCACATGTTGGTGCTTGGCCCAAAAATGCTCTTTTCAGACGGCTCAATAAGGCTATTCCTTGCCGATGGTCTGACGGCATGCCTCCTTGCGTTGGTCCTTCTGCAAAGATCGTCACGGATCCTTCGGAAGGCTGGCAGGAAACTGTTATCTTGTTGGTCCAGACTGGAAGTACTTGAAGTAAAGTACCTGGAATTATTTCTGCTTCGAGCTGCAACGATTTCCGCTTCGAGTGTGTTTCGGGCTTTGACTTGGACATCGTTTGCCGAATGCGCCAGTGACACCTCTCGGCGATTGCCTTTTCTGACGTCTTCAGGTTAATTCTGCACTTTGCGTAAGCTTTAGTAGTCACTTGATGAGTTTCCCGAACAAGCCAACTTTGCGTAATGATCTCCCATCTGGGCCTGCCCATTTTGTCATTTGAGGGTGTGATTACTGATCAATTTCAACATGTACAAGCCCTTTCAGTCGCATTAGTTACCAAGTACGTCACCTGGTTGTACAGCAGAATGATATCCAGATTACCCTTGTGCAAGGCACGCTAGAAAGACTCAATGTAGATCAACCCCGAGAATCTCAAGATAGCCAACCGGTCCCCCGGGGATGGAAGTGGAATAACCTGCCGTGTCCTACTTCCCATACGGAGTTTGAACTGGTTTCTATGTGCTGACCTGCTTTCCCACTTCATTCAAGTTCCACTCCATCTAGCAATGAACCTAAAATACAGATACTTTGCGATGAACACAATCAGTAAGCCTACTAAGCCATGAGGCGACTGAGACACCAGGTGACTCTTAAACTCGATATGTATATAGTAGGGATCTGTCTCCACGCCAGTGGATCGAGTCGCCGCCTAGTTTTTCATCGGTGAAGCTGCAATACGTATACGAACGCTGTCTCGGACCTTGGTCTCAGATTCGGGATCGTCAGTCCAAAACGACATGTCGTTTGTCTTTTTGTCTTTCCCTTTCTCTTTTAAGTTAGTCCCTAATAAAGCAAACTTGATTCACAAGATTATCAATTTAGTGATACACATATAGACTTACCCGAAAGGGGGTACCTAAGATTCAGGCCTTTAGCGTATCTGTTACTTAGTTGTACTCTGAAGACCATTAAATAATACCTCATTTTCGCTTATACGTTCGTTTTAATCTATTAATATCTGAGTATTACCGTATTCTAGTAGACTCATCTTATGTGCCTTCTTCAGACACAGCTGTTCTCACACTATTCCTTTCCGGGGTTGTGATGCAAGGGTTAGTTGTGTTGAACCCTACTGATCCCGACCGAGGCGGTCATAGCCTTTCTTGCCAAAACCCTTTGCAATGAATATCAGCACTCGATGCGGTGTGACCATTGATTCACACACTCAGCCCAATTCGCACAAATCATAGAAGATGGTGATGACATGAAGTGTCAGTAGACAGTAAGCCATGTATAGATCATAGGTTTGGTGTTGTAGTTCAGAAATTCATCCAGCGGACGTCACATCACGTCCACATTTCATTCTTTTCCTTTCATCGAGACCTTATCCTCTCATTTTGGTTGCTTTCTGGATACGGAAATATTTCGGTTACACTTTTGATTTTTCCAATTCTAGCGGATCGAGTTTTTTCAACGAAGTCTACTATGGCAAACAGCAAGTTTGATGCCTTTGACAAGCTCGACTTCGTTTACAAGTCTGTCAAAAACCAGCCTCTCAAAGCTACCGTCTTGGTTCCCAAGGCATTGCGAGCAAACCCAAGCACGGAATATCCAGTTCTGGTCAATTGGCATGGCGGTGGCTTCGTCGTTGGCCACAGATTGTACGAACAATGGTTCAGTCCTTGGTAAGTATACCAGACCCTGGATCGCGGATGAGACATTACTGATGCCATAGTGATCGCAGGATCATTGATCTGAGTCTCTCTACCCCTTCCATTCTCATCACTCCGGACTACCGTCTTCTCCCCGAATCGAATGCTGCCGATATCTTGGCCGACCTCGAAGACTTCTGGACCTGGCTTCGCACTCTTCCCGACCTGGCCGCAGGATGGCAAGCACGTCCCGATCTTTCACGTCTCGCGTGCGCGGGAACCTCCGCCGGTGGCTACCTAGCCGTCCAGTCCGCCCTCCTCTTTCCGCACCTGTCCCAAATTAAGGTCATCATCTCCATTGCTGGCTCTCTGTATACCGACATCCCGTACTACCGTATCCCAGGCCCAAAGACTATCCTTGGCAAAAAGGCTCCGCTGCCCCACAAGGCCGAGAGCATTGTCCGGGCTTATGTGAAAAGTATCAAGCCTGGGACCATTAGAACCAGTGGAGATCCGGTCGAGATGTGGGAGCTTTTGACTTGCGTTCTGCAACAGGCGTATTTACCGCGCTGGCTTGGGATGAGGACAGGGCGTAGCAACCACACTGACGTTATGAAAAATCTTGAGAAGGTGGAAGCACTTCCTCCTATCTGGGTGGTGCAAGGAACCCATGACTCAGTGGTAAGCGATTTCTGTCGTTCAGAATCAAAGTCAGGAACTGTTTTTGTGTAAACTAATGGACGACCATATTCAGGTTCCTCCAATTTGCGCAACTGGCTTTGTGGACGGGTTGAGGAAAAGCCAACCACATGTGCCTGTGCTACTTAGTCTTCAACCTGGTGATCATGGCTTCGAGGTAATGCACACATCGGAAGACGAATGGATTCAGGAAGGGTTAAGCTTCATCAAAGATTATTGGAATTAATTTTGAGAAGGCGCTATGAAGAAATATGCACTAAACACTTGTCATGGACTTCCAAAATGACGGTGTTATTACTAAGACTTTGTCCAGTATGCACCTGATCAAGTGCCCAGTAAACACCCCTAATGTGTCAGGCTGCATCGGCAGCTATCAGGCCATCACGGAACTTACATCTTCCTTTCACGGTTCCTTTCGTTGTCAACTGCAAAGCTTTGTTTCTCCAGTCACCACACTTCTCGTTGTTCTCTGAGGGAAACAGCACGTTGTGTTGATCACCTGTACGGATTGGTAATGTGCTCCTGGCTGTGCGGTAGCCGGAGCGGAAACATGCTCTGTTCCGAGCCTTACTTTTTGTCACTGCATGCGCATTTCGTGTTCTTACTGATGGGGAATTCACGGCGCAATCCATCCATTAAAGTCTGACCACCATACTTCGGATTATTGGTTCATGTTTGTTGCATGCATCTGTGAGGCTCGGGCACTGACGGCACTGACGGGTTCCACGGCGAAGTCCTGCAGAAAATCTGGTCGTTTCGGTCTAAAGGCAAAAAAGGACCATGTTGTGTGCAGATCCAACGTCGAAGCAAGCCTTCATGTGCATTAGCTGATCAGAATCACCGAAGTACTTTGTACTTGTTACTGTACTGGTACTTGTCACTCTGTACCTCTGTACCTCTGTACCTCTGTACCGAATCGCAGTAAGCAGTAAGCAGTAGGTGTTACTGTGGCCTCCCGTGCTTGCAGGCTTATCAACCTGACCAAATCAGAAGTTGGCCCCTGAATCACTGATCGACGGGACGGCATTAGGCGGGAATACGAACGAATTCCACCGTCCCAATGTCTCTCAATAAACTTGTTTGTTTCTTCTGAACCTTCAATCTGCACTCCAGGCTTGCATTTTCGCTGTAGGGCGCCCTACCATCCTGCCCGTTCGCGAATCGGTCGAGGCTCATGAGTAACGGCGCGACCCTCCGGTCCTCCCTTTTCTTGAACGCTCAAAACTTAACGCCTGAGTCATCATGGGCGACGACAGAGTGGCAACCGCGACTGGTTCGACGCGCTCCATCACGTCAGCCGCAAACCCTGTCGCACCCAACCTCAAGCCTGGGCAACCAACCTCGGCCATGAACCTGGATCACAGCGGGCAGCAAGCTGAGCCAAACCTGGTGAGCAATACCTAATCCTGCATGCAAATTGCATTCATCCTGCTGTCGCTCTTGTTGGCAAAAACAGCAAAAGAGCTCTGGCTAAGCGTGGTCAACAAACGACAGGTAACATGGAACGGCCCAGACGATCCAGAACATCCAAAGAACTGGACAGCGAGCCGGAAATGGCTGTCAATCGTCCCGGTGTCGCTGTTCAACTTCCTGGCCTCGGTCAGTTCCTCTACCATGGCCCCCGCGCTGGGCACCATCGGCCGCGAACTGCACTTCCAGTCCACCACTCTCCTCATACTGTCACTATCAGTGTTTCTGCTGGGTACTGCTGTCGTGCCACTGTTCACGGCTCCGCTATCTGAGGTCTTTGGGAGATCCATCGTGTTGCAGTCCTGCAATCTGTTCTACATTGTCTTCAATACGCTGTGCGGGAGTGCGAAGACCCCGAACGAGCTAATTACTTTTCGCTTCCTCGCGGGGCTGGGCGGAGCCGGTCCATTTGCTGCAAGTCCCATACCTCTTTCTTCCTTTCTGTTTTCATACCCCGCTTCGAATACTAACAGATGCAAACCAGATCGGAAGTGGTGTCAATGCCGATCTCTTCCGGCCCCACGAGAGAGGCAAGGCCATCGCGGTCTATGTCATGGCGCCCCTCCTTGGAGGTCTCGTGGGACCCATCGCAGGTGGTTTCCTCGATCAATACGTATCGTGGCCGTGGTGCTTCTACGTTATTTCGATTGCTGGTGGGGCAGTCCAGGTCCTTGGGCTTCCCTTCTTCCACGAGACCTACGCCCCTGTTCTCCTCCAGAGGAAATGCAAGCGTTTGAAAAAGACCACCAATAATCCAGACCTGTACACTGAGCACGACAGTGTCTCCCTTCAAACGCTTCTGCGCACAAGTGCGATCAGACCGTTCAAGCTGTTGGCAACTCAACCTATTGTGCAGGTTTGGAGTTTGTACTGTGCATATATCTGGGGTATTTTGTACCTCATCATTGCTACGTATCCAGAAGTTTGGACCGGAATCTACGGGGAATCCATCGCCATCGGGTCACTCAACTACATCTCCCAGTTCGTGGGCATGGGATTGGCCTCACAACTTGGGACTCGCCTTGCCGATGAGTACTACAACAAGAAGTGCGCAGGGAATGGGGGACAGGGACTCCCTGAATTCCGTCTTCCTGTCCTTACTCTGGGAGCTTGTATAGTGCCCATTGGTTTGTTCATTTACGGATGGACTGCGAGGGCTAGTATCCACTGGATTGTGCCGTGAGTTTTCTCTTTTCTTTCTTTTCTCTCAGACGTCATTTTCAGTCCCGGTTGAAGCCCTGGCATGCTTATCAATCGTTCTTCAAGCGTTGGGCTTCCTGACCGCGATTGACAGAAATATTGGCTCGGCTTTATTCGCAGGCGGCACCTGTCTTGAAATCCTCTGCGTGATGGGTTACATGATCGACACCTATCCAAAATACGCAGCAAGCGCCATGGCATCCGTTCTCGTCCTTCGAAGCATTTTGGCTTTTGCCTTGCCTCTCGTTGCCTCCCCGCTGTAAGTCCCCGATGAATAATTGCACCGCTCAAACTAGAAAAGTCAACCACTGTGACCTCGGTATTCGTATCTGGTTCGAACCTATTGCCTAACGCCGAGTCTAGTTATGACAATTTGGGTTATGGCTGGGGTAACAGTCTCCTCGCATTCATCGCAATATTTGTGGGAATTCCAGCTACAGTTGCCTTGCGGTATTTTGGCCCGGCTTTGAGAAGGAGGAGTACATATGCGAGGGACGACGTTTGAATCTGAAGTTCAAGTACTTGGGTTGAGCTATGTTTCTCGTAGGAAGGGCTTGCTTGACATCATCTTCTGCGACGCAATGGTCATTGCCGGAGCCGAAGGTTTCCGGTGAAGACGGTGTGCTGTACAGCATTTATGTAATAACTTTAGAATAGGAAGCACTGAGACCAGCGCACAAAAAGGCATCAACAGTTTAGCATGAGTCATTTCCCTGGAAATGCGCTACTGTAAAGTCAATTACTTTTATCTTTTGCTGTAATTAACATCTGCGAGAACGTGCATGCCATTTGTATGTCGGCGTCCAGTGTTCCTCATCCCATCCCCATATTTTCTTTCCAACTGAGATATACGAGACCACGTAGCACCCAGTCTAGAGGAAAGAAAAGTAATTTTAATGCCTCTACGTGCCATTTGGATCGAACACACACACCTATGCACACACGCAAAAGAAGAAGCCAGCGGAACGGCCTCCATCATACACTAGACCAAAATCAAAGTCCACTAAGTCAAGAAGAGAAAAACATTGTTTGTCAGGTATCGCAAATGAATTGGACAACTATGGCTTCTTTTGCCTTGGGAACACTCCATCAACGACCAACTAATTCTGTGCTCCCCCATGTTGGTATCAATACCTTCACTCAGACTAGATTGTACAAGGGGCTCTCGCCAACTCATGTGCCCTAAGCTTCAACGTTTCGCGTCCTAAACAGTACCTCCGCTTTCGGATCGGGAAACTGATTCGTCTGGAACAAAATCCCCTTTGGCCGCCCCTTCCCTTCCTTGAACTTGATGTCATAATGCTGAATCAAAGCCGCGACCACCAGCTTGTTCTGGTGCGCGGCAAACCATCGCCCCGGACAAGCATGTCTACCGCTTCCAAACTGCAGCTGCGTTTTGGTGATGGAGGTCAGCTGGTGCCTGTTGGAATCGCTCTCCGAAGCTTGGCGGAACTTGAAGAAGCGAAGCCCGTCAAAGGTCTTGGGGTCGGGGTAAATGTCAGGGTCGAAGTTGACAGCGTTTGCAGGCGAAAATGTCATGGTGCCGGCCGGGATCTGCGTGCCGTCGGATAGGGTGATAGGCTGGAGTGCCTTTCTTTGGAAGGTCGCTATCGACGCAGGATTAATTAATGCTAGGTGTGGGAAGACGAGGAAGGGACATACCGGTCAGGTGTCCACTGTGCCGCAGGGTTTCCTTAAGGAAGCTGTCAAGCTTCTGCAGCTTGCCCATGCTTTCCAGGGTCCATTCCCCTCCATAGTCTTTGAGCACAGATTCAATCTCCTCTCGCAACACAGGAATGTATCCGGGCCAAGTGCAAAGATTGAATATGGCGTTAGTGATCAGTTGGCTCGTCGTGTTTACTGAAACTGCCGAGATGCCTAGCTGCGAAATGCCGTGGAAGTGAGCATCTCTTCTATCCGGCTCTGGGACCAAGTCTCTGAGCCACTCGATGGAATCGTTGGGCTTTGTGTAGCCTGCCCTCTCCTCCTGGATTTCTCGCTCCCGGAGGATTGGGGCGACGAGGTCTCGTGCTCTGGAATTACATCTCCAGACTGCGCGTAGCTCGGGAACGAAATACTGGACGATAGGGCGAAGCCAAGCAGGGAAAAACCTGAGTTTTGCTGAAGAGAGGAAAATGTTTCTAACATACTGCATTCCAGGTGTCAGGACATAGGCTTTTCGATCTCATTTCGAACGAACTTACAGAGCAAGTTATTTCAATCCACTCCTGGTTAAGATGGAGGTGGCTCCCAACAAATATCTTGGCATTGACTCTGGCCACGCATCGTAGCACTTTGGGGTATACTTGAATAGGCTCCCATTCTAGATACTATCATCAGTGAAAAGATTCATTTTGAGTTCCTCCCAAGAACGCATACCTTTGCTGCCTGGGAACTCGAGAGGAATTACAGAATCGACCTCATTCTTCATGTCCGGAAAGATGGAACCTGAGTTTGCCGGGTCAGTCGCAAACTCCATCCAAGTTTCAAGCCCCGCAATTACCCATGTTTTTGTTCAAATCATTTTTCATAACGACATGCCCGAAGTCGAGTTTGGACGAATCGATGGGCCATAGATAATCTTGCAAGAAGAACTAGAGTCATTCATCAGAGCCTGGCGTAAAAACATAGAAACTGGGTGCTTTTTCATACATTGCGAAGTGCTGATGGAAACTTGTTGTCGGGCAACATCTTCAATTCATCAACGTAGTCTGGAGGTATCACAACTTGATCTCCTTCTGTCGTCCAGATCTTGAAGGGCTTGCCATAAAACTACGACTAGCACGTCAGACGCTCTCGCTCAAAACAACGAGCCCTCTCGTGGGTCCCGAACCTTGTTGTATGCCTCTTGAAGGAGGCTAGGAGAATCGTATAGCCATCTTTTCTTCAAGTTGCCTGCTGCCGATTTTCCCGGTACAAAGTTTGGTATCAACGATTTGCCTTCCTTAGACTTTGAAGCGAAACGGTATGCAAGCAATATCAAAATTGCAATCAGAGCCGTATACGGCTTTAGCGCCGGCGGCATTTGCAGCGATAGCCCATCAAAATCCATTGCGTAGTTAGTGAAGATTATGGTCTCCTTGTGGTGTAGTCTCGTGGGAGAACAAAAGCTTAGATGGCAAAAAGAGCGGTGCGTGCGTGAATGAATACTGAACGGCCTTGGGACACAGCAGACCTTCTGCTAACCAGGAAATGGTGCTATCTCCAGGAACCATTGACGGCCTGGGGTCATGAGGTGTGGAGTGATTACAGGATCCGAGGAGTCCATAATCACATGGAACAATCGCATTTCCAAAATGAGACAGTGTGCGAGACCATCGGAGAAATCTTTGTTTGATGGCTCGTCAGCTTACCTGTCTAGTTCCGATGTACAGTCCTTGTCACCTGTACTGCGAACCCTCGACCAGTGGGAGTTTCAACACTTGTCAGCATGTATGTGGTTTGTATTCTTTCCATTACATGCGTGGCACTGCAGGAACTCGGTCCATCATACGTCACGTACACCGACCATTTCTCTCGCAAATGCAGGCTGGTTGCTTCTTGTGTAGCCAAGCGAGCCTCAATCTGCACAGTTCGGGTTTCGAGGGCTCCGCTCCCCGCGGTATTCCGCCTAGGGAGATCGTAGTCAGCTACCTACTGTTGCCGGCAGACACCGACACCCCACTATTCTCATCCTCCATTTGTTTCCTTAGAGTCATCTTATTACTCAGATTTCATCAACAGGATAGTGCTCTGAGCATTGTCTCCACTGATATTCCTAAGTGTGGCAATGTCAGCCTCGTGGGAGCCAAGACGGATGAGTTTCCCGAGATCTGCTTCCCGAGATCTGCCACCAGCTTGCCGAAAGTAGTGTCCCGGGCCCGTCAGAGCATAGACCGTCCGCCCACATGTGTGAGGCATATCTGTCTGACATGACTGCTGCCGGCCAAGCAGCACACCACTTCATAGAGCAACGCTAATTCACATTCGGGAAATCTTAGTAACGAACTACTCAAAAGTTGACAAGTCTACCTGGCCAGGTACGCAAGTAGGTACGTACAGTGCAGCACAGCAGACATCCAGTCCACCTTGCTTCCCTTGTGTCCCGACTTCTCTTTCCCGGTGCCCCGGCGATGGATCCCGCTTCGTCTCATCATCAGCTTGGGGGCGGCTTACTTTCTGCGAGCCATCCCAGGGCGAGACTACTTGCACTGTGCATCCTAAAAAGGTTGTCCCGATTTGTTGCTGGTGATAGCTCACTTCTTCCCAACTGTCTGCATATGATAAGACATGCAGGGTTGTAAAAGTCCGAATGAGGATTTTGTATTAAATTTACACTAAATCAACAGACTTCAGGCACAGAACCAGGAGGGGGAAAAACAGTTTTCTACATATTAATTGCGACTTTAACTGTGAACCCGATTTTCTTTCTAGCTTAAACGCTTAAATACAACAATGCTATGTTAAAAAAAGTATTATCCTATCCTTTAATACTATCGCCTGAAACTAAAAAAAAAAAAAATTATTCGAGGTCCATATCATAATGAATTTATTTATTATCATTCATGTTACCATGTACTCTTTGTTTGCATACCAAGTTGTGGGTAATGTACTTTGTCAAAACACGACCCAGAATCAGAAACGCTGACGTCAATGTGTCAATTTGAGTTAAACCGGTACAACTTCTCTAAGCCAGAACAGGAACAATTCAGAGAGCTGTACCTGGACGAAATAAACTTCCACGTGGATGGTGTATGGCCTATGTCAGCCTCTTACCTAGGTCGATTTCACTGCACCCACTGGACACAAGCGCCCTCTGATCCAGATGCAAGTCGGTCCCTCTTGCAGGCTGACCTGGTGGCACACGACGTCATTGCAACAGATGTCGAGAAAGTGAGAATCCGTCGTTGAGACATGCCCGAGGTGCACTGTTTGATGTCATGCCTAAGGACAGAGTGTGCTTCACCTGGTGGGCGGTATGGCTATGGTACTGCTCCTTGTGTCAAGGTGCCCATTCTCCATGTTAGCCTCGTCACTCCCTCGGTCATAAAGCTCTCATATATGTAGTGAGACATACGATTAACTTCCTCCAGCTATTTCATGAACTCTCTGGACTCCACTACCCCCCTTGATTTGCACCAAGCCGAATTTCTATCATTGGTGTTGGCTGACTTAACACCAAGGCTTTGAATAAAACATCAGTAACCTTTGAATTTCTCGGCCACAGTAATGCCCACACAGCTTAATCTTTCCCTTATATACCTTTCAATCAATTAGATCCTCATACCCGACATCGAACATGGCCACCAACGGTTACCATCCTGAAGGCACAAACGGCCATACAAACGGCCATGCAAATGGGTGGTCGAGCCCTTCCACCGAAGACTCAGGTTCTTCAAAGCCCAATCAGGTTCCAATTGCTATTTGCGGCATGGGCATGAGGTTGCCTGGAGGTGTCCACAATGCCAGCGACCTGTACAACTTCCTCGCCAACAAAGGTGATGCTCGGTCTGTTATCGGAGAAGATCGCTATAATGTTGATGCCTACTACGATCCTCATGGCAAGCACGGCACCATCAACACCAAGCATGGTTACTTCTTGAGCGACGTTGATTTCTCCATGTTTGACTTGTCGATGTTCACCCTCACCGCGGCTGAGGCCGAGCAGGTTGATCCGAATCACAGATTGGTGCTCGAGGTAGTCAGAGAAGCTTTCGAGAGTGCCGGAGAGACTGAATGGCGAGGAAAGAACATTGGTACTTACGTCGGTAAGTTCTTTTTCCCTTTGGCCTTCCCTGGGGAGGCTCCGTATTTTCATGCACGCAGCCACTATCAACATTTCGCCTCTGTAATCATCAATCCCCATTGTCCACCTTCGAATGCGCCGTTATTATTTCTCGTATGTGACGTTCTGTATTCTACCCAATACTTACTTCTTCCCAGGAATGTTCAGCGAGGATTGGCAGGAGCTACAACACAAAGACACCCTTGAGTATAACCCGTACAGGGTTTTGGGTGGTCTTGACTTTGCTCTGCCCAACCGCGTGGCTTACGAATATGATCTCAGGGGTCCCAGGTACGGGCGCAGAATATTCAAACGTATTTGATAAATCAAATCACTAATAATTGGCTAGTATGATCATCAAGACGGCCTGCTCTTCCGGTGGTCTTGGTCTGCACCAAGCCTTGCAAGCCATTTCGCAGGGCGAGATCTCTTCTGCGATGGTCTGTGGGACCAATCTAATTATGGCACCCGGAATGACAATCAGCATGAGCCTACAAATGGCCCTCTCTCCCGAAGGCTCATCCAAGACTTTCGATGCGTCTGCCGACGGATACGCCAGAGGAGAAGCTGTGACCGCACTCTACGTGAAGCGTCTAGACGAGGCGATCAGAGACAAGAATCCCATTCGGGCAGTCATCCGAGGATCAGCTAGTAATGCTGACGGCAAGACTCCAGGGCTGGCCGTCCCTAGCCCGGATGCCCACGAGGCCGTCATCCGTCAGGCTTACCACAATGCCGGCCTGACTCTGTCGGAGACCACGATGGTAGAAGCTCACGGCACTGGGACCAAGATAGGGGATCCTCTCGAGACTAAGGCGATTGCGAACTGCTTCGGTGATAAGGGTGTCTACATTGGTGCTGTAGGAATACCCATCCCCCTTCCCTACCGCAGCAACACGTGACATCGCTAACATTAGAATAGATCAAACCCAACATGGGCCATAGCGAAGGCGCTGCTGCCATCACCAGCATCATGAAAGCAGCGCTATCTCTTGAGAACAAGACTATCATCCCAAACATAAAGTTCACGACTCCAAACCCGGGAAGTAAGCTGCGAATCCCTGTGAAGTTCAATGATGGAGTCAGGCTGACCATTCAAAGTTCCGTGGAAAAGCGGCAATTTGACCGTCCCCGTGGAACCTACTCCATGGCCTGCAAACCGCCGGGAGCGAATCAGTATAAACTCGTATGGCATCGGTGGGTCGAATGCACACGTGAGATCTCCCCCTTTTTATGCCAAGTGAGATTGAAAACGGGCTGATTCCCTTCATAACTTAGTTTGTCATCGATTCTGCCGCCTCGCTGAGTGCAGAGGCTCCCACGTCTCCACCGCGCTCTGTTGCAGCCAAGAAGCCCCGCAAAAACTTGCTGCTCTTTTCGGCCAACCACCCTGAATCCTTGAAAAAGGGCGCCATAAACATCGAGGAGTATGTCAAGAACCATCCCGATCGTGTTGAGGACCTAGCATACACCCTTGCGCAAAGACGAGAACATTTGAAGTTACGGAGCTACTGTATTGTTCAAGATGGCACAACGCCTTTTCAAGTCTCGGCACAGTTCAAGTCCCAGGGTCCGCGCCAAGCAGCCTTTGTATTCACGGGCCAAGGTGCGCAGTGGTATGTCTCTTCCTGCCTGCTAGTTTACAGATGTGCAGCAATGTTGACCGCCATTACCCAGGGTGCACATGGGCAAAGAACTGATGCTTGAATACCCGTCATTCCTGGAAAGCATCAGATCGATGGATGATGTTCTACAAGATTTGGAACATTCTCCAACGTGGTTGATGGAAGGTAATACCGTCCCCAACCTGAACTGATCCCAGAAAATCTGGCTTACATAAAACAGACATCCTCTTGAACTGCAGCGACAGAACAATCCTTGGCAAAGCTGAATACTCACAGCCAATTTGTACAGCTCTACAGGTTGCGCTTGTCCGTCTCTTAGGTACTTGGGAGATCACCCCATCCGCAGTGGTTGGTCATTCCAGTGGTGAGATTGCCGCAGCGTACGCTGCGGGTGCCTTGACCGCCAAGGAGGCTATTATCGCGGCATTCTATCGGGGCTACGTCTGCAAGACCGCTCAACGACTGGGCGGAATGGCGGCCATAGGTATTGGCAGACCTGTGGTTGAAAAGTACCTCCTCCCGGGTGTTCGAGTTGCCTGTGAAAACAGCGCATCTAGCGTCACCATCTCCGGGGATTTGGACGCTCTTGAAAAGACAATGTCCACGATCAAAATCCAGAATCCGGACGTCTTGGCCAGAAAACTTCACGTTGAAATGGCATATCATTCCCGTAAGTCTCTTCATGTCTCAATCAACGTCTACACTTGACTAACAGGGGTAGATCATATGACTCTGGTTGGCGACACCTACTACAGACTCATCGCAGAACACCTAACCCCCGTGGCGCCAAGGATTCCCTTCTACTCGAGTGTCAAATCACAGGTACTGCACGAGGCATCTGACTTTGGTGCCAAGTATTGGCAAGATAACATGGAAAAGCCAGTCTTGTTCCACTCTGCCGTGAAACAAATGCTCTCCAAGGCGAAGGACTGTTCCGTACATCTGGAGGTTGGACCCCACGCTGCTCTAAGCGGTCCTCTGCGACAGAATTACACCGAAGCTTCAGCGTCGATCAACTATGTTTCGACTCTTGTCAGAGATACTGATGCTGTCGATTCCTTCCTACACGCGGTCGGCCAGCTCCATTCTCACGGGGTTCGAATTTCTTACCCCTTTGCCTCCGAGACAACCAAAGTACTCACCGATCTCCCTACGTACCCATGGCATTACGACAGGAGCTACTGGGCTGAGACAAGAATCATGAAGAACTGGCGATTCCGGAAGCACCTCCCTCACGACCTTCTGGGCCTTCGAACCCTTGAGGGCAGCGATGTCTCGCCCACGTGGAGAAATCTCCTGCGCCTGAATGATATTCCGTGGGTGAGAGATCATTGTGTTGGCAGCGATATTGTGTTCCCAGGAGCCGGCTACATTGCCATGGCTGGTGAAGCTATTTACCAAATTACCAATGTCCGAGACTACACCATCCGGAATATGGAGTTGAGCAAGGCTATGGTTCTTCACAACGACAAGCCCACAGAGGTCGTTACCAGTCTTCGTCCTCAGAGACTTACCTCGACATTGGACAGCGAATGGTACCAATTCGAACTTGTCTCATACGATGGCGGGGCCTGGAACAAGCACTGCTCCGGTCTAGTCCGCAGTGGTCGCGCTTCGCCCAATCCACCAAAGACAACTCAAAGCCTCGACAGGGAAGTCTCGTCATCTCGGTGGTACACGACCATGTCTCGAGTCGGCTTGAATTACGGACCACACTTCACTGGGCTGAAGAACATACGCGCCAGCGTCGTCGATACTATGGCTGCAGCCGATATCACAGACAAGCAAGGCTCTGCCGAGTCTTCATATATGATCCATCCTTCAACACTCGATCTCGTGTTTCAGTCGTTGACCGTAGCGAGCTGCAAGGGCATCTACAGGACTTTCACAAAGCTGTTTCTCCCAACCTTCATAGGCGAACTCTACATCGGCGGCGCCGCCGGGAAGACAATGCAGGTCAATACAACTGCTGTCGGCAAGCCGGGCGCGGTCCAAGGAAGCTCCTACGGCACGTCCGAGGATGAGGTGGTCTTCTATCTCAAATCCTTCAAGGGCACCGCGATGGAAGACTCGGGTGTGGAGAAGTCACCTGAGTTGAAGTCTCTTCAGCTACAATGGAAGCCGCACTTCGACTTCATCCAGGCAGGAGATTTGATGAAGATGCAATACGACATCAAAGAGCAGATTCAACATTTGGAAAGGCTGTATGTTCTCTGCGCCATAGAGACGAAGCATGCGCTGTCTGGTCGATCAACTGCGCTGCCTCACCTGGAGAAATATAGGGCCTGGCTGGATGAACAGTTCGATCGATTTCAGCAACCAGCCTATCCGCTGGTACCTGAATCAATGAAGATGACCGAAATGGGCTCAGAGCTCCGCCGGGAGCTTATCGCACAGTTCTTCGAGATATGCAAAGCCTCGGGAGGCTGGGCCCCAGCGACCGCTATCGTCAGGGCCTTTGAGCAGGCCGTGAACGTCTACGAAGGCCGCACGGACTACCTTGACCTCCTGCTCCAGAACGGAGTCCTCACCGGCATTTACAGCTGGTACAACGACATCTGGGACTTCAAGGACTTCATGCAGGTTCTCGGGCATACCCAGCCACAGATGCGGATCCTGGAGATTGGGTCTGGGACAGGCGGTCTCACGGCCAAATTCCTCGAGCAGCTGAAGTCTGATTACGGAGAGCGTCTTTACCTGAAGTACACGTTCACTGATATATCCTCTGGATTCTTTGTCCAGGCCAAGGATCGGTTTGCGGACTACCAGGGAATCGAATACAAGGCTCTCGATATATCTAAGAACCCATTGGAGCAGGGATTCACTGCGGGCGAGTACGATCTCATCATTGCTTCGAACGTCCTGCATGCGACCCCATGGCTGCATGAAACCCTCACGAATGTTCGCACATTGCTGCAGCCGAAAGGACAGCTTTTCTTGCAAGAACTGTGCCCCATTACAAGAGGTAAGCAAGAGCCTGGATTTCACTGTTTTTCCTTAAAATGGGAGCTCCATTAGCTCGATTCAGGGTGCCGGACGGAGCTTCAACTCAATACTACACCTACCCTCTCCCACGCCCAGGGCAGGTCTGGAAGATAAAGTTCTAACTTATTTCTTAGCGATGAGCTTCATTATGGGACAGTTCTCCGGCTGGTGGCTCAGTGAAGAGGACGGCAGAGTTGGCAGTCCCTTCATCTCTCCCGATGAGTGGGATAGGAGACTACGGGCTGCCGGCTTTGCAGGGTGCGACTCAGTCACCCTAGACAATGAGCAACCATACACCTACAATGCCAATATCATCGCCAAGCCTGCCTCAACACCCTCGCGCCCAACTAAGATTACCTTGCTTCGGAACTCCGAGGAGTCTCAGCTGCCCAAAGACGTCGCAAACATACTCAGTTCCAAGGGCTTCGAGATCGATCACTGCATCTGGGGCCAACAGTTGCCTGCGGACCAAGATGTGATCTCGTTCCTTGACCTGGGCAACAAGCCGCTGCTGCAGGATCTGACAGAAGAGGGTCTCACCCAGTTTCTGGACATGATCGACTTACTCCCACAAGCAGCCGTTCTGTGGCTGACGCCACCAGCCCAGATCCACGCCCAAGACCCTCAGGCGGCCCAGGTCCTCGGCCTGGCTAGAACCATCAGGTCTGAACTGGCAATGTCGTTTGCCACCCTGGAGCTCGAGCACACCGGCAAGGGGGCGGCCGGCGCTGTTGTCCAGGTCGCTCAGAAGCTACAGGAGTCAAAAGAGGATATCACGGAGCTGGATCCCGACATGGAGTACTCTTGGGTCAATGGCGTGCTCAATGTCAGTCGCTTCCACTGGATCCCTGTCGAAGAGTCCCTGAGTGGCACTGCAAAGACGCCCGAGACCAAGGTCCTCAATATCGGGACCCCGGGTCTCTTACAGACGCTGAACTGGACTGGCCAGGCCCTTGACCCTCTTGCGCCTGATGAAGTCAATGTTAAGATGTCGGCAGTGGGTCTGAACTTCAAGGATGTTATGATCGCAATGGGTATCATCCCTGGCGGAGACACCTTGAAGAAAGGATCCAGTTCCCTCGGCCTCGAGGGCGCTGGGCGCATCACTGCGGTAGGCTCCCAGGTCAGCAATGTCGCCGTTGGAGACCGCGTCATGACGATTGGGTGTGAATCTGTTGGTCTCGCAACTACCGTCCAGAGGCCAGCCAGCCTTTGCGTCAAGATCCCGGATCAGCTCAGCGACAAGGAGGCGGCTACGATGCCGGTCGTCTACGTGACCGTTCTCATGTTCCTTGTGGAGAAATGGAAGTTGGAGAGGGGCCAATCTATTCTGATCCACAGTGCTGCCGGAGGTAAGAAATACCCCTAAAACTTGTATAGGAATGCCCTGAGTGTGCTGACAATAGATCATAGGTGTCGGCATCTGCGCCATCAACGTCGCGCAGTGGCTCGGCGCGGAGATTTACGCGACAGTGGGCACGGAAGAAAAAGCTGCCTTCCTGTTAAAGGAATTTGGCATTCCCAGGAACCGCATTTTCAACTCTCGAGACAGCAGCTTCTTGAACGATGTTATGCAGGCCACCAAGGGTGTTGGTGTGGACATGGTCTTGAACTCCCTGTCCGGCGAGCTGCTCCACACTTCATGGCAGTGTGTTGCCCCTCACGGCGCCATGATCGAGATTGGCAAGCGAGATATGATGGGCCGGGGGCAACTCGCCTTGGATCCTTTCGAGGACAACAGGACCTTCATCGGAGGTGAAGTCGCTCGTCTCCTCGTCACCCACAAGCCTATCATAGCTCGTCTTCTAAAACTCACCGTCGACCAATACCTGGAGGGTAACTTCCGGCCCATCCTGCCAATCACGACATTCGATGCAGAGCACACCGAGGATGCCTTCAGGTTCATGCAGAAGGGAACTCACGTCGGGAAAATTGTCATCAGGTTTCCTGGGGATGATACCCTTCCCCTGACTCCCGCTGTTCCAGCGCCCAAGTTCAGAGGCGATGTCTCTTATCTTCTCGTTGGGGGCTTGGGCGGACTGGGAAAGGCCATCGCCGGTTGGATGGCTTCGTACGGTGCCAAGAATCTAATGTTCCTCTCAAGATCCGCCGGAAAGTCAGAAGAAGACCAGGCATTCTTCAAGGAGCTCAACATGATGGGATGCTCCACTCAGTATTTCCCATGCGATGTTGCAGACCACGACGAAGTCCGAAATGCCCTCGCCCAAGCCTCACTCCCAATCGCAGGTGCCATGCAGATGGCGATGGTCTTGCGGGACGTTGGTGTCCTAAGCATGGACATTGACTCCTGGAACACCGCCACGCGACCAAAGATCCAGGGCACATGGAATCTGCACAATCTCCTTCCAAAAGACATGGACTTTTTCGTCCTCTTCTCTTCGGTCGGTGGAACCTTCGGCTACTACGGCCAGTCCAACTACGCCTCGGCCAACACATTTCTCGACTCCTTTGTCCAATACAGACAAAAGTCAGGTCTCGCCGCCTCCGTTATGGACATCGGCCCAGTCGACGACGTCGGCTACGTCAGCCGGACAGCTAGCACGCGAGAGACCTTGCTACAGACCTTGGAGACCCTCTTGACAGAGCAGAACTTCTTGGACAGCTTGCAATTGGTCATCGCCCGCTCGTCTCCCGAGTACGCCCCTCGGAGATCCAAGTCCGCGCTGGCCGGCTACCAGAACCCAAGTCATATCGTGCAGGCCCTCGAGTCCCGCATCCCGATCATGGACCCTCAGAACGGCAGCATGTGGAAACGAGATCCTCGTATGTCGATCTACCGGAACATTCAGAAGACTTCGATGGTGGAAGGGGGTGAGGTTGCCGATCACCTCAAGCAGTTCTTGTCCAGTGTGATGGCCGATCCGAGCAAGCTCAGCAACAAAGAGTCCGCCGACACTATAGCCCAAGAGCTCGGAAGGTGTGTGTCAAACTTCCTCATGAAGGGAAACGAGGAGATTGACTTGAGCTTTACGCTATCAGCCGTTGGGGTTGACTCCCTGGTGGCCATTGAAGTTCGCAATTGGTGGAGGCAGAACCTCGGCATTGATGTTTCGGTGCTGGAGTTGATGAGTGGAGGTACTATTGAGCAGCTTGGAGAGCTGGCCACGAAGAGGTTGGCTGAAAGGTTCTCTGATAAATGAGTGACGGACATGACACGTGACAGACTTTCTGCGCAACATCCGCTGTGTTAATAGAATATAGATCCCTAGTGGTCTCGTTTTTAATCTGTACGTATTTCACTGCCATATATAATAAGGCTTATGCTGCTGACTTCGCGCGCAATGAACAGTATACTCTTCCATGGGTCCTGACTCTGCCGAATCCTTACCCAATATTTGAGACTACTGCAGGCCATTGGTGTGGAAGAGTGTCCCACTCGGCGATCAAGTTTTAGTTTGGCAATGACGACGCTGTTGATGATGCTACCGAAGGCTCCTATTGTTCCTGCAGGGCGACAAGAACATGTGGCGTGCCGGGTCGGCAATGCTCACGCACAACTCCAAGGAGCCATGGATCTGCACGCACTATTTGATGCCCGATGTTGTGGGATTATAGTAGGTCAGCAATCCCTCGCCACGGTCATGTGCATGTACAGCGGATGGGTAACTAACTGGGACAAAATGCCAAGGCTCCTTGGCGAGGTGTTGTAGTGCTCCAGGCTGTACGGGAGCAAGAAAGAAATATCAATATGTTCAAATGGGTCGAAGCACAGGACGTCTGTCTTCTTTGCATACATTCTTGCAGCCAAATATACGGCAGACCAAATTAATTGGTAACATCTCTGGGATGTCTCTATAATTCTAGTGACCTACGAGAGGCAAAAGGTTCGGCCAACTGAGGCCTACGTCCTATTATATGGCAGTTTAGATAGCAGGTTGGGCTCCGGGTTGGGTGGTAGGCTAGGTTCCAGTGTGTGGTAGGTTCGGTTCCAGGTTGGGCGGTAGGTTCGGTTCCAGTTTGTGTGGGGAAGGTTCGGTTCCAGGTTGGGTGGTAGGTTCGGTTCCAGGTTGCGGGTGGCAGGTAGGTTAGATGGTGATAGGTAGGTTAGATGGCAGGCTAGATGGTAGGCTAGATCCCAGCTGCCCCTGATCTTTAAATGTTTTTCTTAAATTGAATTTAGATTCTTGACCACTGTACTATCCTCTTTTTTCCCCCTTCATGGGGCAGCTGGTGCTAGAAACAATCTCAATGACCTTATGTATGCTGGTCTAATGACCGGTTGGTGTCATGGTGGCTAGTGCTTCGTGCTAGCTCGATAGCTCCAGGCCGGACTGACTGAACACTTCTATTAAGACCGGTAATCAAATTCCTCATAATCTGATTGACTCTAACAACACAGATGGTTTGAGCGAGCTGTTAGAAGAAAGCACCATAGAATCTTAAAATACATGGAAGGTATGCCCCCTTCTGCGCCCGTTATCAAGGCAAAAGAATATGCGCCTTGGTTTATGTACATTCCAATAGTAGACATCACCCCGGTGTAGACAGTCGTTAAGAAAATCCGCAGCGGCAGTCATGTACTTGATTTCGAAGCCGGCCGATCAACCTCAATCCCCCCCCCCCGGACCGTCATCACTGGAATCCAAGCCGCCGCCAGCAGCCTTCTTTTGGAGACGGGCGGGGACGCCTACGACGATGCAGGTGATGACGCATGCGGCACCAGCGGTAGCCGTGGCGATTGCAAAGGGGATCCGGAGGCCGTCCATATACGCGAGCAAGATCCCGGGGATCTGGTCGGCGGGGAACGCTTCATGGATCTCGGACACGCCCGTGGCGATGAGCTTGGCCGGGTCAACGTCTGGTGCAGTGACGGCCAGCGTCTTAAGCATCTGATTAACGAATGCGCACTGTGCGGCAGACAGGAGGATGGCACCGGCGATTGTTTCCGAGACTGTTGTGGGGGATGACAGAAACTATGTCAGTAAAACATCCCTGGGTAGATAATACTATGCTTGACGAATTCCCCAGCCAAGTCTGGCATTACCGGCGCACATACCAGATGGGATGAACTCCAGTCTTGCCATGTTGAGCAATCAAACTTCATCCACGGCGTCGGGTTCGTGTCATGCGCCGTCTTTCCTTTGTATGGCGCTCGTGCAAATTGTTTCCAACTAACATTTCCGACTACAAACAGAGCCTTCCTTCCGTGGCACCGACTATTCCTGCGCCTGCACTAGATGCTGCCCCAGGGGGAGTGCGGCTACCGTGGCGCTCTTCCCTACTGGGACGAGCAGAGAGACCTCGAGGTTTATGGGACAATAGATCAGGCCCCGATCTGGGGATCTGATGAGTACAGCTTCGGAACCAACGGGTTGAACATCACCAACGGGACCAACTGCGTTATCGACGGTGCTTTCGCCAACACGACGCTCCGCATGGACCAGGTCTGGGGCGTGGACTACTACGATGAGTACTGCCTGGCCCGCGAGTGGAACCAGACCGCCTGGGAGTTTGCAAACCAATCATACGTCGATACGTGCTTTGCCATGACCACTTACAACGAAGCCAACTTTTGCTACGTGGACTCACCGTACTCGTGTGGGCACTTGGCCACTGGTGGAACTGTAAGCTTACCCAAAGACTTCAACCCGAGAATGCTGGGAGTAAGAAAGCGCAGATTTGGCTGACCGAGTTCTAGATGGAGAACCAAAACGCGAGCCCGGGAGACCCTGTCTTCTTCCTTCATCACGCCAGCCTCGACCGCCTGTGGCAGAAGTGGCAGGAGGCAAATCTAACAGCGCGCCTGACGGACATGAGTGGCCAGCTTGTCCCACCTGTGACCATCATGGAGCAGAACCGGTGGCTGTACCCATCTGCTGCCTACCTCGACTACGACGGGGACGCAGGCAACGACACGACCCTCAACCATGTGCTCTGGATGGGAGGTATTATCGCCAAACACACCATCGCTGAGGTCATGAACCTTAAAGGAGACTCGATCTGTGCCGAATACATAGACGCCGAGTAGCCGAGTCTGGTCTTTCGTTGGGGGCCAACGTTTTTACAACACCAAGAAATCACGAGAATGGAAAGACCATCACGCGTTTTCAATCATAGAAGATAGAACATAGAAAATAGACCACAGATGATTAGCATATAGGCATGTAGCACAGCAGAGAGCAGCGGGTGAGTAGAATTAAAATTGATCCTGCTCGTTCTCAGTGCGATCTTGAAGTGATTGCCAGTCGTCGCGGTACTGTGTTATTGACACGTGAAGGAGGTCGCGTCATTGGGGTCCGAACCGACAAAGGTGAGCTGCCGAGGATACAGGCATAAACCGACTTCTCTAGTGGCATTCGTATCACCAACAGCCGGTCCTGTAGCGGGTATGGTGTCAGGGGCTGTGCCATTCTCAACCCAAGCGAGTAGGGCATCGAAGATGGTAAGGTGAGGGTCGAGACCTGGGCCCAGACCACAATGCTCTACTCCGGGCGCGAGGAAGAATCGGTAGTAATCCGTGATGTTTGGATTAAACTCTGTCGCTCGGTCGTAATAGTCGACCGTTCCGTGGTAAGTGATGAGTTGGTCTGCCATGCCGTGCCAGGTGAGCAGTTTAGTTCCCGCATTTTGCAGGTCAGTCAAGTCGGGATTGTCCGTTCCAATGACGGAGGAGTACTGCGCAACGGATGCGCGGTACAGCTTATCATAGTCCGCCCTGCTTAAGCTACTTAGATCCAGCGACGTGTTCTTCGCTACAAACACTTTGAGCCAGTCCGCGGCGATGGGAAAAGGGACGACCGTGCAGTTATCCGCGGTATCGCACGTTGTGTTCAGGAGTCTGAGCAAAGAAGCGTCTTTCGCCATTCCGTACCACTCAAATTTACCCTCCACGGATGTCGGTCCTTGCCATATAGCGTTGACTAGCTCGGCGTGCTTCGCTGTGATAACAACGGATCCGCTTGGCTCAGTGCAGTTGATAGTGGAGTTAACTATGGACTCCGCGTCGAATTCGCACTGTTCTGGAAATGCAATAATTCCATCTTCGACGCCATCTAATCCATCGCATGCATTGATCGCGGCGTTAGTGAAGGCGTCCAGCACGCACGCAGGAGGTATGGTGTCTGTTGGCAGTCATTAGCCTCCGCACCCAGGTGTGAGCAACGAACCGACTTACCAAGAAGGTTTGCCATAAGGGGCCCCCAGTACTCTTGTACGATGAAGCGCTGCCAGTTGATCGCAGGGGCTCCAGCCAGGATTCCGTCAAATTGTTCAGGGTGCTGCTGAGCCATGATATGTCCCTGGCGACCACCGGTTGAACAGCCATTATAATAAGAGTACTTTGGAGGCGTGCCATAATACAGCTCGATAGCTAGCTTGCCCAGGGATGCTCCTTCGTCCAATGCGTCCACAGCGAAGTTCCATAACAATGGCCAGTTGACGTTGCCTTCGCTGACTAGACCCCAATCAGCCACCGGCGCGTTATTGTCGTGGCCACCGTCTGTGGCTACCGAGGAGTAGCCCTCCGCGACCGCTGCGAACATGTTGTTTGGATAGCTGGTGCCCCACCCGCCGCCGCCGACCATCTGGAAGCGCTCGTTCCAGTCAGCCGCGAGCAGAGGTAGGCCGATCAATACGTTGACGGTGTCATTCTGGCCAGGATGTGTGTAATGCACCGTAACCTGGCAGAGCTCACTGCCGGCCGAGGAGTCAGCGTACGCCCACCCAGCTTCTACAGTACGCCCACCCAGCTTCCAGCGTTGGCCCACCCAGTACAAGGAAATTGGTTGCATGCGCTATAAAATATTAGTACTGCGGGGTTATTAATAAAGCATAGCTATAGCTATCTTAAAGGGGTCCTATAGCTACCTTAAAGGGGTCCCATAGCTACCCCTTTATTTGCAACTTAAAAGTTACTTCTACTCTCTGCCGCCCTTTGCCGCCCTTTGCGGCCCTCTGCGCCCTCTGCGCCCTCTAAGCGCTCTACGGCCCTTTGGGCGCTCTGCAGCCCTCTGGGCGCTCTGGGGGCTCTGGGGGCTCTGGGCGCTCTGCAGCCCTCTAGGCGCTCTGGGGCCCTCTGGGGGCTCTGGGGGCTCTGGGGGCTCTGGGGGCTCTGGGCGCTCTGGGCGCTCTGGGCGCTCTGGGGGCTCTGGGCGCTCTGCAGCCCTCTAGGCGCTCTGGGGCCCTCTGGGGGCTCTGGGGGCTCTGGGGGCTCTGGGGGCTCTGGGGGCTCTGGGCGCTCTG
This sequence comes from Diaporthe citri, assembly GCF_014595645.1. Taxonomy (NCBI): domain Eukaryota; kingdom Fungi; phylum Ascomycota; class Sordariomycetes; order Diaporthales; family Diaporthaceae; genus Diaporthe; species Diaporthe citri. Next base: position 456,005 of record NW_025064858.1, read on the forward strand.
GGCGCTCTGGGCGCTCTGGGCGCTCTGGGCGCTCTGGGGCCCTCTGGGCTTTTTAGGCTTGTATTTTTAAAGTATTGCTTAAATTGGAAAATAGCTACCCTGGCTTATTAAAAACCCCGCAGTACTTGCATTTTAATGCGGATGCAGCTAATTTTCCTTGTACTGGGTGGGCCAACGCTGGAAGCTGGGTGGGCGTACTGTAGAAGCTGGGTGGGCGTACGCTGACTCCCGGCCGAGGACTCCGACGAGGCCGTGGTGTTGACGAGCACATCCAGGGATGATACCTCGACATTGGGCAAAGTCAGAGATTGAAAGGTCGATGGATCACAGGCAACGGCACGCGCATTGGTGAGTCCCGCTGAGGCTGGAGAAAGGCTGGCAAGGAAAGAAGAAGGCATTTTGATGGTCCAGGAGCTTGACGCAACGAGAAAGGCCAGACAAAGATCCAGGAGTTTGACCACGGGCCCGAGAAGGTTCTGAAAGTCGCTCACCGGCCGTATATCTGGTGAGTCAACACCACCCCTCAACACGGGAGATCCCAAGATGGATTCCCCTAGGCTCGGATACATCGCGTCCCTCTGGCGCAATCTCCGACGAAAAAAAACACGCTGGGATACCCTGCGCGCAGCTTTCCGTGCTCGATCTGCGCTGGTTCGTCCCGTTTCTGTCGCTTTTCCGAAGGGGGAGACACCGCCCAGCCTGCCAGCTAATCCAAGACATCCGTCGGCAATTGTACCCGGCAAGGGCCTCACGAGCTAGACGTCAAGTCGCTGCGGCGTTTTCCTTGTACACCGCGTCGTCGTACTTGTCAACCAGGGCAAATGCCTGGAGGTGGGTTGGGCGGCTGGGGTTGCTGCGGGGTACCCCAGATTTCCCCGGATTGCCCTAGACTTGATTCATCTGAGATACGAGATAGGCTGTGAAAATCTCATCACACTGCGAAGTCCCATAGAGAATTACCACCGGGTAGAAAAACTAGACCTTGGGTCTCTAGAAGTTTGGCTGCTGCTGTGGAGTATTCTCTTTCTGCTCGTTCCGCTATACCGGACGACAAATTCCGATAATCTAACGGAAAGATCAGAATTCTAACACGCTCCCCAACGGTGAGCGACGTCGCGCCACTGGGCAGCTGAAACTCACGACAACATCTTGATATTTATATTAACAAAGCTTGTAGACTTGGATTGACAGTGATTTACTGACCAAAGGCTAGTGCAGGATGGCAATCTTGGGCTCGACCTTTAGTAACGGAGTAAAACCAATATGATAAAGTTCTATTATTACAACAACTTTTCCAATGGTCGACATATCTAGGCAGTCATTCTCTGGGCCTCTATATGACATAACAAAATAGACTCCACGACTATCTCGCGTCACAAGCGTATTACCAATAACTGTGACGCATCAAAATTCCGGGTTCAAGGTTACGGGCCAAGAGTGCCATGACTCACAGCCGTCTCCGGCTGACTATCATCCAGTAAGCCAGAGTCTCCAGACTGTGCTCGCCAATCCGGTCGACTAGATCCAACCGTAGTGGGCATGCTGGACATGGCTGATTTTTCTTGTGGCTGCTCGTTTAGTCCTTGAGCTCCGCTGCTATGCGACCTTGACGTGGCGAGCTTGCCCTTCACAAAAAGACGGATGAATGGCACGCTGGCAGCCATGATGAGACTGGCTATTTCTGCCGCCGTCCAGATAATGAGATTCCTAACCTCGTCTGTGTTTGTTAGAGAAGGGTAGACAATCAGAAGGATAATATTTGCGGAGATTACTAACAGGTGAAATCCATTTTGGCCATGAGGAGTACGTTGGCTGTTTTGGCGAGCCCCATTATACCGGAACTGTCCAGGGGCGTCAGATGCTATCGCCTTTCAGTCTCGTATCAACCAACACTTACACGATTCCCAGACTCATAGCAATTGCGACGCCAACTTTGTCCTTCGTTCTCATTTGCATGGGTAAAATGATGACCCAAGCTAACACGGCGAGAATGATATCCGCAACCCCAGACCAGGCTTTGGAGGTAATTGGCGCGAGTCAATGAAGTGTTACACGAGTTTGATGCACTGAAAGCCACTTACCGGCTGAGAAAACATTATAATTGGCTGCAATTAGGTTGGTCCAACACCACATTTGTTTCGGCGACACAGTGAGACCTGTCCCGTCACATTCCAGGAAGCTGAGGATGATTCCCACGTCCATCAGTACGTTGACGGATACCAGTAGACACCACACCACTACTCTCATGCAATCTCGTGTCGATCTTACAATTCTCAGCATTGTAAGAGCCCAAGATGTCTTCGTTAAAGCACAGGCCAGTATGGCGCAAGCTGTACCTGTACGGGTGAGCATGTGCATTTTCGGAAGGTTCGCTGGGTCTATCTCCCAGATGTGCTTGCCGACACCGAGGTCGATCAGGACCGTACCACAACCATGATCTGCGCCTGAAAGCATCTAGTGATATCCGGATGTCAGCAAGAAGGTGGAACACGGGCTCGTGTACGAAAAAAAAACAAGAGGAATAACGGACAAACGCAAAAATCATGACCCAATCATCCCACCATAGCCTGCCACCTCCACGGCACCTGCAGTACACTCGGAGTCCAAGGAAGACGCCCGAAATGGCAAACAGTAGCCATAATATGAATACCATGGAGGTGCAGCGATCCATCGTGGCAAGGTTGCCGTCGAAGACAGTGAAAACAAGTCAAGAAGTGAGTAATGGGAGACCAAGGGAAGTCCCTCAAGGGGTGCGAGGTAGTTGACAGGTTGAAAAAGAGTGACGTGCTTGACCAGTCCCTCGGGAACGAAGAAATCGTCCAGCGTCTTCTAGTAATCGATGAACAAAGGAGATCTAGACCTGTCACATGTTGACATTCCATCGTAGCTGAATCGGTCCGTGAGGCTTTGCGGCAATGGCGAGTCCCAGTCTGTCTTAGTATCTGATTTGGTTGGTCCGGTTGGAGACATCACAGCGAGACAAGCTCGTTTTCAGTTACACACTCTTGAAATGGCGTCTAAAAATTAGCGTTCTGGGTAAGGCATGCTAGCGACTGACGGACCGAAGGCTTAGCTCCTGACAAAGTAGGGGTGCACAGATCATGTTGCGGTATGGACAGTCAATCGAGCGATGGGTGCGTAATCTGGCCATCCCCCCCAGCTTGAGGACGAAAGTTAGAAAGCTTAGATGTTTGAAATATTCCAGTGATAACGAACAATCGAGCTTCTAAATACAGTGCATGTTAAATTGCTTGCGACGTGCATGTAGCTTTGGTTTCCTCCTAGCGTTGATCTTTCCTTCGGCTGGTGTAGTGGTTCAGATTTGAGGGCCTAGTCTCGAATATCCCATTCTTTGGCTAAGGCCGCCTTCCACTCCTCGACCGTAGTCTCCTGTCCCTCCCCCTCTTCCGCGTACAAAATCTCCAGGATCTTCTCGTCGCTCTCCAAGGCTCTCACTTCATTTGGGATCCGTACAGTCTTCGCTCGCGGCCCGACATACATATCTCGTCCAAGAGGTGGTATTCTCAACCATCGATGATGAGGGCTGCACGTTGTGATCACCACAGAGTCCTGGGGATCGCGCAACCGCCCGAAACAACCTTCGCAAAAGTCTTTATCCACACAGTAAATGCAGTGAAAGAACTCCCCGTAGAAATCAGCTTTGAAGTCACATCGTCGTCCATCCGGAAGGCGACCGTCACAGAATCTCGTAGCGCTAATAAGACTCTTATCTAGACCAGCTGCGTGCGATCGCTGCAGCGCGGACAGGCGGTTCGCGATAGCGGTGATGCAAATCAAGGCGGTCGCGTCGTCTGTGCCATAACGGTCTTCCGCATTGACTTTTGTCTGTATGTCATCGAGAACAGATTCGATATGCAATTTGGCGGCCTCCAACCGTCGTAGCTGCTGCGAGGCGTCCGGAACCTGGGCCTGGGCAGCCTTGACAGTTTCTCGGGATAGCTTGGTAAGGATGTCCATTCCTCGATCCTTTTCCGTGCCCTCGACTTCGGCAATGTCATGTGGCTCGAAACACAATGCTTCAGTCACAAGATCCGGCTGGCCCGATAGAGACACAGCAACGGCCGCGTTCTTGAGGTCGCCATATTGCGGCAGTGTGCTGGAGATGATTTGGAATCCCAATCTGTCGTTCTCGGGCACCTCATCCGAGAGAATCCATAACGCGAATTTGATCCGTGGGCCCAGAATTGCCCTGGACTGAACGTGGTCACGACGCAGAGCGTACAAGGCGGCAAGATAGCTCGAGGGGTCGGTGATGGTAATCTTAGAATCGACGCCGGCCAGTTCGGACAACGTGCCGATGTCGTCCCGGTGCTCTCCGTCCACCATGTTGTGGAAATAGTGCTTGGCTAGCTCCCTGGTGGCATCCTGTCTCACGACAGAGGCATTGGAACCTCCAACGCCAGAGAGCTGATCCCGGCATTCCAACCACAGCTTCACAGCCGCGCCGACGGGTTCGATATCCCCTGGTGAGACCTCGTGCTTGTATGCCGCAATGGCCCTATAGTAAAGCAACACGCCGCGGGATTCGTCTTCGGCAAAGCGTGCATCGCTCAGCGGCTCTGATGCCCGGTACGCACCGAGCTCAGCATTGGCCGTCGCCGTTTCCAGAGCTCGAACGATGCCTTTGAAAAGATCTCGATGACCCCTCGGCACCGCAAATATCTTGGACATGATATGATCACGATCGCCGTCTCGCGCGATCATCTTGAGAACATTGACCATGCTCCCCTTTCCATCTTCATGAGTCAGTAAGCTTTGAAAAAGCGTCACTTTCACCTCAGGGTCCGGGAGGTCCAACACGGCTTTCACGTGTCCCAGTTGTCCTTTCATCACCTGACCTTCATCGTCACTCATGCACGCTTCCTGGTAATGGTGCGCGGCCTTTTGCGTATCCTCGGCTTTGTAAGAATACTCGCCCAGCCTTAAATGCAAATCGGCGAAGTCATGCTTGTCGGGCTTTGGCGTGGCACCGTCTTGGTCCGCTTTATCAAGCGCCATTTCTACCTGCGCGATGGCGTCCGGGATTTTGTCCAGGCAAAAATAGGTTTCTCCAATGCCGCGGTAGCAGCCAGCTGGGGCTCCCTTGTCTGAGGGCTTGTCTGTAGAGTGACATGACGGTTTCGGCTTTGCTTCCCTGTGAGGACGCGACCTCGGCGAGTCGCTCGTACCAGAGGGAATCGAGGGCTGAATTGGGCAGAGTCAGGTAGTCTTGGCACCACTTGCTCACTTCCCCCCAGTCGATCTCGGCGGAGGAGCTGACACTGGAGCTAGATGAACTTGCATCACCATCAGTGGTGTTATCTGAGAGGTTTTTGGTGTCCTGGTGCGAGGGAATGGTCAGTAGAGCTCTGTGTTCCATTTTGGGGGCTTCTAGATCAGAGGGGTGGTCTCGAACGGGAGCCACACAGAACTCACCACCTTCATGAACTCTTTGATCCAATTATACGCATTCTGCACATCCCAACTCCTCTCCCCTCAGAAGACCTTTCACAACCGTTTCCACCACTGCTTTCAAAAAGCCTCTCACTGGATTCGCTTCCTGTACCTCATCGAGCCACTTCGGCGCCAGCCTCCGCAGTTGAACCGCCGAGTCCATCAACCACGTCTTGACCTGCCTTATTTTTTCCTCGGTCCAGTATGTTGTCTTGAAACTTTCCATGTGTCGTGTAAAGACTTGTTCATCCTTGAACAAGTTGTACAGACTTCGTCCAATCTCCAGCCTCTGGCCAGGCATCAGGCTACCCTTCTCTTCGTCCTCAAGGTGGCGGAGCCGGTCCAGGTGGTACGGCAGCCAGAAGACGAGAAACGGTCCAATAACTTTGGTTTGGCCTGTAGGCTCGTCTGTCAGGTAATCCAAAGCCCGCGTCACGATGGTGTGGTGAGCCTCAAATTCGTCCACGTCGATGGTGTTGTGGCTGGTGTTCGAGGCGGCGTCGAAATCAAACTTGAAGTTGTGCCGAATCGCCTGTTGTGCAAGGTCCCAGAAGAAGTGCCCGCACATTTCCTGGTCCACGTCATTGATCTTGATCGACATACTGATTGTTGGCCGCGAGGACCTGCCAGAGTCGGGTGCCTTCCTTCTGACGTAGCCTTCGACATTGTCCTGGCCGTAGACGCAGTCACCGTCGATCTTGAGGACGGCTGAGTATTTATTGGTGATTATGTATTCCAGCGACGCTAGAGGAGACTTTATGCCTGAGGAGAGATACTTCACGGTTGTCATCGATCAGCATGTGCAAGTTGAGGCTTCTCTGACAGCAAGAACATACCATAGCAGACTCCAGCTGGTCCAAGGTCAAAGCTGTCTTGCTGAAGAGAACCCATTTCAGCAGCTCGTTGAGGTCACTGATCTCTTGCCCCGTCAAGGAGCGTTGCAACTGATTGATAGCCACCTCGTGACTGTTGATTGATCCTGTCAGCATCTTGTCCAAGTCCTTGATAGCCGTACGCGTGCTCAAGATACGAATCACGTTGTCCATCCCGAATTTCAATAGGGAATAACTTCCGCCCACGCTCTTCGGTAATTTGTCGAGAACCTTCTCCCTTGCCATTTCCCGGTCCGAGCCGGGCTCCGCATGCTGCAGCAGCCCTCGGATGCTGAGCTGCTCATTGATGATGATGCGCATGTCTGGCCCATTGTACTGCTCCATTCGGACCCGTAGCGCGTTCCCCATGCTGGGACCGCTCAAGGACTTGTCCATCCCGCTCAAAAGCACGCGCACACGCCTCATCGGTTGCCCCGCCAGCTTCGAGCTGAATATCAAGTTGACCAGCATTTCAGCCTGGCGATCTGGCAGGTTCTCCAGGCCGTCGAATACAAGATAGTATGTGGCCCCCGACCCCGTTGCTCCAATCTTCAGGTCCGTCCATAGGCGTTCAAGGCTCGCCGTTCCCCTTAGCGTGACGGAACCCTCATCGCATGCTTTGCTCAGTGCCTTCCGTACGCTGTCGTCGACCCTCGCGATCTGGAAGGCCATATATTTCAAGACATAGCGCACGCTATCTCTCTCATCTTCTGATCTCTTCGCACTGGCTGGGAAAAAGTAGTGTGCGACGTATGTGCGGTCCTTGGACTCCTCTAGGCGCTTGGTAATTATGGCTGAGACCGAGGACTTGCCCGAGGACGGTGGCCCCGACACAATGAGGACGTGAGAGGTCTCCTTCTGATCCTTCGACTCTGTCCAACACTTATACGATTTATGTTCTGTTATCCATGATCCAGTACCATTGAAGCACTTCGCGAATATGTTGGTGCAAGTCTGCGTGGACTTTGTGTCCAGACGTACTGTGGACGGCACGCTGAGGCTGTCACGGATCCTTTCGAGGGCCTTTTTCCGGTCGGTGTCATCTTTGAAGGACTGCAGTCTTTTCTGTGTCTCCTCAAATGTCTTGTTGAAGACGATGAACTGCTCAAGAATCTGCACCATGTCCTTCCGCGTGTCAACCACCTGAGCGAGCGTGATGGTTCCCTCGATTTCATGCTTCCGCTGTAGGGCGTCCTTGAACTTGGTCATCTCTCCATTCAGGCCGGAGTCATCGTCAAAGATCGACTTGAAATCTTGTCGCAACCTTTTCCACCTGCTCCCCTGCCGGTACTTGACCACGTGGGCGCACAGCTTGACGAAGCTGACCATGACGGTCCGAATTTCCTGGAGGAGTAAACCGTCGAGAGACGCGTCGATACTTTCCATTGAATCGTAAATTCGAAACTGAGACAGGGACGTCGACACCTTTCCGAAGACGTCATTGATGGCATCGTGGTAGCCCTTGATGGCTAAAGGAATGTCGAACACAAAGCAAAGCGCGTTACTGGTGATGTCCGCGGCCCCGGCAGGGACAAACCCCTAGAATCGTCAGCTTCCACCTGGCTGCAGATAATAAGCACTGCGACATACAAGCGAAGAAGCTTTGGAGGCGACTCCGACAAGCATCTTTAAGTACTTCAGCGAGTCGAGTCCGACTCTTTTCGCCTTGTCCCACTTCTCTTCCTGCTCGGGGTCGAAGCCACCTGCAACCTTGCTGACGCTCTCAATCTTCTTCTGCACATCGTCGAAAGACTTCACGTCACCTCTGAGAAGGGACTCGCCACAGATATCTTTGAAACCATCGATGGCTTCGTCCCATATTGCCGTCATGCCTATCTCCCCGCCCAAAGCCGTCTTTCTCGTCGCTTCGGGTGACTGCTGCGCCATTGCTTTGTAACAATAGTGGTAGTCAAGTAGATGGAAAGTAGGACTGAGGTAGCAACGGCCAAAAAGATTGACAGAGAACGAGGACTGCCAGGTCTGATTATCTGTAAGGAAAGACAGGCTATAGGTGGACTCATTCTATGGGGCACAGAGGCAGACTCTATCACGACGATCGTAGCCTCTTTCGCTCATCGGTTGGTCGCCTGCATCACACTGTTGACCAATGAGGAACTGTTCCAGGTCGCGCTGAAGACGAGGATTAAGGCTCTGCGCCTCTTTAGGTCATCAAGCACGACGATCCTGGTCAATTCTTCTATACGGAAACTGTTGGGAGGTCTCTCGTACGTACGATAATCGTATGGGAAGCAATTATGTATTAGTGTTATTCTGTCTAAGTTTTAAGAGGTTATATGCCCCGGAGGGGATAACTAAAATAGCCTTTTAAATATAAGAATTATACTTACCAATACTTATAGTTTTTCTCTTTTTTTAATAAGTATATATAATCTTTATTATAATTAATAATTTTTATTATAATTAACCTTAAAATTATAATTTATTATATATTAAATATATATAATCTTTATTATAAAAAAATATTATTAAAAAAGCTTAAAATTATAACTTATAAATTTTAAAATAAATTTTAATAACTTTTATTATTATATTACTTTTTAAACTTATAATTATTATTATTATATTATTCCTTAAATATTATATTTATTATTCTTAATATTTAGCTTTTAGGATTGCTTTTTTATAAAAATTATTAATTTTTATATTATAGCCTTAATTTTAAATTTCTTTTTTATAAAGAAAGTTAATATTTATAAAGTTAATGCTAAATTCTTTAGCTTATATTTATTTTTATTATATATCTTTATAATATAAATATTATTATTTTTATTTTTACTTTTATTATTAAAATATATTTAATATTATTTTAAATTAATTTCCTTTAGCTACTTTTTATTTTTTTAAAATTAAGCATTATAAATAGCTTAATTATTTATTATTTCCTTTTCTTAGTTTTTATTATTTTTTTTAATTTCCTTAATAATTATCTTTTATTTAAATTATTTAAGTAATAATATATATTTTTTAATAAATTCCTTTATATATAAGCTTTATATATACTTATTAATAATTTAATATAAAAAGTTTTAAAATTAAGTTAATATAATAATTTAATTCTTTAATAATTAAATCTTTTTAATTTAATATATATAAAAGATATTTTAAATTAAAACTTTTATTAAGTTATTTATTATAAAAATTATAATAATTTAATATTTAAAATAATAATTACCTTAATAATTCTTATTATTAAAAATATTATATAGTTTTATATTAAAAATTTTAATGCTTTTAATATAAATATATAGCTTTTTAACTATATTATTAAAAAATATTTACTTATTTTAATATTACAAGTTATTAATAATTTAAATAATAACTATTATAATAATATTATTTAAAAAAAGTATTTTAGCTTAAGCTATAATTATAATTTTTAATTTATTAATTTTAATAATTCCTTAGGAGTTTATCTTAATAAGCAGCTTACTTTTTTTAATGCTTAGCATAAAAGTAAAGTTAAAAGCAATTTTTATAATTTTTATTAAGATTTTATTAACTTAATTTTAATTATTTTTATTATTAATAATAATTAAATTATTATTAATATTAAATAAATAAAAATTATTATTATTAATATTCTTATTAATATTTATTAACTAAATAAATAAATAAAGGTTATTATTATTAATATTCTTATTAATATTTATTAAATAAGCATTATTAATAATAATCTTGCTATAAGAATTAATAAAATTAATAAGCTTATCTTTATCTTTATTAATTAAGGCAATTTTAACTTTTCTTATAGCCTTAATAATAATTTTAATCTTTATTTTATTACTTAATAAAAATATAATTATAATATTTATTTTATTAATTAAAGTTATAATTATAATATTTATTTTATTAATTAAGATTATAATTATAATATTTATTTTATTAATTAAGGTTATAATTATAATATTTATAAGAAAATTTTAATTTTATTTAAGAGTTATAATAAGGCTACTTTTAATATTAATTATATTAATAATAGCTATATTAATAATTATATTAAATATATCCTTAATATAAAAAGTAAATATAATATTTATTAAATAATTTTACTTATTATTATTATTTTTATAAAGTAAATTAATAAAAATATTAAATAATTTTTATAAGTTATTATTAATATTCTTTATTATAATAAAAAAAAAGATTTTATAAAAATTTAATAATTAAAATAAATATTTATAATATAAAACTTTATAATTATTATATATATAATAATTATTAATTTATTTTTTAATTATAAGAAAAATTAATAAATTATAAATAAATTTAATAAAAATTAATTTTAATATTATTATTAATAAATAATAATAAAAACTAATAATAATAATAAGGTTAACTTTAAAATAATAATTATTAATAATATTAATAATTATAAGGTTATTTTTATATATAATAAAGTATTAAGAAAGTATTAATTAAAATATAAAAGATTAAAATTTATATTAAGGGTTTAAGTTTAAAAAGTATAAAGTTTTATAATTAATAGCGGTAAGGTTAAAAGAAAAAGATATTAACGGTAAGTTGCTCCTTTCTTAATAAAAAGGGGCTATTTTAAGTTTCTTAACCAATTCATTTATTTATATATAAAGCTTATTATTATTAATAAGCTTTTATAATATAATATTTAAAGTTAATTTTATTATTATATTAATAAAATTATTTTTTTTATTTATTTATCTTATTTTAATAATTTTTCTTATTTTATATAATTTTTATAATAATATAATATTAATTATATAGTATTTTTTCTTTATTATTTTTAGCTTTATAAGGTATTTATATAAGCTATATAAATTTATATAAATAATTAAAAGTATATTTAATAATAAGAATTATTTTATAGCTATTTTAATTATTATAGCTAAGGAAATTTTAATATTTACTTTATTTATTATATTATAAATTTTGCTTATTAATATGCTTTAAGTAATATATTTATATTATATTAATAATTAATAAAAAATATTATTTATTATTATAAATCCCTTAATTTCCTTATAAGTTTTATTTATAAAAATAATAATATATTTAAGTTAAAATATTAAGTTTTAATTATTTATAAATAATTTATTTATAAATATAAAAAGTTTTATTATTTTAAAATTAAGAAGTATATATTTAATTCCTTATATAACGTTATTTATTTATTATAGTAATTATATATTTAAGCTTTTATAATTTTTTATTTTTAAGTTTTGCATTTATATAGCTATTAAAAGATTATATAAAGCTTTTAATTAATAAATTAAAGCTATATATATTTTATAAGCTTTTTATTTAAAATATTTTTAAAAAGTATCTTTAATTATTATATTAATAAGGGTAAATTTATTAACTTATTCCTTTTATTAAGTAGTAATTAAGTTAATAGTATTTATAATTATATAAGCCTTATTATAATTTATTAAATTTTTAAGCATTAACTTTTATTTTAATTTTCCTTGCAATTTTATAGCTTTTATCTTAATTTCCTTCTTATCTTAAAATTTTAATATAAATAAAATTAATATATTATTTATTTATATACTTATTATTTTAAAAAGTTATATAAGCTTTATAATTATTAAGCAAGGATTATATATAAAGCAATTTATTTTAAACTTTTATTAATAATATTTTTAATATATATTAAATTAATAAATATTAAATTTTACTATGCTATATAAAAGTTAAATAATATAAATAATTATGCTTAAAAAGTATTTATTCTTTAATTCCTTTAATAGCTTTATAAAAATTATCTTATATAGTTTTAACTTTATTTAAGGGTAAACTTAAGTAATATCTTAAAATATAAAAATTATGCCTTTTTTTTAAATTAATAAAGAAGTAAATATAAGAATTATTTATTAGCTTATTCTTTAAATAATTAAGCTTTATATTAAAATTAATCCCTTTTTATTATTATTATAATTTTAAATAATAAATTAAAATTTCTTATATAATTTTATAATTTTACTTTTTACTTTTTATATTATATAAAACTTAAAAAGATAATATTTATTATATTGCTTTATTAATTATTTTTTAATTTAAAAGATACTTTTAATAATAAAGTTATTAATTTTTATTTTATTAAATTTTTTAAATAATAAGCTTAATATTATAATAACTTTATTTTATTTTAATTTAATTATTAAGTTATAGTTTTTATTTTCTTTCTTTAAAATATATAATATAATAATATAATTTTTTATTTTTAATAATAATAATTATATAATAAGTTGCATTTAAGGTTTTATAATTAAATTTTTTATTTATAAGGATTGCATTTTCTTATTATTATCTTAATAATATAATTAAATAATTATTAATTTAAATATTATAACTTTATTTAATATATTTAAGGTTATATTATATTTATTTATAGCAATAACTTTATATAAATCTTTTCATTTCTTTTTTTCTTTTTATATATAAACTTTATATTATAATAAATATTTTATATTAAAAATAAATTTAACCTTAATATTTAATGCATTTTATATTTATTATTTAGCTATAATTTTTTATAGCATTTTTATAGCCTTTAAAATAACTTTTACTTATTTTTATATTAATAATAATAATAATAATTTATATAATACTTATAAATAAATATTAAAAATTAAAAGTATAAGAATTAATTTATTTAATTTAATAATATTATTAATAATTTTTATAGCTATTTATAAAATAATATTATTATTTATATTATTATATAATTTAATATATAGGATTTTATATATTTATTTAAAAACTTAATAATATTTCTTAACTTTCTTAATAAATTAATATGCCTTTATAAAGATTTATTTACATTTAATTTTCATTATTTATACCTTTAAATAAAGTTTTAAAAATATAAAGTTTATTTTTATATTATATTTAACATGGTTTACTAGGAAGTGGTGGATATTAGAAAGTAGTGAATTTTTGCAACTTTAGCCAACTTTAGCTAGCCATAGTACTTACTTAATGCAAAAAGATTTATAAGATTTAGCATTAATTAATGCTAATTATAATTAAACCCTTATTTTTAATTAATTTTATTAATTTAAAGGTATTAATATAATTATAATGTTAATTTAAATTAGTTAACTTTTAATAGGAAATATGCATTTAGCATTATTTAATACTAACTATATCTTTAAAAAGTTAATTCGTTGCGAATTATTAATACCTATATATTTATATTAATTAATGCTAATTAAGCTAGATTTATTATAATATAGTTAAAATTTAATTAAATAAACCCTTCTTTATTTTTTTTATAAGTTTTTATATTATACTTAATCTTATTATAATTGCTATATTATCTTTTAATTAGTTTGCCGTGAATTAATTCCTTAGCATTATTATTAATTTTATTAATTAACCGCTTTCCCTTTTATTTTTCTTAAATAAAAGCATAAGATTCTTTAATAATAAGTACTTCTTTAAGCTATACTTAAGTTCTTTTAACTCTTTAGCGTTTTATAAGCGCTATGTTAATCTCCTAAAGTATATAAATTTGCTTACTTATTATAATAAATAAGTGCGCTATTACTTATACACTCTTTGCTAATTAATTAATAATATTTATAATTAATATAAGGGAGCTTTTTTAATAAGTAAAGATCTTACTCTTAATAAAACTTAATTATTAAATAATTTATTAAGCATTTAATGGTATTTAAAACTTTTATTTTTAAGGGGAAATAAAAAGGAATTATATAGGAGTTTATAAGCGGATATTAAGCTTAGAAATTATAAAATTAAGGTTTTAAGGGGAAATTTTAACTTCTTTAAATATAAACTTAATGTTTTTTGCTATAAAAGTCTTATTATAAGCTGCCTTAAATGCGAAAAGAAACTTAAACTTAGTAATATAGTTAATAAAGGCTTAAATAAAAAAGTTAATTTAATTGCTATATGCGCGCTTTAAAGGTAAATATAATATAATGTTTAATAGCTAAAGTAAGTAAAATAAATATAGCGATATGCTAATAGTAATAATTTTATTATCTTTATAATATTAATTAAATTTAATTAATATATAGCTTTTATAATTATTTATAATTAATATTTAATAATTAGCATCTTTTTTTAATTTAATATGCTTATTAAAGTGCTAAATTTATTTTAAATTAATTTTATTATTTATTTATTTATTAAAAGTAGGCTTAATAACCTAGTTATTTAAAAAATTTAACTTTATTACTTAGCTAATAAGATAATAAGCGCCTTAAATAATTATAAATAATAAGATTTATAATTTATTTATATTAATGCATTTAATAATAATTAGTTATTTTTAATTATTAAGTTAAATTAATTTAGCTTTTTTATATTTATTAATATATATAATAATTATTAATATAATAATTATACTTATTATAAAGTTAATCTTATTAAAGTTATAAAGGTTATTATTAATAATTTAATACTTAACTATTATATTGCAAAGTAATTTAAATTAGTTCTTAATAATTTTTAAATTTTTATAAAGAGCCCTTTAATAATTATAAGGATAATTAAACTTAATCTTAAGGTTAAGTTATTAATTCATAAAGCATTAAGCTTAATATTTATTAATAGGTTTAGCATTTTATAATATTAATAAAAAGTTAATTATATCCTTTATATTAAAAAGTTATAAGGGAAATTCTTAAATATTTTAATTAATAATATATTAAATAAGTATTTACTTTTTAATTTAATTAAGTTTATGCTTATTAATATATAATTCTTTATATAAGCATTATTAATTTATCTTATAGCATAATATAATTTTAGGAATATTAAAAATGCTAATAGCTTAAATTATAGGTATAAGTTTTATATTGTTTTTCTTTAAGTTTTTAATTATTTATATAATTAAAAGGATTTTATCTTTTTTAAATAAAGGATATATTAATAATTATTAATTTTTAATATATTAAATATTTAATTAAGCGAATTAAAGCAAGATTAATATAAAAAACTAAGATATGATTTGCATTAAAATAAGTTCCCCTTATTAAAAATTAATTATTTTAAACTTAAATATAATTATATTAATTCCTTTAAATTAATTAAATTAATTAAAAATAAGGTTATTAAAATAGTTAGCATTAATTGGTGCTAAATTTAATTAAATTGTTTATATTAAGTAGGTGCTATGGCTAGCTAAAGTTAGCTAAAGTTGCAAAAATCCGCTACTTCCTAATATCCGCTACTTCTTAGTAAACCATGTTAATAATATTTAATAATTTTTAATATATATTAATTTAAAGCATTTATAATATTTATTATATAATCTTTATAAATATAGATTTTAAAAATTTTGCTTTTTAAAAAGCTATAACCTAATTTATAATATAAAGAATTAAATGTTTGCTTAAATATATTATATTAATTAAGATTTTATAATTAAATTTATAATTATTATATAATATAAACTTAAAACGCTTAAACATAAGTTTATTTATTTAATAATAATAATATATCTTTTTAATTTTTATTATTACTTATTTATTAATATTTAAATTATTAGCTTTTTTAAGCATTTAATATAATTAATTTATTAATAAGTATTTAAAGCAATAATAAAGTTTCCTTATTTTTATTTTTAAAAGAAAATATATAGCATTAATAATTTAATTTAAGAAAAACCATAAGTAACCCTATTTTCTAAGTATTAATATAATAATTACATTATTAAAAAAAACTATTTTATTTATAATATTATTATAATATATTTAAAGCTTATTTATATTTATTAAGTAAAGTAAGAATAAAATTTATACTTAAATAATATAGAAATTAATATAATTAATTAAAGTAAAAATTTCCATTATATTAAGTAAATTAATAATTATTTTATTATTAAATTTAACTTTAGCTTTTCTTATAATAATTATATTAATTTAATATTTTAAGTTTTTTTATTATAATGTAAAAAATTACTTATATTTAGCTATAAATATTAATAATACTTTAATATTTAACAAGATTCCTTAAAAATTAGTTTAATTATATTTATTCTTTAAAATAAATTAATTAATTATAATAATTATCTTTATTTAAAAGATATTATCTTTTATAATTTAATATATAAACGCTTTATTAATTAAGAAATTAATATTTATATAATAAACTTCCTTATTAAGTTTTATTTTTATAATATAAATATTATTATTATAATTATTATTTTAATTTTATTTATCTTTATATTTATAAAATTTATTTTTATTATTTATCTTATATTCCTTAAACTTACTTAAAAAAGTATTAAAGTTATTTTCATAACCTTTATATTTATATTATATTAAGTAGCTTTTTTTTATTAAATATTGCTTATTAATTAAATATTTAGTTAATTAGCATTCCTTTTTTTTATAAATATAATATTTTTTCTTTTAAGGTTATTCTTTTTCTTTTTTATAAATATTATTATTTTAAGCTTTATAATTAATATTATAAAATTTTAGCTACTTAAAGCTTAAATAACTTAAGTTTAATTAGCTAAACCTTTAATTTCCTTAAAATGCTTAAAATTATAATTATTATTCTTTTCTTAGCTTTTAATTATTATATTTATAATTAATATAATATTAATTTAAAATTTTATTTATAATATAAATTATAATTATATAATTAAGTTGCGTTTTTATTATAAATCTTAAGTTTAAAAATAACTCTTTATATAATTAAGTTAATTTAAAAAAAGCTATTTTTAGCTTAAGAACTTTTTTATAAGCTTTAATTATTATTATCCTTAAGTTATTCTTTTTAATATAATCTTAACTTAATGCTTATTAGCAAAGTTATAACTTATTAAGCATTAAATATAAAATTTTATATAAGTTTTTATTTAAGTTTTATACTTTTATTTTTATAAATATTATTATTATTTAATTTATATAATAATATTAATAATTAAGGTTTATAATAAAATATATTTTAATTTTAAGGTATATTATTATAAATATATTAATTTAATTTATAAAATAAAAGTAATAAGTCTTAGCTTAAGTTTTAAATATTTAAGGAAAAATTATATAAAATTAATTTAGCTAAATTTTAATATAATAATAAATATTAAAAAATATCTTTATTTTATTATTTAATAAGTAATATAAATCCTTAATATACTTATAAGAATTATTAAAAATTTTTATAAATTATATTAACTTTATTAAATTTAAGCGCTTATTAAGAATATATTATAAGGAAAAAGTTTTATATAAGTTATACTTTTTATTTAATAAAGGTATTTTTAAGATAGCTTAAAGTTATATTAAGTATAATATATATTTTTAATATAAGCTTTATTTTTATTTCTTTATTAATAATAATAAGCCTTGCTAGCTATATTAGTTTTTAATAAATTGCATTATTAAATTTAAGTTTTATAATTATGCATTTAAAGTTAATAGCAATAATAAAAGTTATTTTAAGGATTATTTTCTTAATAATTATTATTATTTAAAGCTTACTTATAATACTTATAAGGGTTATATTTATAATTATTATTTTTAAAGTTATATGCAATATTTATTTATACTTAATTTTAAGGCTAATAAAGCATTATAAAGCTTATTATTAATTTATTTTAATCTTTTTTTAACTTAAGCTATAATAATTAATTATAATGCTATAAGTTAATTATTATATTTTATATAAATATTTTGTATTTAAAGAAAGACTTTTAAGCATTATTAATAAGGATTTAGTAATGCTTTAAATATTGCTTATATTTATATTATATAATTTTTATAATAAGTAATAAAAAGGTTATTATTATAAAGATTTTATTATATATAGCTTATTAAAGTATTTATTAAGTAAGTAATTAAGTATTTTATTAATGTTTTTTATATAAGGGTTATAAATTATAATTTTAAATTAATATATTTATAATAAGCTAAGTTAATTAAAGTTTAAGCAAGCATTTTATTAATTATATACCTTTTAATAAGAATTAATAGCTTTTTAATATTATTAACTATGTTTATAAGTTTTTATAATAAATATTATAAAAAGTAAAATTAATAAAATAAAGAAAAAATAATAAAATAGGTAATATTTAAGAGTAAGTTAATAATAATAATTTAATAATAAGCAAGTTATGGTTATTAAGAAGAAGAAGTTATTAATTCCTTTAAGCCTTAAAAGCTAAGGCTTTCTCTTATTATTAGGTCTTTTTATATTAGCTGGAAGTATAATGTATAACTTGCGCTTGCTTATAATGTAGCGTTGCGTTAGCTTTAGCAGTTATAATAATTGCAAGCTTTGTTTATTAATAAAATAAAGCTTTATTGGATTTTATTAAGTTTTAAAGAGGATTTAAAAATAAGTTTGTTTTTAGTAAAGTCTTATGCATAATAAATATATATTTCTTAAATAGTAATAAATATTAAAAATAAGCTACTTAAATAATAAGGAATAGGTTTTGCTAAACCTTCTTAAGGATAACTTAAGGAGGAGCTTTAATATAATAAAAAGGAAAGATAAAAATAAAAAGGAATTAAAAAAAGAAAAAAGATAAATATTTTAAACATTCTTAAAAATAAGAAAAGCTTAATTAAAGTATTAAATATATATAAAAAAAAAAGAGTTAATTTCTTAAAAAAATATTTAAAATAAGCATAAAAGCTAGCTTTTTATAATTAATTAAAATTTAATGCAATATTATTTCTTATATAATTCCTTATACTTATTAATATACCTTTTTTTAAGTACTTTATAATAAATATTATAAAGATTATTAAAATAAAACTTTATTATTTTTAATTAAGCCTTTAAGTTTTAAAATTTATTTTATTATAATTTTAATTATTATTATTATCTTTAATTCCTTACTTACTTATTTTATTATAGCTTTTGCTTTTTTATAAAAGCTTTAAATATTTTTAAAATTTACTTAGTAATATATTTATTAATTATATTTTTTTAGCTATTAAAGTTTGCTTTAATAATTAATATTAACATAGCTATTAAAAATTTAAATACTTTTATAAAATAAAAAGTAAATTTATTTTTTCTTTTAATTATTATATTAAATATAATATATTAGCTTTATTAACTTTTATTTTTGCTTTTTATAAAGCTTTTGCTTTTACTTTTACTTTTTATAATATTTTTGCTTTTAATATTTATATTTTATATTTAATTACTTAATTAACTTAATTATAAGCTTTTTAAATTATTTTTAAATAAACTTTATTATTATTTTAATTATTTTAAATTAATTAATATACTTTAAGTTTTATTTATATTTATTATTAAGATAAATAAATAAAAAAAATCCTTATATATATTAAGGTAAGTATTTTTTATTAATTTTAAAATATTTTATAATATAATATTTAAGTTAAAAGCTTATTTAATTAAAGTTTTATTAAATTAATTTTAAATTATTTAAAAGTTTATACCTTATTATATATTAAATATTTAAAATTAAGTTATTAAATTAATTTATATTAAAAATATTATTTTCCTTATATTTTTTTTTATAATTAATAGTAATTTTAATATATTATAATTTAAATATCTATTATTAAATAATATTTCTTTATAATAAAAGCTTACTTTTTACTTTAATTACTTTTATATTATTAATCTTAATAAGGAAAATTAATATAAATATTTAAATATTTAAGTAATAATATTAATAATAACTTTAAGTATTTTAAAGTATATAATTTTAATTAAAAAAGCCTTAACTTAATTTTATACTTTTTAATTATTTTTTCTTTAATTCTTTTTAAAGTAATTTTTAATAAACTTAATAATATATTATTTATAAAATACTTTATTAATTTATTTTAATTTTAATATAAACTTTTTATTAAAATCTTATATTTTATTTTTTAAGATAGCTATTAAATATTTATAAATAAATATTTTAATATCCTTATTTATCTTACTTTTTTTATTTCTTAATGCAATATTATTTTATAATAAATAATAATTCTTTATTTTATAAAAAATTATTATTATTTAATAATTAAATATATAAATAAATATAATAATAAATTTATAATTTTTTATTAATTTATATTATTAATATTTCTTAAATAAGGTATAATTATAATATAAAGGTTTTTTAAATAAAAAATATATTTTAAAAATTAAGAAATTATTAAGTTATAAAAGTTATAATATATTAGTTTTTTATTTTTTATATTTATAAAGCATTATTTTTATATTAAAAAGATTAAAAATTAAAAAGGCTTAATATTATTTTATTAAATTTATTAACTTAGCTAATTTTTTTAACTTAAGGTAAAGATTAATGCTTAAAAAATATTTTTATATTATCTTTATAAGCTTATTATTAAATATTATTTATTTTATATTAAAGAATAATAATTAATTAAGAGTTTAAAATTATTAAATATTATTTAAATAAACTTTATTTATAATAATTTTTATTTTAAAGGAATTTTTAAAAAAGTTAATATTTACTTCTTAAGTAAAGTTTTATTAATTTAAATATTTATAATATTTAAAAATTATAATGCTTTATTAAATAAGTTTTTAAAGTTATTAAAATAAGGAAGTTTTATAATTATTAATATTAAATTATTTTTTCTTAAATTAATAAGCTTAATTATTAAAATTAAAATATTAAGATTTTAAGGTATTTTATAATATAAAGGTAATTAAGATTATTTTTTTACCTTATCTTTTTAATTAAAAGATATTTTAACTTTTAATTATAAGAAAAGAAGATAAAGAAAATAAATAATAAAGTAAAGAATAAATAATAAAAGTTAAGTAATAAAAAGGGAAAGTATAATAATAAAAAAGCTTTGCATTTTTAAAAATTATTATTATAAGTAATTAAGATAAAGAAAGTTAAAAATAAAAAAAAGATATAATTAATATTTAATTATAACTTAAGGTAGCTTTTATAAATAATTATTACTTATTTTTAAATAAGAATTAAATAAAAAAAAAGATTAATATATTAAAAATATATTATTATTAAAATAGCTAAATAATAATTAATCTTTAATTTTTAATTAATAATAATATAAAGGTAGGAAAAAGAAGAAAAAGAGAAAAAAAGGAAGAGAGCTTAGCTATAAATAAATAAATATAATAATATATATAAATTAAAATAATAAAAGTTAATAATTTATTATTTTTAAGTTAAATAATTATATTAATTAAAAAAAAAGAATAATAAGAAAGCTTATAAATTATTATTAAAAACTATTAATTTATTATTTTATTAATAATTAAAGTAAAAAGATATATAATCTTTTATTTTTCTTAAATAATAGCTAATTATAAAGTACTTCCCTTTTAATTTATAAGTTTATTAAATATAAATTAAAATAAGTTATTTAATTAAAATTTCTTTATAATAAAAAAATAAATAATATTTTATAAATAAGGAATTAAAAATAAGTAACTTCTTTAAAGCAATAAATTAATCTTAATTAAAAGCAAGGTAATAAATTACTTTTTTTAATAATAAAATAGCTTATTATTAGCATTATTTACTTTTTTTTATTATAGCAACTTTATATATATAAATTTCTTTTCCTTTTTTAAGTTTCTTTTTTTTCCTTCTTTTTCTTAATATCTTTTTAACTTTAATTAGCCTTTAAATTAAGCTAAAATTAAAGTAAAATATTATAATCTTTTTATTTTTTAATATTGTTTTATAATAATATTTTTATTATTAAACCTTTTTTAATTAAAGTTAAGAAGTTTAATATAAAAGGATTTCTTTTTTCCTTTTTAAGTTATTTATTATAATTTATAAGCTAAGTAAATTTTAATTAAAAATATTTATACTTTCTTTAAATTAAAAGATATTTTTAATAAAAATTAATTTATTAAAATTATTTTTTATAATGCTTTTATAAAAAATATTTATATATATAAGATTATTAATATTAAATAAAATTAATACCTTACTTAATAATTTATTAATTTTATTTTTAAAAAGGTAATTAAATAATTATTTAATAAGTTTCTTAATAAATTATAAAAAAAATAATTTTTAAATAATATTAAGAATTTAATTAAAAGTTATATAAATATTATTATTATTAAAAAAAATAATAAAGCTTTTTATAAAAAATATATAATAATAATATATAATTATTTTAATTATTATTATTAAAACGCTTTCCTTTATAAATATTACTTAAAGCATATAAATTATAACTTTTCCTTAATTATAAATAAAAATATTTTTATTATAATTCCCTTCTTTAATTATTACTTTTTATATAATTTTTATAATAATGCTTATATTAATTATATTTATTATATTAAAAAATTTAATTATACTTTTAATAAATATAATAATATAAAGAAAATATAAAAGGTTATAATAATTAAGTAAGTAAAGTTTAAAAATATACTTAACTTTATAATTATTATTAATAAAATAATATAACTTAAAAAAATAATTAGCTTTAATATTATTTAAAATAAAAAAGCTAATATTATTTAAGATTAATAATTATAATTTTATAATATAAAATTCTTATTATATTAATTATAAAAATAAGCTTTTAATAAGGTATAAATAATAATTAAGGTAAAAAAAAAAGGAAAAAGTAAATTAAGTTATTAAAAGAAAAAGAAAGTTTTTAATTTTAATAAGAAAATAATAAATAAGTATATAATAAATTTTATAATATATTTTTTAAAAATATAATATTTTATATTTAAACTTAAGGCTAAATTTAATTAAGTAAATAAATATATATAAAAAGAAATTTTATATTATAATAAATATATATATATATATATATAAAAGAAAATAAACCTCCCCCCTTTAAATAAATACTTAAGTTAAGATTTAAAAATATTACTAAGCTAATTATATTAAAAATATTAAGAGTTATTTAATTAAAGTAAAGGAATGTTAATAAATTATAAAGGTTTATTTTTTAAATTTTTTTATTTTATATATAAATATATTATAAATTTAATATCTTAAATATTAAAGTTTAAAAAATTTAATAAATTTAAGCTTATAAATAATTAATATATTTAAATAATAAATAAAAATATATTTAATTAATTTTAATAATAATTAAAATTAAGGTTATTTAAATTAAGGTTAAATAAATTAAAATTTATTAAAATATTTAAAAAAGGGTTATTATTTATAATATTTATAAAGTTAATTTCTTAAAGTAAATAAAGTTTAAATTTTTATATCTTAAAATAATTAATAAATCTTTTTAATTATTTTAATAAAAATATATTTAAAAAATAAATATTATTAAGTATTTAAAGTTTATAAATATTATTATAATAAATTTTTTAAATAATAAAAGAATTAAATTAATAATAAGTTAATTTTTAAAATAAAGAATAATTAATTTTCTTTTACTTATTAATAAGCAAAATTAAATTATCCTTTTTTAAGAAAATAAGTTAAGGGAAATTATAATATATATTTTATTATATAGCTTTCTTTTTATAATTTAAAATTAATTTAATTATTATCTTTATATTTTATAAAAAATTAAAAAGTAATTAAAGCTAAAAATTAAAAGTATTTTAAATAAATATATTTAAAGTTTAAGTTTAAATATATTATATAAAAATAATAATTTTAATTAAAATAATTAATTTAAAGTTATAAAAAAAATAAAAAAAATTCTTTTTATAAAACTTTTTAAGTAAAGTTTAATTAGCAAAAAAAGCATAAAGTAAAATTTATATTTAGCCTTTAATTTCTTTATTAAATATTTTTTTAATAATAATTATAATAATAAAATACTTATATTTAATAATATTATTAATATAAGGGTTATATATTAAAATTATAATTTTTTTAACTTTAATTATTAAAAAATATTAAGTAAATTAACTTATATTTTTTTATTCCTTATTTATTATTATTTTTATTAAAAGCCTTTATTTAAAAAGGAATTTTTAAATAAAGAACTTTTTAATGCTTTTTAAATTAGCTATTTTAATAAATATAGCTTTAATTTATTTTATTAAATTATATTATTCTTTAAATAACTTATTATATTTTTAATTAAAAAATAAATATTAAATATTAATATAAATCTTAATAAATAATTAATTTAATATAATTAAAATAATTTTATTATTATAAATTTAAATATTTTATTTATTATAATAAAAATAATTAATAATAGCTTTTTTAATATTAATATATATTTCTTTTTAATAATATATAGCTTAAATTTAAAAATAAATAGCATTTCTTTTATAATACTTAAAAAAAATATAGTAATTTTTAATAATTTCTTATTTTTAATTAAGATTATTAATAACTTATTATTATAATAAATCCTTTTTAAGTTATTTTTAAAAAGTTTCTTTATAAATAAAGAAATAATAAATCTTTTTATAAAAGAATAATTATTATTATAATATTAAATTTTTAAAATAAATTTTATAATAAAGGTATTAAGTAATTTTAAGTAATTTTTTTAATTAAAAATAATTATTAAGTAATAATAATTTTTAATTAAATAATTAAGATTAAGATAATTAATTAAAAGAAGTATTATATTAATTTTTAATATCTTTTTTAAATTTATAATTTACCTTATTTAATAATTTTAATAACTTTTTAAAAAATATATTTATAATAATATTTTTAAAGTTTTTAATATAATAAATAATAAAATTATATATTTTAATTATAATTAATTACTTTATAATATAAGTGCTTAATATATTTAAGGTAAATTTTTTTAATTATTAAATTAAGATATTTAAATTTATTTTTAAAATAAAGTAAATATTATAAATATAAAAGTATAAGTATTTAATTATATATAAAATAGCTTTATATTTTTATTTTATTATATTATATAGCTTATTAATCTTTATTTAAATATTATTTATATATTAAATTAAGTATTATAATTTATTTTTAATTTATATAAAATATATACTTTATTTCTTAAAATTTATATTTATTATAAAAATAATTTTATTATTAAAATAATTAATATTAATTAAATATAACTTTAAAGTAATTATAGCTTTAAAAATATTTTATAGCTTTTTATAATTTAAAGTTTATTAATAAAGTATATTCTTTTTTAAAAAATTAAATAATAACTTAATAATAATTTTATAAAAAAATATTTATACTTTATAAAAATTTAATAAATTTAAAAAAAATTTAAGCTTAATTATATTTTTATAAATATTTTACTTATTAATTTTAATAATCTTTTTATTTAATAAAAATTAATTAAGTATTTTATAAATATAATTAATAATATTAACTTATTATTTATATTATTTTAATTTAATAATATTAATTACTTTTTTAATTAATTTAAAATTATAAAGAATATTATTAAAATTCTTAATATACTTAATTATATATTTTTAAACCCTTAATAAAATAAATATTTCTTTATTTTTATAATTTATCTTTAAACTCTTAATTATAATATTATTAAAAAAGAATTTATATATTATAAAAATTAAATTATAAAAAATATAAATTATATATTATATAAATTAAGTAATAAAATTTATAGCTTTTATAAATAAATTATATTATTAAAATAATTTAATTAAAATAAAAAAGATTATAATATTTTAACTTTTTTTATTTAATTTAATTTAATTATATTTTAAAAAAAAGTTAAGAAAAGATAATATTTTATATATTATAAATTCCTTAATAAATTTATTTATTAATAATAAAATAAAGGCATTTTTAATTATAACTTTATTAGCTTTTAAAATATTATTAATAAGTTAATAATTAAAGTTTTTCTTTTTTATAAGAAATTATTAATTTTTATAAATAATATAAAATTTCTTAATAACTTTATTAATTTATTAATCTTTAAGTATTTTAATAATTATTTTTCTTAAAGCTTTTAAAAGCTAAATTATCTTTACTTAATATGCTTTATAAAGAATTATTTAAATAAATTATAATAATATTATATTAATATTAATT
Source organism: Diaporthe citri (assembly GCF_014595645.1). Lineage (NCBI taxonomy): Eukaryota > Fungi > Ascomycota > Sordariomycetes > Diaporthales > Diaporthaceae > Diaporthe > Diaporthe citri. The sequence goes on from NW_025064858.1 coordinate 482,249, forward strand.
TAAATAATATAAAATTAATTTTATGCTAAAGATTTCTTTTAATTAAAAAGTAAATAAATAAATATTTCTTTTTCTTACTTTAAAAAGGAATTATAATTTTTTTATAAAAAAGTATTTAATTAATTAAGTATTAATTTTAATGCTTTATTAATTAAAAAATATTTAAGCTAAATTTAAGTATTATATTTATTTTTATAATTTTTATTTATAATTAATTTTATTTCTTTTTTATAAATAAGTTTTTAATTAATTATGCCTTTAAGAATAATATTATTAAAAGAATAATTATTTATAAAATAATCCTTTAATGCTTATTTATTTATAAAGAGTTTTAATTAAATATTAAAAGGTTTTATTAATTAATTTAATAATTATTAAAATAAAAGGAATTTTATTAATTTATTTTTTAATATATATAATTTTTTTTTATAAATAAGCATTATAAATATAAATTAATATTTATTAACTTTTTTCTTTAGCTTAATAAATCTTTTAAATTTTAATTTAAAAGTTTTTTATAAATATAAAGATTAAACTTTTTATATTTTTATTTAAAAAAATGCTAAAAATCTTTTTATTTTTTTTTATTTTAATATTAAGATAAATTAATATAATTAATATATTAATTAAGATTAAGCTTTAATTAAAGCTTAAAAAAAGTAAAAAAATACTTTTAAAAGTTAATAAATATTTTTAAAAAACTTAAGCTTTCTTAAGTAAAGCTATTTTAAAAGGCTTTTAATTTTTTTATTTTAAATTATATATTACTTTAATATTATTAAAAATAAAATAAATATAAAAATATTCTTTTAATTATTTAAATATTAAGTTTATATTTAAAAAAAAGAGTATTTTTAAAAAAATATAATATAAAGTATTAAAGGCTTTATTATTAATAATAAAGAATATAGCTTTAATTTTATTTAAATTAATATAAATTTATTTTTTTATAACTTTAATTAAAAATAAAGAATTTTTATTATATATTATTAAGTTTATATTATTAAGTAAAGTATATAAAAGTTTATTATATTTATAATATAATAAGGGTAAGAAATTTATTTTAACTTTAATATTTAAAAAAGTAAGTTATAAAAAGTAATTATTTACTTTTATATAAATTATTAAATAAATTAAATTAAAATATTTTTAATTAATTATATTTATAATAAATATAATAATAAAGTTAACTTAATATTAAATAATTTATAATAAATTAATTAAAGTATTAACTTTAATATTATTTTTTAAAAAAGTAATTATATTAACTTTAAAAAATAAGTTTTTAATATAATTTTTAAAATGTATTAACTTAAAAAGTATTTTTAATAAAATATATATTTTAAATTATATTATTAATAAGTATTTAATTAAGGTTAAATTAATATTATTAAGTATTAAAATATTTATAATATTTATTTTAATAATTATAATTAAAATTACTTAAGCTGCTTTTTCTTTAAATAATAAGAGTTATTAAATATACTTTTTTAATTTTAAGTTTATTATACTTATTAAGCTTATTTTTATTATAAAAAACTTAATGTTTTTCTTTTAAATTTAATCTTAATTAATAAATAAATTTTTTCTTTTCCTTACTTTTTTTTTATTTTATAGCTATAATTTATTATTAATAATTTAAGATTAATTATTTTTTTATTTTTTTAAAAGTTTTTAAATTAAATATAATTAACCTTTATAATTTTTATAACTTTATTTTAATTTTTAATATTTTTAATTATATACTTTCTTTTAATTATAATAATATTTATTTAAAGGAGCTTATTATTGCTTATAATTATAAGCTTTTTTTTAATATAAATTATATAATTTATAAAATTTATAAATATTAAAATTAAGCTAATTTTTTTTTAATTATTAAGCTTTTAAATTATTTTTAAAGCTTTTAATAAGGCCTTTTCTTTAAATAAAAGATTTATTTTAATAAGCTTATAATATTTAATTATATAAAATAAATTAAACCTTTTTTTCTTAAATAAGAATTTTAATTAATTATAAATATATTTTTTTAAATTATAATTATTTTAATTATAATATAATTAAATATAAATAAGATTTAAATATTTTAAAAGGCTAATTTAAGTATTTTTAAATAAGCTAAAGAATATTAATAATTTTTTTAACTTAAAAGTTATTAATAAGTTATTTAAGGAAAGTTATTTAAGCTTATTATATTAATATATATTATAATTTTAAAAAAATATAGCTATAATAAACTTTAAATAACTTATTTTTTTTAAAGAAAAGTATTAAAATTATAGCTTATATCTTATTATTATTAAAGTTATTTTAATTAAATTTTATTAAAGATTATTAAATAAAATTTATAACTTTTAATTTAATTATTTTAAAATTACTTTACTATTTATTATAAAAAAAAGCTTTAATATTTTATTAAAATAATTTAAATTTATTTTTAAATTTAATTAAGTTAAGTTTTAATTTTGCAAATCTTTTAATAAATTTATTTATATTTTATAAATTTTAATTATATCTTTTAATAATATTAATATAATTAAATTTAAATAAAAATTATTAAGCTTATAAGTTTTTATTTTAAAAATAATTTAGAAAATTAAAATTATTTTAATTTTCTTAAAGGAAATTTAGTTTTTTTAAATTAAGTGGATTTTAATTAAAATTATTTTATATAAATAAATATTTATTTTACTTAAAATATTTAAGTTCTTAATTAATAACTTTTAATAAAATATGCTTAAAATTTAGTTAAAAAATATTTTTTATTAATTTATAAGTAATTCCTTTCCTTATTAGCTACTTTTTTAAATATAATAAAAGCATTTTATAAAAGGGTTAAGTTATAATAAAAAAAATATTATTTATATTATTAAGTTCTTAATTATATTTTATAATTTTTTCTTTTTATGCTTTTAAATTATAATAAGGGTTATTATAAATAATATTTTTAATAATTATAATTAAATTTATATAATAAATTTAATTATTAAATTTATAAAAGATAAAAAGCTTTTTTTTAAAATTTTTTTAAATAAATTATTTAATAATAATGCTTTTAATTACTTTTATTAAGTTTAAAATAATATAATATTATTTAAGTAATTTTAAGATTTAATTATTTAAATAAGAGAATTAATAAGTTATAATTTTAAGATTATTTAAAACTTTAATAATATTAATTTTATTAACCTTTAAGATATTTAAATTATAAATTATAAATAAAGCTATTTATAATAAAATTATTATATTAATAAAAAATAAAACTTTTAAAATATTAATTTAAGTTTTTAATTTATTATTAATAATAAATTATAGGATTTAATTAAAGTAAGGCTAATGCTTTAATTAATAATAAGTAAAATTAAATTTTCTTTTTCTTTAATAAGTTTCTTAAAATTCTTTTTTTAGCTTTAAATAAAAAAGAATAAATAATTTTTAAGGTTTAAAAATACTTTTAAAATAAAAATAAATTTAAAAGAGCTTTAAGCTTAAAAATATAATATATATGCTATAATAATTTTTATTAAAATAATAGCAAAATAAAGAAATTTAAAAGTAATAATATTTTTAATTAAAGTAATTGCTTTTAAAGAATTTATTTTTAATATTATTATAAAATACTTAAATTAAAATTTAAAAGATAAAGGTATTAATAAATATAATAAATAAAATAAATTTAATAAAAAAATATTTTATTAAGAAATAAGAATTATAAAGCTATAATAAAGAAAGTTTTTTAAATTTATATTTAATACTTTACTTAATAATATTATATTAAATATTTAATAAATTAAATTTAAGTTTAATTAAAGCTTAAGTAAGATTATATTTTAAGTTTAAGTTTTTTATATAATTTAATTAATATAAAAATATATAATATAATATTATTTATTAAACTTATAAATAAGTAAAATAAGCGCTTTAATTTTATATTATATCCTTTTTTATTTTAAACTTAAAGTTATAATAATAATAGTAAATATTAATTAAGAATTTAAAGTATTTTTAATTAATATTAAATAATATTTATAAAGTTTAAATTTATTATTTTAATCTTAAATTTATATTATTATTATATTTTAAGCATAATTTTTAGCAAGAAATTTAAAATAAGTTTAAAGCTTAATAATATATTAATATAAGATTAAGATAATATTTTATTTAAATATTAAAAATATAAAAAGTACTTTAAAATTAAAAAATAATTTTAAAGCATTTATAATATTATTATAAGTTTAATTATACTTAACTTTTTTTTATAATAAGTTAAAGATAAATATACGCTTTAATTAAAGCTTTAAGTTAATATATAAAATATTTTAGCAATATTTAATATAAAAATAAAAAAAAATAAAATTAATAAATAATTAGCTTATAATTAATTTCCTATTTTTCTTATTATTAATTAAAAATGCATAAAATTAAAATTATAGCTTAGGTTAAATTATTAGTGAAAATAAGCTATTTAAATAATAAGGGATAAGTTTTGCTAAATCTTTTTAAGAATAACTTAAGGAGGAGCTTTAATATAATAAAAAAGGAAAATAAAAATAAAAGGGAATTAAAAAAAGGGAAAAGATAAATATTTTAAAAATTCTTAAAAATAAGAAGAGCTTAATTAAAGCATTAAATATATAAGAAAAGAAAAGAGTTAATTTCTTAAAAGAATGTTTAAAATAAGCATAAAAGCTAGCTTTTTATAGCTAGCTGGAATTTAACGCGGTACCATTTTTTACATAATTCCCTGTACCTGCCAATAATATATATATAAATATTATAGGAAATGTTACTTAGTTTATTTAATCTTTATAATGTTTACTTAGGGAGTTTAATAATATAGAAAGGCCTAAAGAAGCAATCATTGCTATATAATGCTTGCTAATAAGGAGAATATAATTTTTAGGTTAGGGAAATCCTTATAAGGTTGCCTTTTTTATTTTATTAATTTATAATGCCTATAATTATTAATTAGTATTAATAGATTTCTCGTATATATAATAATTATATGGAAAGCAATTATATATTGGTGTTGTTCTGTTTAAGTTCTGAGAGGCTACGTACCCTAGAGGGGATAACTAAAGTAGCCTTCCAAGTGCGAGGGTCGTACTTGCCAATAGAAACACTATTGTGGTGTGCCCCGAAACCCGACCTTTCGCTGCTTCTGCGCGATGGACACACCACCTGGACCCAATCAATCAGGGACTTTTTAACACCGCTCGATCATTTTCACAATTGACAACAAATGAGTTTCGTTAGCCCGAGGTCCCATCTAGGATCAAGACGGCATGGTGTCAGTTCCACCTCCCTGATCCAGAACATAGGGCTGCCAGTATTTCGTATGTATCTCTCGGAACCTGCCATTAATTCTCGCTCAGCCCCCCACCTCAGCCCCCAGCAGACGCATGCTGTGCAACCACCTTGGAGGGGTTCATGCTACGCCAATATGGAAGGCAAAAGCCGGGCAACAAAATGGAACGTGCTCTTTAATTATTCGATATTCGAGAGCGAAGCTGACAATGTGAATCGATCTGCACGCATGCCCTATTTTCTAACGTAAATAGGTGGGCTTCCATCCCAGCTCCACCATCCCAAGTGAGGCTGCCGCTCACCCTCTCTGTAAACTACCAGTGGCCGCATCACCAATCTCACTGCCCCTCGGCCATTGCCGCATTTGCAGGAAGTACAAGGCCGCCATGCGCGCTTCTGTGGCTGTTAAAGCACCCGTGGCACGCCAGCAATCTAGCCAAAGTGGAAAAAATTTCTCTATTCTTGTGCAACCTCCGGATCGAGGGCCAAGCGATCCCAAGAGAACACGTGTCTGTTGAAGGTCGATCCCAGTCGCGTCTCCCACGTAGGGGCCACAACTCGCATTAGCCACCGCTAAGTCGTGATCTCGCCCCAGTTTAGTCCGAATGGTTGCTACTGCCGGGATAGATCTCGGCCCGTCTGTTGAGAGGAGTATGATCAGCGTCCGGCGGGTCGACGACCCGCCCGAGCTGTGGGAGACCCGTAGCGGCTGAGCGGCAGCTCCTCCTGATGCGCGCTGGTGGTGGAATTTGCCGCGATGATCCTGCACTGCGTCCAGATTTACAAATCAAATACGTCAGCGCGGAGCCCGACTCAAGAATGAATGATCTGCAAAGCTCAGGAACCCGGGATGAGAAAGGCATTGGTGAATGAGTCCGGGATACCCTCACAGAAATAGACAATTCCTATACGCAACGCGTTGGGCAAGCGAGGAACTGTTGTGTGTAAAGGCTCCGTGGAGTGACAAATCCCAGGTCCTGCGGGAAAGAGCTCGATAGTCCGACTTGAAGAAAGGGCAGGCATATTTCTGAGTATATTTGTAGGTTAATGCTTCCAGTCATATTGCAGTGCTAGAACAGCCTTTAAAAGACTCACTTCACTTTGATTATCTATTGAGAAGGCTAGGCATCTACGTTATTCAGATTCCCCCGGATATTCTGCACTTTGATTAACATGGCAGCAATTACAGCAATTACAGCAATTCTCGACGGTTTCCTGATTATCAACACATTGGTCCTTTGGCTGCAGACCCGATAGGCTTGCCATATGCTAAATAACCCAGCGACTACGCACCAAGGAGACTCCTCAGTAATTAGTCCGAGTGTCCTCTTCCTCCCTTGATCAAATCCACTCCGGACATACATGCACTGGCAAGACCGGATCCTGCCATGCGCTTGTAAACATCGGATCCCTGCGGGGCGGCTATGGTCCATACACTAGAAGCGACGGTTCGCCATCGTGGGCCATGAGCAGGAGTGAACACAGCGGGGTAGTAAGCTCATCTTTGAGACGGAGGCGCCAGAGCTCCTAGCTCTAGGTGGCGTTGAGGGACAATATGATGCCACTTAAACTATGTTGTAAGTCTGAAGTGGTAGGTTCGATCCGTGCCTAGAGCCGAGGGAAGGTAGTTCGACGGATCTGCTCTAAGGCTTTGCAAAGGTACAGGCCGACAGGTGCTCTCGAGATCAGGCATCCTGAAATGTGTAGAAAGCACGTGCGCATCTTTCGTAAAGGCGGCTGGCACGTGGACGGTCATTCTAAACTACAAGGGTAGTTGTTTAGGATTGACAGGATCTAATATGACACTGCCACCAGCTATATTATGCGTCTCTTGGGGTATTTTAAAGGTGTACAGACTTGATGCCCAGCCTCGTAAGTGATCACTTGGCGTTCCATTCGAGTCGCCTTAGAGAAGTGGGTGGTCAATATATGCTTCTTAAGCAGCATGCATGCGATCCCTTCATACTGTGGTAAACGCTTCAACACCCAGCAATTAAAACAAAAACGATGCTGATAACAGTAGATTTTGAACATGGTCATGGCACATGGCCTAGAAAATAGTGACAGCCTTGTGACAACCGCACAGATGAGGCTAGCGAGAACCGCTTCTGGCGGCGCCATAGACTAGAAAGTCAGGCAATTGGTCATACGGCGAAGACCAAAATAGTCTTGACGCGAACCCTCAGAGAAAAACTATAAAGACAGCCTCAAGTCTCAATGTCCGTCCAAAAATGTCTTAACAGGTCGACCCTACCAAGCCCAAACAATAAACTGAAGCCCAACCCCGCCTTTTCCTTTCAATACACCACTATCGTATTTTCATCAAAATGCGTTTCTCCATCGCTGCTATTACCTCTGCCCTCCTGGCCACTGCTGTCGCACTTCCTCATGGCGCCGAGAAACCAGCCGGTGTGTTCTCCATTTACATAAAGAATTACCTCTAATTCGCATCTTGGTTTGCCCAATAACGGATTGTTTGGTTGCTAACATTGATTTCTAGAGCTTGGCGATCGCTGTGATTATGAGGCGTACAAGAATTGTGCTGGTCCCTGCTTTTTAACGTCAGAACTCAGACAAATTTCGCCAGAGCCCTGCCTCAAGGAATGTCAACTTGAGTTTCTGTCTGACTGTTAAACGTAGACTGTCGTTCATCCTGGTAGACGACGGTTGGTATATAGAGGCTTTAGTATTTAGAAATCTTCACCTTGACAGCAAACATTTCCCATGTGCATGAGTACGGCAGGCATTATGTAAACTTAACGCCATTCCTTCGGCTCTGTGCTCCCGGGCCGCAATTCCGTCTTGCATTTACAGCTACTGTAAATTGCCTCGTATTCCCCCTCTCTAGGCAGCTACATTCCATTCGGTGAGGAAAACGCCGGGGATGCGAGGTGAGGAGAGGGCCTTTTGGGTATTAATTTCAGTATCGTACGCTCTTTCCTATATACGCATGTATAAAGCGGCTTTGTCCCGGTTCATTTATCACCAATAATTCGGGCTGTTGAGAATCCGTTGTCTCTCACACGTCTTGGTCAGCCTGTTGTCCTACGTCATCGTGAAAGCCACTGCCCAGCATGCCGCCAACGTCGCTCATCTCCATCTTTCTTCCTTTCCTATCACTCGCCAGGGGTGCTGCCGTTCTCAACGCGAGGCAGTCTCTCACTCCACCTGCAGAATGCGATGTGATTCCAGCATGGGAGGTGACCTCGTTCAATTGGTTCAACTCTAGCAGCAACCTGGACTGTGTCACCCAGGCCAACGCTCGTAAGTTTTGGAAACAACGTTTCTCCGTATCGGAATAAAAGAAAAGAAAAGGACTGCTCACACCATCACGCACCAGCGCCCGAGGGCGTCTGCTTCAACTCAACATCCACACCTGGAGTCCTGGTACCCTGCGACGGCAACCTCGGGCCCTGCGACAGGTGCGGCGTCGGTGCCTGCTACACCGGACTCCCGCTGCAGCCAGCCGGGTTCGGGCCCCCGGACACGATTTCCATCGGCACCAACGTCCCCGGGTACGGGTCGTGCCTCGAGTCCAACCCGCAGAGCATCCGGCGCTACGAGGTCGGCAACGGCATGCTATTCTGCGGCGGTGTCGCGTACCGCATTAACTTTGCTGGGGACAGCAACACCGACGTCAGCACCGGCCACATCGACTTCAGCCCTCTCCAGTCGTGGAACTGCAACAATGGCAGCACCATCCGCGCCAGTGGAAGCGTGGACTTCGAGATTGCCTGCTCTCGGGACTCGGGGAACAATGCCACCTGTGTAATCCCCGATGGCCAGAACGTCGTGATCCCGGTTTTGTCGTACACGATCACTTAAGCAAAACAGATGGGGCTGTGCAGTGGCTGGACTGGGTGGCATCCATCAAGGTCTTGGGCAAGACTTTGTGGAGTATCGCCTTGTGGGACATGTGCACGAGTCCGGACACGAATAAAGGCTAGAGCTACTCCCACTTCAGTACCATCTGCGATACATATGCATCTGAGGTCGGGCTATGCTAAACTGAGAAAACCAGAAGGCTCTGCAGTCTGAGAATACGCGTGTACCCTGGCATCATCCCGAGTGGCTCTTGAATCAGTGCTGTTCGATTTTGCCAGGGAATTCCTACAGCCCAATAATTATGCGCTGGTTGTGAGATTGTCATTCTATACCTGTGCTCCCGAAGCCCGCTATCGGCAGTTGGAATAGTGCAACGATTGCACCACAAGCCTGCATTCGTTGGCCATCTCAATATGGCCGCATCCTCCACCGCGGTTGAACTAATTGTGAACCGTTGTTCCCACTTACACTGGTATGAGCAAAAAGGTCTGCCCTAATTTCTTCGAGCTTGAAGTACCATCAGAATTCTAGCATTGCTATAGTCGGCCGATACCGGCTTGCTTAATCTACTTCGAAAGGGACTGCTTGTAATGCATTCTACCTCCTGTTGACAGCTGACTTACTCACTCGCTTGGGTCGTGAAGGCAAAGTGTAATTAGCTTTGGACCTGATACACCAGGTCAATGGGGACCAAGTCTCTAAACTCTCTGAACGCCATTGTCTGTCAAGGCCTCGTACCCCAGCGGCGAGATCTTGGGCGGCCGGTTGTAATCCATCGGATCGTCCAAGCGGAGGTCATGTAGGGCCTCATACTTGCAACCCAGCCCATTCGTATCCACACACTCCCATCCCACATAACCGCATGTCCGTCCGTCTACGGCGGGGAACTGACCTCGCTCGTCCGGGGCAGCGCGAGGCCCACCGCGTACATACTGGCTCTCGTCGAAGTCACCGTCAATCAACGCGGCAACCAAGGGTGGCGGTTCTGGCGCGGAGCGATTTGGCCGCGGAAATGACTGGGCGGAGGCATTGACGGTGTTCAGACACTTCTGGTCGACGTAGAGGCAGTATGTGAAACGCGGCAGACGCATGGGTGGATCTCTCGCCATGGGAGGGACCAGCCGCCTCGCCCAGTGCGGCTTGCGTTCCACGCCGTGCTCGTCGCGCCACTGGACAAACATGCTGCGGACCGCGTCGATGCTCGCGCCGTCGAGAGCCTCGCGGTCTTCTTTGACTGTCCATTTGGCGTATTGCGGCAGCTTTATGCAGGAATGGTCCATTAGCTTAATGCATCAGCTGGCTGTGCGCGAGGGAATCACCTACCACCCAGTCTCCGCCATGGTGCTCTAGACCGTCAAGGACATTTTCCTCGAAATACTTCATGTACCGTTGCCATGCCTCATCGTCGCCATAGGCGCAGCGGTAGATGACAAATCCCCATTCATGGAAATCTGTGTCTATCATGCTTTTGGTTGTGCGAGCGAATGGCTGGCTCGACCAGTTGAATTCGCTGCCCTGGGCGATGAACCATTCAAGCTTGGAAGACGACATGTTTCAGGATCATGTGTAAAATTCCACACGAAGAGCGCAGGTCTTTTTGATAGGTGATGAATTGAGAGATAGTGGTCAAGTCCAAGGTGAGAATCCATTGCAAAATAAATAACAGAGGGCCAGGCAGTCAGGTGGGATGACTTGCTTCCCCCTGTCACCCTGCCTAATGTTCGTGAAGTTTTCGGCACACTAAGCTTAGTACGGCAAAGCCAAGCCACAAGACGTGAGATTCTTCTAGGCTGAGAATGACGATCTCCCGATACGGTTCAATGCACGTGTGTGAGACAGTTCACCTTAGAATGTTTAATTCCGTTCGAAGAATTTCAGTCAAGGTCTGCCTCCAGCAGTTCTGAGAAAGGACAGCCCTTCATGACGACAGCAACTCGTCCGGAACAACTTCGACCGGTCCATGGAGAAGCCAGGTCGAGACACCGATTTTTTTTTTTAAAAAAAAAATTGAAAGGCGGCGTAATTGCGCTATCAATCTTTCTGAGGGATAGAAACGAGGAAGGAGGTATGTGAGAAGTAGAGGTGAGTTTCAGGGGCGAGCAAATGCACGATCTTAGCGAGTTTGGAGCCTTTTCTGGGCAACCAGTGCGCAGTGGGACATCCGAACAACGACGACTCATCGACGCCTGGCCCAAGATATGATTGTGATCGTGATGTATGAAGGCACTGGCATGGAGTTGTCCTCCACCGGTGCGTAAGTGGTCTCGTTCTTCTTTAGTCTGTTCACATATGCTTCTTAAGCAGTATGCACTGGTGCATAAATAGCTCGTCTCACCTGTGACTCCGTTTGATGGAATAATAGGTCTGAGCGACATCAAACGTCTGTAACGTGGAAGCGAGACTATCTGAGGATTATGCTTGGTTAGAGGCTTGCACAAGTGCAGGCTGTGCTATTAGTCAACTCAAGCATTCAATGCAAATAGCAATTAGAAGCAGTTCCAGAATGGTCAAAGCGGAACATACATGACATTGTCGAGAACCAGGAAAGCAGACACGGCACCACAGCTAAAACAATTTTGGCCTCCAACCAGCCAAAGTTCAACAGTAAGACGCCGTGGATCTCCTACCACTGAAGGCTGCCATCGAGGGCCTAGTTTCGTTCACGATGGCCTGGTTTAAGACCTAATTGCCGATGACTGTTTACAGAAATTGGACCACTTGTTATCACTCATTACCAAGCCCCACAAATCAGAAGGTTGACCTGGTCGGGCTTGCCTGGTCTCCTAGCTCAGAGACATCATGCTAGGTATAAAGTTGAGGTGAAGATGCCCAGCAGTTTTCCCTCCACTTCGCCACCGTACCAGCACATCTCGACTCGCAGGTCATGGAGCAACAGATGGAAGAATGGTCACGTAACGAAGAGACTTTGATGCAGCACTGGTGAGTTCTGATTCCCTCTGCCGAGCCCACTCCAGGTTTCGGACGACCCCAGCAGCATGTGAAACCCTTGAGGGTCGAGACGTCAACGATTGAGCCTCGACCATTTATGATAGCACTTAGCAGTGTACAGTTACCAACTCGTTGGCGATGCTGGTGCCGACATCCACGTCGAAGCCCGGGCGACGATGGATCTGCAGTCACACCATAACCTGATTTTCATCGCCCGGTTCTCCCAGTGATCTGTTTCAATCGCTGACGGCCATAATCAGGAACTCCAGGATGGCGGTAGACGCCATCCTTCATTTTCTGGTCCACCACGATAGCCACCGGGCAGCGGAGCGATTCCCCGTCCCCAATGCTTGCTGCCCACGCCAATTTAACACGTAGGACGGTGGGTCTTCCACTGACGATTGCAATCCCGTTGAAGGTACACATCGGAAGCAGCAGGAGCGATGGCTTCCCAACAGCCGTTGGTGATGCCCTGGTCGCGCATACAAGCCTGTACCGCCATTGGCGGCTCATCTCGTCATCGCCGGTCCCTGTCGTCGGCGCACTGGACAAGGGGCCTCATCCCAACGGGGCCCAGCTGCAGCAGAGCATGGTTGAAGCTGTCTCCTGCCTCGATCCACAGTATGTATTCCTCCCTGTTATTCCGGGTATGTATCATACCCGCACAACTAGGAGACATGGATGATGCGGTCCAGCCGTCGCCGTCGCCGCTAGTTCAGCTGAGCGAGCCGCCAGTATCTCGAACACGAAAGCTGTGACAAGCATAAAATCGGTCATGCATGCTGAAAGGCGAGACCCCGAGACAGATACGCGTTCTCCCCGGACTCCGCCCCTTGGCAAGGCTGCCCTACTGCACATCCTCCAGCCTGTATACCCCACAAGTCAAGGCAGCTAAGCCGCTGACGTCCTGAGCGACGTCGATGTCTCGGATACTTCCTTTCGTGGTATCTGCGGAGCGTCCTTTTTCATCGTCGGCCAAGGGGAGCAGGATGGCAGCAGGCCGAGAACGGTCTTCTAGGGATCGTCGAGTGCGTTGGCTTCCAGCCCGTTGGCAGCCAAGAGTCCTATCACGGCGGATACACGTAGTACCACAGGGTTCGAGAGGCCTGCACGTCGTCCCAAGGGGTTGGAATTAAGTTCCAAGAGCTTGTCGGCGCCGAAAATCGGAATTTCCCTCACAGAAACGAAGGCTGACAGATTGGAGTTTAATCATTCCCCGCACAGCCCATGTGCTACCATCGCGATCCCAAGGCAGACCAAACCGGGTGCGGACTCTTCCAACGGAACAGATTCGGGATCTGAGAAAGAGGAAGCTGGTGATCACTCAAGTTGCAGCTCAAAACGTGGCCAGCGTGCCTGGCTTGTCAACAGCCTGAGGGACGGCAGACATGGGCGTCTAGGCCCGCCAAAGCCGGCTGCGCTATCAGCGCGCAAGTGGCTCCGGCCATGCAGCGACGTCGCGTCCGGGTCCGGATCCCCATCTCGTAGCACCCTTGGAGGAAGTTCTGGGGCGAGTGATAGCCAAGCGATTTCCAAGCTTTTCTTCAAAGGGCACACATCGCGATGACTGGGCGGAGGACTAGGGAGAGAATCAGAGGGCTTTCAAGAGGACATGTCGATGACAACGTACAGCTGTAGTGAATTTGAGGCTGTCATTCCAGGAACACAGAAAGATCATGTTCATGTAGAAATGTCTGTGCGCCCCCACACATTGAACCTGCTGCAGGTGGTGCATCTTGTATCGATCTAGACGTATATACTCCAACCACGGGAGCTAATGGCATCGGCCCTTGATACGCATAAGCTTTCCGAGGTAGTTAATTTGTGACCAATTTGAGAAAAGTCTGGGGCAATTCTGCCTCGTCATAAACCCGGCGTTTCTGTGCTGATACATCGGATCTTGCCTTGTCTCATGGCAGTGCAAGCTTTGGATGGTCATCATTGATCGACAGGCTCGTGGAAGGCAAAAGATTGCAGGTCATGTGCTCTTCCTGCAGCAACGCTTAGTCTACATGCGATGTCGATCGCTTCTGCGCAGTATCAGGAGGCAGTGTACGGAACTGCCTGGCATTTGTCCATCCCCAAGAAAATCGCACCCGAGTAGAGACTGTGGTACGGCATCCACGCGTGATTATGGCTTTTTGCCGAGGCAAAGTCAGTTCGAGGATTCATGATCCTTTCATCGAGCCAGGATTACGAATATGCCTTGGCAAAAGGTGCAAAATATTTCACTCTTGGCCTTTTATGTAAGAGGCGAGCGGTGGCATCAGGCTATCTAAACAGTTTGTGGCTATGGTTGTTAGAGCATCTGCTAGCAAGGCTCTCACGCGCCGCCCACACGCCCCGACTTCTCGAACCCACCCTTTGTCTGCAGGTCCGCCTTTAGGAATGATCGCCGTGCGCCTGGTCAGGGACGGCCCCAGTTAAACCCGAGTCAGCGTACGCCCACCCAGCTTCTACAGTACGCCCACCCAGCTTCCAGCGTTGACCCACCCAGTACAAGGAAATTGATTGCATGCGCTATAAAATATTAATACTGCGGGGTTATTAATAAAGCATAGCTATAGTTATCTTAAAGAGGTCCTATAGCTACCCTAAAGGGGTCCCATAGCTACCTCTCTATTTACAACTTAAAAGTTATTTCTACCCTTTGCCGCCCTCTGCTGCCCTTTGCGGCCCTCTGCGCCCTCTGCGCCCTCTAAGCGCTCTACGGCCCTTTGGGCGCTCTGCAGCCCTCTGGGCGCTCTAGGGGCTCTGGGGGCTCTGGGCGCTCTGCAGCCCTCTAGGCGCTCTGGGGGCTCTGGGCGCTCTGGGGCCCTCTGGGCGCTCTGGGGCCCTCTGGGGGCTCTGAGGGCTCTGGGGGCTCTGGGGGCTCTGGGGGCTCTGGGGGCTCTGGGCGCTTTGGGCGCTCTGGGCGCTCTGGGCGCTCTGGGGCCCTCTGGGCTTTTTAGGCTTGTATTTTTAAAGTATTGCTTAAATTGGAAAATAGCTACCCTGGCTTATTAAAAACCCCGCAGTACTTGCATTTTAATGCGGATGCAGCTAATTTTCCTTATACTGGGTGGGCCAACGCTGGAAGCTGGGTGGGCGTACTGTAGAAGCTGGGTGGGCGTACGCTGACTCGTTAAACCCGCAGCCAACCCCACATAGACTTCTGTCGTCCACAGATACGGCTGGAGACCTGACTGGGCCTGAACCTGTGATGCAATAATCACGCCGTCTAATTGAGCGACCGACTCATTACTAACAGTATTACTGCAAAAATCTGCACTAATGTCTTCTTGCACATGGCTGCGCACTGGCGCATCCATGACCAATACGTACTCGATTGTACCTGTGGGCTGCTTGGCCAAACTTGAACTTTTTTTCTTTTGCCTCCTCCCACTCTTGAAGCCCACCCAAGCCCCCACTCTTCGTGTACGGTGTGTTTGTATCCTTCCCAGCAAACCAGGGCGGTGGTATAAGACTGCGCAGAGCTGCGACTTGGAAAAGCCACTTCCAAGTTTTTCCTGCATCCTTTCTCAGTCCCACCGTTCGTGAGCAAAAAAAAAAAAAATTCTCCTACGCTGTCCCACATGCAATCTGTGGTGCAGTACCTCGTCCTTACCTTCGCCATCGCCGGGAGATTCTGAGTGAACCACCCCGTCCGTTCAACGGAGTGGATCAGATCCCTACGGTATCCCTCTCACGATGTCTTCCCCCGACCTCAAGGCCTCCAAGGAGGCTCCCGCCAGCCAGCGCGTCTCCACCAGCTCCAGCGATGACCGCCCCGTGTGGCACAACTCGGACGGCCTGCACCGGCGGCTGGACAACCGGCAGATCCAGCTCATCGCCATCGGCGGCACCATCGGCACCGGCCTGTTCGTGACCATCGGCGAGGGCCTCGTCAAGGGCGGGCCCGGCAACCTGCTCCTCGCCTACACGCTGTACGCCTGCGTCGTGGCGCTCGTCAACAACTCCATCGCGGAAATGTGCACCTACATGCCCGTGTCGGGCGGCTTCATCCGCCTCGCGGGCGTGTGGGTCGACGAGGCCCTCGGCTTCATGGTCGGCTGGAACTACTTCTTCTACGAGGCGCTGCTGATCCCGTTCGAGGTGACCGCGCTCAACCTCGTGCTCTCGTTCTGGAGCGACAAGGTCACCGAGCCCGGTCCCACGGCGGGTATCTGCGCGGCCATCATCATCGCATATGGGTAAGGCATCACCGAGCGCCACGTGCGCCGTGTCTTGGGTCGACCCTAATCCTGCTCCGACTTTTTCTCTCCCAGGGCCCGAAAGCCAACTAGACCGTCCGGAATCCTCTAGAGCTCTCCGCGCCCGCCCTCTCTCCCCGGGTGACCCCGTCTTTTTGCCCCATCTCTTGCCCCGCGTGTATCTGTGCGTGTTGTGTTGTTGTGTGTGTGTGTGTATGCTAAACTATTCGTGTGTGACTTCTAGTATCATGAATGTGGCTGCTGTGAGCGTGTTTGGTGAAGCGGAATTCTGGCTGTCCGGCGGCAAGGTGATACTCATCTTCATCCTGTTCCTGTTCACGTTCATCACTATGGTCGGAGGCAACCCGGCCCACGATGCCTACGGCTTCCGGTACTTTACCAATCCCGGATCCTTTGCGACGTATCTTACTGCCGGTGACACGGGCCGCATGGAAGGCTTCATGGGAGCTCTGGCCACTGCCACCTTCACCGTCGTCGGCCCGGACTACATCTCCATGATCGCTGCCGAGGCCAAGCACCCCAGCCGGTACATCAAGTCGGCCTTCAAGACCGTCTACGTGCGATTCGGCCTCTTCTTCTTCGGCGCTGCTTTGACATGTGGAATCGTGCTGCCCCACAACGACCCGGTCCTCCAGAAGATCTACCTCGGCGGCGGCTCCGGCGGTGGCACCGCCGCCGCCTCCCCCTGGGTCATGGCGATGGAGAACCTCAAGATCCAAGGCCTGCCCCACCTGGTGAATGCCCTGCTCTTCACGACAATCTTCTCCGCCGGTAACACGTACACCTACTGCGCGACCCGGTCCCTCTACTCCCTCGCCGGCGACGGCCGCGCCCCGGCCTTCCTCCGGAAAACCGCCAAGAACGGCGTCCCCATCTACTGCTTCTGCATCACCATGATCTTCCCCATGCTGTCCTTCCTCCAGTGCGGCAGCGGCTCCGCCAAGGTCCTCAAGTGGCTGCTGGCGCTCATCACGGGCGGCGGCGTCATCAACTACATCGTGATGAGCATCACCTTCCTCAACTACCACGCCGCGTGCAAGGCCCAGGGCGTCGACCGCCGCACCATGCCCTACTACGGCTACCTCCAGCCCTACGGCGCCTGGGTCGCCCTCTTCCTGCAGACCATCGTCGTCCTCACCTACGGCTGGTCCTCTTTCCGCCCGGCCTTCGACGTCGGCACATTCTTCTCAAACTACACCATGCAGATCGTGGCGCCCCTGCTGTTCATCGTCTGGAAGGTCGTGAAGCGCACAAAGTACATCAAGCCCAAGGACGTCGACCTCGTCTTTGACCGGCCCCTCCTCGACAGGTACGAGGAGCACCTGCTCGCCCGCGAGCCGCCCAGCAGCTTCTGGAAGGAGATGGTGCAGATGGTCGGAATTGGGCGAAAGAAAGTTATTGACGGCGAGAAGGCGTGAAGCGCCGTGCTGGTGTGATGGATGGCTATGTACGAAGATACCCGTTTTGCTGCAAAGTTGGTTTCCATGGGATGAATACATCACCTCGCCCACCACTGCCCGAGCTGAATCCAGGTGATTGTCTCTGATGATTTGATTTCTCGATGTTTCGCCATTCGGTCTTGTTGTTCTAGTCCGAAGAATTTCGCTCCATCAAAGTTCCAGGGGTGTAAAATCCAACGTGTGCACGAATATACGGTTGGTGATGATCCTGGAGTCCAGTGTCTCGGATGTCCAATCGTAGAGGGGCTTGCTCCTGCAATCCTGCACTCGTTGGGCCTTACATTGGTGATGAAACCAGGAATGCACAACTCATTTGTTAAGCGACGTGGCAGTGTAGGCGAAGGATTCGTCCTGTGCAGACAGGGCCCTGTACCAACAGACGGAGAGTCTGGCTAGCACGGTCCACATAGCAATGTTTTGAAGCCAAGCTGCTGTCTTGTATTCCAGCCCCGTCCAACATGCCCGACAGCCCACCTTGCAGGTAACGACGAAGACCAATGACTTCGTCAATTTAAGTGGGGATGCAACGTAGGTGTAGTAGATCTCCCGGTAACGCGTTACTGAAAGCTGCGGTTCACAACACATGTAGTCACCGATGTGATGATGTACAGAGACCCATGTCATTGGACTTGCGCAAGACTGGTTCCGAATGCCGCGAATCCCTGCCACTGCATGACCAGATAACAATGTTGTCGCAGCCCAAGTGCTGTTGTACAATAGGACTTTACATCCCTGCTCCCATTGTCGTGGACGGAGCTTCCCCTCTGACTAGTTAGTTCCCAGGGCATTTGGCACTTCATTTACCTTGCCTTACATTTCTATGGTTGACTTTATCTACTAATTATATTTGCTCAGTCCGTCGTGATTGTCGGGTCTGCTAATACTGCCTTTGACATCCTCGAGGACTGCCATGCCGCCGGCCTGAAGACAACCATGGTTGTTCGATCGCCAACGTACATAGTACCACTTGAATACATCTGCGACAAGCGCAGTCTCGGCGCGTACGACCTGGGCGTGGAACTAGGCGATAAGCTCTTCCAGACCACGCCCACGGCTGTCGACAGCCAGCTGGGACGTGGTCTCTTCGGGCTGCTCGCGTCGCAGGAGCCAGAGCGGTACCGGGCCCTCGCTGCGGCGGGATTCCCCGTCATCGATAGCTCCCATGCGGATGCGGACCTCCTGCACAATCTCGTGGAGCGGGCCGGTGGCCACTACGTCGATACTGGAGGCGTAAACCTGATTGCAGAGGGCAAGAGCAGCGTGAAGGCGAATGTGGAGCCCGTTGCGTACACAGAGTCTGGACTAAAACTCAGTGACGGCTCAGAGCTGGAGACGGATGCCGTGATCTGGTGCACGGGGTTCGCTGACAAGGACGTGCGGGAGACCTCTGCTGAGATCTTGGGCGGGAACGATGAAGCCCGTGATATTGCATCCCGGCTGGACGCCACATGGGGACTTGATGCTGAGGGTGAGATCCGGGGCACGTGGAAGCGGCATCTCAATGTTGAGAAGTTTTGGGTCATGGGTGGTTTCACGTCGCAGCACCGCTGGCACTCACGTACTCTGTCGCTCCAGATCAAGGCTGCGATTGGGGGTATCCTGCCAGCGGCGTACCGTGCGACGCCAAAGCTCTCAGCCTGAAAACAATTTGTAAGTAAACGGCCGCAACGCGAGGCTTAAAGAGAAGATCTGAGGAGAAGCACCATGGGGGTCGATCGAGGGATGAGGGAGCATTCAGAGAATGACTACGGTAGTTGGAGATGGACGATTGGAGTTGAAAGATTGCCAGACAAAAGGCAATAAGTCATCCTACTTGCGGCTGTAAGTGATGGCAACGGTCCCGTCTTTGACACCAGAGCCCAGTGCATTTCATCCCAATAGCATTGTTCCGCCTCGCCTCCCATCTCCGGGGATGGGATGCAGCTAACACATCACGCTTCTTCACTGTGCACATTGCGTCGGCTCTGCCAGTCAAAGTGATTTTGATTCAGGCGGTTGGCGGTCGAGAACGAAGAACAGTGAGCAGTTTCCAAATGTCGTAGTAAAATGCTCGTCTCCCAGGTCAGACTCCATTGCAAAAGTTCATTTCCCAGCGCTTAGCCTTTGAGGAAAGTGAGCATAAGTAACAATTCTTCATGCACCCATTCCTATCCGGCGTAGTCCCCTTACTCGCAGTGATGAATCGAATGGTTAACCTCGCCTGAAACGTCCTCTCCCCGGGATCATCCCTCTATTGCAATCGATCCCAAGAGCGTATGTCTGCTCATACCAGGAGTGGGCAGGGGCAGCTGGCGGAACCTCAACCTTTTGGTCATCGTCGTCAGCAGAAGTTTGGAGCCGCTTGAGATCGACGATGCTGTCAACAAAAGGCTGCTAGCTTCGGGATGCCAATCGCAACGAGGGCGGCGTGAAACCGTATAGCAAACGTCGGGTCTCCCTCCAGAGGTCATACGACTTCTTGGCACGATTTTGTATTAATTCATGCTCGGTTGAGAGAATGATTTGCTCGTAGTGGCTTTGAAAAGTCACGAAGGCCGTGGGAGACGGTTTGCGGTTGCAGCAGTCGTGGGATGTTTCCGCTGTGTAGCTGTTGTAGTTGTAGACAAGGTGGAAGATCACATCCGCGTGGAAGTAAAGTGGTTGTCACTCAGCTAGTTACTTAAAATACATCTGTTGGGTGGGTTTCCCAGTAGGCTTCCTGGAGTTTTTCGGCCTCTACCTCAGTGGCATAACAAACCTCATAGAACCGCGTCTCACAAAATGTTCCGCGCATGGTGACTCTGAGACAGTACGGCTTGAACGGTTGCCTAGTCACTAAACGTACTCATTGTTCGGAGACACCCAGGAAGATAACTTTCATGTACTTTTAATGCCTAACACAACTGGAGCCTAAATATCTCTTATGAAGAGTGTTCTACATTCGTAAACTTTTACAATGTCGCGTGTGTGGGCCTTACACGGGCTGCCCGTTTGCTTACGCATCAGTGAGCTTTTCCGTCTCCTGCAGACTAGACTCAGCAAAGATGAAATTTTGCAGAAACCATAGCTCATAGGTGAGGAGCCTAATTTCGTGGCAAGAGCAACTTGTTACATCTTCCGATCCAGTTACAAGCCATATGCCATCCTTTATGTGCTGCCTGGCTCAACACCACCTTGGCTTAGAATTATCGGTTCATTTCTGGGTTGTTACTAATTCCGAGCAATTTTTACAAATGACCGCAATGCCTTCTACAAGCCATGAGAACATGGAGAAATCAAACAGGTCGAAGCCAACAACACACATTTTTGAACGATTCCACTGTATCTAATGGGGAAGTAGTATTCTTAGGTATTGTTTTGGGGAACACTGCCTTGATTCACGGCTTTGAATCCCTTCTTTATCCGTTTCCAGTCTTCCTCAATATCATGGAAGTAAACCCAGTTCAACGGCCCTCCGGGGGTTGGTGACCACGCGGCATAATCAACCTTGCCGTCCTTCGGTTTTGCGTCGAGCACATCGTAGATCTTGTGGTAGTATGGAGAGCGAATATTGTCGAACAGGTCAAGAGTCTCTTGAAGAGCACGGGGTTTGTCCTTCTTGTGTTGGTTCAAGGAGAGCTCAAGTATCTGCGCAAGCAGCCATCCGTCCTCCATTGCGAAGCCTGCTCCCGTGCCGAAAGCGCCTGGGAAGCGATCAGAATGGGCTTCTTCATGTCATCACAAAAGAAACGTCACAAGATCTATAATACCTAGCAGGGGATGGGACGCGTCCCCGATGATCGCAGTATTCCCATTAGCGATGACTTGCTGGAGCCTCGGGCCGGAAAAGGCAGAGAACTCTCTCCAGGCGCCCTCAGGTACTCGATCAATCGCTTCACGGATTTCGGGTGAGAATGCCTACATACTTGGTCAGCTGATTTCCATTTACACGGGGAAAGATGAATCTACCGTGAAATGGCTTGCCACTCGTTCGTTGTTCGCCGGGATGCCCCAGCTGTATTTCTTGCCTCTGGCTTGCGCCGGATCTTCATATGAACGCAGGGTCATTTCCCAAAGCCCCTTTCCTGCCTCGATCTCCTCTTTCGTCGATACCACTGAGCATTTAAACATTCTCTTGGGGCCATGGTGAAACGCAGTGTACTTGGTGATTGATAAATGGTCGACAGCGTCCAGTGGTATCAAGCACCGCCAGATAGTAGTCCCGTTGTAAGTGGTCGCGTGGTCAGGAAATGTAGCTCTTCGGACCGCCTTGATTATCAGTCAGTATCAGCACAGTCGTGGCATTCAGAGGCAATGCGTAAATACTAACAGATCGAATACCATCTGCACCAATAACCAGGTCCGCGTGTGCAGACGTGCCGTCCTCAAACAGTAATGTTACGCCTCCTCCAGGTTGTTGTACCAAGTCAACCAATCGCTTTTTCAGTTGAATTATGCGAGAAGGGACGCGGCTCTTCAGTGCGTCTTGTAACACAGTTCGCCTGATTCGAGTATCATGGTATTTCCAGTCGCCCTCATAGGGCGGATACGTGTACAGCACCTCTCCAGTAACTCCGTCCCTAGTTCTTTTCAGTCTGGTACACGTGCAGCTGGTATATTTCACGTGAACCAGGGTCTTACCGATGTTGGTGGTCGACCTTGATATGGCCCTTGACCTTGTCTGCGACTCCCAGGAGGCCAAGAACTCTCCAAGAATTGTAGCCAACCCTGAGCCCTGCGCCGACTTCTCGCAGCTCTGTGGCTTGCTCGTATATCGTGACCTCGAAGCCCGGCTTTTCCAGAAGGGCTATGGCCGCTGCAAGCCCAGCGGGTCCTCCGCCTGAGATGGCGACGCGCAGCCGGGGTGTTACAGGAGTATCTGTTGAGATCGCCATACGGAAGAACTGACGATACGATTTTCATGCAAGGACAGTGAGATAATTTAGCATTCGTCACATCTGAATTCAAAATCAGTTCAATATCAGCCTCTATTAAGAGACATTTGGCAACTGGAGAGCCTCGGAGGCATCGTCATATGGACGCATTGATGCGTGCTCTTGAATTCATGAGGCCATTTCTGAAAAGGTGCCCATAATCGGGTCAGATCCGGCACAGCTGGCCGACCTGAGTGGTGAGGTCACTCAGATGTGCATCAGCACGTCAACCTCCAGAGCAATGGCGACTTTGTTGATACTGGCCTCGGCGACTTTACTCTGGTCAATCAGCTTTGCCTCAATTGCTTACGTACATCATCGTCCAACAGTGTGGAATGCGGGCGTCTGGTACTCAGACATTGCGGCCAGGAGTCTGGTTTTCCAGGACGATATAACGATGTCCGGATTCGGCGGCGGGTCACAATCTGGACCATTTTTTGTTTCTACTTTGCCTGGGGTCGAGAAATCCTTACGCTGTCACTGTCGAGGCGTTGACATTCTGCCTGGTCAGGCTTTTGACGGTGGCGCTTCGCGAGCCACGGCGGAGATAGACTTCATGTTGTTATTTCCGCTCGCAAGCACAGCAGCAGAGTTCCGGCCAGTGGCTAGCTCCCGTGATCGATGTCTCACTGCCCCCCAAATGTTGAAACAGCGCGGTTGTTGTTCCGCGTTAGTGAAAGTGACCGTGGCTCAGGCGCTTAATAACAAAGTTGAAATAAAAGGGTCGATGTCTCGCCTGGCAAAGGAACCGACAAAGCGAAACGCTACCCTATTTTTGAAGATGCCTGTCGGCTCGTAGCCTTTGTTTCTGCTGACTAGAAGGGAACTGCCGGCTGGGCGAGTCGATTGGCCGGCCAGGCGCGACCGCGCATGAAGTTGTAACAGTCGAGAACCATGCAACCGCCAACCAGAAGCAGACAAGGGCCACGCCTCCCGCGCCTATCACTGCCACATTCAATGCCTACCCCCTCCTTATTTAGGCCTGCCAGAGGCCACCCATCCCTTGTGTCAGGTAGAAAGAGGCCAAAGGCCACAGGCAGCACTGCGTCATCTTATTTCCAGCTCGCCCTCATTCCTTTCCTGCCCAACCTCGGGGCTGTCAAACCCATCGACTTTTGACTTTTTCTTACTGTTGTTCACTGTCATTGCGATGCGGCCGCGCCGCTGCTCGTGAACACTTTTTCCAATTTCAACTCACTAGCGTCACTCTTTTAGCAGTCATCTCAGCAAAATGAGTTCTGCAAACTGCACAAATGCTCCGGCGGAGACGCCGTCCAACGCCGGCGTAGCAGGCATTGGTGTAAGTGACTCCTGACCGTCCGTCCCTCTCGTCGCCACTCTTGGTTACGAGCGTGTTGAGATCCACACGCCCACCCCGTCCGTAAGATCAAGATGCAGGCTCGAAATGTGACCGTTCAGGTCTACGACGAGGCCATCGACTTGAGCTCCAGAATATTACGGGGCTTACACATGATCCCTTCTGAAGATCCTGCCCCGCCGCCTTGCTCCATACCTCGGGCATAGGGCTGCACTCGTACTTCTTCAAGGTCAAGATGCTAACATTGCCAAGGTCATACTCGGATTCGTCATCCCCGCCGTGCTCGCCGTCGCACTCTCCCTCTCCCTCATCCTGCAGGAGTCCTTCTTCAACGCCCACAAGCCCGCCCTCGGCCTGATCCGGCGGAAGCTGCTCTATGGCTTCTCAGACCAGCAGATCCTGTACGGCATCGGCATCCAGGCCGTGGGGCTCGCCCAGATCAACACCCTAGTCCCTTACCACTTCTTCATCATCTGGATGCTGGCCCTGCTGTCAATGGGCGTCCACAACCTGACCCTCCTCGTCCTCGTCGCCTCCTTCCGCTCCGACACCGTCCTCCGCTGGCTGCGCCAGGTCCTCATGCTCGTCAACCTCGTGCTGAGCTGCGTCTACGGCATCTTCATGCTGCAGGTCGTGCAGAAGGACCTCGAGACCACGACGCTGCCGACCACCTGCGCCTGGCAGGTCGAGGGCGAGAAGGCGGGCAACGTCGGGCTTTCCTATGTGGGCACCATCGCCGTCATCGCGGGCAACTGCATCGTCTTCCTCGCGTCCACGTGGTACCTCCACGACAGGAGGCAGAGGGCCTTCAAGTGGGTCCAGCTGGCGGGGTGGGCGGTGATGACGGCCATCGCCGTGGGTGCCACCGTCCGCGTCGTATACACGTCGCAGGCGTTCGGCCAGCCCACGACGCCCCTGTCGGACAGCGGTGAGAGGCAGTGGAGCTTTGCTACCATGGTCAGTCTGTTGATGTTGGCGTTGCCGCTGATGACGGTCCTGGAAATCTACCGGGGGGAGGTGCACGTGAACAGGGACGCTTTGGAGGAGAAGGCGTGACGGGTCTCCGAAAAGCGGTCTGTCGAAGGCGTGAGCATTGCATGATACTATGAAGCATATACCAAGGAATCTGGCGTCCGGCAACTACAAGACTGGACTCGTGCTTGAATTTACATTACTTTTAGCCCCGTACGCATACCCGGGGCATATTGGGGGCCAATAATAATGAGACATCTTCAACTTTATAGCCAGTCTCCTGCTTGAAAGTGTGCCTTCTAGACTACTGATTTAATCTCCGACGAGTTACTTCGGGCTAGTGACATAAGTGTCTCAGTCCCTGGCGGCTCGACGGGCATTTCTCATTTATTGTTCCCGATGCACATCCCCGCGAGCCGGCGTCTCGGGTCGGGTATCTAATGCCAAGGGGTCTTGGACTCGTCAAACTATTTCAGTATACAATGCACACGGTACGAACCGCCAAGTGACCAAGAAGTCTTGGGCGGCCCCTTCATGTTGATCCTAACATTGACAGCCACAGGACTGGCCTGTCCCCTTTCAAGTCAGATGACCAACTAACTGTTCACCATCCAATGTGAAAGGTCACCGAAATGTGATGCGACTTACTGCACCCGGCAGCGGTTACCCGACTTCAGAACACGAAGCAGGGGCGAGTGTTTTCGGTTTAATATCATCACAATATGAACCACAACAAGTGCTTATTAATAAGTCATATTTAATCGTGACTTCTTCCCTACTATGATATCCGAGATATAGACCTGAATGCGAAATCCAGGACCTTTGTCCAGTATCTACTGTACAGAAAGTAAGGGTAAAATGCTTCATCCAAGTGAAGCCCATGGTAACAAGCCGGCCCCGCCCCAAGAAGATCATTAAATACAAGACCAAAAGGGTATCGGCGAGCGCACTCCAGCCAACCTCCATAAATGGGAAACCCGTCTAGATAGATACATTACTTTCATGGAGAAAAAAAAAAAAAAAGAAACATAGCAGAGATCCCGCCATCATTGAGCGAATCCAAGCGTCAATGATACATCAGCCCAGGCATTATCATAAGATCAGCACACATGTCACTTCTTCCCCTTCTTCAAGCAACGACCTTGGCGTACTTCTGACCCTGCCACCTCCGCAGGACGGTGCGGCCGATGATGAGACCAGCCGCGGCGATCGACCCAACGGCAGCAGTCCCGGCACCAGCAGACACGGCGGCCGTCTTGGAGTCCTTGTCCTCCTCTGCCTGCTCACCGCCGCTCTCGGCAGCAGGGCTGACCTTCTGCGTCTGCTGCAGCTTGCCAGACGGAGCCGTGGCAGCCTTGCGCGCCGCCTTGATGATGTCGGCCCCGATCTCGGCGATGCCGTACGTGGCGGTCATGAGGTGCGCGCTAACGCTCGTGGGCGCGATGCTCGCGTCGACAACCCGCAGGTTGGACGTCCCGTACACGAGCAGGTTCTTGTCGACGACTCCCCCCTTGTCGCGCGGCAGCATCGAGCACGACGACGACGGGTGGTACTCTGTCCCCGCGTTCTGGCGGATGAACCCGTCCCAGCCCGCATCGTCGGCGACGGCGGCCGCGCCGGGCTGCGACTCGGCGCCGAGCACGTCCGCCATGGACTCGCCGATGCGCCGCGCGAGCTTGTGGCCCTCGCGCAGGAGGCGCAGGTCGACGTCCTGGGTGAGGTAGTTGGGGTTGATGGCGGGCGGGGTGAAGGGGTCTGCGCTCGTGACGAGGATGGACCCGCGCGACAGGGGCTGCTGCAGGGCCACCTGGATGTTGACGGTGCCGAAGATGTCGGCGAGGAGGATCTCGACCAAGCCCACGGGGGAGTCGTAGATGTTGTCCACCTGGCTGGTGTATGTGGTCTTCCAGGCCTGCTTGACGGCGTCCGGGATCGGGGCGGCGTTGATGGCGGCGCTGACGTCGGCGCGGGCGCTGTCGAGGAGGGCGCCGGCCTCGGCCGCCCCGACGAGGGTGGTCAGGTTGATGTAGGCGATGGCGGACTGCACGAAGGAGTCGGTCACGACGTCGCCGGTGATCTTGGCGGGCGGCTGCTGGTTGGGGTCCTTGGGCGGGTAGAGCAGGGCGGCGCTGACGTGGTCCTGGACGTTGTGGCCCACGCCGGGGAGGTCGACGGTCGAATTGATGCCGAGCTGGCCCAGCTGGCCGGCGTCGCCGATGCCGCTGTGCTGCAGCAGCTGCGGCGAGTTGATGGTGCCGCCGGAGACGATCACCTCCTTGGCCGCGTTGACGGTCAGTAGTGGAGAGTTGGCGTCGGGGGCGTACTGGACACCGGTGGCCTTGACGTTGTTGGGGTCGGAGGTGTCGAGCAGCACCTTGGTGGCCTGGTGGCCGGTCAGGACGTGGATGTTGGAGCGCTCCGTGTCGATGGGGTCCAGGTAGCCCGTCCTCGAGCTGGACCTGTGCCAGTTCTGCGCGTTGATGGCGGAGGTGGCCAGGTACGCACCCCAGTTCTCACCAGCGTCAGGGTCGTCGTTGACGGGCGTGCCCGTGTTGGAAACGGCAGTCAGGAATGACTGGACGAAAGGGTAGCTCTTGCCTGGCCACCCCGTCTTGATGTTGCCTCCGGTGCCGTGGCTGGCTGGGTTCCACTTGAGGCTGGGCACGACATCCCGCACGGCCTGGACGGGCTCCTGGAAGTCCTCTGACTTCTTCATGGCCGCGAACATGCTGTCCCAGCCCCACGTCTCTGGCGCGCCGATTAGCGAGCCCCACGAGTTGAACTCCCGGGCAGAGGCCCGGACCATGTACATGCTGTTGACTGAAGAGCTGCCGCCGAGCACCTTGCCTCTGGCCCATGGTGTCGTTCGCTGGTTGAGCCCAGCCTGTGCCGTCGTCACATACTTCCAGTCGTACTCGGTGTTGAGGAACGAATCGTACAGAACAGCCGATGGCGTGAGGAACCTCGACTCATGTGCGCCATAGATGTCCTGGCCGGCCTCGATGACGGCGACTGTCACATCAGGGTCCTCGGATAACCTGGCGGCTACTGTGAGGCCAGCCAGGCCACCGCCGACGACGATGTAGTCGTAGGTCTTGCCGCTCAGATCATCGCCGTTTGCCGTCACGTCCCGGCTAGAGAGTGGAGGGAGGATCGGGTCTTCAGAGAGGGGGAAGGCGGCGGCCGTGCGAAGAGCCCCGAGCCCGGCCACGGCACCAGCCACCGCAATGCCCCTGACGGAGCCCGAGACTGCCTTCATAATTAGGAATTTGGAATACCGCTGGTCCGGAAGCGACAGACTTGTTACGAACACTAAAAGAGAGAGAGAGCGAAAGAGGGACTAGCTCGCTGGGTCAGAAGCAAGCAAGCACAACGAAGGGTCGCAGCAGATCTGCTTTCATTTTATTTTACTTTATTCTCCGGGTATTTCGGCCCCCTCCCATGGGTCTCAACGGGCTTTTATTAATTAAGGGCCGAAACAATGGGGGAGGTCGGCGGTGCAGTCATCATAGTATGCAACTAGGTTGCTAGGGAACCGACCGGCGCATGTGGTTGCTCCACCACACGCGCCCTGCTGCCAGGGCCTGCGGGCGATTCGAGGTGGTCAGGGCGTGTGTGTTTTGCTGCAGGCTGCAGGCTGCAGGCCGCAAGCATGTGGGCAGTACCGACAGCCGCAGCAGAGCGAGCGCGCACGACTCGCCCAGCCCCTCTCTCCCAGGAGCCCAGGACCAAGGTTCGGGATCCCAACGGATCGGCATGCAGCATGCAGCCACAGGTCCACCCCTGAGGTCGTGTCACGGCACTTGGCGGCACTTCATTCGAGCAGCCAACATGCCGACTGCGACCGACTGCGACCCGGCTGCAGGGATGGACGCAGCGTGTAGTCAGGGGAAACTGGCCAAAATAGCAAAGCTTGGCGTATGGTTTTTGATTGTGATTTGCTCGTGGCGTTCGGAAACTTCAGATGAAAAAAGCCATCGGTAAGATGTAATTGTGCAATTGCGGGCCATGATGTATTTCTAGGTAATCCTAGGCAAACCGAAATCTTCAGGGCGGGCGGTTGGCTGGCTCGCAGTCGAGATGGCTTGCGTCATACAGCCAAACCATGCTAGCGAGCTGCGGTGCCGGCTTACTCTGATCTCGCGTTTCTCGTGTCGAGCCTGGGGCCGTTATCGTGCTGGTTGGTGTTCACAAGCCCGAGAGGGCCACAACATGATCTATCACAGTCCCCGCGTCGCGTAAGCCCGAACAGCTGACTGGTGTTGATCTCTACCTTTTTTGTGTGGAAGGTTCCTTGCCTCTTCGACGTAAACCTTGGTACCCTGTATCCTCATCGGTCCACCCCGAACGAGATCGACGGGTATCCGCTGCGAAGGGGAGATGTGAGAACCACGATTTTGTCGGTGTGAGCATTCCCTTCAAAAGTCGGTCTATAGGGTCTATAGGGCCATGGAAAAAAAAGAGCGTGCGTGCATCGGGTATCTGTAAGTCATGAACATCGCGCCATATCCGCAAGTCCGGCGGGAACCGACAGGTCAAGTCTCGATATCACCCAAGAACATGGACTTCTTGACTGGCCCGGCGACTGTCGATCTCCACTCGTCAAGCATTACTCCCAGCTCAACGCGTACATCTTCAACGATGACATCCTGGTAGAAGTTATGGTCAGTTTTCCATCGAAACGACATGTGCATACCCCAGGAGGCACCTTCAGAGCTTCAGAGCTCCAAGAGGGTGGAATATGCTTACCATCTTGATATCATTTCGATCATACCCAAACGGGTCCTCGAGCTGGCACGCGATCCCCTCGATGCCATAGAGGGTAAACATCACCAGCGCAACGATCAGCACTGACCACCAGTGGCTCTCATCCACCACGGCAAACGGCAGGACGCACCCAAACAGCGCCAGGACCTGCCTCTGGTGAATCAGGATGGCCACGGGGAACTGGGTGAGCCGGATGGTCTCCATCCGGCCAAAGCCATCGATGAGGGTGTTGAGCTGCACCGTCAGCTGCGAGGCCTGCGGCGCGTGGAACCACCCCCTCGCATGGCCCCTCGCGATGAAGGCCTCGACGAGGAACGTCAGCTGCACCGGCAGCGTCAGGCCCTCGTCCTCGTGGGCGCGCATCTCGCGCGGGAGCAGGCCCTGGCCGTACTGGTCCGCCGCCGTGTTGAGGGAGCCCCACTCGGCCCGCAGGGTGTTCTTGATGCTGTCGGGCACGGCCATGAGCACGCGGGCGGTGCGCTCGACGTCGGCCCGCTCGGCCTGGGACAGCTGCGCGCAGCCGTTGCCGCCGGGCCCGCCCGAGCACGCGAGGAAGGACCGCATCAGGTTGCGCACCGAGGTGATCACCGTGGCGAAGTTGTTGCGGCCGTCCCAGAAGCGCTGGTAGGCCGTCTGGTTGCGGAAGACGAGCATCAGGCCGACCACGATGGAGAGCGACGACACCACGCTCGAGGGCAGGCCGTAGTTGTGCTGCAGCCGGACGTGCAGGGTCACGATCACGGTGGTGAACAGGGCGTGGAAGAAGACCGGGAGCGCGATGTCCCTGTGGATTGCGCCCTTGACGAAGCGGAGCACCAGCGGCCATCTAAGGGGTTGTTCACCGTCAATTTGAGGCTCCAGTCAATCGCATTTCTGCCAGGGACATGGCGCTACCTTCTAGGCTTCCTGTAGAGGAGCTGGCTGTGGGGGCATGTCACTTTTCGCC
Organism: Diaporthe citri; assembly: GCF_014595645.1. NCBI lineage: Eukaryota > Fungi > Ascomycota > Sordariomycetes > Diaporthales > Diaporthaceae > Diaporthe > Diaporthe citri. Next base: position 512,899 of record NW_025064858.1, read on the forward strand.
CTGGTGTCGGGGGCAGATGCTGCGACTGCGACAATAATGTTGTTGGTGTGTCTTGAAAGGGCGGTGACGGCGACCTGCTCCTGTTGGAGTCGTCACGGTATCTCGATGCCATTTGTGCGGTTTCGTGCTCGGTAGCTCAGCCTGGGATTGCTTCTTCTGCTGGCCAATCTATAAATTGGACACGGTTGAGAGACGAAAATCATTGAAGACTAGGCACCGGCAACGCCGGTGAAAAAATGAGGTCGATGAGGGGGTTGCATGTGAGACAACAAGGCGCGCGTTTGGCGCGACATGCGGCCTGAAGCGACCTGTACCCGCGGGCTGACCCACTTTCATCTAGAGCACAATGCATACATCATGCCGCCACTTGCCACTAAACTGTCCTATGAGCATCTCGATACGAGGACCCTTATCTCGATCCAATCCGATGCAATTGCCAACCATCACTGCCATGCCATTCATCAGCCTGATTCGGGCACATGCTTTAAGGTCAGTGAATACACTAGATATTCCAGATAAACGGACGATGCCGCATCCGGGCGGCCATTATGCAGCCTGCTGGCGAACAACAAATCCTCTGACAGAATGCGACCAACACAGTCGAATCATTGAGTCTGCACGAACAGGCCATGCGGCACATCACTGAGGCACATCGCCCTTTCTGCAAGCACAGGATGGATTTTCTGATACAGGAAGATGTGCATGGTTTATCTCAGTCGTTTATACGTCAATGATACAGACATCCGCCTGCTGCCCGTTGCCAGGAACATTCCTTATAATTCACAGCATAATCAATCGCGCGACCCAACGCCGGAAAAGATGGCTTGGGATAAGTTGATGTCAGAATTGTCCATTGGAATCCTGATTGTGCCCAAGGGCCTATATTGAGAACACTCACCAAAGATGCACCAAAACACATCGTAATCCCAGCTCAAGAGTGATCTTACTCGTCTGGATGATTTCCAGGACTCATTGTGCGCATCTCTGTGTCGCTGACGGATGGCGATAGCGAGAATCTTCTGTGTCGAAGGCCTGGCTCTGGCGAGGCCTGCTGTGCCCAAGTCCTCTCCAAAGGGCTGGGTTCCGCCGACGAAGTTTCTTCGTTTACTTCTTCTCGGGACACAATCCTGCTCAATCTGCGCATCATCGACTTTGTATGGCCTGAGTCCCCCACAGCAGCTTTCCATGTGCTGGAGACAAAACTGCTGAATCTGCGCACGCTCATCAACACATCATCGCCAAACTGGCCGTTCTGGGACGCCAGGCCAACGGCCGGAAACGATAGAGGCGTGAAGCTGGTCATTGAAATGCAATGCGATAAGTTGTTGATAAAGAGATGTCCGCGTGGATTACAAGAGGATACATGATGAGGTGATGAGTCCCATTCCCTACCTACCAGGGGGAGGGGGGGTTTTCGTCAACATCGCACTACTATATCAATGGCATAGCGACATAATAGTGATATGCAATCAAGGTTTTGATATGCTTTTTTTATGTGTACATTGCATTATTTACATGTCATTAATATATAGTCGTTCCTAATATGTTATGATATTATGTTAACTCTTTAACATAGGGGTAAAAAAAAACCTCTTTTTTTTCCTTATTTCCAACCTAACTATTTATTTATTTTTTATTAGCTTAATTATTTATTATAAAAGGATTTATGGAATTACGGAAATATTTAAAAATAGAAATAGATTTAAAGTTAATAAGATTTAAATTAAAGCTTTTAATATAGAATTATAATAATATTAATTAATATATAGTTAACGGTAATATAAAGTTAATATTAATATAATTTAAAGCTTTAATATAATTTTATTTTAATAGTGTTTTAATAGCCTTTTATTAGCATTTCACTAGAATTATGAAATTTCAATTAAATATCAAAACATGAGTGTATTGCGTAACCCAGTCAGAAACCCCCCTCCCCCCTGGTAGGTAGGTGGTGTCCACATCTATACTTGTAGCCAGACTGCATGCAGCCTATCGCAACCACATGCTCTCGGACAGTTTGGCTCGAGAACCGAATACTCCGAACTCATTTCAATATATCTCGGTAATACAATGGCCTTGCCTGGTGTATGCGGCTCGTGATGTCTCGTGGCGGCTTCGCAACATATAGCGGTCATTAATGCACGCCTTCGCCAATCCCCTTGCCATTCTTTGTTGACTCTGTTATGGAACACTCTACGACGCATTTTAGAACACCGTTCATTCATTGATACGACTTAGCGTTCCTAGTTCAATCTTCCACGGCCGGGTCCTATTTGAAGAGCTCGGGTTCGCCATGCCGCAATGACACTCTGCTGACGCTTAAGCCATGCTGGCAACTAATACTCCGAGCACACTGCACCCAGGTGTGATTGGCTCGGGGCATTTCGCCACATGTCTTAAACAGACAATCCCCGAACGAAAATGTGACACGAAATTTCTAAAGATCCCATCACTTATTTATAATATTGAATATTTCCAACCTGAAGTTCCAGCGGGATGCAATCCCCAGGTTAGACATTCCTACCAAACCAACAGCCTTCTACAGCAATGAGTCGTTTCTGATACCTGTGATTCAAATCAGCGTATACATAGTATGGATGAGTTAGTCTCTATGTGGTGCACGGTACCTGGAACGTATTACCCTTTCATTTCTTCGACAATATACCAAACCCTGGCGAATAGACTCTGTCCAACACATTGTGGGCAATGACTTGACTCGTTTTCGGACAGCTGGCCATTCGCATAGAACAAGTCGATGGCATTAAAGACTACATGCAGACTTGGCCAGGAAAATACCCATCGATAATGAGTCTACCCGTGTTGCCGTGTCCAGCGATTATCCACCCCTGACCCCCACCCGGAATGACAACACAGCTTAGTCCAATTATATCTTCAGCGGAGGCGAGATTAAAGACGTGGCAAGGCGGGATTTGCCAACGTATCTAAATATATCACACGAGGTTTCGTTGAACTACTCGCCCTCCATCACCAATATAGGAGTTATTAGAAACTCGTTGGTTTTCATGCCTGCTGGATGAAGACAATTTTACATCACAGCAAACTTTTTTTTTTTTGGCAAGATCTGCGCCTGTGAAATAACTTGGCTAAAATGAGGCTTGCAGGAGATGTGTTGACAGATCACTAGTGTGGGGATGAGGCGAATGTCCACGGTGGCGACGCGAGCCGGGAGCGGACAATTACTCCGTTTCTGATGCAGCGAGGGACCTATATCCTAACCAACGACGGGGCTTGGCTTTAGAGCTTGAATATCAATTGCCCGAGCACTTCTGTGCAAGATATAGCAGGTATGGCGAGAACCCACCATATTCAAAATGCACGACGTTGCAGCAGAGACACTCATGCGCAGAGCCTTGTATGGGCCTTCAGATGCCATTGTCGCACAAAAGTGACGCCTTGATTGGAAGTTAGGCAACTGGGAAGTCTTGAAGCCCTCGGGAGCAAGCGCCGCACCTTTCCTCATCGCACTATCCAACTGCGACCAGTCCTCAGTTCGGTAAAGGCGACCCGGCAGCTGAGCTTCCACCGAATTTGGGCGTAGAACAGTTGCTACCTACGCTTGAATTCTTGAATAGCGTGACCTGAAAGTTTGTTGTGACCTCGAAAGTTCTATTTTTTTTCAGGTCATGCGAGAGAAACATGGACTCTTACTAACCCAAGTTGTGAACTGGATGCCGGAAGGAAATGTCCCTAGAAGCTCCCCTCCCCCCCCCCCCGGTTATGAGACATCACGGTGGCTTGGCCTCGTTGAGAATATGAAGATGAAGGCAATCGACTAGGAGAGGGCGGAGATTTTGCCAAAGACGGATGTGGAGCGATTCTGTGCCTATAAAGGGAGGAGATCACCGATATAGTAATTCGTCTAGCTCATGATGTTGAAGTGGAAAACAGCATGGAGCATGGCTGATGGTTAATGAATATCGAGTGGAAAACAAATACTTCTTGAGTGACTAGGACGTTACTCATCGCATAAGACAGCAGGTACTACGTTGATCATCTTTGTAAATTAAGCGGGGTTTGGATACTTCATTTGGTGTCCTTCACCTGACACTTCTAAAGGCACTTCACCTTCAGTCAATTCACTTTCCAGAACACGTCCCTCTCTTGGAAATCCACTGGCACAAATGGCTGACTAACCGCGCGTTTGTCGTCCCTACTTCAAGCCAAACTGTGCCATCGGCAGATACCGGCACCTCTTCATTTGTTCACTCTTACATGTTGACATTCACTGTCTACAGCATTGATAGGGAAATTCCGGAGAGTATATGGCGCTAGGCCCCGCTACCAGTTGTCTTGTCTCTGTGTTGTCCGCAGACTGTATTAACAACTTGCACTGTAGTTGACAAGCTCTTCTCACATCCTTCCGACAACCTCCATACCATCACCACGCTCACAGAATACCCAAACATGGAGGCCGACAGCCAAGTCACCAGTCACTCCCTCCTGGGTCTCCCCAGAGAGATACGAGACCACATCTACGGCTTCGTCATCTGTGACTTCCCACTACCTCGCAAAGTGGTCTGTTGGCCCTACCCGGATTATCTCCATGCCGCAGTACACAGTCCTCCCGTCTATGACACCACCAAGAACATCACCGAGACATCCATCCTGCGAACATGCCGCCAGATACGCTCCGAGGCCTACGTTGTAATGCTCAAGAAACATCAGCTCATTCGGATCAATGTCAATAATGTTCTGCTCAGCCCGCACCTTATCGGTGCTCTGCTTCACATCGTTCCCTTGAGTGAGAAGGCAATGGAGACCTACCCTGGTTTCATCATGACACACAATATCGAGGGGGAGCAAGACCCGGAGGCCGAGAGCACCTCGCAGCCTTGGAGCTTCGCTCTGCCCTGGCGCGACTTGGGCATGTTCTGCAGGGCTGTCTCTGGCGGCCACGTTTTCAGCCTGGACGCAAAGGCTGAGACTCGGCACCAGATCATTGTGCATGATCCTTTCGCCACCACCTGTAACCCGGAGTACATGGGCGTCGAGAACCAGACCAAGTTCTTGCAGCCGTATCAGGACTATCTCAGCGGCTCCGCACATTTCAGCATCATTGGCAATGTGGACACCAACTTGGCAGCTTCGGTAGTGGCCGAGATCCGGAAGATGCCTCCGATCGATGTCACCAAGATGCTGAATAAATATACCCGCCAAGATGCCACCGGCCAGCGACAGCTACTGGGCAGAGGGTTGGCCAAGTTCTCACGGTCGTGCCTGAAGGCCCTCGTCGAGGTCAACCGGCTCGTAGACACAGACGCGTGGATCGAGTCCGGACCGGGCGGCCGACCAAATGAGCACGTCAAGGCGGTACGGGACATCTTCAACATCCTGAGCCGCGAGCATGGCGCGGCGCAGTGGGAGGGGACGCAGGAGGACCGCACGTGGCACCTCAGCCGTGCAATCCAAGCGGCCGCTTCCCTTCTCGCCGAGCGGGCTCCCTCTCCAGCGCAGAAGTCCGGTGTCTACTACCTCAACGCAAAGGCCCATCGATACTTGTCGGGCTCTCCTGCCGCGGCTGAGTCGATGCTCCGGTTGGCCTTGGACATGGTCGCTGGGGAGGCATTCGACGACTGGAAGGAGCAGTGTCTCGAGGAGGGGCAGGAGATTGCACGGTGGAGAGAGATTCGCAATGGTACGCATTTCACCACGAAGCACTAGACAACGCTTCTAATAATCTTTGTAGGACTGGGATAGCAGCAGATGTTGTGGTTGTGGCGGGTCGCAGTGGTGGGCAGCACATGGACCGCAGGATCGATCGCACAATGAATCTCGCAGGGAAGCAAGACGGACCGCTGATTGTAACGAGCAGTCCATAGGATGGTAGGATTGAGGAGTTCCTCAAGGTATAGTAGCTATTATTATACAGGTCGTGTTGGCTGAGTTGATTCGTAGTGGCTTTGGTAATAGGCAGAAGTGTCACCCGACAAGGTCGAGGCTAGGGAATTATCAGGGCTTCTGTCAAGCTCCTCTAGTTAGTCAATGAAAAGGACTACTGAAACTTTGATTGCGAGAAACGTCCACCGTATTTTGTCAAGGACATTGGTAAAGGACTTGCATGACGACTGGCAGTCTTTGACGCAGCTCTGCCTGACCGCACTGTTTCTGGGATCCTGGGCTTCCTGCTGTAAATGGGTCGTGTCCTCGTATTCGTGCGATTGAAATGATTTTTGATGAATTGTCAGGTAAACACAGGCCAGTGGATTGACCCAGGAAGACGAAGAAGGTCAAACTTTCGTCACGGGTGCTACATTAGAAACTCCACGAGTAAATGTTCACCTCTAACTATGGCGGGCTTCTGCAGAAGATTACTGAGTGACTGTCTCGCCCTTTTGACTGGGCCCAGTTGACTCCCATCTTCATGAGAGACTTGTTCCATTGGCGGTTGCATAGTATCTGCCACAAGCATGTGAGAATGATTTGTAAGTTACGCGGTCGAGTTAAGATTTACCTGACAGTATTTGTCTGGCTTTGATCCGTTCAAAGCCAGACGAAAGACTGGCGTGTTTGCACGGGGTCAAGAGACGCTGGGCTCCTGGTGACTGGCTGAATCTTAACCTCCAGCATGCAAGGTGCGCCCCTCCTCCACCTGTCCTTCCAGGGTTCGGGTTTCCAGTCCGTCCAGGGTGCAGACTGGCCAGCCAGTCGACCCACTTCAGGCAGAACAGCCACCTTGATGTGGGTTTCGCTGCTGATTGATCACCTCGTTCGCATTATTTCGTGCCGAAGCTGTCCTCTCTCTCCATTCATGCTCCTCTTACTAAAGCGCTCGACCAATCAAATGCGCACAGACTCAACGCCCGTCCACGGCCAGGACTCAGCAGGGCCAAGCTCCATTGAAGCGACCAAGCCAAACGCGATATCCAGCGGCAAGCTTGAGGACAACACAGCAAGAGGGACGGCGGAGAGCACCGCACCTGACGAGGAGCCATCGGAGAAGCTTGAAATGACGCAGAATGTCTGGATATTCATTTTCAGAGGGTATCCGTACGACACCTACAACAGAAGACACGTGCTCTTCTACCTCGACTCACCTGACGTGGAGGACTTCCACATCACGGCACATGCCCAACGCCCCACCGAGGAGAAGCCATTTGAATACACGGAGAACAAAGAGGAACAGAGATACCCAATGAGCATCGACCTCATACACGGACGTGTCGTGGGGAGGGTCCCGGTGGATGCGTCTCAGCCGCGAAAGCTCGTGGACGTGATCGCCTCCACGCCCGTCGGCGGAGAGCCTGATTGGAACTGTGCGCACTTCGTCTTCCATGCGCTGGAGAGGCTCAATGAGGCTGGCGCTATATCCCCCGAGCAGCTGAATGATACTAAAGACTGGATGATGGATTCATTGCTGGATGGGGCTATCGGGTAATACCACCTGGCCACTGTACCTGTAACAAGATGGGCCCAACAGTCGGCTGGCTGGCCGACTACCTGAGTGCGGATAGAGTCCTTGCGTCTGGCAGATTGAACCCATGCATCGTGCTTTGAATCCCAAGGCGATGAAATCTCAACTTGCTGTCACAGCATTGTGCAGCGTCTGCGATTCCGAACACGTTTTGTGAGATCTCCTCAATGCCGTCAGAGCTTGACTGTGCACCCACAATTACTTGAATGGTGCCGGGGTGGACAGAGCCCAAGATGAGGACGCTCAAGAGGACGGAGCATGCCTCCTGATGACGGGTGGCGCTTAGCTGACGCTCTTTCTCAAACATCCCGTGCTTTGATGGGAAAACCTAGCTAAGAACGGCCCAATTTCATTGCATCAGCCACAAGGTGCATGCTCGAGACTCACTTTTCACTTTGTAAAGGACATGGGATACAACGGCTGAAGTACGCGAGACGCCGTCCGTGATTCACATACCAGCGCCGGTCAATGCGTCGGCGACAGGTTATCCAACGAAGAATATGTCATGACCAGCACACAAACTGGCATTCCTCAGGCCCCGCCCTCTCCTGATTCACTTTCGCAACATGATGACAGTACTGGGTAAGGAAATGGTCAGCTGTCTCCCTCTCTTCTTGCGTAGCAGCTAGATCAACTAACGCTATGACTTCCGTTCCAAGGCTGCCATGACCAAACTTTGCGTACCGGATGACTTAGATTCTAGCCCGTCCGTGAGTCGGACTCCAGAAATTATCAATCATTTTCACCCTCAGTTATCGTGTTCCCCTCCCTAGGCCTTGCATTGATTCTTCTCCGGATAAGCCATGATGTTGCCGTGGATGTAGTTGTGCGTAGTTGTACTCGTGCCCTTCTGTGCCAACATAGGCCTCGGCCCAGATCGTGCCGCCCTTCTTCGGGCAAATACTCTTCACCTTGTACGGGCAACAAAGGTCAGCTCCCAACTCCTCAGAGCTGGCAGAACTGAGTTGAACGTCAGAGCTTGCCTGGTCCAAAAGCCTTTGGCACACCTCCTCGGCCAGCTTGACATCTGATGTGCCGTTCTCGGGCTCCATCGCAATCTCGGTCCTGGCCTCGATGTGATTCTTCCCAACATTGATGCACCCACAAATTTGCTCGATAGCTGATCAGAAATGTACTGAATATCTCCCGGGTTCAACTTTGCTTAGTCTATACTCACCATGCTACCAATCTCGCAATCTCCGGCCATGCCGGAACAGGCGTCTTTGAGGGCAGCCTCGACTGTGGTGTCATCTCCTAGGTCAGACCAAGACCTGTCCTTGCCGTTGCACTCAGTCTCAAAAGTTCCAGTGAGGGGCAGCAGCGCCGCGGCAGAAGTAATGAAAATCTTGAAAAGTATGTTGGCTCTGGTTGGTACGTGCGTATAAGATATGAAGCCTTGCTGCTTGTTCGTTGGCTGGATATGGTGGCGTTGCTAGGGCGGGGAGGCAACTTTGGGTTGGATGTCTGCTATTAAATTTGAAATTCGGTGACAAGGGCTCATCTCCATTCTCCATAGAAAATTTCCGCCAGTCACGAAGTACTGAACTACTGGTGCAGACTGACCACTGTAGCGTCGCCTTTGGGCCCATCGCGAGCGATGTCTAGGTCAGTGTAAGAAGATGCATGACCATGGACCAACCTTTCCTTCAATATTCCGCCTTGCGTCTCGGGCTTTTTCATTGGCGCTTTTCAAGAAGCAAACAAATGCTTCGATACCAGCTGTCTTTTCAAGAGCCCGGATTCTGTGATATGGAACACGGCGAGGACGACGTCTATCAGATAGCACAGTTGAACACCGGCTACTGGCCCTGGAGTGTCAAGAGAAAAGGCATAAATGAGCTAGCCTCGGCCGGGTCGGGACTGCCAATCCTTGATTCATTGCCATCATTGCCTGTTGTTTCCCACAAGGCATGTGGAAAATATAAGAGCCAACCTTGTCAAAGGCTGATCTCGAATCTCGTTACTTCTGGATCGTGGTGGTCCTCTTTACAGATACCTCTCAAGTCACTCGTAGTCGCGGCCACCAGCATTGCACATCAACCTTGGATTGCGAGAAAACGCGTCTGTAGAACACATCCAGCTTTCTGTGTCCACCAATATTCACTGATAGATGCAGCTAGCCAGTGACATTGTGTATGTGGGCGGGCGCAAAGACGGGCCGGAAAATTGACAACATAGCAAAGTCGAGCAGCCGCTGCAGCATTCTACCACGTCCCGGCTTCCAGCCAGTCACCGGAGCATAGCAACTTACACCCGATCAATAGAAACCACAGCACACAGTCCGTCACGAAGGGATGTTGGCTCTCTCTGCAAGCACAGTCACCGCCTCTCTAGAGAACTATATGAAGCGCCGTCCTTACCGCTTTCAACTACTTTATTCCAGAACACTGTACTGCCAAAGCATCTTTGAGAACTCACCAGCCCAACAGAAACTGCTCTCTTTAATACCTCATAGACAAACCAGACAACACAACACCGAAACTGTCCCCGGAACATTGGCGCCATGTCGAATCAGCCCAACCAACAATTCTACGTCGGTGATAAAGTCATCGATACTCAACAGAAACTTATGGGTACCGTCATATCATGTGAACCAGTTATGCATGATTATCTGTACGGATACAAATGTACATATATGACGGATCAACTTGAGGATCCTCGGTACGTTGTCCCCAAGCGCCGGTGGTCGCCGGAGTTTCGCTTACAACACACAGGTCCAACACCAGTTGGAATAAGGTCGTTGAAACCAAAACGCCACGGTTTGCATATGGGTGTGATTGGAGGCAGCTGTCAGCTACCCGGGTTCTGGTCAGGAAGGAGGGGCGCGTTCATGAGGCCGGGCCGGCATTGCTTGCTGTTGGTGGAGCAGTCCTGGGTGTGGAGATGAAGGGCTTCTAGATCCGGTGAGGGATTCAGTTGTTCGGAATGATCTATTTGTGAGAACACCATACTGTATGCCTCTTCCTTAGTGATCTTTTGCGATGACCATTGAACCTGAATCCAATCTGCCACCATCCACCTTTCTTGGTTTGCTGCGGCCGACATGACCATCCGCATTCCGGCGAGAGACGTGACAGCGGATTCTCTTCAAGGCCGTAGACGAGCATGATTCAGCAGAAATCAATACATTTCCCGCGCTGTAGAAGCGAAATGCGTGGGGCTATCTCTGGGCGGGTAGCCAAACCTGTCCGGCTAAGCACATGTCGCACATACCCCACGATGCGCAATCCCCTTAGTCGCCAGGTACAAAGTTTGGGAGATGAGTCAACCACTGCTAGTAAAGTGGCAGCATGTAGCAAACTCGTCAAGCACGTGTTGGTATCTCTCTCCCTGTCGCCGTGACAAGAGATACACTTTCAATGATCAAGCTGGTTTCTTCAATCGGTTAGTACAGGCCACGGACTGGTTTGCTCTCCAGAAACCTTTTTTATTACTCTATGCGGATGGAACGCTGTTAGATGTGTGACAAGAAGTTCGAGGCTGAAATACAGACATGGCAGTAAGACATCATTCTGATCACATGTCTGCGTGCGACCGTGGTAACAATTGCGCATGAACATAGCCATCTCATCACATGAAAAATTGTAAGGGAGATCGTTCCGTTTAGTATTTAGACTTAGGCCAGACGCTGCATGCTTGACGGTTGCCGTATGCCATGAGCTCGAGGGTCTTCCTCATCCATTTCAGGAATCCGCTGTCACCGCCTCTGTCTACCCTACCAGGTACTGCTCGGTCTCGACCAAAATCCAGGCATCATCAGTGCCTCCGGCGCCCATTGCCTTGCTGTCAAACTAGCATTGGTTCTTGGTGCCATCCTCAGGATCAGCCATGACCAGGGACTTGATGTAGTCGCCTCCGTCGGAAGCAGGGTTGGTTTCGAGGTTGTCTATCTCACCACCGTGGTCGGGGCAACGGCTCTTGATCTGGTGCACAGAATCTTGTCAGTGATTCTCAGGAAATAACGGTGTCTAAGTCGATGGCATGGAGAACTACCTGGTTCATGTAATCAACGCATCCCCCCGAAGAGAGCGTAACGTGATTGTAGTTGTGGGTGTCGCCCGATGAGGGCCAGATGGCGGCGTCGATGTGGTGGCCATTGACGTTGACGCAGTTACGGATCTAGATGATTTTGCTAATTAGCAAGATGCTCTTAAGAAGCAGTCCTCAAATAACCTTGACAGGCCTGGCTTGACTTACGTTGTCGTGGAGTTTGTATTCTCCGGCCATCCTGTCGCAGAGGCGGTTAAATGCATCAGAGATAGCGGCATCATCTCCTAGGTCGGCCCAAGTGGTGCCTTGCGAGTAGCAGCCATCGCCAGCCAGAGAGGTGCCAGTGAGAAGGAACAGCAGCAAGGCCAGAACGGCGGAGATGTTGAACTGCATGTTGACTCTTAGTGTCTCTGGAGTATGATAGAAGACTGTCTTATTCCTTTATATTGGAGAAAACTCTTTGCTGGGTAGCTTGAGTCGATGTGATCCAAGATGATGTTGTCAGGAAGAAATACTGTTGTAGATCTTCCCTTAAATGTTTGAGTGATGGAGACCCCCTCCCTTCCCATTGACGGTGTTGAACATTCACTGGCAGTTGGTGATAGAAGACTGAGTCACTGTCGTTGAAGCAGTAGCTGTGGTGCCCGGCGACCCACCCGCTTCGCACAAACGCTGCTACTTCCAGACCAACTCTTGCTCATCCGATACCACTTGGTTTGCTTTTGTCAAACATATTAATTCAGTTTCTCGGAGCAGAACCTTTCTTTTCGAAAGATTCTGATCTATCTGTTGAATCGAATTGTGGTTCTGTCTCTGCCTTCCGAGATGCAGAGCAAACGGCGAAACCCCCAAGATAACAGTACCCTTGGCCACAGCAAGTACGTTTTCGAACGTCTGTAGCTGCAAGCTTTGGCCAAGAAGTGCGCCGAATACGGTGAGGCTTGAACGATTAGACTTTTGAATGCTATCTTGGAGATCAAGGCGAATCCCTTATACTAATCTCAAATTTGTCTCAATGGAAAAGCAGCGCAATAACTTATTGGTCTGGCCCTCTCTTCCTTCTCCATAACGATAAAACGTGCCAATTTTAAAAATGCCGACTCGGCGTGCTGTCCTTTGGTGCCCACCCGGCTCACCTCCCAGCCATTCGACCAACAGCACCGACGCCTCTTCGCTGTCGAAGCGGAGAAGTACTAAACTGCATCTTTCTGATACAAGTTCCCTACACAGTTCCTCGTTAGGTATCTCAGTTAAGCAGCGCGGTTGAGAATCATGAACGTGTCGTGCGCGGCCACTCTCATCAGTCTGTTGGTAAGTGGAGGCAACGTCGACATGTGCGGTTATACGCAACGTTCCATAACCGATTTCGGTGTAAGCATCTCCAATAAACGACTCATAGCTGTAATCCAGATACTCCGAGGTGAAGCGCGAAAAGAGAATGCGAGACTTGAAACACAAGGCTGTTGGGGTCCCATCAAACCGAGCGAGCGGCGTCGGGTTCCGGCATGCTTTTGCAAATTCAGCAAATGCATGTAGCTCCTTACTGCCATTGAGATCAAACTCAATGTGCACACCGTGCGCATGATAAATAGCTTCGGTCAAGATTGGCTCGTGTTCCTGGTCATCGCGGATCCAAGTCACATTCCACACACTGGGATTGGCCCAACTCCAGGACGGAAATCCCGGGTTGGGAGCCACGCCACCGGCTGTCGATTGCCACGCAAGTCCGCACAAGAAGCTGTTTTCGACCAAGCTATCTTCTGCCCCAGCCTGATCCGGCACAACAAAAGGAATGCCGCTGATACTATAAACCGGATGGTCGAAATGTTGCAGTGCATTGGCCGCGCCACGAAAGGCGTCAAGTGCGTCGCTGTCGTGTGACAAGCTTCTCGTGGTGTACTGAGTCACCAGGCTGATGTAGGTAAGAAATGACTCCAAAAGACCCTTGTGGCTCACCGGCTCAAAATTGTCTTCACCAAGGTCAACCAGATTCGACAATGTATTCGAACCGACAACAGACTGAACACCGGCACCGTCGGCCCTAGCACGGCTGTATGGTGACTATGAATCTTCGGATTGTGCGCACTCAACGCCTCCGAACAGTTCACTCTGCCATGCTCCGTCGGTGTAGCCCATGCACTCGTAGTACATGGCAGTATCCGAAAAGACCAGCCGCCTTCTTGAAAGGAGAGCCTCTTGGAAAGTCCACCCGCGGGTATGCCACCTCCCCCTCTTCCAATATTGACGGTCCTCCTGAGGATGAATCCCAAAGGTAAAGACATCATCGACCACAAAGAGGTCCAGAACATCCCGGCGGCAGGCTGACACCCCTGGCAGGCCATAGTTGCAACCATCTCCAGCGGCAGCAATAATGGTCAGAGCGGCGCATTTGTATGTACGATCCATCTGTTGGATCTGCCCGTGTTTGTCCTTTGGGTCTCCCTGATCGATACAATATTGATCGACCCAAAGATATTGGAAATCGAGGGCCTTGGTGACTGTGATGGCATCTTCGATGGTTAGGGGTACATTCATTGAAAGATCCTCTGTTAGGGTCTCAGGCGTATTGTTCTGGCCAGTCCCCCAGACATAGCTTAGCGCAACAAAGCTAGGTTTCGGATTAGAATGAGAGTCCGTTGAGACAAGTCTTCGGGTGTGGCAGTCGATCAGCCATGTCTTCGGTATCTGTAAACCATCCTCCAAGCGACATGGCGTGTGTGTCTCTACGCACATGTCAAACCGTGACTTGGCCAGTGAACCATCGAAAACTGGTGAGACGATCTGTGTAGTACCCGCCTACCTAACGGGCCTGTTTCGATGACAGATAATAGTATTTGAGGCTGACCGAATCATGTCAAAGCTGTATGTGCCTGGTGAATGTCCGAAGGTTGCTTCGAACTGGTTTGGTTGACTGGAAGACGTAAACTCCGGAGATATTGGAAGATACCAATAGCCGTCCCGCGAGTTGAAAGGAAGAACTTCGATCAACACCTCGTCATGATGGGATTGAAACTCGTTGTGGAACACAACGGTGTATTCGCTCTTTTTCGGACTCGCATGCACTGCATTTGCCAGGTACCGACAGAATTGACAATGTGAGTTGACGGGCCAATCAATGCCCTTCGAATTTCTCACAGTCTGGGTAAACGATTGAGTATCCTGCTCGTGAATGTGTATCCACCGCTGACGTGGAAGGGGGTAAATCCTGGGTGCAGTGAAAGCTGCTTCGAAATCGACAGCATGGCATGGCGTGCAGAGGTCCGAACGTCCAAGTCGAAGATCTGGCGGCCACCACCCAAGCCCTGGTGGTTTTTCTGTCGGATTCTGCCGCAAGTATTCACGGATTGTGTCCCTCTCGAAACGTACGTTGTTTGCTGCAGCCTGTGCTTCGCGAACGTGGGAAGCTTGTATGAGCAACCTTTTTTTATTCTGCCTCTCAAACTGCAACAACGGCTCTTGATAGCCACGCAGGACAGAGATGTCGCCGTGAGCATTATCCGAAAGCATTGACGAGGAGTTAGTAGATCATGAAATCGTATTTGCCATTGTGAAGCTGTTGACCTTGATTGCTGGCGGCGTCAAATGGAGGATTTGTAATTACCGAGGGTTGGCGTGTGATCGGAGGCAGATGAAGAGGATAAGGACAGAGGCACGATGAGTGATATTGGGTGTTTTCCAGTTATGTGAAAGGGTGTTTAATGTTTCCCCAATACGTAAAAAGAGGGGAGAGGTCACGTCGCCACGTACGCAATGAGTTCGGCCTGGGGAGGAAGCTGTGCTAAGCAACTGAAGCTCGCTTGCTTAAGAAGATGGAAGGGCTGGACTGCTTAACAGTCATTTCAACGTTTCCACTAGAATTCTTGAGAGCCCGCTGTGGATCGTCGACACTGCATGTGGCTATTACAGGCTCCAGTGGCGTGTACATGCATTTGAATACTCCAGGACGACGCCCGAGTGTAGTGTACGCTGTGGCGGCGACGGAGGCGGAGCCTGCTTTGCTTTTGCAACTTTGTTTTCCTCACCACTCGTGGGCCCGTTTGTGCCTAGGACTGCGCCTTGCTCGTTCACCATTTACCGTTCGTACGTCCGCCGTGTCTATCCTCTCATATCGATCCCCTGCTCTTGATCAACTTATGCCTGGGGCGTTGTGGTCAGCGCTTGCTTGGCCGCGGAGGGAAAATGGATGCACCCACATCCTCTGAGCGGCAGTCATGCTCTTCTAGGCAGACACATGCCTCTTCCCTCGGATCTTTTGGAAATTTCGAGCTGGAGACAGGTAAGTCTAGCTAGGTCAGGCTCTGGCCATGCTGTCCTGTGCTTTTCCTACTGTGCAAGTCATTTTGCTCGGTTCAGAGTGTCTCAGATGTCCCATTTTGGCACGGCTACAGTCATACTCAGGAGAATGGACTTCAGGCTCATAATCATCTGGCTACAGAGAGAGAAAGAATGCCCCCTCTCTCCCTGGGTGTTGATGCATGCTTGTCTAGCTAGGCATTCAACTGCCCTGCTTGATCATTCCAGATTCCACAAACCATCCATGTCCATGGCGCCCTGTGCCCTTTGCCTTGGCTCAACAGCCGCCCGAATCCGGATCAAGGATGACATTGGCCCTGAACCAGTCACCTCCGTAGTTGTTGGGGTGGGACACGAGTCGTCCACGATCGCCACCGTGTGGGCACTTGTCCTTGACCTGATACACGCCATCGTATTAGTACCCCCCCGAAGAATCAAGATATCTGACAGGCGGGTAAAAGGACATACCTGCTTGACCACATCCATGCAGGCTTCCCGGCTCACGTCCGCGCCGAGTTTGCCGTGTGGGCCATCTGTAACGAGGATGGAGCCGTGGATGCCATAACCGTTGACATTCTGGCAGTGCGCGTTCTGCATGGTGATGTGGATTAGAAATGTGATTCTCATGTTGGAAGTTGAAACCTTTGGGCTGCTGGTGCCTCTCTTACCTCGACGTAGAACATGTAGCTTCCAGAAAGCTTCCCGCAGAGGGTAGCCAAGGCGTCGTTGACCTCATCGTCGTTTGCAATGTCACTCCAAGTCTTGCCGCCGCCATAGCAGCCGTAGTTGGCCAAGGCGTTGCCAGCGAAGAGGAGCAGCAGCAAGGCCACGATGGGAGAGAGCTTGAACTGCATGATGTTTGCGTTTGCTGTGTCTGGTGTGTAATGGAAGGTTGGTTGCTAGTACAGATGAGATGCTGGGGAGCTCGAAAAGTTGTCTTGGTCCAGGATGATGTTGTGGTCAGGTTGCAGAGATGAGAGATTCGGCCCTTAAGTAGTTGGGAACTGACGTCCCCATGTCCCCCACACCCATTCAATGTGGTGGGCTTCACTGGTATTGATTGAATGAGGGCGCAGTTACTACTTTTAGTAACACTTGTGTGTTTACGGCTATCATATGGAGAGCCTCCAGGCACATCCGCTTCTGAATCCAGGCTCAGTGTCACTAACCTGAGTCAATGGGACTCTGTGCTCTCTGGTCACACTTGGACGTCAGAAATAGTCCCTCCCGACCTGACTACTTCTTGATCTATGTTCACACCGGTGCCAAAGGTTTGCTCAGGACTTTGGAAGACTGAACAAACACGTACAGAACCGAGGGTTGAACTGTTCGTTGTCTCGGCATCCAAGTCGTCCTCTGACCTTTACTCTTTTTACTTTACGGCCTTGGTATTCATATCCAATAGCGTTTAGAGAGTAGAGGTGATAATAATTGGAACAAAAGAAGGAACCGACTTTATGTTACCAGTCCGGGACAGGGCTCACAGACATCTTCCATCCAATCCTGGTAGGCCCAAGAGCGGTACTTCTCTATCAACTTGAACCAGGCTGAACATGTATGAAATATCCAAATTGCTTTGAGTCAAAATGAGGCGCCTAGAGGTCTTATTCATGTCCACCCATCATGAACGAGCCTTGACAACGGTAGAGTCTATGGAAACACGTAGGAGCAAATAAAGTCATACCCCCGAACGGCCGCCTGCCATCCCTTTGAATCGGGATTGCTGCTTAGATCGGTGATGTGTGGAGCGCTTTCAACAAGGGCCAGCTCGACGGGGATTCCTTTCTCCACCATGGCCTCGTATGTGCCCTGGCTCTGTTGCCAAGGGATCAGATCATCGGCTGTCCCATGAATCAAGAACGTAGGCGTCTTGTAGTTCCCCGCACGAACGTGAGCCATCGGACTGACAGCCCTGATCTTTTCCAGCGATGGCTGGGGGAGAGCATGCCAATTGGTCTTGTCGGGAGACTTGTTGGCCTCCTTCCTGCTCGGAAGCCCGCCGGTGATGATGGGGAGCGTCTGGGCCTTCCAGTTGATATGAAGCACGATGCGGCAGCGCGCGTCTGTCAAGATTCGTGGATCGGAGAGTGGTTCCCAGGCGCCTACGAGGCCGTAGTTTGTAATAGGCTTGTCCTGCACGGCCTCGAGCACGTCGTACTCCATCCCCGTGTCTTCGGCCCCGACGGGCTGGATCGGATTTCTCCACCATTCATCCTCGTAGTTCGTGGGGCAGTAGAATGCAAGGATCGCCTCCGGTGGGCGCAAGCCACGCTGGGGTGCTGTCCATGCCGTTGACATGGCGAGCTGTCCGCCAGACGACCACCCCACTACCACTACCCTGTCGCCGTCGACCTGCAGGCCTGCCCTTTTCAGTCGGATATTAGGCAGCGTGTTACGGGCCCATTCGAGGGCGTCGCAGACGTCCACCATCGGACCTTCGGAGAGCGAAACCTCAGGGCAAAGTCTGTGGTCTAGGGCAACTGGGATGAATCCCCTCTCGAGAAGGAGTCGTGTCTGGGGTGGCCGTACGTCCTTCCTAGTGAACATGATGTGGCTGCCACCGTGGATCATCAAGGCTTTGCAAAGTCAGACTCGAGTTGTGCTCAGCATGCAGACGGGTAATATGGCTCATACGTACCAACTGGCATTTTCCCCTTGGGGAGCTCTCCGGCGGCGGGATAGTACACGTCGGCGTGGACATCCAACTCACCTATCCGCTTGTAGACAACCGTCTCGAGGGCGGCCTTGATATTTGCCGTCTTCTTCACAGCCTTCTTGGACGGAAATGCACCGATGAGACGCACCGTCTTTGACTCGGGGCATGCGCCGTCCGACCACTGCACCTCGTTGAAACCAGCCGCCCGCATCCGGCTCTCCCACTGCTCGTCGATCAGGGCGTGGGACCTCCCGTCTTCAAACAGCCACCACCCTTCGAACTGGCCGAATACCACGTCCAGCCAGAATACCTGCCTCGTGATCTCGACGAGCGTCAGCGCCCCGTCTTCACGGAGCATGCTCCGTAGGTTGCGGAGGGAAACGTCGAGGTTTCTGGTTGCGTGGATGGTGTTGGTGGCGAGGATGCAGTGGAACGCGCCATCATGCTCTGGCTTCGGTGCCTGCTCGATGTCGAGGACCTCAAAAGACATGCCCTCAACTCCCTTGAATTGCTGCCTCGCGGCGGCCACGAGCGACGACGACACATCGGTAAAAACGTACTCGAATGGGATCCCATGGCTTTTGAGATGGTTGATGATGTATCGAGTCGTGCCTCCCGTTCCGGCTCCAACTTCCAGGATCTTGAATTTTCCGCTGCCAGTCGCGCTGGTGAAGGCCTTGGTCATGAAGTCCCCAAGGACCAGAGTTGGCGTCCGGAACAGCGGCCAGAATTCGTATATGTCTTCCAATATCTTCTTGGCCTCTTTATTACCAAAGACCGTCTGTATTCCATCCGTTTCGCCGACCAAACAGGCAGCTAACTTGGATCCGACGATACGCACCAATTTGTTCACGCTCGCGTGCTGAGGATAGAGGTCAATGATCTGTTGGTAAATAGATTCGGCATCGAGAGGATCCACTGGTGTGTCTGTTCGTGCGAATGATTCATCCGTGGACGGGAAAATGAGCTTCCCGTGCTCGAGGACCCGGAACAGTTGGCGGATGAGCCGTTTGTGTTTGTCTAATGCCCGCACTTCAGGAATGTCATCACCCGAAGACAGCTTCCTCATGTCGCACCCCAGCTTCGCAAACGCTTCCACGACATACGCCAGGACTAGGCGTGCCTGGTGTGGGTACGCTTGAGACCAGAATTCCAGGGCTTTGGAACCCTCGGCAAGTTGGTCGTAGCGGAGCCTTATCTCCTGAAACGCACCGGCTGCAGAAGTGATGGTGGGCCGTTCCACATTCATCGCTGGCCCTGACTTGGCCGGAGTCGAGGAAGCTAATGAGGTGGCGGTCGAGCTTGTCTTGGGCGTGTCTTCGTCCGACTTGATCAGCTCTGGACTCGAGGAACGCGTGGAAACCATGTCCCAGGATGCGGGCGTCGGAACGGCGTCCGAGGCATCGTCCTGACCGGTGAGACCCAGCTTCTCGTCGACGTGAGCGGCAAGAGCCCCAAGATCGGCGAAGAACAGGAAGCTGGTCAGGTCGATGGTCACACCGAAGACAGATCTAATATTGTTGAGCACTTCGGTGGCCATGAGCGAGTCAATCCCGAGGTCATCCAGCGTCGTGCCGTCCTTCAGCTCTTCCAGCGGAAAGTCGGTGATACTGGATAGGAGCTGAAATAGCTCTAAACGCTTGCTGGAAGATTTCTTGCTCGATGCAGCCGGAGTAGGCGTGACTGGCACGTCAACCGCAGTTGCCACACGCTTGTGAGGGCCTGTTGCGGTTGGTTCTGCGGCCTTGTTGACACTCCGCAAGATCCGTGCAAGTGATGCCTGCGGCATCTTGTTGAATCGCAAACCAAACACTGCCATGACCATCTTCTTGCTCTCAGCCTCGAAGATGTACGCATCAGCAGACATGTCAGTCTCGCCGCCCTCCGTCATGTTGGCGTACACGACCCATTCCCCTGCGTCCGGGTTGAAGCTACCGCCTATTTCGATGTGTTCGATCTTCCCGCAGACGAGGACATCTTCCAGGCTTGGGTTGTTAAAGTAGTTCACCAGGAACCCGGCGAACTGCATGAAGCTGTCAGTCATCGGGGTGTCACAGAGACGCTGGTCTGCCGGGCCGTCCATGTCAGGGGTGATGACGACCTTCCCGGCGGCTTCCATGCCCACGCTGGCTATTTGCTTGATACCCCGGAAATCTGGTCCGTAGTAAACAACAGTGGTGAAAGCACGATATATGTGCTTGCCTTGCATCTTCTCGGCATCCGGGTGCCTAAGCACCTCTTCGACTCGACGACTGCCCGTCAAAGACTCGAACCTCTTGAATTCGCTGACAGCCTGGGCGTCATCTCTCCTCTTGAGGGAGACTTGGCCCGTGGTAACCTCGAAGGGATCTGCCGAGGGATTGACGCTGGATCGGGTGGTGATTGAGAATTGCCACGAGGGACGAAGCCCATCGACACGCTTCAGCTTGAGTCTGATCTCAACACTGGCATCTCCGCCGATAGGGGACTTCATGGTAAGGTCGTTGACAGTCGGCACATGAGTTGACACCTCTGCTTCTGGTTCGAGGAACATGGCTGCCCGGGAGACAAGTTCATAGTACAAGGACGCTGGACACAGCCCCTGCCCGGCCATGACATGCCCGGCCAGCATGACCTTGAAGCGCTCGGCTTCGGGATCGATCCGGAACACTGCCTCTTTTTGCAGGCTGTCATCGAAGCGGATGAAAGACAGAATCTCGTGCGCCTCTCCTGGCTTGGTTTCAGGCACTGCCTCCACTTTCTTCTCGGCGCGGTTTCCTGTGAATGGAAGCCAATGGCGAGTCTTTTCGAATTGATACGGTGGGAGGCTCAGGTGCGCATACTCTTGCTTCTGGCTTCTGTGGAATGGCCAGTACTGCACGGAGTATCCAGCCTTCCAGAGGTCGACCGTTACATTCGTCAAAGAGCCAGGCGCGTCGGGCGTAGTCAGCTGTGGTGATAAGAAGCTGTGCCCCTGGACGCTTGGCACAGAACCTTTTGCCAACTGTATTACGGATGAGCCGCGGCCAACCTCAATCCATGTGCTCTGTGAGAACCGGTCGCTGAGTCTTTCAACCGCCTGTTTGAAGAAGACGGGCCGTCTCGTGTGCTCCGAAACACTCCTAAAGTCGGGCTCCGAAATGCTTTCGTCCTCATCGCAGGTTTCAAGGTGGATTTCTGGCCTCCTCCATGCCAACGTCTTGGCCAAATCACTCAGGTGAGGTAGCATGGGCTCAGTAAATCTTGAGTGAAAGCCGTGCGTTACTTGAAGCCTCTTGGTGCGAACTGTATCCCGAAGTGCAGGCGTGTTCGCAATGTGCTGTTCCAGTGCAGAAATCGCTGTTGAAGAGCCCACCACAACGTGGCTCTTTGGGCCGTTGCAGCAGGCGACCTCAGCATAGCTATCTGCATTGTGGTCGTTCAACGACTGCAGCGCTTGGTCGACGGTCTGGCGATCTGCCTGCAAGAACATCATGCTTCCTGGCTCATCACCCCAATGTTTCATCATGAGTGCCGCTCTGCCCGCGACCAGCGTGACGGCATCGGGGAGAGAAAGAACACCAGAGATGCACAGTGCGGCCAAGTGGCCGAAGCTGTGGCCAACGACGGCGCTGACATTCAGCCCACTGTCCATCCACGCCTTAGCAGAGGCGTATTGGGTGGCAAAAAGGGCCGAGTGCAACGTGACCAGGTTTTGTATGGGTTTGTGTTGGAATATGACAGGGAGGAAGCTGTCCAGACCCTTGGAAACAAAGAGACTGTCGCAAGTATCCAGATGGTGACGGAACACCTTCGATGAATGGTAGATGTCTTCTGAGAGGCCGATGAAGTCGCTCTCCTGGCCTCCGAACACAAGAATCACAGGCTTAGGGCTCTCCGTGATCAATGAACTAGTGGCAGACTGTGATGCCGCTGCTTCAAGCTTAGAAGCAAGGTCTTGGATGTTGCTCACGGATGTCGCGAGGGTGTGCGGCAGTGCATGATTGGCCCGATCAGCAAGGTTGAAGGCCAAAGATGCCAAGAAATCCTGGGTCTTTACTTTGCCGTCCTGAAGCCAATTAAGGAGCTTTCCACTGTACGTAGCAAGGCTGCTCGCAGAACCGGCTGAGATCATCAGGGGCCATCGAGACGCACTAGGGAGACTCGTTGGAGTCTCGCAAGATGGCTTTTCAAGGACCATCAAGGCCGAATTCGATCCAGCAGCTCCATAGCTGTTGACGCATGCAGCACGGAACGGAGAGTCCCATGAGACAACGTTGCGGGGAATTACCATCTTGTCCGGGCCAAGCGGTGGTATTTTGGGATTCATTGTGCTGTGGCTGGCTTGCATGGGGATCAAGTTGTGCTTCATCATCAGCAGCACCTTGATGAGGCCGGCGACACCAGCGGTCCCTTCGGTATGTCCTATATTCCCCTTTATAGACGCGAAATGGAGGACCGAGTCTCGCTGAGGGCCGCCAAAAACATCACGGATGCTGCGAGCCTCGACAGGATCGCCCACGCCCGTGCCGGTGCCGTGTGCCTCGACGTACGACACAGACTCTGGGCGAAGGCCGCTGAGCTTCAACACGTCTCTGTAAAGCTCAGACTGAGAGCCTGAATGGGGGACCGTGATCAGGCTGTCGTTGTGATTCTGGTTCGCCGCGGACCCGGAGATGACGCCGAGTACGTTGTCTCCGTCTTTGATAGCATCGGACAGCCGCTTGAGAACCACGACTGCTACTCCCTCACCTCGACAGTACCCGTCAGCGGCCGAGTCGAAAGGCTTGCACTGCCCAGTCGGGCTGAGAAAGCCTGCCGCAGACAGGTTTTGGTAGTCGAAGGGACTGGAAATGACGTTGGTGCCACCAGCGACGGCACGGGAGCACTCGCCAGACCAGATTGCCCGACATGCGGTGTTGATAGCGACGAGCGAGGATGAGCATGCGGTATCGATGGTCAAAGAGGGGCCTGTCCAACCAAAGTAGTGGCTCATGCAACCGCTGATAAAACCTCGCGTTGTTCCCATGGTAGCGTACGCGGTGGGAGCATGACAAGAAACGTTGTCGTAATAATTGCTTATGCACGCTCCAATGTAACAGCCGTAGTCCTGTGGTTCATTTGTCGAAGAAGGCCCGAAGTATCCTGCCGACTCCAAAGCCGTGTAAACGACCTCGAGCAGGATCCTGATGAACACTTTATGTTAGCTCGGCATTCACAGCTCTGGTTAATAAGGGAATAGTATGCGGCTGTCCGAGCTTGGGATAACCAAAGCATAGAGGAGGGATAGGCAGACAACTGCGTACCTCTGTTGTGGGTCCCAAGCAAGAGCTTCACGAGAAGACTTCTTGAAGAAGCGGTGGTCGAATGCATCAGGGTCCCGGATGAAGTTGCCCCACCACTTTGTATTTGCAAAGTCGCCAGCTTGCGATAAATTCAATCGCTCAACCGGTGCTGGCTCGACTGTCGTCTTTCCTTCGAGTATCAGATCCCAAAGCTCGTCGACCGAGTCCGCACCAGGAAATCTGCCGGCCATGCCCACGACAGCGATGGAGTGCGGAGGATATTCGGGCCGGTTATGGGATCCATTAGGGAGCCCATTGGCCTTTGTCGCTCCCAATTTGCTCAGAGTGAAGATCTCGAGAGATGAGTCCAGGGCAAGAGATGGGGGAATATGATGCCCAAACCCAGCAAATGCCGCCGTCTTCCTGTCCCGGCCCAGCTGACCAACGGAAGATCTGAGTGTTTGATTCCAGTCCACAGCCTTCAGGAGCGTGTTGTCCAGGACATGTTGGACCAGGGAGCCTTGGGTGATGACTCTGCCGTCAACTGCGGACCGTAGAGGTGCAGAAAGCATCTCTACATCTGGCAGTCTCAGGTCTTCAGACTGCAAGACCAGCTCTGCGAGTTTTGCCGCCGCATTCGAATGTTCAGAGGTGTGGAAACGGCCACGCACTGAGACGGTCTTTGAGCGAAGGCCGACGATGCGAGCCCTTTCATTCAACTCATCCACATCAGCCGATCTCAGAGTTACCGTCACGCACGCTTCATCGTTGACACTGGATATGTAGGCCTGTCCATATGGCTCACCGAGTTAGACACGGCACTAAAACAGCCATCATGTCGAGGTAGGTCTCACCTTTGGAAACGACTGAATGATTCTGGCGACTTCAGCCTTGCTGTCAGAGTCGATCTCCTTCCAGCGAAGAGCAACACACGAGTATTGCTCGTGCTTTTGGGCGTAGATGCCATCCTGGTCAACATATGCGCCTATACATACAGCCAGTCTCAGTGCAACAGCCGCAGTGACGCCAATGTCGGCTTCAGTGGCTGCGCTTGCCACGGCGACAGCACAGAGGAATCCAGCGCAGAACCCCTGGATTCCACCAGAGTTGACGCTTCTTAGGATCTGAATATGGCTATCATTTCCTAGGTGGTCCAGGTAGCGGGAATACTGGCTCATCTGAAGGAGAACAGTGACTGCGAGACCGTAATGGTTAGGTGCGTCGCCATGGTGGTATGGAAGGGAGCCGCCGTCTCTTAGCCACTGCTTGAGTTGGCCTAGGAAGCTTTCCCCGGGAACCTGACGCAACTCCGGGTCGAAGTTCAGAAGGCTTCTCCAGAATCGGGGCAGGTCGCTCACGGCATCTCTCAGAGCTGCTAGTCGATCATTGGTATTGAGCTCTTGTCGTAAGTCTTCAAGTATCCCTTCAGGGGGAAACTCATTGTGCGGTCCAAAGACCAGTGTAGAAGGAAGAGTTGAGAAAGTTGTCATCTTTGGGTAGAGGAAAAGTGCAAGGCAGTCATTCGCAGTGTAACTCAGGCTTGATGGATTTCACAGACTGCGGAAGTGATTTCAGGTCCTAGAGCATTGACAGTTGGTTTCAGCTATGAGTCCATCTAGTAAAGAATCCTACAAGTATATACGGAACCTCAAGCCACCACGAAGGATCACCGAAGCCGTCATCGCCCCGAGCACGCAAGCGAACTTCCGTTGCTTCGCGGGACTTGAACCGATGAGGGTAAAAGTCGCTTCAGATCCTGCTCGGCTGGAATTCCGAGATCGCGCTCGCATCCGATTTTGAGGTGGTCTTATCGTGGTCCCAGTCTCGGCAGGATGCTGTTTGTACTGTGTAAGAGAAGGAGGATCACTCTGCATGATTATAGCTGCGACCAGTGAGCTTAGTCCATTTTGCCCGTTTGAGGAACGTGCAGAATCCTCAGCTGGCGCCTCGTCTGCGCTGAAGGAATTCGGCCTCGCCAAAGCCTTGGTTGAAATCCTGAATGGATTCAAGAAGTTTTGAGCAAAGTGGAGGGCAGTATTCAGAGGGTAGTATTTAAGGCTGTCAACGTGCTGTCGTGCCTCTCGACCATGCATGTATTCTGCAAGAGCCCATGAACCGATCTTGGCAACTTAGCACCATTCGCGTCTTCAAAATTCGGCAAAGCAAAATCAGCAGCTATGATTGATTCCACCCTCTGGTGGGCCTTCTTGGGAGGCTGCACAACATATGCACTCTATGTGGCATACTGGCGCCTTTACTTGAGCCCCATAGCCCACATCCCGGGGCCGCGGCTCGCAGCCGTAACAATGCTGTGAGCATCTATCTCCACGGACATTTGGATTGATGTCCGAGAAGGCTAACCAGTGGAAGGTACGAGATGTACTATGATACCTGGCTTGGCGGACAGTACGAGTTCAAAATCATTGAACTGCATAAACAATATGGCCCCATCATTCGAATCTCGCCCTGGGAATTGCGTAAGGAACCCTACCATTCTTTGAAGCTGTTCATCCATACCACTCATGGCATTCAAATTACAAAACACTGACTAAGAATATTGCAGATATATCTGATCCCGTAAGACGGCCTGTTATCTCAAAATCATATGTCCTGTATTAACTCATGCACAGGACTTTTACGACACACTTTACGTCGGTCATTCGGCTCCACGTCGCACGGAGAAGTACTGGAATACTGTGAGGTATTTTGGACTTGACCTCTGCGTATTTTCCACGGTTGACCACGATGTCCATCGTATACGGCGCAACGCTCTTAATCCTCTTTTCAGCATGGCAGCTGTCAGATCGTTGCAGCCTATCATCCACGAAAGAATTGACATGGCAATGAGACGTATGAAGGATTTCATTGACGAGGACAAAGTTCTCAATGCCACTTACATGTTTTCTGCTTATACAAATGGTAAGATTACAATTGAAACAAGTGAAGAAAAAGACAAGCTGACACACAAGCACTCAGATGTTGTCGAGACATACTGCTTTGCGCGATGCCAGCACCGTCTCGGTAAGTCCCGTTGCCAAAACCCAAAATCCATTACACGCCAGACACTGATGTGACCGAACACTCTAGAGCACCCTGATTTCGACCCCCACTCGCGCGATGCCGCTTTCGAAGGTGCCACCTCTGTCCACATCATGAAGCACATATGGTGGGTATACGATATCATGAACCATTTCCCCACCAGCATTGTAAAGGCCATCAACACCGGGGCCGGGCTTTACCTTGAGCAGAAACGGAGCTCGCGCGCCGCGGTCGAGAAAATCATCGACGGCGAGAATGAGGACTGGCGCGGACAGGAACAGCCAACCATCTTCCGCGTCGCGCTCGACTCGAAGCTCCCCGCCCACGAGAAATCCGTGGGGCGGCTCGCGGACGACGCCCAAATGGCCGTCATGGCCGGCACCCTGACGACTGCCATGACCTTGGACACCATCATGTACTGGCTCCTGGCCCAGCCCGAGACCCTGCGCAAGCTCAAGGAGGAGCTGCACCGCGCCATCCCCGTGGCCAGGGACATAGGCTCCACTCCCCTAGCCACGCTGGAGGGCCTTCCTTATCTCACGGGCGTCATCAAAGAGGGCCTAAGGCTGAGTTACGGCGCGTCAATGCGCCTCCAACGCATCGACCCCGACAATGCCATCATGTTCACCGACAAGAAGACCGGGAAGGAATGGACGATCCCAGCCAAGACTCCGGTCGGCATGTCCACCGTGCAGATCCACCACGACGAGGACATCTACCCGGACAGCAAGAAGTTCCGCCCCGAGCGGTGGCTGGGCCGCGACAGCACAAGCCTGGACAAGTACTTCGTCAGCTTCAGCAAGGGCAGCCGCAACTGCCTCGGCATGAACCTCTCGTACGGGGAGCTGTACCTTTTCCTGGCCACCGTGTGGAGGACGTGGACGACGCGGGAGGTCGGCCCTACCGAGGGCGAGGCTGGCGTGCTTGAGCTGTTCGAGACCACGGCGCGCGACGTGGAGATTGCTGGGGATTATTACATTCCCGCCGCGCAGAAGGGATCCAAGGGCGTCCGGGTCAAGGCGTACCGCTTGGATGCATGAGCTCGGGCCTGGATTGCATCATGACGACGGGGCAGTGTCTACGTGTGCTGGTTTTTCTTTTCCTCTTTGGCAATCGATCGATGCCTATGCATGGACTTTTGCATGACGTATCTGGTTTCCCATTTCCATTCCTTTGGTTTCAGACATTATAGGAAAGATAGTTCAATTCGCAAGATGATCCCATTCAACAACAGTTACATTAACCTTTCAGTATATCGGCGAATTTGTACCATCTATTGTCTTAAAAACAGATTCGCTTTATGCTATAGTGTGCTCTAGACTTTGATGGAATCATACCTGCTCGCATGCCCACCAATCTTCCAGCTTCTGCTCGGCACCTTAGGTAAAGAGTGTATACTGGTACGACCTCGCAGACTTTGTGGGATCTACGAGTTCTTCGTGTAGGGCAACGTGCATGAGCCTTGTTTCATACTAACTGCTTGCAGAGAGCCTCACCTGCATCGATTGGGAGGCTATGGCCCCCAAATGCAAGGCTGCGCCGGTCAACTTGGATGCCTAGCTAACAAGAGCCTTTCAATTTGCCCCATACAGTGCGTAAGCCCGCATTTGTCTCTATTATGTGCCTAGTATGTAGTCAGCATCGAAGAATGAATCCTTCGTTCGCATTTCGGTCAGTCGGCCGAGCTCGTATTACTTTGGAAGTTTTGCAATCCACATGCATGTCGCTTACCAGATATGTATGCAAGATGTGTTGTACGAACAATCCTCCTGCCGCGGCCGGTTACGCGAGCATCCGCCACTGTACGGTACTAACACTACAGCCGATAACGCTCGGAGGTTGTTGCGCGTTACAAGGGTGCATATGGGGGCCGAAGTCTGGTCGTAACATATGAGTGACGGTCCAATTCTGCCGCCGTCACACATCTAGTTCAACACAATTTTGGACCAGACCGTCTTCGACACCTGCCCTTTGGGTCATCCAGCTGAAAGTCCATAGCTTGACCTGTGTTTGTGATTGCAAAATGTCTCACGAGATACTTTCCGACAAGAAAATGTCTATCAGCTCTCTGGGGAAGCAGGTTTCTTCCCTGTCTTCTGACGTCGCTGCATATCTTGCCAGAACTCCTTTCCCCAGCCCAAGCTTCGAGGCGGACGGGGGTGATGTCCCGGAGGACCCTGAATACGAAGCCCTGCGCGCGTCTCTGAACGACGCAGCCCTCGATCTCCTCCGCCTGGTCAACGGGCCCAAGACCACGCTTCGCGATCTGTTCTTCTCGCACTACGACCTCGCAGCCCTACAGATTGCGCTCTCCCGCAGATTCTTCAACCACGTGCCCCTCGTCCCCGCCTCAGCAAATGGTAACGGTGTGGCTGGGGCGAGCAGCAGCGCCGCCGAGGTTGCTGCCAAGGCGGGCATGGACGAGGGCCGCGCCGGCGCCCTGCTGAAGCTCCTCGCGACCCGTCGCATTTTTGAGCCAGTCGACCACGGTGATGGGGTCGAGCGCTTTAAGCACACCGCAATTTCGGCCTCGTTGGCACGAGATGCTGAGTATCATGCCCTGGGAGACATGCAACTGGACGACATTTTCAAGGCGTCGTCCGAGTTATCGACCCTCGTTGCTCGATCGCCCCATGCTTCCAGTGCCACCGAGTCGGCTTTTCACCAGCGCTTCGGCGTCCCGGTGTATCAGTACTACGAGCGGAACCCGGAAAAGGGAAAACGCTTCGCACAAGCCATGAGCAGTTGGTCCAAGGGTGAGTTCTATGCACTTCTCCCATTGTAAACTCGGTTGTGTATTCACATCTTTGGCGTATAGTTAATGAGAGGGGGACTGAGCTCCGTGATAGCTTTGCGTGGGCGTCTTTGGGCAATGGAAAAGTTGTCGACGTTGGCGGGGGAAGCGGGCACATATCCATCAGACTTGCCCGAGTAAGTCGAACGTTTCTTGTGTGGTTTCTCCACGCTCCCCTACCCCCCCCCCCCTTTGCATATATAAACATGCCATGTGTTGACCAAAGTTTGTAGGAGTTCCCTGAATTGCGGTTCGTTGTCCAAGACATCTCTCCCCTCCAGCTCTCTCATGACCAAGAAGACCTCGAGGGCCGCGTGACTTTCCAGCAGCACAACTTCTTCAGCCCGCAGCCTGTCCACGATGCGTCGGCCTTTTTCCTTCGACAGGTCCTGCACAACCACAATGATACGGATTCGCTCAAGATCCTGCGTGCCCTGGTGCCTGCTTTAGAGAAGTGTGGCCCAAAGACGCCGGTGTTGATCAACGATGTCATTCTTCCCGAAAGCGGCACGGTTTCGCGGTTTGAGGAGCATCTGCTGAGACAAGCCGATGTTTCGATGCTGGTGATATTTGGTGCTAAGCAGAGGAGCCAGCGAGACTGGGACAAGTTGTTAAAGAAGGCCGATCCGCGGTTTGTCATTGTGGACGTGCAGAGGAACCCGCTAGGTGTGGGCTTGTTACAGGTCCATCTCTTGAGTTAGATCTGTTGCAGATATCCATGCAGCACACGTTCTACGCCCCGACTGCCGGGCTCGTGTGATACACTTAGCATTTGCTTACCTTATGCTGCCCCAAGTAGTTGACGGCAATAAAAACAAGAATTTTTGAACTTCTGAAATCACTATTCATGATTCAATTGAAATTCTGTGGGAGAGCACGAACATACATTCCAACTTGAAAGCCCACAGTACTTTTCGCGGCAGCAGATCCATGCAGTCCGAGGCAGAGTGAGTAGAATTGAGTATGGACGCCGAGTTTTGTGTCATACTAGAT
This sequence comes from Diaporthe citri, assembly GCF_014595645.1. Lineage (NCBI taxonomy): Eukaryota > Fungi > Ascomycota > Sordariomycetes > Diaporthales > Diaporthaceae > Diaporthe > Diaporthe citri. The sequence goes on from NW_025064858.1 coordinate 543,339, forward strand.
TCCCAGGGGCAGAGCATTGAGAAAAGAGTTATAACTATCGATGTCAATGGCCGTTCATCAGCGATGTCTGGGCGAGGGGGCCTCGGTGCTACTGAGTATCTGTCTACGCGTACATAACAATCATGATTTCCACATATAAACAATGCGTATTGCAAATCCCGCGCAAGATGACAGTTGCAGAACTTGTTTATAAAGTCGAACTTGCATTTGAATTTGCTGTATTGAATACTGAATGCCACGGAATTTGGAAAGAGTTTCGCAAGTACAATTCGATTCGTCTGAGCTCCGGAGGACGCACGGCGAGACATTACAAAGCTTTGGGGCGTTTAGTCTTTGCTCGCCATTCGCACCGAGCCCATTGTTGCCATTCTAGTTGAGGTTACACGAGGCAACCAACCAGTGTTGTGGCCGTACCACGTCGAGGCTCGGGCTCGGCCGAGCTACCGAGCCAAACACCAGACAGCCCTGCAAGCCGACAAAAAGCTGATCATCCTTCTAAAGCCATAAAACACCATCTTTTACACTGGCTCCATCTTGGCAGGGAAGCTACTACTGCCCCACGAAGCCGTTCATCCAATCCCCTCACGCCCCCGCTCTTCCTACTGCAGTCAATCCATTAGCCCTGTGCCCGAGTTCTTCTGCAGCACCGCCATGGCTGATATCTTCCGGGACGCACCTGCGGGGCACCTCATCCGTTTCCTCACCGGGGATAGAGGGAAACTGCTCACCTACGCTGATGAGAGGCCCGGCTTCGAGCCGCCAAAAGTGTCCGGCCGCTCAACACCACAGCAGGACGAGAGCAATGGCGACGTGGAAAAGCAAAGTGCGGGATCAACGCCGGGAGTGTCTGAGGACATGGTCAATTGGTACGATGACAACGACCAAGACAATCCGCAGAACTGGTCGCTGCGGAAGAAGATATTTGTTCTCTCACAGATTATGCTCCTGAACTTCTCGGGTGAGTCAGTTGAAACCACTCAATATGCTCTCGGAATCATGTTGGACGGTCTGGCTGACCTTGGTGTGCAGTGTACATCGGATCATCCATCATCGTTCCGGCTGAACCCAGAATGATGGAAATGTGGGGCATCTCACAACAGAGCGCGTCACTGTCGCTGTCCATGTATGTGTTGGGATATGTACGTTGCGGCTCCCCTTCTTCTTCTTTCTCGTTTCAAAACACTGACCCGTGTCGCGAAGGGAGTGGGGCCGATGTTCTTCAGCCCGATCTCAGAAATGCCGCGAATGGGTCGCAACACTCCCTACATTACGTCCCTCTTCCTGTTCGTCATGATGACCGTCGGGGCCGCTACGGTCAACAACTTCCCGGGTTTAGTCGTCTTTCGGTTCTTGCAGGGACTGGTCGGAGGCCCGGTGCTGGCAACGGGGGGTGCCTCGGCGACGGACCTCTTCTCCATGGTCAAGGGGGCCTACGCCGTGTCGGCGTGGTCGGCGAGTGGCTTCGCAGGGCCGGCCCTGGGGCCGATGATCGCGGCTTTTGCGGTGGCCGAGTCAACCTGGCGCTGGCCCATGTACGAGACGCTCATCCTGAACGGCTTCACCTTCACGCTGCTGCTGTTCTTCCTCCCAGAGACGAATCCCGACACCATACTCCTCCAACGCGCGCAGCGGCTGCGGAAGCTGACGGGGAACTCCAAGCTGCGGTCGGATTCCGAGATCCGACAAGGCGAGATGCATGTTCTTCGGACGATGGGTCGGTACCTCACGACTCCCTTCAAGATCACTGTGCAGGATCCCTCCATTGCCTTCATTCATATCTATACGGCGTTGACATATGCGATATATGTAAGTTGGATGGCCACAGAAAGCAGTCGGAGATTGTCCCCCTCTCCAAAGACTGTACAACTTCCTGGAACTCGTCTGATATAATGGTAGTATTCGTATTTTGAGTCATTCCCCTTGGTCTATCAAGGTGTCTACGGCATGTCCTCCAGCTTGGGGAGTGTCGTTTTTCTTGCCATCCTGGTAGCAGGTATAATCGGTGCTGCCCTCTTTGCGTTGCTGCAGTGGTTCATTTACGAACCCTACACTCTGAAGCACGGAATCGGTGTCCCGGAGACACGTCTGGTGCCCGGGATCTATGCTGCAGCGGCAGCGCCCACCGGGGTGTTCATCTTCGCATGGACGGCGAGGCCGGAGATCCACTGGATGGTCCCTACCATTGGTGTGGTGATTTACTCAGTGGCACAGCTAATAGTGAGTTGACCCGTGGGAGAGGTGCCGGGTCGTTTCGTCTTCTGACACATTGCAGCTGCTGAACTTCATCTTCATCTACCTTCCAACCAGCTATCCTCGGTATGCTGCCAGTCTGTTCGCGGCGAACAGTGAGTAATCAACCTCAAGCAATCGTTACGGCGTGAGATTACTAACGAGAAATGATTTTGATAGCTTTCCTTCGAAGTGCGCTGGCTTGCGCAGCAGTGCATTTCTCACATCCGCTCTTCGAAAACTTGGGGATCGGCGCAGGCTGTAGCGTGCTAGGTGCCCTGACTGGTGCATGCTTTTTTGGTATCGTGGCCCTGTGGCACTATGGTCCTCAGTTGAGAGCGAGAGGAAAGTTTGCGGAGACGTACTAGACGGTTACGTAGTCACAGAGCAATTTGAGATTGCGCAGTGAGAAATTGCAGACTACAAGGTCAAATGATACGTATGTAGGTGTAAATTGTTACATTTGCGCCGAACGGCTGCACAGTGCCAGTGTCTTACGGGGAAGGTTCTGGGAAGTCATTACGAGGGCGCAGGAAAATGCTTGGGACTGGTCAATGTTAGTGCCATGGTTTGTACTTACTCGAAAAGGAACTCGGGAAATCGAGGCCGCTCTCAGCCGACTCATGTTTTTAGATGCCTCTTATTAGTCCTCGGGCACGAATTGGAATATTGGGAAGATTGAATCGATACAACGTTGAACCCCGAGAAAGGGCATGAGATCACTGCCACAACGTGTTTTTAACCACTGCTATGCTAAAATGCCCAGTAAACCACGGAAAGGCTATGGAATACTTTCAAACAAAATTTACCGCGTGTCAAAATACATTAAATCCCTTGTCCTACTTCAGAAAAAGGCCTTTAATATAGAATGATTGGTTTCAAGGAGCCTGACGCGGATGTTTCTTTGGTTACTGCAGATGGGCATGGATCTATCACTCACAAAGCAAAAACCTATGTTTGGTCAAAAAACTTACCCCGCACAGCTAAAATTACACAGTAGATACCGCCCCCGCCCCCAAAATGCCCAGCCCAAAAAAACCCCTGTTTACGCATTCCCCCTCGCCTCCAGGCCCTTCCCATCTGTTGCACCGTGCAATCCGAGCTTTAGCGAGCCGCAGGTGTCCAACACGGCTGGACGGCCAACGTAGGAGTGCTTTTGCAATCCTAGTGGACACGCACGCCATCATCCCAAAAAAAGAAAAAGCGCAAAGCCCGTACTCACGCTCTTCAACACTCTACAACAACACTTTCGCTTTCCAGTCTCATTTCTTTACCAAGAAATTTCCTTCTACCAAGGAAGTATCCATGCATGATATACCGATTGACTGGTCTAGTGAAACTTGATAGTTTCTAACAGGAACCTCTGCTTAAGCGCTGTGAAAATAGTGCTCTGTTTGCGAATACACGTCCTTTTGTGCTGGGCGTGCCCGGCTGCCCGGATGTGCTGCTACCTTAGCTGTTCCGCGTTAGACTCTCTGCAGCCCAGACAGGCTTATCTCAGGCAACTCATTCCTTCCGCAAGAACGAGGCAGTTTGCCACGCGGGGGATACGGGCCAGCCCAGGACCTGACAGCTGTATGGCTACTAGATATTGTGTTACCATCTGCAGCCCCCTGAATCGCTGGGTGGAAACCGTACTTCGCATCCAAAGGGCACCAGTCAGCGACTCGGACCCCTGGGTGGCTGAGCCTCATCCGACAATTGGTCTTTTTGTCTGTGAGGAGTTACTAAGTATTAAATCCAATTCTTTCCCGGCCCGTCTGACGCAGCGGAATAAAGACACATTGGACGTGAGCCGCAGCAGTTCTCTCAGTCGAGCCTGTTTCGTGTAACCCAGGAGTTTCTCCGACATCACAGAGCACAGCACAATCTCCTCCATCAGGACTGTCGTACGGCTGATAAGCGGGGAATGCGAAGGCCGCCTGAGTACGACGTTGGAATCCGCACCAGCCCATACCGCCGTTCTACATCCACAGTCCCCGCGCCATGGCGACGGCAGTGAGGAGCACCGGAGCGGACCCTTGGGACAGCACGACCGCTTCTATACCCGCCAACCTGCCCGCCAACCCGCAGATAAGCACGCTTCGGCGCACGACATGTGATGTTTGCCGCGAGCGAAAGGTTCGGTGCGACCGCACGAAGCCCGAGTGTCTCCGCTGCAGACGCTCCGGCGCCGTCTGCGCCTACCCTTCCCCAGACGCGGATGCAGCGAAGATTCAGCAGACCCTGCAGAGCCTCTCCAAGCGCCTTGGTGAGTCTTGTTTGCTGCTGGTCCCCCCTCCCCCCTCCTTGTCTGCGTTTCTTGGAAATGCTTAGACTGCTTACACTTCTACAGAAGATGCTGAGAGCAGGCTCCAGTCCAGCCAGCCTCCGGCACATGGTGCGACGCCTATTACGGCCTCTGGGGGGCAGATGATGGACTTCAGTATCGTCGACTTTCCTGGCCTCGGGTTCTCGGCCGAGGGAGGGGATGACGCCAATTTCCAAGCCTGGTATAGTACTAGCGCCTCCTTCGGGCTCAGAGCCGAGCGTTGCTGATGCCTGCTTACCTTAGGGATCAGCCAATGATTGATGATTTTGGGGGCCATTTCGGTGGCTCGGGCAAACTGAGCAGCACCGTCAGCGTGTCCCCGCTGCCCTACGGCACGCTCTCTGACAGCGTTCCCACCCCGATCGAGACAGGAACCACAACAGCAACCACAGCCAACTCGTCACGAGCCTGTACTATTCCACAGGAGCTGGGCCACGGGCAGGTCGACCAGCCGAGTCCTCCTGAAAATGGCTTTGGCACTTTGCCCGTATCTCCTGAGACATGTGCACGACTGTAAGTAGCTGAGCCTGAACTCAAGTGCTCGCTCCCCACGCCGTCATCCCCCCCCCCCAAACCCCCGGAGGTGTTAGTGCTCAACCCAGTCTTAACTTTAATTTAGCTTTGAAGCCTATTTCGACGTCGTCCAAAAGCATCTGCCCCTGATGAGCAAGAGCGCTTTCTACCGCACCTTACAACAGTCTCCAGACAAGCACCAGACGTTGGCCCTGAAATATGCCGTGTGCATGGCCGGGGCCCAGGCAGAGAGGGATTCGTTCCAGTTCAAGGAGCAATGCTACATCGCAGCACGGCTCCACCTGGAGCAGGCCGAGCTCGGCTCCGGCGCCTCGTCGTTCTGGAACGCCGAGGCCGCGCAGGCCCTCGTGCTCGTGGCTCGTTTCGAGTTCGAGCACTTCACCTCCCCGCGCGCGATGGTCACCACGTCTCGGCTGTTCGCTCTCATGTCCGTTTTATGCCATCAGGATATCTCCGGCTCGGAAAAGGAGCAGGGCGAGGATGAAGAGGAGCCGAATCTGCTCAGGATGGTGATGCTCGTCAGCCTGTCTATGAAGTTCCGGGAAACAGGGGTCCTTGGAAACAGCAAGTTCAAGGTGAGTCACCGTGCCGCTCCGCAACCCACAGGCCCGGACAGAGTGACAAAGGCAAGAGCCAAGCGTCACTTTATAAACTAACACAACGTTAATTAGCCGCCCTCAGTGTCCAACATCTATGATGACATCGACCTGGACCGCCTCAAGATCAACCTGCTCACAACATCACGCAGCGTCCCAGAGAACGACGCATTCGGCGTCCTGTGCGTCGCCCTGAAGATCGCCAGCGACGCGGAGCAGCACGACCGCATGACCACCACGGCCGTGTCCGGGGTCGACCTGCCGGCCTTCAACTTCTGCCGCACCCATGAGCGCCTCGAAACGAAGATCGGGACTATCGTGACGCAGTGGCTCACCTCCTCGCCCTCCTCCGCGCTCTCCTCGGGCCCCCACTGCGAACTGCGGGTCTTGGCCCTGCTCGTTGCCCTCGGAACGAGGATTCAGCTCTTCAACACGGCTGTCTACCATGGCGGGAGGTCAAAGTTCCTGCATACCATCACCTACGAATGCCGCGAAGAGAGCGTCTCCAGCGCCATTGACATCAGCGACTTGTTGTGCTATGCTGAAGTCCTCCGCCCAGATAAGGTGAGCGGCTCCCCTCGCCTTGCTCTATCAACATATTCGCAACATGCCAGATGTTGACAAGACCCAGATCACGATATACCGAGAAGCAAGCTTCTACATGATGCCTCCTCTCCGGCTGGCCGCCGAGGCCCTCGTGGCCGTCCTCCAGGCGCGCGGCCAAGACAGCGCGAGGCGAATCCCACACGGACACCTCGAGGTCCGCCAGTCGCTCAAGACGATACTCCAGGTGATGGACGCATGCAAGAACGAGGCTGGCTCGTACAACGACTGCATAGGGATGGTCCGAGCCTACCTGGGGAGCTTGGAGGAGACGTCCACGCCGCTGCGAACGGGGTTCTCGGCAAGCTCCTCCCTGGGAAAGAAGTAGACACCTGGCCCAGAGGTGGGCTAGTTGGAAAATCCCAATGCCCGGGGCTGCGGGCTCAGGGGTACCTCTGCCCCCAAGGGTGCACGGCGCCGCTCTCATGCCATGCCGGCACGGTCTACAGCTGACCTGTGTAAATTTAAAGCGAAAAAAAAAAGGTTTCATGATAAATATTGAACGCAAGTTTTAGGGAACATTCGAGAACATAGAAGGGTACCCAGTACGGCCTTGGCGTATAACAGATCCATGTGGTCAAGACAACGCGGCATGGAGACAGTGATGGAGAAGATTCCCCGAAGATAGTGCCATGCATGGTCCGAACATAATGTCCCCCCCGGCACCTCCCTGATTCTCCCATCAAGAGCACGCATATCACGCTAGCCACTTTCTGCTGGCCATCTTGGGGCCATTTCTTTAGCCAGGCCAGATGCGAGCAAAAGGAATTGGCAATGAAACATCATTGATGATTATGCATCGCCACCGGACCACCGCAGAGTATCCAAACCATTCCATCCACCTGGCAACAGGGTACAGATGCTCGCTTCCACCGAGTTCCAAAAGACGTGGGTCGACATTACTGTGCCTGCGAAATCAGGTGTGATTCGGATGTTTCCGGGTTTCGGACACGATGAATATTTTTTGGATACTACCGTGGGGTCTCAACAAGCAGCAGATGAGCTCGATCAGGATGAGCTTGTCGAGGTTGAGGAACACTTCAACTGTTGGGGATCAATCTTGACCCAGCCATGGAAATCATCGGTATTGATGGTGCTACTGCTGGTGGGCGGAGGACTGCTGCTGGTGGCCGTGATGGTCTCGGTGGTGCTGGCGTTCGCGGTAGTGCTGATGGTTTGGGTTGTTGAGGTGGTCTCGGTCTCAGTGGTCTTGATGATTTTGTATTTCTTTCCACCGCTGGTCTTGTGTTTCTTTCGCGTGGTGGTGGAGGTCGTGAAGCTCATCATGGTATTCGGAGAGGTTGAGATAGTGGTGTAAGTGCTTGTGCTGCTGGCTAAGCTGATGACGGTCGTCGTGGTAGCGATGCCAGAAACGTCTCCCTGTACGTGTTTATCGGACAAGTCCCCGGTTTCTCCCTCGCTATCGCTATCCGAGGTGCCTTCATCGTCTCCCTCGTCATCGGTGTCCGAAAAGGCTCTATCGTTTCCATCAATGGGCTGGTCTCGTCTGCTCCTTCTCTTCGAAGAGCTAGTCTCATCGTGGATAGCGCCATTGACGCGAGAGAGTTTCAGATTGCCACCCAAGTTGACACATTCAGTCCTTACCTTTACATATCACAGATTCAGTACAATGTTCGCATGACTTCTGGGGTCACTATGGTACTACTTACATGGGTTAGGACCGCAATACACGTAGCATTTGAGAATGTGACATTTTCTGATGTGTAGGGGTAGTCTCCTAACTGGACGTTGATGACCAAGCTGTGGCCATAACCTTCCGTACACCCGTAAAGCTATGTCATTTTATCAGCTGTTACTTTTTATACCCCGTATCATTCCAGACGTTAATGTACTTACAGCTTTGCCATATTCGTGAGATCCAGAATTATTACCACAAAAGCCTGCAATGGTACCCGTGATATCACCATTCGGTTTGGCTATATCGGAGACTCTTTCACCTGAAGGGTAGCAACCAGGTGGGGTATCGGTAGCTAAACTGGTCCAAGTGAAGTAGAACATCAATGCGTCTATGATCATGACATGGTTGAGCAACATGTCGAAAGGTTGTTCTTGTATGTGTGTTGGGTGGTAGAAATGTTCTCGGTAATGGAGAATATTTCATAGATCCGGGGTCTCAGAATGCACAGATTTCTTTTGCGTAATGGTGGTGTCCTTTGAAGTGGGTTCCAGAAGGGAGAAGTCGTGTTGCGCATGCGTCTTTAAATATTTTGGCGGGAGACATCAAGTCCCGTTCACCTGAGCTTCATGAACGAGTGACCGCCTCCGTCGGCCTTGTCTGTGCTTGTAGACATGCCATGACTAGGTCCCAGATGTGGTAAATTCTCCCTTCAATTTTACTAATGTCATTGGCATTCGTGACTATGACCGCAGAGAAGGGACATAATGAACCCTCAAGTCTCTGTGTTGAACAGCATACTTATGTGTGCACCGCTTCTATTGCCAATCTGTTTGGTAATCAGGGGTGTCGGACACGAGGTTGTAACGACGTTGCTCGAGGGCATCGGGCCTCGGAAGGCCACCCCAAGACCTTCGAGCTGATGACCTTCATTCACAGCGACGTTGACATTGTCGCAGTTAGCGCGGCTTTCGCCAGCGAGTGGTTGTGGTGCAACACCGAGCTGGATCTGCTGAAAGAGAAAGGTATCGTCAAGGGAGGCACCATCGCCATTCGCCATCCGCCATTCGCCGGACTGCACCGGATCCGGTCACTTAACACTGTGAGTGGTGAATGGTAATTATCTTTACCGTACCCCTGCTGTGCCTCTCATCTACCTACATAAGCGTGTGTTACCAGAGTCCGACGTACCTACCAGAAGATGGTGTACTTGCCCCGCGGTGACTCACAAGAAGGGCTTATTACTTAGTCAAGCATTTTCACAAAGCATTGCGTTGCGGATACCTCCTCTTTCATTTGGAATCCCTAATCTATGACTGACTCTGACTTTTGTTGAATTCGTCGTTACACCATTGGTAAGAACAATTTGAGGTATGTATACCACTCCGTCCGTTCCAGCAAAGCCGCTGCCAAATCGCGGCACATCCTCAGTCGCGCCCAGTCGGTTCATAAACTGTGTATTAGTGGCTGACAATCCAGTTGATATTTTGGCCGAGGACAAGCCCATATCTCGGTAGGACTGATAGCATGGCCCCCCTGCAGTAACAACAGCTGGCGCTATCAACCGCCGCCACCCGTCGCTGTTCGTCTCACTTGGCTTCAAATATTGTCTTTGTAACCAAGGGCGTTCAATGTTTGATACACAAACATTCCGCATCGTACATTTCAAGGCCCTTGTTCATACAGTGAGTCAAGATCGAGCTCCGTCACATTTCGGCCTTCCCGACGTCGATGTCCCAGCGCTGTCCCCAATCGTGTCAATGCAGGTGATTGTTTTATGTCCACCAATGACATGTCCACTTCGCCCTTGCCGAGCTTCACTCTCATCAAACTCGCTGCTCGCTCCATTTCCTTGGTAGCCGACAGGTGATGTTCAGCCACGATCTCATCACACCTCGGTGGACCATGGAATAACAGTGGCAGAACTGACGCCTTCCAAACAGGTCGATGCTCACGGTCCCTCGCGGCCTTCCAGATTGCACACACTAGCAAGACTGCCGTGCCAGCAGTCAGAGCAGCGGGGAAAGCGATCCACGCCCACTCCACATGTGTGCATACCATCGTCTCCCAGGCGATGCCGTTGATGGTTCCCGGCGACGTCACATTTTTACTGTTGTAATCCTGGAGGGACTGCGCATCATGGACAACTGCACCCGTGTTCCTCAGGCGATTCGTCATGGCAAGGGTCATGTTCTCAAAGAAACCCTCGATGAGGTTGAAAGTTGTCGCGCCCCCGCCAAACAGCGGTGCCATTGTCCAGTTTTCCTCCGGGCATATCGTCTCCGCTGGGGGAATCTGCGAAAACGCGGATGTGCCACAGCTGCCGTTGAACATACGCTGCGTGTCAGCTGTGATGGCTTGGCCGTATGCAGGGTTCAGGAAATAGGTGCACTCCCAAGGGGCGATCAAATGAATGCCGTCTTGCCAAAGGTCTGTAAAGTTCCGTGAGGGGAGCGGTGGGACCATGGAGATGTTGGTGGCGTCGTAGAGCTCCCCGTCCACAATGCATGGCAGCTTTACGACCGGGATATCTTTGGATGGGTGTGCGGCAACATGAGAAAGTAGGCCGTTCGATTTATTAGCCCTGACAGCTGACACCACTGTTTCGTGAAGCCTGCCGTTGACCACGCTCGAATGGTAGTTGCGCAGACAGGGGAAGATGTGACATTTCGCTGCCATGATATTGGCATCTTGAGGAAGGTTTGGCAACATGCTGTGTTCCGGTGTTCCGGTACAATTTGCAGTTGTTGTCAGGTCCGGATTGTCGGGAATCAGGCATCCGGCCAGGGTGAAGGCGATGATGCCGAATCCAGTTGTCCCCGTCATCATCCTCGAAGCTGCCAACTGACATCCTCGAGTCTAGAGAATCATAATGATAGACAGAGGCGTTGGTTCCAGAAGACATAGACAAGCTGTAAGAATAACAGCTGTCTAGGTACGGATATGCAGTGCAATCATCCGGGTCAATGCGTACCTCCTCGATCGATTCCGTCACATCATCGCAAGCACTACAGTACGCGATCGAGGAAGAAGTCACGCCAAGCTGCTCTTTAAACGTACAGTTTCCCGTCGGGCAGTCATAAGTGATGGACTCTGTGGTGGAGCCAGGATCCATGATACCCCCGACGATAGCTGCTCGCAGTCCTGGAGACGCACAGAAACTGCGGACGCCGCATTGAATGAGATCATTCATTGGAGCGCGCGTCGCGATAGCCAGTGTGCCTAGAGATGTACCCGACGGTTTTTGACATACTGATGTCCGGAGGGTCTGTTGCAGGAAAGAGCCGGTGGCCAACGACACAACCATTAAGATTGCAGCTAGGGAGGCCAGGTGGCTGTAATCTCAGATGTGAATGTTAGTTTCTGTATCCGATAGGGTCGCAGCCTCCGGTAATGCCAGTACACATGCACTTACGCAGTCCACGTTCTGAACAATAAGGTAAAAGAGCCCCATGGTCCCTGTGACGCTTGCTCAAATAGTTCTAAATGTCGCAGAGGACGTACGCGGTCGAACCAGATCCACTTTTCCTGGCCAAGCACTGCGTTTAATCAGCCAGATTGACCTCCCCAAAGCCATGTTAGCAAAGATCATCCGCAGATCACGAACCTGAGGCAATGACTACGACCAGCAGTGTTCTCAGGGTTGTCGAGAACATCGATACTATAGTGCTCAAGTTGATCCATTCCGGCCATTCAGGCTGCCTGATACCGTCGAACTCTAGTAATAGAATTACAAGACCGACGAGGACCAGCACTGCAGCGATCAATGTCAACACTTCAAAACACCAAAGTTTGACCACCTGTCCAACAGTTTGCGGCCTTCCAGCAAGTCCTCGTTTGCCACGAGGGACCTGTTGGTCGCTGCTGTCATCGCGAGGCTCGTTTTGGTGGTCGGTGGTGCCTAGAAGCTGGTCTTGGGAATTCCCCCTTGAGGCAGATGTTGCAGATGCCGGCGCTGAGCTGTAAGAGGGCGGCCCCAGGTGTGATTGTAGAATAGGTTCAAGTCCTATACCGGATTGATCAGTCGCGTTGGCACTCATGATGCCAGTATGGTGGGGAGGGCGTCAGTCTGAGAAACTAGGAGGAAATGCAGATTATCGGTGCGGTGTAAATATGAGTGATGTCGTAGCACAAGCTGAAAAATCAGGCAGCAAGGTTCAGGTGTCACACAAAATCGGATTTCTTGATCTAGATTGGAGCTACGTGGTTGTACAACATGAAGATCTTTGATTTAGTAGATCTAAGTATAGAAATGGACATTGTGCAAGTAAAGAAAATAAATAGTGCGTACAGCAGTCTTTTATGCATTTTAGCAGGTATACGCACATAGGCCGAACATCACGTAAACAGTCTAAACAGCAACGCTCATAGTTGCCTACATGCTTTGCATACAAATAAAGTTAGACAGTGCTGCTGAAACATGTCGCCCGCTAATAATTCGAGAACTGCTGGCCAATGACCGCGGTTCCATACAGTGATAGCCAGTCGAAGATAGAGACATCGATGCATTATCAACGCCATGCCAGTGGTGCATAGCCTCTACGGTACTCCATAAAATCTAGTGCTCCTAATTTGTCGATCCTCTTCTACTATTCACTTACTACTACGCCAGTCAACCGCTGTGGAACGAAGCAACTATACCACGTGGTTTATCAAATCATACAGAGACCTCAAATCATGGATACTGATGGCGAACGACACGAATTTGACGTGTCTTGTATTACACTACGAAACCGATGAGAGTGTTTCGTGTCCAACTCCACGGAATGTGGCTCCATTGCTCGGTAAGTTAAAGTGAGATGTGAGACTAGAGACCTCCAAGACCTCGGAACTTTCGCCAATACAGCTTGCGACCTTCATATCTCCAGTGTCCACCGTTTCTATCGGGAAGGGCCCCTGTCGCAGCTGCATTCCACGGAGTTGGGCAGAAGTAATAATTGTAACGTGATTGGCTTGACTCAACCAACTGATTCAGTGCACCCGAGAAAGACTGGAAAGTGACGAAGAAGTCCATAGAGACATTATGTCTCCAAGTCTAGATCAACTCACATCCTCCTAACAACTATGCTCGGGCAAAGTGGTTTATGCATTGTTTTTCACTTTTGGTTTTAAATAAATCTTTGGAGAATTCCTTAACTTGCGCCTACTTTGCGTGCAACAGCTGAGCTAGAATCAGGCTCAGATGGGAGTTGTCAATTTGGCCGTTACCTAGGTACGTATGGCAAACACTTCCTCAACTTGCTGTGGCCAATGAGGCTCGCGCAAAGCTAAGCGAGCCTGTCCTGCGAATTTGCGATCACAAAGGGCTTTCAAATTGTAAGTATTGCTTAGAGGCTTCCTAAGGTAACGCCCAGGTGCCCGCTGCTTTGCTACCATGAGAACAATCCATAGCAGATCAACCGACTCTACTAGTATCGCCTTCGACTCCATTCAGGTACCTTGAGTTCAGTTTCCAAGATCTGCATCACACGAGATACGCGTGGTTCGGTACCTAGACTAGTACCTCCCCGAGCTGCCACAATCGAGGAGGAGCAGTATTGAAAGGTAGCAAGGAAAGCGGGGCCAGAATAACCCACTTCATTTTTCAGCCTATAGTCTTCCCGCATGCTCTCAACGGGTCAAGTACGTCATAAGCGCTAGGTTATTTGAAGAGTCCAGCCCCGTTGATGGTGTCCTGTTGCCAAGGAGGGGTGTCAAGACTGTAAACGAGTCAACGCAAGTTGGAAAAGTCCACGCACTTGAGGGGTGGACCGGGGCGGAAACCCGCCGATCACGCCGATATGACAAATGCAGTGAAAATGCACGAATTGTACATAAAAGACCGCGATTAGTAAATCTGTGCATGTTCACATAGACTCTCAGTCTACCAGCCAGGCGCATCCGCCAAAGTTCAACATGAAGGCGTCACACCTGCTTGGCGCCGGTCTCTTCACCCTCGCCACCGCAGCAGGGCCATACGCAACCTCCAGAAGAAACAACACCACTAGCCCGCTCAAAGTCATCTTCGACACCGACTTCAACACAATCGGCGACGATGGCCAGGCCTTCGCAATGGCAGCCCAGCTGCACGCAGCAGGGGAACTAGACCTCCTCGGCATAACAGTCGTGACAGGCAACCAGTACCTAGACCAGGAAGTCTCCGACGCCCTCAAGGCCGTCGGGCGCATGGGCATATCCCATGAGGTCGGCGTCTACCCAGGCGCCCCGGCCCCCTTCCTGCACACCTACCAAGCCTACCAGCTCGAGCGCGCCACCTTCGGCAACGCCACGAAGTACGTCGGCGCATACCAGTCCCCACCGGGGTCGCAAGCCCTCGTCGCACCCCCGGACGGCTTCGCGGCGTCTACGGTCCCCAGGACCCAGCATGCCGTGGACTTCATAATCGAGGCCGTCCGCTCCCACCCGCACGAGGTCTCCCTCCTCGCCCTGGGGCCGCTGACCAACATCGCGCTCGCCATAACCCAGGACCCGGGCATCGTGCCCCTCGTCCGCGAAATCGTCATCATGGGCGGGCAGGCCTACGCCCCCGGCAACGCGTACCGCGGCGCGGGCGAGACGAACTGGTGGTTCGACGCCGAGTCCGCGCGGGCGGTGCTGCGGGCCGGGTTTCGCGAGCGCAAGATCGTCGGGCTGGACGTCACCGACACGGTGGCCATCTCTAACGAGACTTATGAGCGCGTCGCGGGCCACGAGCCGGCTACGGCTGTCACGGCGCTGTGCGGACGTGGAGAGGTGGCCGTATGCTTATGACACTGTTGCGCTGGCGTCGCTCTATGATGGGAGCTTGGGCTTGGATGTGCGGCCGTTGTATGTGGATGTGAACTGCGACTTTAGCGCTGAGTATGGGAAGGGGCTTGTCTGGGAGGAGGACCCATATCCCGGGCTTGGGGTTGTGGGTGTCTCGTCTGTGCTGTTTGGGATAGACAACGCGAGGTTCTTTGAGCTTTATGTTGACCTGCTTACCCGCCCGATATCTGGGACTGCATAACTAATCATACGTAGAGTGCAATCATGGAATAGACAGATTAATTGTTCATATCGCCGCCGCCGAGTTGGTGATGCATCTCGAGAGCAGTATCACGCATATTACACGTATGGACCTTGACTGTATTTTCAGGATGGAAAAGCCATGCAGTGATTGACTAGTGTTGCTCTTATTTCATACATGTAAATTGCTACGGATTCGCCTGACAGCATGTACACAGTTCTGAGCCATTCTTGCCACGCGGTTCCATTCTTCGAGAATCACAAGTGTTCTTCATGCCAATCATCAAGTCTGTCCCAATTGCTCGCTGACTAGTCTGGCTCGAAAGAAATCTATGGATCCAAATGCAATCGCTAGAAATCCAAAGTCATATCCCATGATCCTTCTGTTAACCCATGTCCCAAAAGAATCCCAACCCCAGCACCATACAGTAGAGCCCAAAACCCTTCAAGAACGTCAAGAAACCCATAGAAAATCCCATTCTCCATGCTCTTTCTATACATCTAGCTTCTTAGACTCGCCCCAAGATCTTCCTGATCTGTCCACCCCTTCGCGCCTGCTGCGCGGTACCTACCGCCGGGTACCCATATTCATCTCGCGGAGCTGCGACGATGTCAGCGAATATCCCGCGGACCTTGAACCCTGGCGCTGGTGCGTACCTGAAGAGGAGTCACGTCTACTGTCTCCACTGTATATGTCATCCTGCTCCCTAGCCGACCCGGGCCTGACCTTGTCGGGCCTCGGGGGAGGCGGTGGGGGCGGCGCCGATGTTGGCGCGGTATAGAAGTCCTCCTCTGGCTCGATCTCCACCGTTCTTCTGTTGTTGTTGCTGCTGCTTGGTGTCGGCGTGTGGGAGTTGTAGTGCTCGCCGTTCATGCCGTTGGCGTAAGGGTTGTTCGACGCCGGCAGGATGCCGTTGGTGTGGACCTCGGGCCGGCTCGCCTGCTGCTGCGGCGCGGGCGGCCTCTGCGTCCTGGCCTTCGGGGGCGGGGGTGCGGACGCGGTGCTTGGTTGTCGGCTGCCGTTGGCGCTCGGTCGACGCTTTGGTGGACCATCCTCATCGCTTGTCTCCTCGTAATCATCAGCCTCGTTGGCATATGCCCTCAGCTCCTTGCGCATGGCAAGGCTGGCGCATATATCCTTGGCCTCCTCGATCGCCCTCTTCCGGCTTTTAAGAAGCACTCTGCGCTCGCGAGTCTGCTTGTTCTCGGCCGCGATGGCGAGGATAGTTTCCTCGCTCATCTTAAGTACGTGCAGGGACTCAAAGATGTTGTACATGCCCTGCAAAAGATGCCGCTCGATAACCTGCACGATAGTGTTGCGGATAAAGGACTTTGCTGATAATTCGTAGTAAATCAGCATCTTCTCGAGCACCTCCTGTGCCTCGGACCACTGCGGCGCCCCTTCCTCGCTCAGCGACCTCGCCTGCCACGAGCGGAGCTTCTCCTCGTACTCAGGGTCGTATGGCTGGACCTCGAGGTGCATGTCCTGTGAGAGCAACTCGAGTTCCTTCTGGGCCTTGTCCATGAGCAGCTTTAGCTGCAGGTCGAGGAATTCGCGCCGAAGGGGCTCGCGCATTCGCTTTGGCCACGAATAGTCGATCAGCTCGGCCAGGAATTCGTTGCATACGACGCCGAGGTTATCCTTGTGCTCCTGTGCCATCCTGGGCCAATACTCAGAGTAGCTTTGGAAGAGCATGTACACAGCGCGAGGCTTGGCATCACCCGGGAATTCAGAACCACGAATCTGGTTGAGAAGCGTCTGGACCTCCTGGCGGACGTAGTTTTGCTTTTGCTCCTCGGACAAGTCCTTGCCTCCCGCCGGTGCATGCGAGAACCCGAATTTCCGACCGTGTTCCCTGATCCGGCTACTGAAGGCGTCGTTCTCCTCGGCGGCCCTGGCGCGCAGGTTCTGCGCCGGTGTGCCTCGTGGGTCAGCAGTGGAGCGGAAGAAAGTCTTGCCAGGCGGGTTCTTGTAGAAACCGTAGACAGCAGGTATGACGAGTTCCTTGGAAGCGCTGAAGAGCTCCACGAGTTCTATTCGCATCTCTTCTGGGGTGTCTTTTCCCTCGCCCATAGACTTCAGCTCCGTCTCGGTGTCGTCCAGGGCCTTCTGAATCTGTCGTCGTAGCGTCTTGACGTGACGGCCAATGTGTCGCTGCAGTTGCACGCTCAGCTTCTGCTTGAGAGCATCGGCACCACACATGGACTCAGGCAAAGAGCGCCATTTGCCCCTGCCGAAGAACTCCTCCTCCTTCTGGCGCCGCTCGTGTGCCGTAGGCCAGGCCTGGCCAGCTTCGCGGGGACCAGGATTGAGCAGGACATACCACCCGAGCTGGAAGTAGTTGGCCGTGTCCTTGTTGTTCACCAGATCAATAAACTTGTCCTCGAGACCGATGGATTCGGTGAGGTCGGGCTTGGTGAGAACGCCAATGGTACGCGACCCTGTGGGGTCATATTGCCTCGCCTTGGTCAGAATCGGTGCCTGGACGTAATCGGTGTTACCGCCAACCACAGCGAGGATGATTGTGCGCGAGCTCTTCATGTAGCGCTCGCATAGCGTCTCGATGGTTTTGATGTCATCCAGGCTCTGGTCTTTGTTTGCGTTGCGCACAAGCCCGGGCAAGTCGACCAACGTCAGCAGGGGCATATCGGGGCCTCGCTTCTCAACGACGAGGATGTCCCGGGCAGCGAAACGGCCAGGGATATTCTTGGGCGCGATCAGGTCGACGGCATATCTCATGAGCTGCTCAAAATCCATTTGGTGGTCCACATTCCCGCCAAAACTGCGCAGAGCCTCCTGTGCCTTCAGGTCTCGGTTCTTGTCTGGGATGATAGAGACAGTCAAGCTGGTCTCGGGCGCGCGTCGTAAGCGGATCTCGGTAGCGAATCTGGTACAGGCGCCTGCATCTCGAGGGAACGGGGTGCCGGTGATGGCCTCGAGGACCGAGGATTTGCCGGCAGACTGATCGCCAACGACGCATATTTGTGGCAGCTTGACATTGTCAAGTTGTGCGAACTGGAGCTTGTCGATGAGCTCGAGGAGGCCGCGCTGCTCGTCGGCGAGGCCCTGGGTGTCGAGGGCGGAATCTAGGCCGGCTGATCCCATTCTGAGGTTCAT
The DNA here is from genome assembly GCF_014595645.1 of Diaporthe citri. Lineage (NCBI taxonomy): Eukaryota > Fungi > Ascomycota > Sordariomycetes > Diaporthales > Diaporthaceae > Diaporthe > Diaporthe citri. The sequence goes on from NW_025064858.1 coordinate 561,353, forward strand.
CAATGGGGAAACAGCGCGGGCAGTGGACTTGGTGGAGGAGAGGTGTGAGGAAAGGAAGGAAAAAGGAAAGGGTAGAAGCGATAAGAAGCAGGTCAGAAAGTAGGACAGTGACCTAGGAAAAGTAGGGTATGATGACGGTTCTTAAAAAGGACGTTCCACTTGCCACGTCGTTTGGGGTCGAGGAAGATGCATGTATCAGAGGCAGCTTGTTTTTAAGCTTGACCACGGGGCCGGAGGATGGGCAGAATAAGACGGGCCCCACTCCGATCCAAGGGTCCACGGGCAGTGACAGAGCTAAGAAAGGTGTCTGACTGGTGAAATGATGGCATGTGACTGGTCTGTCGCGGTGAGAAGAGGGCTATGCTCATTGTATGGAGGGCCCTGCCATGAGTGCAGAGCTGCGTAATCACCTTGGCATGCTGCAAGACCAGAAAGACTGGGAATACTGGAGAAGCGCGCAAAAGTCGCCACCCACACGGCTGCGCCCGAGCGAGGATCTTGTCACAGGCTGCCTCGCTTGGTGCAGCGTACTCGCGTATTTGGCTCGGTTTGTTTTCATTTGACACACAGAGGTGGAGTGGCGTAGATTGCGTACTCCTCTGTCTGTCTGGCTGGCTGGTCGGGTCAGATTATCAGCCTGCCTCTGATACACCCATCCTCCACGGGCCAAATCTTCTGGCCAGGACAGTAAGCCTAAAATAGAGGCCTGGCCGGGAAATGCAGCCGCGAGGAAGGACAGACAGTAGGCAGTGGAATAAGACGGGATGACGAGGCGAGACGCGTCGCACACAGGCTAGCCAGCCAGATCTCTTCTCGTTGACAATGGCAGGCAGGACTGGGCATTTCTCGGGCCGCAGTGGTAGTGCTGCAAGATGACCCGTTGGGCTGGAGTCTCGGGAGGTCTGAGGAGAGAGCAGAGCCGGGCGGCCTGGCTTACCTGCTCGGGGCAAATGGAAAGTGGAGGCAAACTCTCGAACAGACGGGACGGCGGCATTGGCGGGGTGCAGAAGGTGGCTCAGTCGTGGCTGAGGCACGGGAAGTAGTGCAGTATTCCATAAACACATCGCAATGCAGCCAATCTGTTAACGGAAGACGTCAATCCCAAAATGGAGGTCAACGGCAAGCAAGATGCAGGGACCAGGCCCGTTCAGGGCCAACCACGTCATAGCATGGGATCCGCATGCTCATACGACGCGACGGAAGGAGCTCTGGAGGGCCCCGAGAGCCAGTGAGCAAGTGGCACGAACAAGGGGAGCTGCGACAACTGGAGCTCTCGTCGACGAGAATTTTTGTTGACTGGCCCTGGCTGGAGACCATCCGATTCCACTGGGCTCGACTTGACTCGGCTCCTCCTCGGACGCGACACGGGAAGACAGGACAATGTTGGCGTGGCCGTCGTCTTTGTCGCCGATGATTTTGTCCTGCTGCCGCTGCTGCTGCTGACCACAACCGCATCAACAACCACGCCGACAGCCATCATGGACTTCTACGACCCCAACAAGGGCAAGAAGGGCAGCTGTGACGGCAGCGGTAACGAGTTTGTCCAGCCTGGCGAGAAGGACACCTACGTCCAGCTCGTCATCTCCCTGGCCCTCGGGTCCACAGCCTTCATTGCCTTTTGTGTGAGTCCAGTCGAGACTCCTCGAGTACCCGTCGTCGATCCTTAGTGATGATGCTGAGAGCTGTCCAAATAGGTCCTACGTCCACGATGGAAGTCGTTGTACGCCGCCAGACGCCGCCAGTTCGGCCCCCAGATAGGCCTGCCTCCTCTGCCAGACAGCTTCTTCGGGTGGATGCCCGCCCTCTACAAGGTCACCGAAGAACAAGTCCTGGCCTCAGCTGGTCTTGACGCCTTCGTGGTATGTTTGTGTTCCTCTCTGCACCTCACTCCCCTGTCCCCCGGCCTTCTACCATCAGAGCCAACCCCTGACAAAAGCTCCGCACAGCTCCTCGCCTTCTTCAAACTCTCTATCAAGCTCTTCGCCATCCTCTTCTTCTTCGCCGCCACCGTCCTCGAGCCCATAAACCGGCGGTACTCCCCCGAAGATACCCCCAAGAAGCCCGACGATGATAGCGACAACAGTTGGAACTACGACATGGGATACCTCTGGGCCTACCTCGTGTTTACCTACTTCTTCACCCTCCTCACACTCCACCTCCTCAATAAGGAGACCTTCAAGGTCATCAAAATACGACAGGACTACCTCGGCACTCAGAGCACCATCACCGACAGGACCTTTAAGCTCTCCGGCATGCCTCGCGAGCTGCGCGACGAGGCCAAGCTTAAGGAGCTGGTTGAGAAGCTGGAGATTGGCAACGTCGAGAGTGTGACCCTGTGCCGGAACTGGAAGGAGCTGGACGACCTCGTTGCTGCAAGGGCCAGAACCCTGCGCAAGCTCGAGGAGACCTGGAGCGTGTACCTGGGCCAGAAGTCTAAAAACTGTCTCGATGACAGACACAGGCTCGTCAGCAACGCCGTGGCCCCCCATGATGAGTCTGCCATCGTTGACGAGGAGGCCCAAGATGGCGAACGCGCAAGCCTCCTGGGCGGCGGTCGCAACGGTGCCGCCCATCACCACTGGATTGACCGTCCACGTCCGCAGACGCTCGTCTGGTACGGTCCGTTCCGTCTGAGGCACAAGAAGGTGGACGCCATCGACTACTATGAGGAGAAGCTCCGGCGGCTCGATGAGCAGATTCATGTGGCTCGCAAGAAGGAGTACCAGCCGGTCGATCAGGCCTTTGTGACAATGGACTCTATTGCGGCCTGCCAGATGGCTACCCAGGCACTGATCGACCCCCGGCCGGGCCAGCTGTTGACAAAGTATGCGCCCGCCCCTTCGGATGTCGTGTGGCGCAACACCTATGCTTCTAGGAAGAGCAGGGTCATCAAGTCGTGGATCATCACCATCTTCATCAGCTTGCTCTCGGTTCTCTGGCTGATCCCCGTGGCCACTATTGCTGGTCTGCTGTCGCTCTGTACCATCAAAAAGGTCTTCCCAAACCTGGCCGATTTCCTCAACGACCATGAGGTCATCAAGGCTCTCGTGCAGACTGGCTTGCCAACGGCCGTGGTGTCACTTCTCAACGTCGCCATTCCGTTTCTCTACGACTATCTCTCCAATAGCCAGGGCATGCTCTCCCAGGGTGAAGTCGAATTGTCCATCGTGTCCAAGAATTTCTTCTTTACCTTCTTCAACATTTTCCTCGTCTTCACCGTCTTCGGTACTGCGACTCAGATTTGGACCGTCATTCGCGACTCCTTCAAGGACACCACCTACATCGCTCAGCAGCTCGCTCGGCAGATCCAAAATCTGAACGTCTTCTACCTGAACTTCATCATGCTCCAAGGTCTGGGCCTTTTCCCCTTCCGCCTGCTCGAGTTTGGCGCAGTCTCACTGTACCCCATCAACCGCCTGGGCGCAAAGACTCCCCGCGACCACGCGACGCTCACCACGGCCCCATACTTCAGCTACGGCTTCTACCTGCCCACGTCGCTGCTCATCTTCATCTTATGCCTTGTCTACTCCGTACTGCCACGCGGTTACATTGTCCTTGCGGTAGGAGTCGTGTACTTCGCCCTAGGCTACTTCACCTACAAATACCAACTGCTCTACGCCATGGACCAGCCCCAGCACGCTACCGGCGGCGCGTGGCGCATCATCTCATACCGCATGGTCCTCGGCCTCATAGTCTTCCAGGTCACCATGGCTGGTTACCTTTCCCTGCAGCTTGCTTTCTTCGCATCCCTGCTCGTGGTCCCCTTGCTTATGGGCACGGTGTGGTACTCATACTACTGGAAGCGCCAATTCGAGCCGCTGACCAACTACATTGCTTTGCGATCTATTCGCCACCGCCAGTCCAGCCGCCCCAGGAACAACGACAGCAACAGCGGCAGCGGCGCCAGCTCTCCCGGTGACGAGGGGGGCAGCGTTGTTCATGACGAAGTTTTCGGTGGGCCCGGACGCCACCCACCACAAGACCTGCTCCGTCGCCGGAAGAGCACCGTCGACGAGGACAAGGAAAAGGGCCTGCGGTTCATCAACCCGAGCCTCGTGGTCCCGCTCGAGCAGCCGTGGATCTACCATGACCCACCTCCGCTTCTTGCGAGAGACTCCAGCGCGGGGTTCAACGGCGGGGACACAGACGATGCGTTGTTTAGGTACGAACAGGGGAGGGAAAGTATCGTGGGGGGGCCAAGGGTAGCCGAACCTGAGTCCACCTCCGCGTCGGAAGGTGGGTCAGGACCGGAGCCGGACAACAACAACTACGGAGGTAATGCTGACAGGAACGGAGGTAGCAACTCCAGCTCCCTGAGTTTAGGTGACACGCATATTTGGAGGTCATAACGGTGAGCGGAGCTGGAGATGACAGATCTTATTGGATGTTATCGGTTGAGTCAAAGCCTTGTTTGGGTTTCATCCGCGATTCTCGAATTCGTTTCGTTTTGCATTCATACCAGGAGCGGGCAAGCACATGGCGCTCAATTAGCATGGGATTGTGAAGTATTCTCCCCCTTTCCCTTTCATTGTTTGATAGTAGTTGCAGCAATACCCCCTGAACATGAAATAGCAATTTGAACTTTGTACTAAGCAATGTGCTGTATCGACCGTCGTTCTCCCCCCTCCCCGTATGTGTGCACATTGGGTTCGGGATCAAAAAGCAACCACTCCTGGCAGGTCCGCCACTTCCCGAGAAGGGAGCGCAGCACCTCAATCACCCATGTCCATAGCGTCATAGTCACTGGAACTTCCGTCGTCGGAGATGTAAATCGCACTCGATGCCGTCTCGCCCGGACCATCAGCCTCCTCCCGCCTGGGCGGTGATGAGCTCGCCTCCGTCTCGGATTCCATCCCACCGGCGGGGGCAGCAGCAGCACCACCACCCGCCTCAATGTCCTCCATGCGGGCAATGAACTCGTCCTGCAGTCTCCGCAAGAAATTTCGCAGGGTCTCCTCGCCCATATCACTGTCCAATGCCTGCTGCAGCGTCTCGCGCAGGTGGAGCACCAGCCTCCTCCGGAGCGCGAGCTTGCGCGCCTCGGAGCTCTGCCTCTTCGCCTCGGCCTGGCGCCGCAGGAACCCGGCCGCATCCTCGGCGCGGTCGAGGAACGCGTCCGGGAAGCCGATGGCCCTCGCGAGCTTGATGCCGTAGTTCTCGTCCTGCACGGGGCCGGACCCGATTCTGTACAGCATCGTCATCCTGGGGACGTTATCGGCGGCGACGGTGGTCTCCGTCTCGAGGTGGAGGTTGAGCACGCCGGGCCTGTCCTGCAGGACCTGGGCGAGCTCCGTGAAGTGCGTGGCGAAGAAGACGAGGGCGTTGCTCTGGACCAGTGCCTCCGCCATGGCGATGGCGATGGCCAGGCCGTCGCGCGTGCTGGTGCCGCGGCCCAGCTCGTCGATGATGGCGAGGCTCTTGTCGTTGATGTTGCGCAGGATGAAGGCCATGTCTCTCATCTCAACGGAAAAGGTCGACATGTTTGACTCGATGCTGTCGTCTGTGGATGTCCGGGAGAACAGGTTGTGCACGATCGTGAAAGAGGCGAATTGCGCCGGGACGAAGCAGCCGATCTGGGCCATGACTTGAAGCATCGCGACGGTGCGAATGTACGTGCTCTTGCCACTCATATTGCAGCCCGTGATGATTTGAAACGCGTGTTGCTCTGTCGCGTAGTAGTCATTTGGTATGAATTTGTCGAGAGTCTGCGACAAGTTGATTCGTTAGATGCACAAATTTGGCGCATTTGAGTACATTTGTCCCGAGATTGGGAACTCACAAAGTCAAAGATAGGATGTCGAGCTGCTTTCAAGGCCAGAGCGTCCTTCAGTTGTGGTCTCGAGTAGTCTCGTGTAGTCACTGTTTGCCCAAATGATGCGAGCATGTCCAAGAGAGCGATGCTTTCACAGACCCTGAAGAGCTGAGGTATATCAGCTCTGATCGAGTCCAATAAGTGTCTGACGACCTTGTCACTCTGCATGATGACCTCGTCCACCGAGTCAGTCATGCGCTGATTGAGCTTCACCATTTGGAGCGTCTGGCATTCCAGGAATTCTTTTTTCCGGACATAATTGATGAGGGCATTCGGAATCAGTCCATCCTCGAAATCGGAGCAGCGAAATCTCAGCCAATACCGTCGCCGGTTGTCAAACTTGAGGTCTGCCGCAAGCCCCAGTTCAGAGTTGAGCTCTTCCACATGTTTGTGCAGGTCCTCCGTTGCTTCTTTGTACGTTGTGCGTGCCACATCGAGTAGTCCATGCACACCTGACTTGACTGCGTACACCCTCTGATTTCGGAGATCAAGGGGCTTGGTGACATAGGTGACGTCCTCGTTGATGACTTCGGCCATCCGCTCAAGAATGGGGCTGGTGATGCCGGGTCGGCAGTGGTCTCGAATCTTGACCAGTAATTCGCACCTCGCCGAGTCCAAGGAATCGAAGACGGTAGGTACAGCCGCTACAAAAGATTTAATCATCAACACTTCGTTGATGGCTTGCTCGCTCGCCTCCAATGACGGCTCAGTGGGAAGGAGGATGAGCTTGCTGAGTAGCTTTTCAACATCGCCGAACGCCTTGAGCGCCTTACGGACTTCGAAAAACATGTCCTCCTTGGTGCAGAGCTCCTCGACTGCGTCGTATCGGGGAGTTAAGACGCCTTCTGTCTGCGTGGATGGCTGGAGCACATTACTCCGCAGCATTCGTTTTCCCATCGGAGTCCTGGTCTCATTTAGCAGGCCAAAAAGACAAGCCTTGGATGAAGGGTTCTGGAGATTTTGTATTAGCTCCAAAGAATGAATGGTGGGAAGACTGATCATCATAGATTCTTCAGATGGCTGATATCTGATTCGTAAAGAATGACCAGAAATTCTCAATGAGAACTCCAGTTCGAGATATTTCATGACCTACACTGATCAGATTGCGGAGCTTGTTTTCCTGAACTTCAATGGCACCTACCGCTGAGAATGAGCAGGTCGCGTAGAAATTCCCTTCGATGGCAACCTTGATCGCCTCGACATCTTCCTTGAACGCAAGAGCCTGGATGAATTCCAAGCCCGCCGTCTCGGACCAATACCTCCTGTCCAGTGCGACAATTGGTACGCCTGGCAGCTCTTCCTCGATAGTGGCGCAAAGACTGCTCTTTTGATTTGGTTGACAAGCGGTGGAGACAATGAGAATGCGGCTAGGTTCAAACACCGTCAATTTGTGGGTGGTCTTTACGTAGGATTGATTATCGCAAATTTGGCTGAGAACCGCTTCACCCGTTGAGACATTGACGAAAGCTATGCCTACAGACGGAGAGATTCCACGTGCCTCACTCACGGCGCAGATGATCTGGTGCCCCTCACTTGCACCGATAGAAGATGCTGCACGCGAGCGACGGCCACTTCCCGTCGTGGTTCCCGTGCTGTGGGTTGGAGTGACTGGGGTCTGGGAAAGTCGACTTTGGGCTGATCCATTGGAAACAGAACGAGTAACAAACGAACGACGTCGAAACGGTTCAGAGGTAGATCGATGGTTGGACGAAGTGGTTGAGCGGGATTGGGACGATCCAGCATGGAAGTGAGGTAACCTCTGGGGGGCTGGCGTTATGAATGCCATGTCTTTGACGATGCAGGTGACAGAGGCAACCTTGATAGGACCGGCGGAATTGACCACGTCTTATGTTCGATGCCAACGATGCACAGTATCAGAACATCCTCTGTATTTCCACTATTGAGACAAGCGAGCTCTGAAGGAGCCTAAACGCCTGCCAGGATGGCCGTTGTGGATCCCGAGGTGGTGTGCTCCTTCCCGTCCCTGTACAGGCGCCTTCACGTGGTGTGGTCATCACTGTGCAGCAGCACCTGGGCAGCTGCCTGCCCACCTTCGTACCTCCATTCCAGGTCGGAAGGCACCCGACACGACGCCATTTCCTACAACGTATGAACCTGGCGACCCCTTTTCCCAGTGCGTCCCTGATTCTTCCAAATTCGACCCTCTTTCTCACCCCCTCATTTTCCCCCACGATCACTAGCATACCTTGACACCGACATCAAAACCAGATACCAAGCAGTCGATTCTATCAGAGACTCGTGTCTCACCTACTCGACACGCAGTCCTAGTTCAAACACCTGTTATCCTAGCAATCATCAATATTGTGTCCCGCCCGTGCGAGCACGTCCCTTTACCTCAAGGGTATCGGTCGAGACGCTTGTTCAAGACGTCCTACTGTGCTTCTGTCGTTCTACATTCTCAGCAGTGGCCTGAATCCCCTGCCAACTGCTTTTCCAACATGTGAGTAGTGATTCATCCTTGAGCTTCAATTCTGGCCCAGGCCTTTGACGCAGAGTACAATAGAAAGGGTGACATCGTCCGTCATCACTGCTCGAAGAATCCGACAAACCCGCACCGTCGCCATTTGCCAGCTCCCCACCGGTATCAACCAGACTTTCGTCTGCGGCAAGAATTCACGGACTCCATTGGTTGTCTCCAGTCTACTCGGTCAAGATGAGATGGTCGTAGGACATCTTCGCTCTCACTGTTGCCGTGGTCGATGGCCTCCTCTTCATATGTGCATGGTACTGGATCGGCCATTTCATCAGTAATTTCTGGGACGGGGATGAGTCCGATGCTTCCGATGCGACATGGCTGTTCAGCCTTGTGCTTGTCACTAACGCCTTGCTCGCCTACCTCTGTTACTATCTGGGCTACAGCACAGGATGCAGACGACTGCGACCAACACCGGACCCAGAAGTCCCTCACGAACTCCCTCACGAGCTCCCTCACGAACTCGTCGACTTCCAGTCACCAGATAGACACGGGGATTCATTCACAAATCCGAATCCTGGGCCTTCAAAGCAGGTCTGAAGATACAGTCGATCAGGGTTTACGGTCCAGGCTGACGGAACCTGGACTTGTCCACTATTGAAGAAACGTGCATTGCAACAGAGTTGTTTCGCACATTCATTCATATCGTTGTCATTACTCTGGGTCTCACATCAAGAATTTGGATGGTCAAGACCCAAACTGGACCCGCTCAACTTGAGCACGTTTTTCCCTGTCTCCTTGTTTTCTACCCCTCCCCTCGGCGCCATCTACTGGACAGGGAGACACAACCAGAGACGACGAGTTGATTGACCTCACGCAATCTTCAGCTTAATACCAACGCATGGGTTCTGGTCGAATGACAACGTGATCCGCAATCAGCTTGGGGCACTATTAGCCAAATAAAGTTTGTTGATCAAGCACAGTGGTCACCTCATATGCATCGTCACAACTTTCTCTGTTATTAGCCTCAATAGTACGTCCCCTAGGTATTCACTGAAAATCTTCCTAAGGCGCGCTTCGTTTTCGCGTGTCCGTGAAATACGACAGGGTTCATCAACCTGGTAATTTTCAAGCGATTGGCTGCCATTCTAGCTTATTTCGTACGATGGTCCCTTGCTTCCTTGTAAATAAGAAACCATTCCGCCTTCGACATTTGTACTGATCTACAGGCTCCGAGACGGGCTAACGTCAACGTAATGCTTGCCCTTGCATATCAGCAGTCATAAAGGGATCACCCTCTCCCTGCACCTAATCATATGTTGCAGTAAGCGACCGTCAGAAAGACAAGCCAATTTGTTATCAACGCCAAGCTGTATTTTGCTATTGTAGTTCGACGATTATGAGGACTACCGTCTGGAACCTGTTTCTCAATTCAGAATGGGTTTCATTGGCCTGAAACCCAAAACATCTGTCAATGCTGGAAATCAAAAGTGAGTGTCCTCAAATCCATGAGTTCAGCGCATGGCAATGGATCGCAGAAATGCCTCCAATCAGAATTCCACATTTCATTTGCCGCGCCCCTCGTCAAAAAGCCGACTCAAGAATCAACCCACGTATCTCCATTCCACCCAAGGTCTTCCCCATGCCTCAGTGGCTTCCGCGGCGTGACCGCTGAGCAACCACACATGTCAGCTCTCCTGATTAGTACGGGTAATTGGGGTTGCGAGAGGAAAGAATCTTGTTAGCACGTGCCCGCAGTAGAGTATCGTCAAAGGCAGCACCCGCAGAACGCTTGACGGGGCCGGCCAGCACGGGCTTGGGGTAGATGACCTCGAGGACCTTCTTAGCCAGGCCCGGATATGCGTCAGTCATCTCAACCCACGCGCCGCTCTCATGCATGACCATCTGGATGTTGTCGGCTATGATCTTGACTACGGTCTGCTCCAGGTGGGTACCTGCGTGCTGGCCAAGCACGATGTGGCAGATCTCTTTGAATCCGACGAACCACTTCTTCTGGGTGAGCGATTGAAGGCTTGTGCCGAGCTCATCGGCAGCATTGGTGCGGAGCGACGCCACCTGGAAGTAGTCAGCGACCATGAATGTCGCGATGGGGTCCTTCTTCTGGCGGTTTTCCAGCGCGTTGAAGTAGAGGTATTTCAGCAGCCCGTCGACCTGTTCCTCAAGGAAGGGGCTGCCCGTGAGGTTGATAGTCGAGGTTTTGGACTCCTGTGGGGTCCATCTGCCTGTTAGAAGCTTCCAAAGTTGCTTTAAGCCCAGTGGCTGAGGGGTCGTGCTTACCATGAAGTCGCCCTCCAGCGCTTTCGCAAAGTACGTCGACTGCTGGCAGATGACCCAGCGGTGAACATGCCAGACCTTCTGTCCCATGACAATGGTGGCATCGGAGAACCGTTTGTCACCCCACAGGCTGCTAATTTTAGCGATGCCGTCGAAGGAGGCTGGATCCAAAGATGGTTAGACGTACCTGACGGCCGAGGGTGGAGAGGAAGCAGCCATTCTTTGCGAGGACGACGTGCTGCTGAGAAACGTATGTGTACCGACGGCAAGCAGCGATCGGGGATGACCACCGTCTGTAGGTCTCTGTGGTATGATGTGATGTGAGGAAGTCTGGAAAGACCTCAGGGACAAAAGAGGGAAGATTTAAGCTCTTCAAGTCCCTGCCGCCATGCGAGGAGCTTGCGTTGGAAGTTGAAAGGTGGAAGGTATGATGCGATATTCAGGGAGAAAATGCTGTGAGACTATGACGTTGCCTCTAGGTGCATGCTGCGTTGGAAGAGGCGATGATATGAGGCGCGCTTTCCTGCCAGATGTCACGCTCGCTTCATCGGTGAAAGCTTGGAGGCGCCATGTTGTAGGTTGGAAGATATTAATAAGCTAGAGAACCAGGTTGTCAAAACGGTATTTCAGTCGGGGCAGCTAGGTTACGACAGATGCTGAGGCTGGAGGACCCAGTCCATGGGAGGGAGTCAACAAGCGCCTGAAACCGCAGTTAGAACAGGGAGACGCTGTTGTCCGTTGACCGTATCACTCGCAAGACCCTTGGCATTCGGTATTTAACACGCCAAATGAGAAATTACGACAGCCCAAACTGTCCAAGGTTGATCATATCGAGGTGGGTTGTCCCAAAGGTCGATTATTCCAAAGCCGATTATCCTATCCCGTCATCCCATGGGAGAGTAGATGGTTCGATGGGTTACGGGACAACTTCACTGCCACAAAACTGGTCTAACTGCACGACGACACTAAGAGGAAGGTCACAAGGCACGATGATGTCTCTAGGCCTCGGCCTGCTGTTGCTAGTGATAGAGAGGGCAAATGCATTACAGCTTTGACACTTGAAAGGTGGCTTGCAAACTATGGTAGAGAGATGTGGACAGTTTGAGGTGGATGTCTTGAAAGCTGGGATCTCGGTTGAGTGACATCGACAGTCCAAGTCCTCAGGAACAGGAAACTGTCTCGGCGTTCAGATCGCAAATGCTTCCCTGACAAGGCTCATGCGGAGTCATGGGTCTCAACTCAGAAGGTTTGCAGCAGTGCAGCTTGAGATGGACTCTCTCGAGCCCGAGTCTGGAGCTGATACAGGATTTAGCTGTGGGAGAAGGATGAATTCTGGGGACGAAGGAACACTACGACGGGATGGTCAGCTTGCGTCAGAGAAGGGACATTCATTAACGGAATATTTGTGCGGAAGAACCACGGATCGTCCGGTGCGCTATGGAAGATATTGAAGTTGTGGAAGACAGGTCGAAGACTAATATCATTGATTGTTGATTGTTGACAGCAGCCATGGGAAACGCGTACTGACGAGATGACGTTGATATTCTGGGGTACGTACCCCCCTGGCTGACTCACTCGACACGGCAGCCTACTGTAGCAGACTAGCCCGCCACCATGCCTGCCTAGAAACCAAAGGCGGTCAAGATCTGGCCGCAGAGGCGGCAGAATAGAGCCTGCAGAAATATTTAAAGGCTGCACATCTCCCGCCCACTCTCCTCCGACCTCCTTTTTTCTTCTTTTCTCTCCATCCTGGTGCACGGGCTTTACGTAATTCAGTGAAGGTTCGCCTGAGAATACGTTTTTGCTAGTTGAAAACTATAACATGACCACTCCTAGTTGGCTTCGGCCGGCTAGGGAATCTTTGGAACCTCATCTTTCTTGACTGATCGTCTTTCGTTGTCCTGGTGTGCTTGCAAGCCAGACGAAGAAGGATTTTTCGACTGATCGCAGACCACAGAGACGTGACTGCCACGTTGATGTTGTTCCACGCGATCAAGCGCGGTCGCCGCGTACACTGTTAAGCATGACGACGGGTCTCCTCTTTCGTTGTCATCACGCAGTCCATGCAAAGAAATGGCCAGGTATTGCGTGCAGAGCTGCTCTCCTAGCCAAGCGCCTGTCGAAACCTGCCCGTGCGCACAGGCCACCTGCACCCAGAGGGCTTCCAGCGCTTGCAAACCCCAGGGTCCTCAGAGCAACCTTCGGTTCTAGTGTCGTCTTGAGCTTGCTCAGGACCCGCCGACAAGGACCAGGACTTGAGCGCGTCGCTTGTCGTGATCTCCCACCTGCGAAAATCCTAATACGCGGATTGCACTGGCCCTGCCTCAACTGCAACTTCTTTCCTGCCGTCGCGCGACCATAGCTCCGCCTTTGACTGCGCAAGCACAAGCGCAGACTACCGTGCCCCGCGTCGTGATACTCCAGAGAGCCAGCGTCGAGACAGTCACCCAAACATTCTCCCGCCCCTGCCCCGCATGAATATGCCCTCGAAACAACATGACGCGTTCGTCCAGATCTCTCGCAAGAGATGACGGCGAACATTTTCCACGTTCGCTAGATGACCGTTTGGGTGCCGTGAACCATGAACACACCCGTGTTGCCTGAAGTAAACGCCATCAGTCCATACACATCGCACCAGAGATCAACAGCATGCCCAGACGTTGCGTTGCTACGCCCACGATGGGTCGTCTGTGTCGAGATCGCGCTCGCCACCGTCACCAGCACTACATCACGCGTTGGGAAGCGGAACCGGGCATCGGAGTTTTGAATTAGATTATGTCGCTTCCGCTCATTTCAGCCCTCGCTGCGCCCGACCCCGGCGCCGTTGTTCGGGAAAGCTGGTCATTTGTCGTGGACTGCCAGGGAAGTGCTTCGCCAGGGCTAGGGCTGGCGTTCATCCTGTGCATGACGTTTGTCATGTCAGGCAGCCAAGTGTTGGAAGGCGACGTTGGTGTTCAAGTATCACACGGGAGCTACCACGCCCTGAACAAGAGTGAGGTTAAAGCTTGCCCGAGAGCTGAGGATCGACATGCCGCGCTATGGTGTTTCCTTTGACCATCAACCCCATTTCCCATTCCCAGCCAATGTGCACTCATGAAGCAGCAGCGAGTTTATTTCACTATGTACAAAACCCGGTACCTCTTTTCTCGTCGTTACCACTACTTCTGAGGCCCCCGCGAAGCCTGAATGATCCCGCATACGACGCCCGCAGCACGGTACAACTGCTCGACGAGACCCTGTACGCGCTCCCTGGAGCCGCTGGTGAGAGATATGCGGATCCTAGAAGAAGAAGCAAGTCAGCGAGTGTCTCAAGATACCTAGGTAGGTAACTAGTGGTCGTCTTGGCTTGAACTCACGAGTCTTTTCTCGGCGTCATGATGGACCAGAAACCGTCGAGGTTACCGTGGAAGAACTTGACAAAATCGTCAATGACCATCTCCGTCTCGAGCGCGTTGACCTGTGCGTGGATGTAGGGACTGCCATTGAATAGCTCGGCGCTCAGAAGCTGCGGCTTGGGAACGCCGGTGTCGGACGGCCACAGCCAGTTGAGCAGCTCCAGGTACCGCACGTGGCTGCGCTGGCCGCGCAGCGCGCCCTGCACATCGGCGTGCATCTGCTTGATGGCTGTTTGCAGGAGGGACATCAGCTCGGGGTTGTTACTGCCGCTCGCTGTCGATGACTCCGCTGCGGCAGCGCAAAAGGCGGCGACCGCCGGCGGGGCGCGTTGGATGACTTCGTTCCTGCCCTTGTGGAAATGGGCCACGCTGACCGACTCCCACGTGGGAAGGTTTCGCCCGACCAGGAGGTGCACGCCGAGCTGGAAGGTCAGGTCGACGATCTGCTTGACGGGCATGTTGGCTTGCAGCAGGAAGTCGATGCCGAACTCGGTCAAGTTCTCGACGGCGTATGCCCCCCTTGAGGTGTTCTCGAGGAAGCGGACCCTAAGCAGCTCGATGTGAGTTTTGTCCCCGCTGGTGGTCTCCAGAACGACCTTCTCGAGGTTAACATTGCTGATAGCAGGCCCGTTCCCGTTGACCAGACTGTGGGGAGTCGCCTCACCATCAGAATAGTCATCGATAGCCTTGGCAATCATTTCAGACAGATGCGCTGGGTTGAAGGCTTCATGCTCGGTGATCAAGCCAGAACGGCCATTGCCACTGACGAAATACTGAAGAGTCTTGTCGAACCAGCGATTAGCACCGTCGCCAACGTAGCCATCCCGCGCCCGCTCCTCGGACGTCTCAAGGCACCCGTCATCGAGGCTAAGCACGAACAGCGCCGACTCGATCACGCGCAGGTACTCGGCGTTGGCAACACTCGACGCCGCCAGCCTCGCCCGCGTCTGGGCCCACGCGTCCCTCCCGTCTGACATCAAGACGCCGTTCCACACGCCTTCGTCGCGTCCGACCCGAAATCGCCGCGAATGTGAGCCTGAGCTTCTCCACCGACGCCGCCGAGCAGTCCTCTCCCCGCAGCGTCACCTTGAACACGCGGCCTCTCCTCAGCACGGCGATGTGGTCGTTCCCAGGGTACGTCACCAGCCTGTCCTTGCCGACGCCTGGCTCGCGCACAGTGTTGAAGAGGTAGACCTGCCGCGAGTTGCACGCGGGCCGGCCGGCGATCCACACCGGCTCGATGGCGGCGCCGCCCTCGCGTTCGCCGTCCGCGGCAAGCTTCAACTCGACGGCCGCCGACGCGATGAGGGCGGCCCGCTCGGCCTGCGACTGTGGAGTCTTGCTGTCGCGTTGCGTAGCCATGTTTGGCTGGTACGGCGCCAGCGGCACGCGGTTGCTCATCCACCGGGCGTCCGTCATGGTGTCGTTGTACCACCCGTTGATCAGCCCATCTAGGGACGGGTTCGCCGCGGTCCACTCCCAGAGGGCGCGGCGGATCGGGATGTCGGCGGGCCGGAGGACCGAGATGCCTTGCTGGATTATGGCGAGCTTGTCCTCACTGTAGAGGTGCCCGCTTGTCTCGAGGAGGTGGTCCAGCGCGTCGTCCAGGTCGGGCAGGTGCTGGGCGAGTACTTCGGTTGAGTGCTTGCAGCAAGAGAGACCGTGTGGAGTGGTGGCATCCGACTTTCGGGCATTTGTGGTGCTAGGAACATTGTCGTCGTGGTTCGGCTTAGAGTCGGATTTGGGCGACGGCTTTGATGCTGTGCCAGGCTTGGCCTCTTTCGTCACATGCTGTTGTTGGTCCCGTCTACCACCGGGCTTGCCCTTGAGGTCCATCCGCGACACGATGAGCTTGGCGAGAGACTTGATGCTAGAAGCATTGCTCATCTCCGACGTCTGGAGCGAGGCCTTGAAGGTGTGCTTGACCCAGTTCTTGATTTCGATCGACACAAGCGAGTCCAGCCCCAGAGACGCAACGGTCTGGTCGTCTGGCACCTCATCTCCTATGAAGGCGGTAAACTTGGCGGCCACTCCCTGGCTGACGATTTCCTCTGCCTCGTCGATCGTCCCGACTCGCTCGACG
Source organism: Diaporthe citri (assembly GCF_014595645.1). Classification (NCBI taxonomy): domain Eukaryota; kingdom Fungi; phylum Ascomycota; class Sordariomycetes; order Diaporthales; family Diaporthaceae; genus Diaporthe; species Diaporthe citri. Next base: position 577,372 of record NW_025064858.1, read on the forward strand.
GCCTGTGATGGGCTTGCGCGCTGGCTCGCATTGGCTGAGCCTCCACTACCGCCGCCGAGGGAGTTTTCCAGCTTCCTCTGGCTGGGAACGTGGTCGAACAGGTGGTCGTCGAGTGCAGACTCGCCCATGGCAGCCTCCATGGAATCACGGTCGAAGGTCATGATGCACTGAGGTGGCCTGGGTGGTTCGTTATCTTGTTTCGGCGCCATGGCGTACTCAAGCGTGGCAAACACCTCGTCAAACGACACGGAGCCAACAATGCGCTCCACATCGCTGTTGAGCTCGAGCGCCCCGCTTGATCTGCTCCGAGCCCTCGACGGCGCCGACGTTGATTGTTGTGTAGCTTGTGATCCCGCCCTGGCCGTGCCACGCGTGGGCGAACGCGTCCTGGAACGCGTTGCCGGCACTGTAGTTGCTCTGTGACGGCTACCCGACGATGCTAGCAATCGAAGACAACATGACGAAAAAGTCTGTGTCTTGAGGGCTGCAAAAGACACTGTGCATGTTTAGGGTACCCTGGACCTTTGGTTTCATGGCAGTGTTCCAATCAACGAGCGGCAAGTACTCCAAGGGATGGTCACGGAGCAACAGGGCGCTCTGGATGATACCTCGCACGGCGGGGAGGTTGAGGTCAGCCATCTCCTTGGCTGCGGACCGGACACTTGCCTCGTCACCAATATCGCACCTGACGATATGCAGTTGGGCTCCAAGCTTGCCGATACCCAGCTTCAACGACGTCTGCTCGGCAGCATCAACATTCCGGCGTGAAAGAGTCACGATGTGGCCTGCTCCTCGTTCGGCAAGCAAGTGGCTCATCCTCATGCCCAGATCGCCCAAGGCACCACCGATAACGTAGGTTCCGTCTTCTCGGAGCTTCAGTGGTTCGGGCTTTGGTCTGGGCGCCTGTACCATCGTGTCCTCGTCTGCGACCAGCACCAGCTTTCCCACGTGCTTACGCGCGGCTATCAGACGGAACGCGTCCTCGAGCTGGCTCATGTGATAGGTCGTCACAGGATGGACCGGTTTAAGGTCGCCCCTGTCAATGATTTCAAGGATCTCGTCAAGCCCCTTTCGCACAAATTTGGGGCGCAGCCTGTACATGTGCGAGGTGTCCACGGCCGCAAACGTGGCCTGCTTCTCGAAGTTGGCCATGTTGAGCTGGCTGCCCTCGTAGATGTCCGTCTTCCCGATCTCGAGGAAGGTCCCAAAGGGTGCCACGCAGTCTCAGCTGTCCATCAGGAACTCGCCAGACAGCGAGTTGAGCACAACGTCAACGCCCTTGCCGCCCGTCATGCGCATAATTCCCTTCTTGAAGGTCCGGGCGTGCGACGAGAAGATGTGGTCGGGGTCCACACCGTACTTGTCCTGTACGAGCTTGCTCTTGGCAACGCTGCCCACGGTTGCGAAGACCTCGATCATGTGCGCAATCTGAATGGCAGCCTGGCAAACACCGCCCGACGCCGCGTGGATCAGCACGGTCTGGCCGCGCTCCAGTCGCGCGATCTGCGCCAGGCAGTACCAGGCCGTGTAGTATATAACGGGGATCGAGGCAACATCCCCGAAAGATATGGACTCCGGAATCGCCGTGGCAGCGTTGGCCTTGACGCGCACCAGGCTCCCGAATGGGTCGACCATGAGACCCACGACGCGGTCCCCCGTCTTCCAGAGCGACTGCGCGTTGGACCCGACGGCAGTGACCACGCCGGCTACCTCACCTGTCATGTGAACGCCGGGCCGCATCTGGCCCAGTGCGATGAACACATCCTTGAAGTTGAGGCCATACGCTCGTGCCTGCACCTCGATCTCGTCGGCGCCGAGGGGCTGTTGCGCCACGCGCGGGTTGTCCACGAAGCGAAGTGTGTTGAGGAGGCCTCGAACCTTGACGTCAAGCTTCAGCGGACGCCTCTGGTCGAGGTAGCGCTGCTCGACCAGGGTGTCGTCCTGGTCGTTGTGGCTGTCGGCATAGGCAGCAAATTGTTGGTCAGGGACCACTCTGGGGATGGTCACTTTGCCACCGCGGAGTGCGTACTCCAATTCTTCGGCTTTTTCGTCTTCTGAGGCTGGCCAGAATGAAGACCTGGCTATTGCTGCAACTGTCCTGGCGACACCATGCAGGGGTGTTTCAGAAGGCTGCTCCCTAGCCCATCTTGATACACAAAAACGATCGCATTTTGTTATTTCATTTTAATTCTCCTTTGAAGTTGGAAGCTATCAGTCTGTCACCAGGATCACTATGGCAGACTCAAGTCCATCCGTTTGAAGCCAAGACGTGTCGAGCGAGAATGTGCAAAGCAAAGAATCCGAGAATACTACCTTGGGGCTCGAACAACGTCCACGAAGCGCCTCTGCCGACGACTCAGACCTAGATGCTCTTGCTGCCGAGTTCAACGAGGCAGAGAAAGCCGCCACTGAGGAAGACCCTTCGAAAACTCTTGCTGATGACGACGAACTCGCCCCAAAAGGCTCCATCTGTGAGGCCAAGGAGATATTTGACACCAAAACTAGCAGCTGCAGCTGTTGTACGGAATGGGTCGACGAGAAGCCCGAGCGAGACCGGACCGAACAGAGCGAAGCCGCGGAAAGTCGACGGGCGCAGTTCTCCGTTATTCGCCGTTTGACACCTCACGGTGCCGGCGGATGGAGGACACACTCGATACTCATCAACAGCCGCAGCATACAAGAAGCTCTTGCCAAGGTATTCGTGGGATACCCAGTGACGTATTCTGACGACCACAACCTGGAACTGACTCACAAATTCATCCCCTTCCTCCACCGTTGGGACAAGCTTCTTGAGGTGGAGCAGGACGAGCCTGACGCCGAGACTAAGAGACATTTGACCCTCCTGCGCTCTACTCTGGAGATTGACCTCGCCGATAATCTTAAGCGGCGCAATCTCGTGGCTCGCACGGGACTTGCGAGTTTTCCCGACATGGAGCTTTTGTTTGAGCCCGGACAGGTTGTAATCTGTGAGAGGTCCGACGGTATTATGACTGCGGGAGTAACTCGTGAAGTGACTCTAGAACCTTCAACAATTTGGTCTGCCCGGCATTACTTGGTAGACGTTGACACTACCGCTTGGGACGGCAAGCGGTTTGGCGTAGAGCAAAAGGAGTGGCGGCTGGATGATTTCAGCGGGACCAGGAAAGTTCACAGCCTGGACATTTACCCATTGCATATGCACCCAGATCACGAGAAGATCCCCAGGGAACTGATAGACAGAGGCAAGAAATATGAGAGACTTCGTGGTCAGCATTTTGTAGCTTACACTGGAGAGACAAGGTCGGAAAATGTGAGTAGCCCTATCCTTCTTCGCAGGCTGACTTGCTTCGTGCGTGTGGCGGTGATCTAACTCATAACTACATCTACATGCTCAGGTCAGGGAACGTGTCATTATCGACGCAGACTTTTACTATCAATCCAGTGATGATGAGCGGCCCAGATTGAAACCCTTTAAGGAGTCATCCACGGGTGGCGCCATTCTGGACGAGGAAAATAGTGCTAATAACGACAACGGCATTGGAAATACGGCTAATGGCGAGGACGCCTATCATTCACACGCTGGAAGCGCTCATTCCGCTCCTCTGACAAATGACCAGCTTCTTCTGGCTTCCTGGAGTATCACTGCTTTCAGGCTCAAAACAAAAGTCTGGTCCGACTTGGCCGTCGAGAAAATCCTAGAGATCGACTGGATACCCGACCTGATGCCGAGGCTCGTTCTCGATCCAGATATCAAAGACCTCATTGTGGCACTAATCGACTACAAGACTACTCAAGCGACGGATGAACAGCAGACTTTCGACGACTTCATTCCTGGGAAGGGCAAAGGCATTGTGATGGTACTATGCGGGCCCCCCGGTGTTTGGAAAACACTCACAGCGGAGGCAGTGTCAGAGCATTCAAAACGCCCACTGTACCGTATCAACATGAACGACCTCGGTGGTTGTGTATCAGACGTGGAGCGCGGGCTGGAGATCGCAACGAAACGATGTTCTCAGTGGAACGCCGCCCTGCTTCTCGACGAGGCGGATGTCTTCCTCGAGCAGCGGTCCGTCAACAGCCTAGAGAGGAACGAGCTCGTATCAAATAAGTCAAGCCCCGCGCGAATGGCTTCTTCTATCATCAGGGACGCCTGGCTCACATCAAGGGGCAGTCTTCCTCCGCGAGCTCGAATACTACGAGGGCGTCATGATTCTCACGATGAACCGCGCGGCGTCGATCGACCCCGCGTTCGAGTCACGCATCGACGTCACACTGACCTTTGAGGCACTCACCAAGGAAGCCCGTAGACGGATCTGGGACGGCTTCCTAAGGGAGACAACACACCCGGCGTAACTGAGTGATGAGGACTTGGACCGGCTGGCCGACTGGGAGCTGAATGGGCGCCAGATCAAGAGCGCCATCAAGACAGCGTCTATCTTTGCCTCCAAACAGGGCGGACCGATGACGATGAAGCACCTGGATGTTGTCATCAAGCTGAGGAACAACTCTGGGGCGATGCTTGGCCCGGAAAAGACGTGATGAGAATTATCGAGGTTGTTGAGATGTTATAGGCGAGGCTCATCACTTTCTTGAAGTCATCGAGTATAGTGGAGAGGGGTTCAGATGATTTCCAAAGATATGTGACAGCACAGCTATGTAACACTGCACTGGTTCTCCAGAGCGTTCTGGGGAATTCTTTTATCAAACTGAACTATAATGCAGCCGCATGAGTGGTGAGCTCGTGTGGAATGTAGAATATTGTGGATTCCCATCCATGAGATAACTCAACCGATATAACTATGCATTTGCACGATGCTGAAATGGCTTTGCGATTCGAGGGAACAAAAGCAGTTGCACTGCCCCATCATTTAGTTAGTTACAATCCAATGAAGATTCAGTATCAGAACAGGGGACCATGTAGGCTGTCCACGAAAGTGGGCCAATCTGAAATATACAACTCTGGTCAGACATTTCTACCTCATCCGAGAGCACCAGTCTTGTTCAGGCTTCCTCTACAGGCTCAGAAAGCAATTTCTGTGCGCCGTAACAGTGATGAATATGTTCCAGAAACCCAGTCGTAGAATACGCCGTCCTGGCCATACGAAGCAAGACGCGATCAGGGTCGAGGTCAGCGTGCGCTATCTGGGCGACAGCGTCAGCCGGCAACCGATCACGCCGGTCGTACACCCACTCGCAGCCCCGGCACCAATGTCCGTACTCAATCCGATCCGGCCTGACGAGAGATGGGAACCGGATGGACGCCAAGCCAAAGTAGCGGCCGACGAGACTGCTGCCCCGGTCCGGGACGAGGACCGCGTCAAAGTAGTCATCAACCCACAGGAGACGCTGCAGGAACCTCGCCGTGTGAGCCGCGGGCCCGGTGATATCCTGCTGCGAGAGGACCTCCCGGAGCTGTTCCGCAGACTCGTAGAACGAGACGGCCAGCTCCATGGAGTGGGCCACGGCGACGAGGCTCATGACCTTGTCGACGAGCAGCTGCCGGGTCCCGTACCTGCCCGGGATGCTGGTCATCAGGGGCAGCTCTTGGACCTCCTCCGCCGTGAGGTCGAGGGCCTTGCAGGCCACCCCCGGGGGCACCACCAGCCGCTCTGGCCTGAACTGCAGGCACTGCCAGCAACACCTCTCACAGGTCGGGAGGAACAGGAACGCCCCGTACCCGGGGCATGTCTCACAGCGCTGCGACTGCAGGACGGCGTCGAGCTGGGACAGGGGGTATCGGTGTATCAACTCGGTCCAGCTGAGGGCCGCCAGTGCGTCTGCCGCGTGGCTCAACAGATGCTGGTATGAGGAATTGGACCCCAGGATAGTATTCGCCCCGGAGCAAGTGCGTGAGAGCCGAGTGAAAGACTGCACGTCGAGATGGCCCAGCACCTCGTGGAGCAGTTCTGCGGGCAACCTGTCGAGCGCGCCGAGGGACGACGGCCGGTCTTGGGTCCGCAACGTCACCGGGGGCCTGGGCGGGTCGCTGATTGTGATCAGCGAGCGAAGAAGAGTCTCCGGTTGATGAGAAAGACGAGCGACGAGCGTCTCTGTGTCTGTCCCTTCGTGCGACATGGCGGGCGTGTAGCTTTGGGTCTGCCAGCTCCGAGGTTACTGGTGTGTCCTCGGGCCGCAGTCTTATAGAAGACCTGGAAGGAGTTTCCTTGTATGCGGAACGGACCAATTAGGTCACTGCAGCAGGCATTCCCGACCTACCATCTGCTGCTTGGGAGCTGTGGTGCGACCATCCTCAAAAAGGCGGTGTGCAGCTTAGCGCTTGTGATCTGATCTATAGCATCACAACTGCCCAGTTCGTTGAATTGAACCGTCGATGGGTCTCTTCTTGCATTGCGAATTCCGGACATGGCGTTCAGTTAACTCACAGAGTACGGATGTATACTGAAACTTGCTGCCATGGAACGGACAAATACTAATATGAGGCCTTGTAGGGTCTTGGCTCGACCGTACAGGTAGAACCGACTTGCAACGGCGGGCACGTCAACCATGTGTAAATATGGGAGTATGCAGTCAGCCTTTGGCGGCGAAGAGTGATCTACTCTGAGCCCTTAGCGGCGCCTATTTCGATGGTTATGTACCTTGTGCGTCCACCCTGGCTGCGTCTGGCTAATCTAATATGTTAATTAAAACCTACTTCAGGGCTATGCTTGAGATCAAACCAGAGCTCTTGAACCGGAAACGGCTCTGCATCATGAGTAGTAAAAGACGTTACCTTCCATCAGCCCCCTGGCAGTCGTCGTCACCACACATCGCTCAACAACAAGCCCCTCGTCCCCGACATGAGCCTGAAGAGACATAAGCTGTAGTTACCTTCCATAACAGCAGTGGTGGTTGAAGTCTAATATCATAACCACTCCTCCATCCATCGCTTCAAATCAGCCTTCGTGACCGGCCCCAGCCTCGCCGCATTGCGGCTTGCCTTGACAAGACGCTCCACCTCGTAGAGTGGCTCGGCCCTTCCATCACCCACAAGTGCCCCTTGGTAGAAGGCAACCAGTTTTGCCCCAGGGTTCTGATCCAGCACGTACGTGCTCTTTTCAACACTCTCTTCGAGACGCTCCACCCACTGACGGACAGGGATAGTCTCTGGTACCTCCGTCTGTAGGGCTGGGAGGACGTCTTCCCATGAGGAGACATTCGGGTTGACCACGTTGAAGACCTGCAAAGGATTTGACTGTTCGTTCTGGGGTTCCCCATTGACGGGTGGAAGGTGAATGTAGGAAATCAGCTCCGTCACGATGCAAGCCAGCTCGTCCACGGGGATCCAGTTGATCTCCTGCCCAATACCATCCGGCGCAACGCCGAGAAAGCGAGAGCTCACCACCAGCGACGGGAACCACTCCCACTTGTTCCACGGGCCCCGCCCAGACCGCGGCCCACAGATCTGCCCGACCCGCAGCACGCCCACCGACCGCGCGGCCTCGGGTGGCGCCGCCGGCCGAGCGGCCAGGCCGCCTGCAAACGCCTCGAGCATGTGCTCGCACACGTACTTGGACTGCGCGTACCCCTGCGGGAGCAGGTCGTCCACCTGCGTGGCGGTGTCGAGGACGGCCTCCGGGACGCGCCGCCTCCTGCCCGACGCGGACATGGCGGTGGATATGCTGGAGACGAACAGCAGGGACGCGCGGGCGTTGAGGGCCAGCGCCATGAGGTTCAGCAGGCCGCGGAGGTGCGGCTCGAACTGCGCGAGGCTCAGGAGGAAGTTTACCGGGTACGCGTTGTGGACGATGACGGTTGTCTCGCGGGCGACGAAGGCGTACTCGCTGGGGCTGAGTCCGAGCGTGTCGTTGCTGAGGTCAGCTTGTAGGAACACCACCCGGCCTTTGTCCTTTGGATCTTGTGGTAGAGGCGGAAGTCTCCTGGTCTCGAGCGCTTTGGCTTGTCTTTCCCGAGAATCGCTTCCGCGGTTTAGGCAGATCACCTGCTTGGTGTCCGGTCGAGCAAGCAGGGCGTCGAGGAGATAGCTACCCAGAGATCCTGTTGAGCCTGTAAGCAGGACAGTCTGGCCTTCACCGTATGTAGACTGTCTTTGCTTCATTGCGTCCACCTCCCCGGCGGCTGGAGTTTTCTCAAAGAGCTGTGGCACTGCTGCCTTGTACTTTTGGATAAAGGCCAAGATGTCGCTTTTTTCGTCTCCAAGGCCACCGTCACTAGTGACATCTTGGCCGGAAGAAGAAAGCGCGCCTGCTAATGAGTCTGCCAGCGACCGAATTGTAGATGCAGAATAGAGCGCTTTGACGCTGACAACGCTCAGACTAGCCTCAGAGACCCCGTGTTGCCGTAACGCAGCCTTCAACCGCGACGCAACGGCCATGATCCCAAAGGAGTCGATTCCCGCCGCAAGCAAGTCATCGTCCATTCCGATCCCATCGTCCAGCTCCAACACGTCGGCATATAAGTACTGAAGAATACCCGCAAGAGACTCTCGGTCCAACTTCTCAAGACGCGGCAGTCCTGAGGTGAGAAGGCCGTGTTCGGCCTTGGCATACAGATCGTTGATTTCGTCGGCGTGGTCCTCGATCGTGAGCCGGCGCTGGATGGTTCCCTTGCTCGCTCTCAAAAAGGGTTTCTCTCGTGAGGTGAAGAAGACGAGCTCCCGGGGGATACGTCCGAATTTGGATGAGGCCTTGTTGGCCTCTTCAATCAAAGGCCACAGTTTGGTCAGGGCGTCCTCGCGCTCGGCGTCGGTTGCTGGAATGGCATCGTCTTTTAGCTCAACAAGCAGGCAGAGTCTGTACCGCCTGTCCCCGGCCACCAGGACACCTCGGACATCCGGGTGGCTGCCGACGGTGCTCTCGATATCGGTCGGGTCCATCTTGAGGGCATTGGACATGATGACCCAGTTGTCAGTCCGGCCACGGTATGTCCACCACCCGTCTTTCCCTGGAACGGGGGAGAACAAGTCTTTTGTGCGGTATTCGCTCAGCTCGGGGTATGAGTGGAAGTGCAGCTGGCACCGCCGTGTCAGTTCGGTGTTTGGGTAGACGAGCTCGAACAGCCCGGGCTCGACCTCCTCCATCCTATGGCCGACATCTATGAAGTTGAACTCGTTCCAGTGAGAGCTGTCTGGGGGAGAGACGAGGTGGCATGCGCCGCCTTCAGTGGAGCCTATGAAGCCACAAAGATGGCGGACGAGCTTAGAAATTCTGTTCCCTTTCGTTGGATTCACTGCGAGTCGATCGGACCAGTGTCAGCCATGATGTCGACTCGTTGGCGTTTGCGCAATCTTGAAGTTCGTGAAACTTACTAGGACCGCCGCCAAATACCACATGTTTCATCGTGCCCAGTGTTTCAAGACCAGGGGGATAGTCTAGCATGTCCTCAAGCAGAGATGGAGCAAGCCACGCGGTGGTAGACTTTGATGATCTCAACATTCCGGTGATATTCTCGGATGTCATCTTTGTGCCGGTTACGGGCATGACATGGGTATTGCCGTACAATATGCTGAAGAAAACGGGGCTTATTCCGCCCATCTAGTATTGAATTGTGAGCTGTGCCGTGTACGACATCGAGAGTCCGGAGGTGAATTTGGGGGGGGGGGGGGTTGGCATTCGAGTAACTTACATGATACAGAGGGAAGGGCATCATCACAACCTCTCCGGGCGCGAACACATCCTGCAACAGACTAGTCGAGCCATCGTCATTAAAACTCTCCGGATACACACCGTATGAGTCGGAATGCGAAGCCATCGCCTCAATAGACCCGTGCGTCCAGTAGATTGGCTTCGGGTGGCCGCTTGTGCCAGAAGTGTGTAGTCCCAGGACAGGCACGTCTTTGACCTCTTCGAAGGGCTTGGATAAGGCGTATACAGTGGTTACCGGCTCCCTACTCATGAGCTCAGAGTACGATGGTGTCATAACCGGTTTGACCTCGCCTCGAGACGCGTCTAGGAGCGAAGCCAGTGCTTGCTCTGCTTCCGGCGCGTAGAACAGGGTCTTGGCGCCTACGGTTTTGAAGAGGCGTTGATTCGCAGGCACGGTGTTTCCGGGAGACGGGAACATGACCTATCAAGGCTTGTCAGCTTGGGTCAACCTAGGAATGGAAGTTTTGCACTTGCGCATCTTTCGGTCTTCATCGCTGCCAAGACCCAGATGAAGTATCGCATATCACTCGGCCCCATGTAAAAGAATGTTGTGCTGTCCTTGGGAAGCTGCTGTTCCAGGAACGCGGCGGCCCTGTTTGAGGCATTCTCGAGATCGCCGAGGAATATCCGCTCTGTGACGGCGTCTGGACTGGTTATCAAAACGCATGGTGTGTTGCGAGTCGACTGGCTGTTGCGTATGCAGTCGATAAGGGTCATGTTGGACGTCGACATTTTCGTGGACTGAGATATCTTGAAAGTAGAGGCAGAACTAGTTCAATATGCGAACGTGATCAGAAAGAACGGCCACTAGAAAACATAATGTACGTTGTGTATTCATCGCATGTGCCGAGTAGCGAGTCTTGGAATTCAAGACTATGAGCATTGTGGCCCAGAGTGGAATTGAACAGCTGGGTCTCGCTTTCCCCACTCTGTGATCGACGGCCAATCGTTGTCAATGAGCGAAAACATTAGTGGGCCAGTACACAGTATCCGTATATCATTTCTAGCCTAAGACCCCTCCCGAGGTCCCCGTACAGGTACGTGTATTTGTGTGTGTGCGTTATTTTAATGTCGCTATCTGTTTGTTACCGGTCTAACCAAAAACTGTCGCCAGTATTTCCATTTGTGCGTAAGCAAAGGCAGCCCTCTAGAAAATGATTGGTATTTTATTATTTCTGATCGAAATCGCTCTTGATAAATCAGATGTAGGTACGTTTGATAAATTATGATTTACTATTGTCCTCGTCTTTATTTTGTGATTCTAGCTGTTGAGCAAATGGAGTCTTTAGTTAGCAGTGTGCCTCATGTACCGAACTTTAAAGTTCGCACTGCATGTACCGGGTGGGTTTGACGACACGTCGCCTGCAATCAGACATTAATTAGTCCTTGGAACTCCACCTAGTGTGCTCCCTTCAGGGACGACACTTGAATCATCTCACCGAGTTGTACATTGGCCAATCGCAAATCGATGGCCCATGCCCCATTCATGAACTCTATTCAGTGGGAAGGGCCGAAACAGGTGCGAGGATTCTCCCGCGTGTGACAGAGCGGATTGTAAGGCGATACCGAATTGGTGTCACTTCTCCAACCCGATATTCTTGAACTTCTCTCAAATTCACTTCCACCCATGGACCTTTTCTCGACCATTTCAAATCAAGCCACAGCTCAAAACGTTCTCCACAATGGCTGCTAACCAAGCGGACTCCGTGGAGAAGAAACACGAGACTACCGTGCAGGAAGCAGAAACTGATGTCAATATCCACCACGACAAGGGAGCAGAGGTTCTCGACACCTACGACGGCGACAGAGAATGGACAAAAGAAGAGGAGAACAGGCTGCGACGGAAAATCGACTACAAGCTCATGCCCATTCTGTGCTTCACTTACGGCCTCCAGTACTATGACAAAGCCATGCTGGGACAAGCCGTAAGTCCCCAAGCGGTCGAGAAGCCATCGTGATGGCTAGGACAGACACTGACACCTCAAACCTGACACGAGACACAGGCACTCTTCGGACTCATCACAGACTTGGACCTAGGAGTAGGCTCGCGCTTCTCCTGGTCCAGCTCCATATTCTACTTCGGCTTCCTCGTCGGCTCCTATCCCGCCATGGTCCTGGCGCAGCGGTTCCCCATCGAGAAAGTCGCCTCGGCCCTGGTGACCGTGTGGGGCATGTGCCTGATCCTAACGGCCGTCTGCACGACATGGCAAGGCCTCCTCGCCGAGCGCTTCTTCCTGGGCTTCCTGGAGGCCGGCGTCAGCCCGATGTTCATGCTCATCGTCGGGAGCTTCTACACCAAGAGCGAGCAGGCCCTGCGGATGGGGATATGGTACTCGTGCACGGGATTCGCGGGAATCTTCTCGCCCCTGATCAATTACGGCTTCGGCCTGGTCGGGGGCGGCGCGTCGAGCTGGGTGTACATGTACTATTACGCGGGCGCGGTCACTATCGTGTGGGGGATCCTGATGCTCTTCTTCCTCCCTCCTGATCCGATTCGCGCCAAGGGGTTTGGCCAGCGCGAAAAGTACATACTCGTTGCGCGGCTGCGCAGCAACAACTCTGGCGTCAGGAACACACACTTCAAGATGGAGCAGGTTAAGGAGCTCCTCCTGGACGTCAAGTTCTGGCTTGCTTTTTTCATGGCTTTGTACGAAGCATTTTCATCACTCCCATCTGTTCCTGTCGTCCGTGTCTTTGGCTTTTTGAAACTGGGATCGAACCCTGACTACAGCCCTGGAAACCTATTTCAACCAAGAACCATGCTGACACTAGATACCCGCAGACTCTGTATGATCGCCAACGCCCCGCTCTCGACATTCAGCACTATTATCGTCTCCCAGAACCTGGGTTTCTCGGGCGTCAACGCCCTGTTGTTGACGATGCCCGTGGGCGCCTACGGTGGATTCATCGTGGTGCTATGTTCCTGGTGCGCGATGAGGTACGAGAACGTCAGGTCATACATCTTCGTCGGTGCCCAGGCGATAGCAGTGCTTGCCGCGTTGCTTCTGTGGCTGCTCCCCAGCTCCGCCGTGGGCGGCTTGCTTTTCGGGCTCTACATTCTCCCCAGCGTCGGCGGTGGGTATGCTGTCCTGCTGGGCCTCCACCTTGCAAACACTTCCGGTTACACCAAGCGCTCACTGGCCTCCTCTGGGATTTTCATTGGATATTGTGTCGGTATGTCGCGTGTCTTATAGTGACCCCACATTTTGAAGCTTCCGTGGGAGTTCTGTAATAGCTACTGAATCCTTCCTTCACAGGCAATATCATCGGCCCGCAGGTCTTCAGATCCCAAGATTCACCTGGCTACGCTCCCGGTTTCATTGTGGTAGTTATCACATCGATCGTGGCCGGTCTCCTTGGTCTCCTCTACCGCTTCGTATGTATAATGGAGAACAAGAAACGCGACGAGATGGGTGTGATGGAAGGGTTTGATGAAGCGTTCAACGATGACTCGACTGACAAAAAGGTTCGTGACACTCTATTCCGATTTCCACATGTCTGGCATTATCAAAGCAACACTAACGAATTTGCTTTAGAATCTACAATTTAGATACATCTTATAAATAGTTAGGATAGATGTCTTGATATCACTTCAATTAAATAGCAGCATTCTTCTGGTTTCTCACAGAGTTGTGCAGCACATGATACCTAGGTAGTGTTTTGAGGCGACATGCGATGAGCATTCGGGACTGGACGTTAAGCGAGATCCGCTTTATAGCACAGTTCATGGGCCTTCAAATCTATTTGGGCAGATGGACGGTCCATTCACATGGCCACAGGGGACATGTAGCTAATTTGAGGCGGTGGTTTTCCATATGATACAGCCCATCGCAGCCCATGGGGATAGATAATTTGCATGAATCAAGCTCTGGGCACACCGAGTGGATCGTAATCTTCACATTGCTGACATCCAGGCAAGGCTATCCTTTCCAGCATAAAGTCTGGAGTTGGGGCTTCCTCGCGCCCCATGACCGAGTTCTACGAGGGAATACGTCAAGCTGATGTTGTACATCGTTGGTCATTCGCCTATGATATCATGGTTGAACCTATCGACACGGACTGCAGTATGCATTTACCTTGTTTGGGAACGCAAACGTCCACCACCACAGTCGCAAAAGTTGGTTCATACCTAGGGAGCATTGCAATGGTTTGGCGAGATCCTGTTTGTCATCGGTCGAGGACAGGGCCTCTGCTTCTGGATGACTTCGGCAACGGCAATGATGGTCTTTTAGCATATCAAAAACATCTTCCGCCCCCCTGGCTGAATCTTTGTGGGCTGCAGCCATGACATTGCTTTACCCAATTTCAGCAACCGTGGGTAATTCCAGATACATCTCCAATCACATGAGCTGTGACACTGAGCTTCAAGAAGTTGCATTTACCACAGCAATGTGATTTTTTTGTATACATATCACACCAACATGTTCATATTCACCGCTCGGAAGGGTAATTACAAGACGCCATTCAATTGCACTGATGAGCATGATAAAACCCATCAGAATCCCCCCCTCCCCCTCAGCTTCCCAAATCCTCTTTCCTTCCTTTCCTCATCATCTGGAAATTTCCACTCAATCTGATCAGCCTCGCCTCCCGCAGAATCGGTTCCTACCCCGCACCCAAACCTGCCTTCCAAGAACACACCCCGAGCCGCCGCCCTTACTTGCGAACATGTGGGAACCACCGGTTTCTCCCTGGGCTGCAAACCCGCCGCCAGGCCAGGAACGAAACGAAGAGTATTACCCAGGGATTTCCACCTCCCTCATCGGAGTCGGCCTCATCTCCACCATTTTGTCAGTGGCTGTGGTGTGTTTGAGGCTCTATTCGAGGCTCTTCGGTGCCCGTGGTCTCAAAGTCGATGACTGTGAGTCCAAATCTCATGCACGTGTCACATAGGACCCAAATAGCCCTCTTGCTAACCAATGACCATAACCCAGACCTCATCATACTGGCAACGGGGTTCCTCATTGGCTTCTTTGCCATCTGTGTCAGACGCAAGTCATTCCAAAACCCATGTTACCGACTTAGGGGTCAAGCTCACGCTTTGACAGTCACGGCTTACGGCGCCGGGACTCACGTATGGGACGTCTACATCACGGACTATACACCCGGCATCCTGCAGGTACGGCCATCAATCACCTGATTCCACAATCACTTGTCAAGTTTCCTAACGTGGATCCTCGGCAGCTCATCTTCTTCTCGGAAGTGCTAGGCTGTTTGATGGTCTCGTTCAACAAGCTTTCTCTCCTCAGCCTGTACATCACCATCACGCCGAACAAGAAGTTTCGAGCCGTGGTGTATTCGTTGATGGGTTTCGTCATCGGCTTCACACTGGCCTACATCCTCGTTCAGATCTTGGATTGCAATCCAGTGGAAGGGCAGTGGGACCTGAGACTGTTCCAGACTACCCACTGCATCGACTCGACCGTGTCGCCTATGCAGATACTCAGCATCATCAACATCTTGGTCGACCTGGCTGTTGTGGTCCTGCCGATACCAGTGATCCTACCGCTTCCACTAGCACGGAAAGACAAGGTCTCATGTCTCCTTTTGTTTGCAGCCGGTGGCGGACTGTAAGAACACCCTATCTGGACTCCATCGCTCTTACCTTGTTTCTAGCTGACAGTTCGCAGCGTATGCATTGCCGCGATCGGTAGGACCGTGGCGCTTACTCCTTTGTTACATCCACGATCTTCCGGCCTGGTCGACGTCACATGGCTGATCGTACCGGAGCTGAATTGGGCCTTTGCTGAGGGCAGCATCGGGATCATCGCGGCGTCTCTTCCCTCCATCAGGCCGCTTTTCAAACGCCTGCTGTCCAGGATACCCGGCACGGGCGCCAGCGAAAACGATCGTTCGGGTGTGACGCTGGAGGAGATTTCAGGTGGAAGCAGAGGTAGCAAGGCTCACAAGCGTTACCATTGGCAACACGGCGGGGGTGGGACCTTGGAAAGCAGCCCAGGAGATGAAGAGCTGGGACTGTGCCCCGGCCCAGGCCGTAGCACACAGGGAAGCGACAGGATTTCCGCCGTCTCGGAGACGCCCGTCTCCGATGCCCCTCCAGATTCCAACAATTCTGGAGCTCGGAGCGGACATGGGGAGGTCAAGGGGACGCCCGGCGGCCGCGTGGAAGTGATTACCGGCGACTTTGCAGTGACACATTGATGGCGCTGGCAGGCTTGTGGAAAATTCATGCAGGAAATGCGTCAGCAAAAGATTAGTGTAAAGTCTGAGCAAAAGCAACAGCCAATTTGGCTGATCTGACGAACACTCGTGCCCCTCAGGCCGTGAGCATCGTCAGCTCTACTGTCCAAATTTGCTTCGATGGAAAACCACGAGACGGAGATATCAACCCGGATGGGTTTATTCACGGAGCATTCCGAAAGAATGTCAGCTGTCACAACCCAAAAGACGGCTTGCAAAGGAGTCAGCGTACGCCCACCCAGCTTTTATAGTACGCCCACCTAGCTTTTAACGTTGGCCTACCTAATATAAGGAAATTGGCTGCATGCATTAATAAAATATAAGTATACCTTAAAAGCTAGCTTTTTAAAACTATAGCTACCTCGCTACTTTATTATATTTACCTTATTATTTTTTATATAATATATTTAATTTATATTTATTATATTAATATAAAGCATAAAAAAAAAATTTTATAACTTTAAGTTAGCTTACTTACTTTATTATTACTTACTTTATATAATATTTAATTTATTTTATAACTTTATTATAAAACTACTTTTTACTTATCTATTTATATATTTAATTAACTTACTTATAAAATAGCATTTATTTTTTCTTATCTTCTTAAATTAATTATTTTATAGCCTTTACTTTTAAATATTATTTTATTATTAATACCCTTAAACTTAACCTTAGCATAATTATAAATAATTAAAATAATAACCTAAAAATAATAATTTAAATATTTAAAATATTTATAATATATTATCTTTATTCTTTAAGGTAATTATAAATATCTTTTAAATATAGCTTATAAAATTATATTTAAATTTAAGTAACTTTGCTATTTATTTATTAAAATATAATTTAATAACTATAATTCTTATATTAATACTTATAAAGTAAAGTATAATCTTTATTTTTAAAATGCACTTAATATTTAAATTAAGTTATATAAATATATAGTTATAATTATATAAATTAAAAAAAACTTACCTTACTATTAAATTATTATTAAATATATATTTAATAGTAAAGTAAAGTATTATAATAAAAAAGTAAATAAGATTATAAATAAGTTTATTAATAACTTTAAATAATAAATTAAAGAAGTAATAATAATTAAGTAAAAAAGGCTAAAAAAGCTATTAGTTTTATATAAAACAAATTGCTTATTTAACTTTATAATTAAAAAGGATATAAGCACTTTAGGTAAATATATTTAACTATATATTTTATATATATTTATTAAAATATATAGGTTTTTTTTATATTATAAAAACCTTTTCCCTATATAATTATTTAGCATTTAAAATCTTTAAAGAATATTTCTTTATTAAAATTACCTTCTTACCTTATTATTAGGAATAATATAATGTTTAGCTATAATAATATTTATTAAGTACTTTTATTATTTATTCTTTTTATATAATCCTATATAAGTAAATAATCTTTAAGGATATTAATAATTAATGCAAATTACTTAATAATTAAGATATTAAGGGTTAGCTATTAATTAAATGCCTTATTAATAATTTAGTTAAAAATAGCTATTTAGTTAATTTATTAATTAATACAAAACATTAAGTTAAGTATATTATATTTTATTTTGTAAAAATAATATAATTTAAAAGCCTTAATAACTCTTCCTTTTTTATTATAAATGCCATTTATAATATTAATTAATATAGATTATTACTTATTTATATAATTAAGATAATATCTTAATAATGCTTATATACCTACTTACTAGCCTTAATAAGCAGTTAAATAATTAAGGATTTTACTTAAATGCTTAAGATATTAAAAAGCTATAAAGTTAATTATAACCTTTAAATAATAAATATTAAAATCGTTAAAAACAATATTATTTAAGCAATATTTTTATAAATATAAATCATTATATATTAATAATACTTCCTTTAAGCATTTAAATATAATGTTTATATTACTTAATATATCTTAAATAATATAATATTTAAAAAAATAAAGGCAAAGTTTTTTATTATAATTAATGCTACCTATATTAGCAATTTTAAGAAACTTTAAAGCCTATTTTAATAAAAGTAAATAAAAATTAATAAAAGCATAAAAGCTATTTATTATATTAATAAAACTTAACTTAATTACTATTAATAAAGCATTTATTAAGCATACTTTTTATATATAATATACTTTAATATTCTTTTTATATTTATTATAAAGAATTTATATTACTACCTAAAAACATAGCTTAGCTATTAAAAGCATATATATATAATTATAATAAATGCCTTTCTTTATTTAATAATAGCTTTATTTTAAAGATTTTAGGATATTTTAGCTAAAGAGTTAAAAATAGCATTAAGCATATTACTTTATTTCTTTATATCCTTAGCTAATTTATTATTTATAATATTTTAAATTATAAGTAATCTTTCCATTAATTATTATAATAAGTTAAAGAGTTTAAATTAACTTAATACATTATACATAAAATTATTTTAGCATATTATAAAATATTTATATATTTATAAAGTTAATGCTATAATATAAAAAGATAAGGCGTTTTACTTAATTAACTTTTATTTATATTAATATTAATTAAAACTTTTTATATAATAATTGGCATAAGAATTTATTTATTAGCTATAGCATTATATTATAAAGCTATTATTATATTTTTAAGGGCTTTTACCGCTAAAAAATAGTTTAATATTATAAGTTAATGCTAAAGATTTTAATAAGCTTATTAATTTTAAGCTTAAGCTTATATAAAAACTATACTTTACCCCCCTTTTATTAAGTAATTTATTGCAAGATATAAGTATTTTTAATTATTTCCCTATTAATAATATTACCCTTAAAATTAGGCTAAATAATTTATTCTTAATCCCACCCTTAATTCCATTCAACCCCATTAACGCTGCATATACCTCCTTAAATAAAGCTAAGCTTAATGCCCTTAAGCTTAATCTTAACCAATATATTTATATAAGTATAAAGATAAATACTAAGCCCTTTAATAAAATAAAACCCTTTTTATTATTAAAGAAAAAGAAAATTAAGTAGGTTAAAAATAATTTTAAAAAAATAAAAGCAAATTATTATACCTATAAGTTAAATGCATTAACTATCTTAATTAAGCGGCTATTAAGCTAAAATAAAGTAATAAAGAAAAAAAGGGCAGCCTTTAAAAAGAAATATAAGCAATGCTATTAACTTAAGCATAAATGCATAAATTTTATTTATTTAAGCATATTATTAATTAAAGTAATATAGATATTATTAAATCTTATGCTTAATCTTAATAAATAGGATTTAAAGCATAGCTTTATATTAAGGCTTGCTTAAAATATTAGCTTTTTAAAAGAAATAGCATAAGGCATATTAAATATAATAAGAGTAGGTAACTTATTAAGATATATATCCTTATATTGCTTAATAATATTGCTATTATATTTAAGCAATATATTAAAGCTTATTCATTAATTCCGTTTATTATTTCCTTTAAATATTTTAAAGCACTCTTTACTACCTATCCTTAATTTCTTAATGCTTTAACTTTAAACCCTGCCTTTTAACCTTGTAATATTAAGTAATTATTTAATTTAAGCTTTCCTAAACTAAGTAATATATAAAAAGCGCATTAAAGTAGCTATTGCTAATTATAAACTAAATTAAGCTTAATAATATGCTAAATAAAGCATATTTAAAAGACTTAATAATATATAATATAAAAAAAGGCATAGGCTTTATTATTAGCCCATAACTTACATTAGCATAATTTATATTAGCTAGCTTATAGCAAACTAAGCTTTATTAAATAATTTATTAATATATAGGAAAAGCTTAACCATAAGAAATATTATAAATTATAAGCTAATTAACTAAATTAATAGTAAGAAATATATATAACTAAATTATATAAAGAATAATAGTAATATAAATAATAATAAGTATTATAAAAGCTTAAAAAAGTTTAATTTTATGCCTTTAGCTAATAAAACTATGATTAAAAAGTAAAAATAAAGTAAGTTTACTATTAATAATAATATGCTATTTTATGCAATCTAAATATAAAAAATGCATAACTATACTTTATTTATTATAAACCTTAATAATTAAACTTTTAAAAAGATTTAGGAAAAGTTTAAGGCAAAAAGAAATTAATTATTTTATAAAACTCTTTACTTTAATTAAGATTAATAAAAACATTATATTAAAGAAAGTATATTTCTTAATATATTAAGAAAGTTAAGTAAGGAATTTATATAAGATTATATTATTATTAAGGGTAATTTTTAAGCGGGAAACATAGCATTACGGCATTTAATTAAACATATAATATATATACATAACGATTCTTAAATAAGTTTACTTAATATTAATATCTTAAACCATACTATATTTATTTTAAACTTATTTAATATCTTTAAGCATATTATTATTAAGGCTTTTAAGCTTATTGCTTATAATATAATTCATTATTTCTTATTAAGAGATTTACACTCCTTAAGTTCCTTATCTTATTATCTTTTAATTATGCATCTTATTAAAATCTTAATTAATATCCCTTTTATATTACTTAATAAGCTAACTAAATATATTATATTTAAAGATATAAAGATTATTATTAAATACTTTTCCTCCTTAAAATAAGCAGCAAGAGCAAGGTTTAATTTTCCTTTTTCCTTATAATTATAAAATAAGCCTTAGCATTTAATATTTAATTAAATATATTATAATATATAAATATTAAAAGGTATAACCTATTTATTTAAATATTCTTAAATTTTCCATTTATTTATATTTATACTTTAGCTTATTTACTTTCTTTATATCCTTAATTAATATTATTAAAATGCCTTTTAAGGCCGTTAATAAGCCCGCCTTTAAAGGCCCTATTATCACTTTTAAGACTCCTAAGAATATAAATGCTAACAAGACCGCCGTTTTTAGCAATAAGAAGCGTATTAAGATATATAAAACTTACTCCTATATTTATAAAAATGCTAAAAGCAAAGCATATTATTTTTAAAGTAAATATAATTTATATAATAATAAATTATTAATCCCTTTTATTTAAATATTTAAGTATTTTATCCCTATCCTTTTAAATTATTTTATTATTATATTTATATAAACCTTTTCTTTAATAAAAAAACTTTTTTATTATAATAATAGTAAACTTAATTATATTTATTTAAGAATTATTAAGTATTAATTAACATTAATTAATATAAATAAAAGGAATTTAAAAATATATAGCTAGCATTATTTAATGCTAACTTATAAAACGCTTATATCCTTAAGTAATTAAATTGCTGCCTTTATTTATTACTAAGCATATTGCTTTTCTTTTTACTATGCTATTATATACTTTCTTATAGCCTTAAGTTTTTAAACTATAATCTTAAATGGCTTTCTAAGGCTAACCTTAATATAAGTAAAATTTTTAAGGTTATATTAAGATATATTAAACTTATTATTATAGCTAAATATATTATTTAAAGGTAATATATTATTAAACTTATTGCTATAGCTAAATATATTATTTAAAGATAGTATATTAAAGTTATTCTTTAAGTTAAATGCAATAATTATTGCAATAAACTTAAGTTTCTTTAAAAGGGTATTATTAATGCTATTATGTTTATGCTTATTAACTTTTTAAACTTTATTATTTAAAATATTTATTGCCTATTATTTTTAATTAATATCAAACTTTATAATTATTTACTTTGCATTTACTTAATTTAAAAGGTCCTTATTAAATTTAATACTTTAAATAAATACTTATAATTAATCTTATATAACCTTATTCTTATTAATAAAGGTATTATAATCCTATATAATAAGAATTATAAAAAGGATATGCTTAAAACTTTTTATTAACTTTTTAATATTTATAAATAGCTTAATAATCCTTAAAAATAGCTAAGTAAGCAAGCTATAAAACTTAATAACTATATGCATTATATTTAATATAAAGTCTTAAATTTCCTTAGGATGCTAGGTTTTTTAAATTATATAATAAAAGGGCTAAAATTATATAATACGCTATACTTTATAATAAGCAAGATTATAAGTAAGCTAATACTTATTTATTTAACCTTAAAATAATAATTAAGCATTTAGCAACCTAGCTTTCTTTATAATTGCTTTATACTTAATTTAATTATAAGCTAAGTTATTTATTATTAAAATAACCTAGGTTACTAACTTTATTTACTTTAATTAAATTAAGCAACTAATATATTAACTAATATAGCTAAAGCTTTAAGGCATTTATACTTAAATCCCATAGCTATATATATAATATAAATTAAGCTTAATAAAGCTTATTATAATATTTATTAAAAGTATATTAATATTAAAGTTAAGGTTATTAAAGTTAGCAATAATAGTTATCTTTTCTTATAAAAATATATTGGCATAAATAAATAATATATATAAATTAGCCTTTTTTATTATTCCTTATAGGATTTTATAATTAATTAATAACTTATATTATATATATAATTAATATTAATTAATGTAAAGAGATATAAAGGTATAATTAAATAAAGTTAGTATTAATTAATATATAAAATTTAATAAAAAGTTGTATTAATTAATACTAATTAATTAAAGTACTTATAACTAAGCTTAAAGAGTTAATATTATAATAAGTATATGCTTGCCCTTATTTACTTATTAAATATATAAATAAAGTATATAAATCTATATTAAAGATTAAGCTAAAACGCAGCTAAAAACTACTTTTTACTTTATTAAGATAATATTAAATGGGTTGGCGTTAAGGCTAAGTATTTATAGGTATTTAAGGCCTTAATTATTAATATTATAAAGCAAGGCTTTTAAATAAGCAAACCTTAATTAA